>NW_027611735.1:0-600000 GCF_964261635.1 Lissotriton helveticus | reverse complement strand
ATAAAATTTGTCCCTCTATCTGATAGTACCTCCTTAGGAAAGCCCACTCTTGAGAAAACTGCAATGAGGGCTTTTGCCACCACAGGTGCTGTGGTGGTCCTTAGGGGAATAGCCTCTGGGTACCTGGTGGCATGATCCACTACCACCAGTATGAATCTGTTCCCAGATGCTGTTTGGGGGTCCATTGGACCCACAATATCAATTCCAACTCTCTCAAAGGGGACCCCCACCATAGGTAGTGGTATTAGGGGGGCCTTTGTTGTGCCACCTGACTTACCACTGGCTTGGCAAGTGACACAGGAGCGACAAAACTCCTTGACATCCTCTGACATGTGAGGCCAGTGAAAGTGTGGAACAAGCCTGTCCCACGTCTTGTTCTGGCCTAAGTGTCCTGCAAGGGGAATATCATGGGCCAAGGTAAGGAGGAATCCCCTAAAATGCAGAGGTATCACCAACCTCCTGGTCATGCCAGGCTTGGGGGCTCTAGCCTCTGAGTAAAGGAGTCCCTCATCCCAATACACAGTATGGGTACCTTGGGCATCCACAGCAGCCTCAGCAGCAGCCTGCTGTCTGAGGGGTTCAAGGGAAGGGCAATCTAATTGAGCCTGCCTCAGGTCTGCCCTTGAGGGTCCCCCTGTCCCCAGAAACTCAACCTGGTCAGGTTCAAGCTCCTCAGAGACAGTCTCCTCTTGGACTGCAGAATCAGTTTCCTCTGAAACCTGATCCTCAACCTGGGGCAAGGTGGAAGGCGAGGCCTTTCCTCTCTTGCTCCTTCTCTTGGGCTGTGGCTGGTCTATTGTCTCAAGATCCACCACTGGTTCAGGAAGGCACTTCTTAGCCTGAGCCCTTGTCATGGCAAGGACATGCTCTGAAATCCCTAGCATTTCTGCATGAGTCCTGTACTCCACTTCTGACCATGCTGAGCTTTCAAGGTCATTGCCTAACAGACAGTCTACTGGTAGGTCTGCACTCACCACAACTTTCTTTAGGCCATCAACCCCTCCCCAGGAGAAGTTCACAACTGCCACACTATGGGAGGTAGTGGAGTTGCTTGCATTGGTTACTAGGTAGCTCTCTCCTAGTACAATCTGCCCAGGGTCCACAAAGCCAGGGGTCACCATGGTGACACTAGCACATGTGTCCCTGTAAGCTTGAGCCAGTTTCTCATTTATTAAGGGAGTCTGCCTGTATTTGCCCAGGTTAGTGGGGCTTACTGCAGTGGGCAACTCAATGTCCACATCATACAGGAGAACTGCCTGTGTAGGGACTCTGACTAGGCCAGATCCTACTTTAATACCCAGGGTCAACCCAGCTACACCCTTGGACTGTGTTCCACCACTGCTTACTGTACTTGGGGTTGCAGTTGCTTTAGGAGCTGTAGTGGTGGGAACTGGATTTGCCTTGGTGCACTCACTGCCCCAGTGTGAAACTGATTTGCAGGTATTGCACCAAGGTGTCTTTGGACCTTTGTTCTTCTTCTTCTTGTTACCAGTTTGGGAACCACCCTCCTTACTATTAGTTTGGGGGCCTGAAGACTTCTGGTCTTTTTCTTTATCTTTCTGATTCTGATTACCACCCTTCTGGTCTGTTTTCTTCTGGTCACCACCTTGGTTCTGGGGTTTCTGCTTAATCCTTGTTCTGACCCATTTGTCTGCCTTCTTTCCCAATTCTTGGGGAGAGGTCAGATCAGAGTCAATAAGGTATTGATGCAACAGCTGGTTTGTACAGTTATTAAGGATCTGTTCTCTCATCATAAGATTGTACAATCCTGTATAGTCTGAAACTTTACTTCCCTGTAACCAACCCTCCAAAGCCTTAGTGGCACACTCCACAAAATCAGTCCAGTCTTGAGTCTGTGCTTTCTGGGTGTCTCTGAACAACAACCTGTATTGCTCAGTGGTTAGGCCATACCCTTCAATGAGAGCACTCTTCAAAACAGAGTAGTTTTTGGCATCCTCAGGTCTAACTGTGAGGAGCCTGTCCCTCCCTTTCTCAGAAAAGGAGTACCACAAAATTGCAGCCCACTGATTCTCAGGAACCTGCTGTACCATGCAGGCTCTCTCAAGAGCAGTCATCCATTTGTGGATGTCATCCCCTTCTTTAAAGGGGGGCACAATTTTGGTTAGGTTTCTATTATCATAGGCCCTGTCTTTTTCTCTTGGAAAATTGCTGCCACCAGTGACATCTAAGCCACTTAATTTCTGCTCTCTTGCCAAGGCAAGTCTAGCTTGAGCCAAGGCTACCTCCTCCCTCTCTATCTGGAGTTTGACAGCCCTCATTCTGGCCCTATGCTCTAACTTTTGAGAAGCATTCATGCCTCTCTGTGATTCTCTGGAGGCACTAGAAAGATGAGAGTCCCCTGAGGGAGATCTCACTCTTCTGTTGCCTGGGGGAATCATATGTTGGGTTCTGGGGAGGTGCTGGCCCTCTCCATTCCCCAGTAGGTCCAAGTTGGCCTGGCTAAGCCTACCAACTGGAACCTGGCTACCCTGATCCTGTACTCCTAAGTCCTCAACCTCTGAGTCCTCATCCAAGTCATCATCATCCTCCTCTTCAAGGGGATCAACTGCAGGGGGGTTCCCTCCAGTTCCTGTATCTAGGGAAGCTGCTTTTGCCTTCTCTAAGTCATCCTGTTCTAGGATTTCTACCAGGATTAGGCAGGTGGGGCTTCTGCCCCTTTTTAACCCTCTTGCTTTGCACAAGGCAATCAAGTCTCTGCGGGTTAGTTTGTCATATCCAAAAGTTGCCTGGGTAGGGTCAACTGTCACAGGACTAGACCCTGAGGCCTTTCCTGTGTCAGACATGGTTACTAGTGAGGTGTAAGTGGTGCACTTACCTACACTAAGTGTTTTCCTACTGGACCTTGCTAGTGAGTTGTAGTCAGGGGTGTGCTACTCCCTTCAACCTACAACTACTAAGTTCAGTAGAACTTAATATGCTAAGCTTTTGATTTTATATGTACCTAGAGGTACTTGATGTGATCTTTCAATTTGATATAAAGATTGCAATGGTAAAACAACAGCAAGCTCAAATCCGTACCGCTGCTCACCAATGTGAGAAGTTGGCCTGGTAGGGGATGTTTCCAATTCTGGAACCACCTACTACCTGACCAAACAATCCCCTTATGGTGTCTGGTTGTAAGTCAACCTTATTAGACAAGCTATCCTAGGGGTAGCATGGACTAAGCAGCCTAAAGGCTTAACTTAAGAGGTCGTGTTAAGCGAGCTGTTTTACCACATACAATCCTGTAATACCAAATGAAAGGACACCACACAAGTATATATTATAAAAATATATGTGTTTATTACTAAAAACAATCCCCAGTATTCTTTATGAATAAAGGGGCACAAGCGTTAAATCAAAAAGCACTGTTTAAACATACAAGTTGCACAATTATGGATGAGGGCGGGTGGCCACTCAAACCATATACTCAACAAGTGGTATAAGAAAGGCCACTCGAGCAGTGGTTAGGCCTAGGGCCTAGGGAATCGCTGGGAGCAGTCAGGACAAGCAATGCTGAAGTCGGGAATGGCCCTCGGGATTCGGGAGATGTGCGGAAAGCGCACGCATGCACCAATGTTAACCAATGGTGCGTAAAAGTCAAAGAGTTAAAGTTTAAGGACACTTCCGCTGAACCTAGAGGAACAAAACTTAACACACAGACCCTAGAGGTGTGCACCAGTGTGGGAACACCGGCGGAGCAAAGTTACCTCACCCACAGGAAGTGGGTGCACAGGGTCGAAGTGGCGTCGGGTTTTGACACGCAGGCTCTTGGTGCTTGAAGCTGAAAGGGCTGCAGGCAGGGTGAAGACGAAGTGTCCGGTGGAGTCCAAGGGTGGACTCAAGTTGTAGAGTACCTGAAAGCAGAGGGGACAGAGTCTGGGTCACTCAGCAGTGACCAGGGTGGAACCAGGACGGAACCAGGCAATGTCGGGCGCAATCAGGTGGTCGTCGAGGAGCTTCTCTCCGCTGTCACGTGGGCTCTGGGGCATCTGCGACGTCCAGGAGCAGGTCACGATCTGTCCCACGCAGGCTCTCACCGTTGGTGCAGTCGGCTTCAAGTTTGGAGCAAACAAGCCTTGGTAAGAGCAATCCACGCAGGATCGGAAGATTGCTTCTCACTCGGACCAGGAAGGTCAGAGTCGGGGCTCCTTTTCAGGGGAGCTGGTGTGGATCTGGAGCAACCAGAATCACAAGTCTTTTTAGGTAGTTCGTCGGCACAGGGACCACAAGCCAGCTGGCAAGTGACCGGGCCAACGCGTTGAGCCAAATCGTGCCAAAGGGCCCCACGCAGCACTCGTCGAGTGTGGAGGGCTGAACTTCGGCTCAGGAGTAGCTCAGGGTGGGGGCTTCTCAAACCCCGGTGTACAGCTTCGAGGGTCACTCGTGGGCTGCACGGTCAGCGTCTCGTGGTCACTTCAAGATGGCGTGCCCCACGCTTCCGGTCGCCTCCACGGGTCTCAGCTTTGCAGGGACTGTGGATCGGGCTGTTAGAAGCTGGGCAGGCTTGATCTCGTCGATCTCAGTCGCTCGAGTTCCGGCGGGAACTGCAACTAAGTAGACGTCGAGGGCTGGATGGTGCCTGCTGCTGCAGGGTGGTCACTCCTTGACCACAAGGGAGATTCTTCGGGCTTCCACGTTGAGATGGAGGGCGAAGGGTCCAGAATATCGTTTCAAATGTTTCTTCCAGGAAATCTGATGTGCATTGGCACTGCTCCCACTCTTATTCGAATCTGGTGGGCGTGATTACCTGCTAGGTCCCCTCCTATGGGTGGGACCCAGGAAGTGGGTGGATACACCCCCTTCCTTTGATCCAGGCCGCCCTGGCACGAGGGCTGGAGTGCCCCAGAACCGGTTTGGCCGGATTATGCAAGGGGCAGCCTTGTGCGCCCCAGGCAGTGTCTGGTTTCTTTCAAACCTCCCTGCTACAATACACTATCTCCTGTCTGGAGGGCGGTGACACCCTCCTGTGACAGGAAACCCTTTGTCCAGGACCCCCTTGACTGGGTTTCGGTCAGCTCCAGGGGTCCAGACATTTGTCTGTGGCAGAGGCATCCATTTTGTGGATCTTAAGGCCTTTTGGAGAAATCAACCGCATTAAAGTGAAGTAACATGTCTTACCCCTCTAGAGGGGTGGAATGCCATCCCCGTCGCCAGAACTGGCGAGGGGATGGTATTCCAAAGCGTATGACACCTTACACGACATGTTTTGATAAAGCCAAACCAGAGTTGCTAAATAACCGCGAGGATTATAAGGCACTTAATAGTATATGGTATGGCATTATCCTGAAACAGCTTAGGGATTTGTTCCCGACGGCTGCAGACAGGCTCAGCTCATGCTAGAGCTCCATCTCACATAAAAACCATGCACCCAGCCTCCAGGATTGGTGAGGCCTGTCTATAGGAGTGGCTCACAGGTTTACATGTGTCCAGATATAGGTTTAGACATAGGTATACTATATCTAAGCAAGGGGTGTGTACACCACCTTACCCCAGCTGAGTGATCAGCCAGTTGTGTCAATTTAAGAACCAGCCAGGGGTGGCAAAAGATATGCTGCAGCCCCTGGTAGGCCTTAGTGGCTCCTGTGCCCTGTGCACCTATAGTGCATTCTACAGGGGCTGACAAGGAGTCCATTTCCAATTGGTATGTGCCTATAGCACATGTGTCATTAATTTAGTGAGAGAACAGCAGGCTGGGGGTCTGATCAGCAGGCCCACAGCCTCAGTAGTCGAAAACCAGTGAAGCAAAAAGCAAAAATTTGGGGTGACCATAGGATAGCAGACCCTACTCTCCTACAATTATGGTAACCATTTCTTGCATAAATCTGCACAACCTAGAAATGTTTTAAATTATAATCAATGGGAACATTGTGCAACACCTCCAAAAGGGAGCTCAAGAACCGTTTATGACAAATATTCATACTTTCAAGGTTTTAACACAAGTAATGCTGAAACATTTTATTATAAATTGTCAAACAAGACAGGGATGAAAACCATGATAACCAACACAAAATTGATATATTCAGATTCATTCTTTGAAAAAATGAATACTTTTGGATTTGATTATTGGGACAAAAATGTTGATTTGAAAAGTGTTTGGGGTACAAAAGAATGGCAAGTACAGGGTTTAGAAGCTTTGTTTAGAGCCTGCATGATCCCAGAACAAATGATATTTTTAAATGACACTGTTCAACAAACCACCTGTCTTGGCTTAGCCAAAATCAAAGATTTAAATAACCCGTCTATTCCAAAGCCAACGATGTTTAGCAATAACTCTAATACAGATGAAGAAATAGACGTAAACCATATACTTAACCAAAACAGAACACATCCTGATTGGAAACAATGGTTGATCTGGCCCACAGATACAAATCACTGTCAAGATAGATTCCTGAATAAAACACAGGGTTTCAAAATGACCAGGCCAGACCCTAGATATCCCCAAAGACATCACCCAGGGATAATTACAACCTACAGTGTGGGCAAATTATGCCTTCAATGGCTACAAACTTCCACACTGCCTGAAATTAAGCAACACCTAACTTTACCTACTGATGGTGCTGACTTGCGTGATTTCATAATGGGACCACGCAAACAGCGTCAAAAGCGTTTCATAGCAGCCTCTGTATATGCAGCATACAATGAGGCCTGGAAGGTTACTCAAATTGAAACAGCAGAGAGAATACGTGAAATTGATCGTATTAATTTGGAAAAATCACTTTCTGTAGTGGACAATGGGTTAATGACTCTGTCCTCCAGAATATTTTCATTGGACAGCATTGTGTCTTCCGCAATCGATATATTATCGCAAGACTTACTATTATTACAACATGGTCAGTCACAATTGCGTTCCATTGTACAGCTTGGCTGGACGTTGCAAAATCTGCGTTCAGGCTATGTGCCTTGGCGTTTAATCAACACAACGTCACTATTCCAAATCTTTAACCTTACTGATAGACAAATCGGTATGGCACAAAAGGGTGCTGATTATACAATCTTGAGCATTGAAAAACTAGAAAGATTACCAATGACAATGTCAGAACGACCTGTCAGTGAATGGATAATCCACGGAATCATAAATATTCCAATCTCAACCTTCAGGTTTCAATACTGCCAAAAATATATACAGGCTGGCATGTACGAGAAATTGGGAAAGGGGTACCTTAAAACAACTTGGAACCTGCCCTATTCACATGCATGTGTCAGTAATAAAGGACAGAAAGTGTTTCTTAGTGGCAACAATTGTGCTATGTCACTAAGCGGCACGCTTCTGTGTAACGGTATTAGTTTGCACGGAGCCTGTGAAGGGAATTCATACAACCTTTCATGTCACCAGCAAGGCGCACCTGCAACTGAAATAGAACCATTCTTTCAAAGACTCTATAATGGGAGTTACATTCTTATTGTAGACCGCAGATGTTGTAGTCTTATGCCCGGGACTCCTTATCTAGTCACTACAACGGCGAAGGTCAAGTGCTGTGGACGTTCTTTGTTCCCCAGCTCCTTTCCAGACAGGGAGGCAAGGGCATGGCCCAGTTTTAAAATTACTTCTATTCGAATAGACACTTTAAGCAGAATGAAAACAGTGCTTCTTCAGACGCCTACAAGGCTCACGTCATCAAAAGAAACGTATGATCTACAAGTCGCAAGGACGACTGCAGAGATACATACATTATTATCAACTAATTCCCCCGTACATTTCGCGGAAATCCTGAGCGAAATCTTAAATATTTCTGATACCACAGGGGTCTCAAAGGTATTTAAGACAGTATTTTCGATGGCATTAACACCATTCAAAGCCATACTGGGTATTTTTCCAGATTTCGTCCATTCGATTTTTGGCGGACTTCCCCTGATCCTGCGACTAATTGCAGGAATCCTATTCCTAGTCCTTATTTTTCGTTATGGCAACCCTTGTCACAGATCAAACTCTCGCGACAATGGAAGATACGATCCTAGCCATTGGATACCGGGACCGGATATCAAAAATCCTGGGACTCTCCCGGCTTAGAGACCTAAACATGACTTGGTTTCTATCATTTCGACCAATGTGGCAAAGGTGTGTTTTACCTGTACTAAGGTGTCTGCTATGCGGAGAAGAATGCGTGTTAGACACCTGTCTGACGCTACAATCGGATGCGCCGGTGGATGCAGATACACTGTTGGTTCCTACCAAGGTTCACGCTTTGTGCTGCCCTCAAAGGCTGCCAATCCTGATGACGGCATTCCTGGAATCTTCACCACTACGATTGAAGAGTAGTGAAGTTCAAGATGAAAGCAGCATCGAACAGGTACGACCTTCTGTCAGTGATGCAAATCAGAATGTCAATGGAGACAATCATGCGCACGAATGCATGGTTACCCCTATTTCCGACTTAGTGGAACTTTCCCATGAAGCTGTTGACAGTTTTTTCGAAAGCCTGAATGATATGATGTTCTCGCCAGAACAGAAATAGAGACTTTTGAGTAAACTCGCACACGGCGTTCCTTGAATTCGGCCTTCAACTTTAAAAATAAAGTCACATGAACAATTACCATCCAGTTCACGGACAGCAATTTTTTCAGCAAGCCCCTAAAATATTTTTCTATATATTTTTTCCCGGGACACTGATCTTCTGCTTAAAGTAAGAAACTATTCCTAGAGAACTAAGATTTCTATTTTTAGATACTTTATATAGACTTTAGCTGCCCGCTGGTATGTTCACAAATATTTTATTATGTGATGAAATGGTCTCGACCTTCCTTTCTGTATAGCCATATTAAGAGCCATTTCATGTGTATTTCTCATATACCAATAAGCAATAATGCATAAAAAATGCGTGTTTACTTTTGCATTTAATTCATAGCTTAAGTGCATACAATATATATGACTGCAATTTTTCAGTATATTTGAAAATTTCGAAATGCATTTATGTATTTTGGGGTGGTAAGGTATACACTATACTCTATAGTATGTTGTACTATGTTATACTATGCATAGATTAGTAGATATGACCATAGTTAGCGTGCAGTGGGTGTCGTGTATTTCTATAGGTTCTGAATCGATCCCCCTATTCCTGACCCTATTCTGGTTAAACTAACTAGCTGGTTAACTAACAGTCAGCCCATGAGGCAAGAACAGCCCCCATGATGCAGATACCGTTATCTGACGCAGTCACACTACGGCACAGGAACGTGTTATCTGATTAGGTCATAACGCTTGAGATCTAATTAGACAAGCGACATTCCTCCAGCCCCTGATAAGGCATACGACGTTCTCATAACAAATCAAACCTATGACAACCTGGATAATCCGTGCGGCCATTGTTTTGATTTCACAGAGAACTTTTGCAAAAGAATGTGCTAACGAGCAAGTCGTATGACATCTTTATTGACGTACCTATGTCCATCCTTACGTAAATCTCGGCACCTTTAAGGTATAAATATTGCCGACCTTGCCCTATGCAAACACACGCGTGGTGACAAGACGGAGCAGCCATACTTGCCGAAGCCGAGAGCAGAAGCCGACCCCGCTGGCAGCAGCCCCGCCTTCCTGACGCGCTGAGAGACGCGCTGCTATCTCAAGCCGAGAGACCCAGCACCGGCGCTTCCGGGTAGCCCTCGCAGGCAGCCTGGGATATCGAGAGCAGAGAAAGAGATACCATTCCTCATTCATCCTAAATTCCAGGTACAGAACTGAATAACCCCTCACAGAGAATTCTTTAGTTATTCACTTGGCAAAAACAAACTTAACTTAAACTGTAACTTTCTATTCCCGCCCACGCATTAGACTTAGGTCAGGTACACGGGGTAGGCGTATTTAGAAACACCAGTTGAGTACGTTTAGTCAAATGTATATGTGTATGTAAATATATTTTAATCATTTTAAACATCATATGGCTCAGAAACCATATCAATGTTTTTACAGTATTATTTTATACTATTGCTTTTAATGTATGCACTTTACTTAACTATAAGTATTGCAATAATATCGATCCATTTCTCATGTATGAGAAAAGAGACTGATCAATAAATAACACCTTTTTATTGAACACGCCCGTCTCTTCCTTTTCTCTACATTCTGATGAGACTAAGAATGCACGTACTGACTGAGTAAAATAATTGCCTTGTGCTCACACGACTCTCGAGATTGACTCTTGATTAGGGGAGAGCAAAGTTGTCATGTTCTATGGTTGTCAGAAACTAAATCCCTTCTTGTCTAATCAGGGAAGTTAATCCTTCCTTGAACATTCGAGAAAGTTTCTAGCGAACTCTGAGCTTAGCTGGCAAACCCAAAAATTAAGTCTAGTATCGACAGTAGTAGACCTAGTTAACGTCTGGTCTAGGCCTTTACTGCTGTAGGTACTATTCCAATGCGCAGAGCCTATTGGGAAGATAGGAGCTACACTACATCACAAACCATCAGATGCTAAGGATTGCTGACTCACAAAACTTCAGATGCTAAGAATTAATGACTCACAAGTTCTCAGTTGCTGATTCACAGGTTCCTAGTGCTGAGGATTGTTTTCAGGAGCTAAAGGTTACTGACTGGTTACCAGAAGGCCAGGTCCGTCAGTTAGAATTGCGAGTGTCACCAAAGATGTGTCTTCTCCGTGAACATCTGCAAGGGTTGACACAGATGTCACTATCGCTGTGTCTTGAATACTAAACCATGTTCAAATTTGCCACCTGTCTCACTGGTTCTGTTTCCTCCTATGGGATTGATAGTTCTCGCTAGAACAGAGCAGATTTAGAGGAACCCACTGTCACATGACATTTATTAGAATCAGTATATCCTCTTCTAAAAAGCCACAAGCAGAACAAGGTCCAGGCGGGTGGACCATGCAATGATCTTCCATGAAGCAGATCGTTGCCATGCTGACCAATTCATAACAGGCAGGAAGCGGCCAAATGATCTGACAGTACCAGTTGGAACCAGGCACTCTCTGGTGAATAAGCCACTGACAGTAATCTCTCTTCACATTGGCTGAGAGTGTAGTGCCAGCACTGAGACAGCAGAACTTTTTCACTCGGCTCAATCCAACCTTGCAATAAAGCGAGAATTAATCGAAAAATGTTAGTGTAACACATGAGACTTGTCCTTACGGCAAAATGTCTGTATGACCACTATAAATATTTGTATTTTCACTTGAATGCATGTACTACAAATATGCTTCATAAGGCCAATTTTAATATTGATAAATATTGGATCCATGGAAGACACAATTTGTAATTTACAGGTATCAATTGCAGAGTAGTAGCAAAAGTCACCACGTTTTGTGACATTAAGACTGCGCTGTTGAATAAACCCCGGGTTTATTGCCACCGATTAAATTTGTAATCGTTCCGTAAAAGTTCCTTTTGATGCTGAGCCTAACTTTGTTCTCAAATGATTATTTTGATTAACTGTACCACATATTTTTTATCAGTTTTGAGTGGGTCCATTCTTGGAAGCAGTTTAATTACATTTCAACTGAGCTCTAAAGAAGTACAGTAATTACAACTGTAATTACAAATTTTCCCTGTGGTCAAGTTCATGGAGACACCAGCAGTTCTACTTTTCCCCTAGAAGTGGTTAATCTAGTTACAAACTGTTTAGCATAACATTCAAAGAAATCAGCACAGTTGATGGCCTGGTTCTTGCCAGCTGCTTGCTCCAGAGCTGGTATATGGACTGCACCCCAGCTTTGTGTGAGCTTCATGGGTAAAGTACAGCCCTGGCACGTGCCCTGCAGGATCTAGCGTGTGCAGCATAGGCGCTGTCATTCTCCATCCTTTTCCTGAGATTTGATTAGGCCGAGCCTTATGGTTTTACTTTGCGAAGTGGCAGTTTTCACTGTCTTTCTGGATTACAGGTGGTTGTTGATGGTTCTTGGACATGAGATCCGGAGCTCAGCTGCCTGTAGGGAAGCGGAGGTTCACCCCATGCATTCTTCTTGTAAATGACGATCAGTTGTGGCGCCAGTGTAGACCGGAGTGTTGTGTTCTGTACACAACTTTTAAGCCTGTAAGGTGGATGATTCTTTGTCACAGGTGCCTCTATGCTTTAAACAGAGACTCAGCAAAGATGAACATCTAAGGATGTGAAGGCAATGAAGAGATTTTCTTTCCATAGATGATCTGGTAGTAGTTGTATAACCACTGTGTTTTTAGTACTTTGTAACATTATTGATAGGGAGAGTGAAGCTCCATAGTAGAGTCAGTTCAGAAAATCAGGACGTGAAAGGATGATAGGTGGTCACCTGGACCTTCTGAGGGAACCCTAGCTCAGGTTAGATTAGTCTTATGGTTCACATAGGATCAAAAGTGCTTCTCATCATTTGGTGTACTCGCAGAGCCTGGGAAATCCACGATCTTTTAGGAGTTACTCTAACTTCCTGAGGTCTGAGCAACCTAGAGGATGGTAGTTCTCCCAGTGTCTGCATGTGAGGATCTCTGTTGTGGATGAGTTGAGTTTAACTTCACTAGTCACATCCATTGGTCGATACATTGAACATTTTCATCTAGACTTGAGCTATTCAGACCGCTCAGACTCCCCAGTTTCAGAGGGATTGGTGTGTCATCTGCTTGGCTGCAGCACGCCCGGTTGCAATGTTTGAGGTAGGCCTTGAGAAAAGTAGAGCAATGATTGCTCTTTGGAGGTATACCTCCTGCTTTGATGTTGATATGATGTTGACATGAATAAAGAAAGCCAGGTAATGCTCATGTTGTCAGTGAGGTAAGACATTGTGATAAAATGTGCTTAACATGGCAAATAAGCCCAGTAGAAAAAGTATAGGAGTATCCTTCTTCCAAACTGTGGTTGTGCGGTCGGCCACGTTAGAGATCAGAGCAGATTCAATGTCTACCCAAGGGTGGATCCCAGTTTATTGGTTTGATGGTGATGTGTTTACTACAAGGACATTTCAGATCAGTTGGCTAAGAAATTAGCCATTTGAGATTTTCCCTATGTGCTTGGTGGTATATGAAAGAATGCTGTCCACATGAGGTAAACTTGAATTATTTTGTGAGCATTCATGTATGCGATCAGCATTGCTCGAGTGAATCAGCAGCTGCCTAGTCAATTCAGACATACAGATTCCATGAATTAGAACCCGCCTACATCACTATGCAAGTCATATGATTAAAGACCCAACAGTATGTATGATATCTTGGGAATACTGACTGCCTCTGGATGCTTGTTTTATTTATTTACAACATATATGTACATTTAGTTTCCACATACAAACCCCACAACTTTAGAAGTAATCTCTTGTAAAACTTGTGTTTGAGCGTCCTTCAGCTCCTTTTTTCACTTTGATGCACAGTACTTACAGCCAAACCTGAAATTCAACTTCGAGTCTGACTTCCCTTCTCACATCTCAAAAGGCTACCGCTCTGCATTGAATATGCTCATAGATATTGTATATTTCTGCTCATTTACATGCAGTAACAAACTCCCATTTTTATTTTGCAGGTCACTGAAGTATGATTAAAAAGGGAAGCGTAATTTAATAACATGAAGCGAAAATCACCACACTGAAGAGGTTTATGTTGAAGAGGTGAAAATGTCTCAGAGCCCCAATAACTAAACAGTACCAAGAAGCCGAGGAGGAAACAGAAGTAGAGAACCCTACTGAAAGTGAAATTGATATCACTAATTCTAAGCATTCATTATACATTGCTGAACAACAATTTCTTTTATCGCAAACGTGGGTTATTAGGGTTATACAGCTCCAGAAATGAAAATGAGTAAATTAATGTCCAGACAGGTCGACTGAAAATAACCTCTTTTGTAAACTCAGTCTACATAAGGAAAGCCCTGGAGAAAAACCAAGCCATATCCGTGCATAGAACTTGAGAATTCTTGTCAGAAAGACCAATCACCTCAACGGTAGTGAACACTCTTTAGTCGGAAGAAGTAAAGAAATCCCTGGTACAAAAGAAACACACCTGGTGGAAAAGAAAGTACAAAGAAAGTCATTGTAAAAGGTCCTTTCCAGTTTCTAGCAAAAGCAATGAAGTTTGCAAAAGTTTGTTTCAGCCATGCTAAACATTGAAATGTGACACCACCAGTGCTCAGGTGCTAGCCACTGCTCTGGAGACCACACACTGGGCATTGAAGAAAAACAATATTCTGCTACCGAGAAATGTGTAATGTAATCTTCCTTCCTTTGCACATGAATAGCCTACACTAAATCAAGATAATAACTTTGTCAGTGTTTTATAACCTGCCAAATAAATGTTAGTAAAGCTCCAGTCAAAAAGTGAACCTAACTCTGCCGGACAGGCTTCATATAGACATAACATGGAGACCATATCTCCATGAGAGAAATTTTGAAAGGTTCAATAGATTAGCCTAATTTGCTTAAAGAGGTCACAACACTACAAGTCTAGATAGATTTTCTAGTAGACTCAATACAAGTGTTAAGAATAACACGTGAAGCACATTGAGAGGTTTCGGCTAACAATTATTTAAACGTCCGGATTTTGAAATCGGGTAAAGACTTAATCTGCTGTGTACTCAAGAAAAAACTAACCTGGAGACAATAACCCAAGAAAGAAATCTTTTAAGTGCTCAAAATGTGAGGATGACATTTTCTCGCCAAGATAGTATACACTAAGGAAAAACCTTACAATTACTCTAAATGTCAGAAACTCTTTTGGCAGAAATCTGATTCACTAAAGAGAATTAATACTGGATAAATCCTTTAACTAATCTGAATGTCAAAAAAGCTTTATTTGTAAAAAACCTTTATTAACATGCAAGAGCACAAATAGGGGGAAACCTTTACAGTTCTCAGATTACCAGAACCGTGTTTGTTATGAATTCTCTCACTCAGCATGAGAGAACACATGAGGGGCAAAAACCATACCAGTGCTCTGAATGCAAGAGAACTTTCAGGCACAAATGCAGTCTCACTGAACACAAGAGAACTCACACTGGGGCGAAACCCTATGGGTGCTCTGAATGCCACAAAAGCTTCAATAGGAAAGGCAGTCTCATTAACCATGAGAGAATACACACTGGGGAAAAACCTTATCAGTGCTCTGAATGCCACAAAAGCTTCAGTAAGAAAAGCAGTCTCATTAAACATGAGAGAATACACACTGGGGAAAAACCTTATCAGTGCTCTGAATGCCAGAAAAGCTTCAGTCAGAGATGCAGTCTCACTCGACATGAGAGACAACACAGTGTGCAGAAACCTTATCAGTGCCCTGAATGCCAAAAAAGCTTCAAACTTAAAGACAGTCTCACTCGACATGAGAGAACTCACACTGGGGAAAAACCATACCAGTGCTCTGAATGCCAGAGAAGCTTCAGTGTTAAAGCGCACCTTACTCAACATGAGAGAACTCACACTGATGAAAAACCTTATAAGTGTTCTGAATGCCAGAAAAGCTTCAGTCAGATATTCAGTCTCACTCGACATGAGAGACAACACAGTATGCAGAAACCTTATCAGTGCCCTGAATGCCAGAAAAGCTTCAAACTTAAAGACACTCTCACTCGACATGAGAGAACTCACACTGGGGAAAAACCTTACCAGTGCTTTGAATGCCAGATGAGCTTTAGTGTTAAAGATAGCCTTACTCGACATGAGAGAACTCACACTGGGGAAAAACCTTATAAGTGCTCTGAATGCCAGAAAACCTTCCGTCAGAAAGGCAGTCTAACTCAACATGAGACAAAACACACTGGACAGAAACCTTATCAGTGCTCTGAGTGCCAGAAAAGCTTCAGGCTTAAAGTTTGCCTTGCTCGACATGAAAGAAATCACACTGGGGAAAAACCATACCAATGCTCTGAATGCCAGAGAAGCTTCAGCATTAAAGGTAGCCTTACTGAACACGAGAGAACTCACACTGGGGAAAAACCTTATAAGTGTTGTGAATGCCAGAAAAGCTTCAGTCATAGAGTCAGTCTCACTTACCATGAAAGAAAACACACTGGGGAAAAACCTTATAAGTGCTCTGAATGCCAGAAAAGCTTCCTTCAGAAAGGCAGTCTCATTCTACATGAGAGACAACACAATGGACAGAAACCTTATCAGTGCTCTGAATGTCAAAAACATTTCAGGTTTAAAGTCAGTCTAACTGAACATGAGAGAACCCACGCTGTGGAAGAAACCATACCACTGCTCTGAATGCCAGATGTGCTTTAGTGTTAAAGGTTGGCTTGCTTGACATGAGAGAACTCACACCGGGGAAAAACCTTAAAAGTGTTGTGATTGTTGGAACAGCTTCATTCAGAGAGTGAATCTCTGGGGAAAAAGCTTATAAGTGCTCTGAATGCCAGAAAAGCTTCAGTCAGAAAGGCAACCTCACTCTGCATGAGGGAAAACACACTGGACAGAAATGCTATCCGAGCCCTGATAGTCAGAAAAGCTTCTGTTGTCAATCCATTCTCTCTGTGCATGAGAGAAGCCATACTGGGCTTAAATTGTGCCTCTTTTCTGAGTGCCACAAAAGTTTCAGTCTGACTACATGAAAGAGCCCATGCGAGCGAAGTACCTTATCAGTGCCCTGAAAACTGGAAATACGTCTGTGAAAAAACTACTGTTTTATACTGCGAAAGAGCATACATTGAAGAAAAAACAATAACCGAGACCAAACTGTAGCTCTACGCTTGCAGAGGCATGTCACAAAATGCAAAGGATGAACAACTACTTTTCAGTCCAAGGAGAAAAAGAAGAAACAACACATTAAAAGCAACGTGCAAGAAAACTGGACCAGAATACAAATGCCTGTAAGAGAGCACAAGAATATAGTACAAGGTACATTAAACTCTTAAAGCAATTTAGTAGCTACTCTGAGTGAAAGTGAAAGTCATAGCTCAGAGTAATAAAGTCTGCCCAATTATTTTCCGTCTTAAAGCCTCATCGTCCGGACACAAGGGATTTATTGCAACTCAGTAAGTTAATTGAGAAAAAAAACAATGCATTTCCATACTAAACATTCAGAGAGCAGAATCATTTGAAGAAATCAATCCCATGCTGACAAGTAGCAGATGACTGAGCGGCTATGCATTGAGCTGTTACATCTTGGTTGGAGAAGAGAGACCAATAATGGTTGTTCACAATAGTGGCGTGAACATAAAATGGTTACTGTGCGCACAGAAAAAACTTGTAAATCAGGAAAAATAAATTACGTTCAAGAAACAAAACTTCTCCAAGTACTAGCATGCTGACAACAGACAGTTTAATCTCTGTGTTCCTGACTAGTGGCCAACTCGTGGGCCTGACGGTATTCCAATTGAGTTTGATAAAGTTTTTCTTCACACACTGTTGAATGTTTGCGACAATTGTTTGTTCAGTAATAGATTGATACTATTTGGGTTCTTTTGTTGAGGCACCAATTATTGTCCTAGCTAAACAGGATTAAGACCATAAACATGCAATTCATTTCAGCCCTTTTTGTTTTATTAAGCAATACTGACAAAAATGTTCGCAAATAGGGGCCCAGCTTTCCAAACATGTGTAAATCTGTTAATCACAAAGTCACACCACTTGTGCAATATATTAAACCCATTTTACAAGTTGGAATTGTTTTCTGATTCTCAAAATTGGTTTTGCGATCCATTCTGAATCAAAATGATATGTATCAATAGTTTATGACTGCCATTTTAGTCACAAGCCATTGATCAGTTGCCCAGACCTCAGGGGAAGTGGTAACAGATTTGAAAAGTTGTCCCCTTGGGCCCCATTGTATTTCCACTCAGAAATCTTATCATAAGATATTAAATCATAAACAAATTGCAAAATATTGGTTTGTAATTTGAAACCACTGTTTGTGACCTGTCTCTTAGTGCATTGGACCCATACACTTTTAAAAGTGATCTGAGCCAGTTTTTCTTATGATCAATTCTATATTTAGAGACCAGATTATCATCCAGTAACACCACTGCTTCCCAACCGTTTTTATACCACAAACCTTGACGACCCACCTAGCTTTAATGGATTGTTTCTAAATGTCATGACCTTGACCTAGCCCTTCAATATCGGACTGTGGCCAAGATAATGATCTTCCCATAGACGGTGAACTGCACTGGAGTCTGAAGCTGGAACACTATTCCAAGTGGGGTGCTGGCCTGTGGCATCCATACACTAAAATTGTAAGGCTTCTGAATATGTTGGGGTTGATACCAATGATTTTAGGAAATTTGAGAAACCCCTTTGGCGGCAGAGTATGGGGTAAGACCTAATAGCTAGTTTTGTGTTAAAATGAGGCTTTGTGATGCAGTTAGACTCCATATATATGTGTATATTTTATAGTTTTGTCTGGTGTGAACACGGCCCAAGTGCATTGGAGCACTTGACATGAGCACCAGATTACACTACAGAAGGTCAGATTAGTTTTATCATAAACACGGAAGATTAAGTAATTTGCCCAGAATTAAAGGACCTTGAGTCGACACCAGGACACAAACCAGGTTCCCCAGAACCAAAATTGGCAGCTCTAGTAGTTTGGGTCACATATATATTTCTCAATTTATGACAAAGTCATACACATGTCGAATGGTTGTCTATCATGTATAGTGATCACAGTCTGTTTTGAAATGGCTTTGTGAAGTAAAATACCTGCAGCAACTAATACTGGAAGGTGTACCTAGAATTTTTCTTGCGAATACTTGTTAATGTTTGTTTTAAAACTTATCTTAGGTGTATTGTTCAGCACTTTTGCACTAGTGCACAACCTGGGCTCATCATTTTAAATATGACTTACATATAGATCAGAACTTTCGCGACTTACCAATTATCGGCTCAGACTCACCAGTGGGTCCCGAGCCACAGTTTGAGAAAAGCTGCACTAGACCCATTTGTAATGTATAAGTCTAGGCTGGTTCATTTTCATCATTTATGAGTATTTTTGCACTGGTTGCAGAAAATGTTAATTATACATTTTTATTTAAAGCAATTTATTTCACTTTGACACAGTTTTCCCAACTGTTATAGCAAGAGGAACTAAGTTGTGTTGTGTATTTGCCCCTCCTGCATCCATACTAGGTGCTGAATTCTTGCATTGTTTCATCCATAAATCTTATGTAAATTAAGTTATAATATGTGGGGTAATTAAATGAGACACTGATAACTTTTTGTTGGTCATTATTGATCCTACCACTGTAATTCCGAACATCTTGGAACTCTTTGTTTTGTATTCCAGAGTTTCAGTTTATGCTTCACATTGAAAAAAAACTAAATGTTTTTAACTAAATATGTATTTTACTACTAGCTTGTTTAAAGGTATTGATTTGATATAGCTTCATTCTCTTTATTTAGCTTCATTCTCATATATATATATATATATAAGAATGAAGCTATATCAAATCGATTCCCTCAAACAAGCTTGTAGTAAAATATATATATAGCTAATGTAATATTTCGCCATTATATATCATCATGTGACTCTTAGTACAAAAGAGCGGACACAATGCACTTTGCTTTTTAGACTGTTTTCCTACTGTGACCAAGGCTGTTGCCGAAACGCGTAAGGAATGAAATCAGTGAGCTGCTCAAAACCGCTGTGATTAAAGCTCTGCTTCCAGAAAGGGCATCTGTGTGTTTTCTGTCGGCAGTGACGATGGACAGGCTGCCCCATGCTCGTTGTTTTAGAGGCCGCCCTGCAGGGTCGAGGCTCCTTGTACTTGGGGACTTGTTTTTGCATATATATGGACCAAACACATCGTAAGATGGTACCGCTTCATCGATGATTTATTCATCGTATGGGACAGACCACTAGAGATGGCTAAAGAATATATCAAGATTCTGAATACCAATATGGTTAACCTTGAATTTTCTGGAGAAGTCAGTAAACTATCTAGATCTTAACATTTATGTAGAAAATGATAATTTGAAGACCAGACTTTTCCGTAAAGCCACTGCGGGGAATTCTGTCCTGCAAGCATCTAGTAGCCACCCCACTAACTTGGTGAGAAGTATCCCCTAGGGGGAACTCCTGAGAATCAAGAGGAATTGTTCTGACGATAGTGAGTTTCATAGAGCTGCCAGAGAAAGCATACAACGTTTCCTAGTACGAGGATATAGCCAGGAAACTTTGAGTGAAGCCTATGGAAAGGTTAATGTGATAAAAAGAAAGGATCTGCTGAAAGATAAAATTGCATCTACGAGCGACTCCGGTACTAGTGATGGTAAATTCCGTCTCATCACTACCTTTTCTAGTGATGCAGGGAGTCTAAAAAGGGTTATGATATATGTTAGTCCTCTTTTTATGTGGACGAGTGCTTCGAAGACTGTAGGGCTGCAGAAGAAGGGAAGTACCCGAAACGCGTCCATACATCAGTCTGATGCTTAATTGTCTGGCGAGGGCATTTGTTCTTACCAAAATAAAGCTTTTGGGGTAAAAGCTCTTTGTGCCCGAGTGCGTCTCAACTGTTGGACCAACCCCCTGAGCATGATATATATATATATATATATATTACCTACTGGCGGTCGCCAGTAGGTATATATAGTTAGGATTTTTTCTCTATGGGATTTTTGAAAATTCTATGTCTAATAACTTTGGCGTTTGTGGACGGAATTGGCTGAAATTTTCAGGAAAATGGAACATTTTGTTTCTGAGCAGCCCCTGAAAATTTGGGGGGGTTCGTCAAGGGGGGGCGGAGAAAAAAGGGGGGTCCCAAAACGCGTTTTTCCCATGTTAATTTCCATAGGGCGGTTGGCCTCACTTTTAGCCCGAACGGCTGAATGGATTTGCACGAAACTTGGCAAAATTGTAGGGTCTGGTAGCCCGATGTGCCTTTTGTAGGTCTCAATATATGTGCTCCAGTGGATTTTGAGAAATTAACGTTTAAAAAAAGATATATATCTGTAACAGCGGACCGGGCAGCGTCCCAGGACGCGTACTTTTCGCGCAACGGAGCTTTGTGAAGCGAAGCTGATTGGTTCTCTGGCGTCTGTCAACATTCCAAAAAGTCCGTAGCGGCCGCCATCTTGTCTCTCGGTAGGATCGAGAGACAAGAGGAGGCCAAAACAAAGGGGGAAATAACCATAAGGGGGCATAGTAGATCCTCGCTGACCCCCTAGGTTTGATGTGGAGGTTTTAAAAGGGCCCCGCGGGGCAAAAAAAAATAATAATAATAATAATCGAACGGCTGAATGGATTTGCACGAAACTTGGCAAAATATTAGGGACTGGTAGCCCGATGTGCCTTTGCTAGGTCTCAATATATGTGCTCCAGTGGATTTTGAGAAATTAACGTTCAAAAAAAGATATATATCTGTAACAGCGCTCCGCTTCGCGTAACGGAGGTTTGCGAAGCTGATTGGTCATTCTGTCACTGGGCTATAGTTGGGCTACATCTGGCTGATATTTGGGCTACATTTGTTTTTTTGTGTGTCTGGCGGACATCTTTGGGCTACATTGGGCTACATTGGGCTTCATTGGGCTACATTGGGCTACATTTGGGCTCCAACATATATATAGGCCAATGTAGCCCAATATATATTTTTCAAAGTTAATTTTCGTAAAAACCACTGGAGCATATATCTTGAGACATAGCAAAGGCACATCGGGCTACCAGTCCCTACAATTTTGCCAAGTTTCGTGGAAATCCATTCAGCCGTTCGAGCTAAAAGTGAGTCCAACCGCCCTATGGAAATGAAGGAAATGAATGGGTAATTTGTAATTAGCAAATAGCTAATCGCAAACTAGGAATGGTAAAGAATCGCTATTTATTCCTTAAAGTTCGCTATTTAGGAAATGCAAAAAACTTTGATGATACATATGGCGGTTCATCTCTAACAAGATAAGAAGCATAGGGATACATTTATGATGACTGGCGCATCACCAGGGATGTGTTAGTCATTCTGTGCCGCTGTTCCGTCACCTATGGTGTGCTGCATTTCCAATGCGGCGCATCATGGGGCAAAAACAGCACAGATGCGTGATGTATCTGTGCCGTAAAGGTGGCGCATTGCTGGAGTTGTATCGCAAGTGTGATGAAGCTCTAGCAAGGGTCGGGGGTGCCCCTGTCGCAGGGTTTCTGTTCTCACACAGAACTGTGGACAGAGGATTGGAACCTCGGCGAATTAGGGTGTCCCAAAACTCACGTTAGTAATCAAAAACCCCTTAGCAAGCTAGGTACAGTGTCACATTGGATATAACAAACTCTCAATGTTTAGACAATCCAGAATATGAACTTACAGTACCTCAGGATACGTGGAACTCATGAACAGTCGGTCGTTATATATTTCTTAGAAACCAGAACATGGAGTTAAGAAGAACACATGTGTATTTGAAATGTTTTTTTACTAATGCCGTCTTCTCAGGCGTAGTATCTTCGATAATACAAGTACACATATTATCAGTAGCAAAATTACCAGCATAGTTACTAGTACATAAAAAGCGAATGGTGATAGTATGTTAACATGCTGTAAATGAATAAGAGTTAGCAACACTTATAAGCAGCCGCGGGCCGTGGAGGGAGTTACGGTGAGGCAGGGAGGCGGGGAGGGGGAGAAGCAGGGTGGAGAATACAAGTACACATATTATCAGTAGCAAAATTACCAGCATAGTTACTAGTACATAAAAAGCGAATGGTGACAGTATGTTAACATGCTGTAAATGAATAAGAGTTAGCAACACTTATAAGCAGCCGCGGGCCGTGGAGGGAGTTACGGTGGGGCAGGGAGGCGGGGAGGGGGAGGGGCAGGGTAGAGAGGGCTCCACCCTGCTTCTCCCCCTCCCCGCCTCCCTGCCTCACCGTAACTCCCTCCACGGCCCGCGGCTGCTTATATCTCACCCTCCCTAATACACATATTATATTATTTGCTAAGAAGGTCTCTTTGTGTTGGTTTAGGGCGTGCCCATACTTTAGTGTCTTAGATTTGAAGGAATCACATCAGCATACACCAGCTCTCTCTTCATGTGAACCGCATCAACTGTTGTGTATGTGTGTTCGGCAAAGCAATATAAAACCCGCCTCATGCCCAGAATTGGCAGAAGTTGCACTTAACAATTCTGTATCGTGTTGTTCTTGAAACTTTAGCACTCGCTGTACAGATATAGTTTAACAAGCAAAGCAGATAGTAGAGCAATAACATATTATTCTCATGTAAACCACGATGAACTACTAGGTGGAAAGCTAAAGCAACAACTAAGTGTCGTGTGCAGAAGTTGCAAAAAAGGAAAAATGGCGTTTAAACCGGTAATGAGCCCATGCTAACTTAACACGGTGTAAAGATATCCAGGACCTAGATGACACCTCCCCATGATCCGGAAACGAACTGAATAAGATAATAGAAGTGCCATCTCATGAGAGCAGATTGCAAGTTTATATGTGGACGGTCCGCAAGGTAAAGCATTAAAAACTAGGAAAATTTAATGCTAAAGAAAAATAAAACAGCCAAGTACTTTATCGAGTCTTAAGCCAATAGGCAAGGTAAATAATAAAAACTTGACAAATAAGTCAATGAATTGTCAATGAAATGCTAGTACTCAGCATATCAAACATGAAAAAGGTCTATGACATAACTGTGTATGCAAAATAAGCTGCAACAGCCTCCAATAGGAAGTCACCGTCTTCATCCGAAAACAGTTCAGCCATCCAATTTAAAAGCGGAAAAGAACATACGTGCTCTCCCAGCACCGGATCCTCTATCACCATCAGAGGACAGCTCGGTGGGTTTTCAAGAAAGCTCTGTTCCAAGAAAGACTGTGCTGCCGCCAGTAAATTCCAGGGACCAAATAGTCCATGCATCAATGCCACAGCCATAATCCTTTCGCCAGGACAAACCAACTCGTGAGTAATGATAGGAGTCATCAGCTGATTAAAGTCGACGTCAGGAGAAACCGGTCCGCAGAGACACAAATCAATGGCCCAATCGAAATCACAGGTCAGGCAGTGAAATACAGGCTGGACACAGGTGAAGTAGGAGAATCGAAAAGATAATCCATATGCCGTGCTTAATATCGCCAACGGCATTGTGCCATAATATTCTAGCATGCGATTGCGGAACAGTGTCAGCAGCTGCAGGGTGGGAGGTTGCATAGGAGGGACATCCATATTTAAAAATGTAAAAAAGCACAAGAGCGTCCGCTGGTAATGCAAGTAAAAATGCCAATCCACGAAGCAGAGTGGAGAAAATACAATGAAAGAAAGCAGGGATGACTCCAAAGATTTTCTCAAATGAAGTCACGAGACCACTGGTAACAACTTTAAAAAAGTGCGCCAGGGCCTTTGTGGAGGATGCGTTAAAGATAGTCCGAACCATCTTGCTGAAATTGAAAGGCAAATCTGAATTGAAAAGGGTCTGCACCTCTGTACGGGTGTTCGCTATGTGAAGCACGAAAGTTTCACGGGCCGAACTCAAGGCCACCTCTCTCTGAGACAAAAGAGCTCTTATTCTTGCCATGCCGTTGAAATCTCTCCCAAGGTTGGTATTTGTGGCCAGATTGAAAACTCCCTATGTTCATGTGTGGGAGGAAATAGAACATTTCTGCAGCAAATAACCCGTTCACTTACTGTTACGATAAAAGGAATACTTTTAATTAACTCAGAACAATCTTCATTATTGAGCATCAAATAACTACCATTTTCCAACAACTTGAACGTGGGGATGATAGCAGGAACTGGCGTGCCTTGCAACACGCAAGCCATATTTGGTCGGTGTTTGTTGCATGAACCGTGTAACTGTATGTGCCTACACATTAGTGAATGATCTGGCGTCTCAGTGCATTCCTCTCATTCAGATAAACTTCTTGATCATCTTTGAAACATCTGTATGTGTATGGAAGCGACCAGACCTCATGAAGAAAAGCACTACCTAAAGGTTCATAACGACCTATTGGTATATATTTCATACAATTTGAAAACTTATATAAAGCAAAAGGCAGCGTTATTAAACCGTGGATAAGGCACGTTGCCAAAAAACCCGCAATCCTCTGCTGATGATGTCACTGAGCATGTCATGAATGATGTAATATGTGACATCATCAGCAGTGGATTACGGGTAATAGTATCTCTAGTTTACTCCCCTATAGCTCTCTTTCTTTTAACATAAGTGTCTGTTTCCTTCCCTTATACTTACTGTTTTTGGTTCGCTTCCGGTTCGCGTACCGGCGAGCGAACTGGGAAGCGAACTAAGAGAAATAGAGGTTGGCACAGTTCCAAATATTGTACCAATTTTTTAATAACGGGGAGGTAGTTCTGAAAAGAACTTTTTTTTATTGTTTTTGTTGTTTTATATTTTTTTTATTATTTTTCAGAACATTTTTTTACTTTTTTTGAATTTTTCTGAACAGTTTTATATATTTTTGGGGTTTTTCTTGGAGGGGGCAATGAAAACGATTCATTGTAAAGGGCTCAACAGGAGCAACAAAACAAAAAAAAAGTATTTATTATTTTGGGCGTTTCGTACAAACTTGCATATGATAGTCAATAGCTCTGTTGATCAGAGTGATGCTTCTTTCTCCGTAGCAAATGAATCCATCGCAAAATACGCAGATGTGTTTTACTTCACCAAATCTCATTTGTATATTTGGCACCATCTCCCTGCCCTCTGGTCCCGTTACTTCCGGTACAACAGATCTTCTGGCCATAATAGGGAGATTATCTAGGTCGTTCCGAAACTGTGCAGCACTGTAGTTGTTAGGATGCCACCTAGTCATATGGCGATGCATTGTGTAGTTTCCGAAACTGTATTTTTTCTCGGTTCCTCTGGACAGTCTATCTTGACATATAAGGCAAGTTACGTATCTTGCATTTACTTTTTTCTGACCTTCGGGAATTTAAAAAAATTGCCAAATGAAGTTTTCTTTCCGGTGAGACGTCCTGGGTTCCTCAGGCAAAAACTGCCTCTCTTCCTGCTGTTCCTCGTCTTCCTCTTCTTCCTCTTCTTGCTGAATTATAACTTGAGCAGGTGGTCCACTCTTCCTTGGATGTGGTGGAGGTGGTGGGGAAGCACCAGCTGAAGCTACTAAAGAAGCCATTGCTCAGTGATCACAAAGGGTCTTTCTCTCACAATGATGAAAGTCAGAGTGAGGAAAGAAGGAGGGATTTTCATCATTTGGGAAAAACAAGAGTTCTCAACCAATGAAAAGTGTTCATTTTAGATTATATGACCTAGTCTTACATCATTAGGAAACCAAAAGTGAAATGAACCAATGAAAAGTGTTATTACCAAGTCACATGACTTGCTGTGTTTACGTTAAGCGCTTTGCAGGGCCTCCCGGTTTGCTTCCAGAAACCTGCGCTTTGCGACTCGCTTCGCGTACCAGTTCGCTAACGTAGCACGTCATATGACGTATCACGCGACAACGTGAAACGTCATGCGGACGGGAGGCGTCACGATGTTGTTTTCTAACGCGGCACTTGCGGTAAAGAAACGTTTACCTGCTCGCGGTCTATTTCGCGGCATCAAGGTCAGCTAACGGGAAGCTTCCCGATTCGCGAAGCGGGAACGAAGAAAAAAAAATATTTAAAAAAAAAATTATTCATAAACATATAAAATATATTTTTGGATTTAAAGAAGAATACATTTTACAGCTACAGATATTAGCTGTTAAAAAACCAATGAAATTCACTGAAAAAACCATAGGTTATAGACCATATATAGTTAGGAATTAGCATTTACAAAACCTTGAAAATTCACTGAAAAAACCATAGGTTATAGACCATATATAGTTAGGAATTAGCATTTAGAAAACCTTATTTTACTCACACAAAACCATTGAAATTCCATATATAGTTAGTTGCACTAACTATATATTGCGCACCCGCAATCCACTGCTGATGATGTCACATATTACATCATTCATGACATGGTCAGTGACATCACTGATGACATCACTGATGACATCTCAAATGACATCACTGATGACATCACTGATGACATCTCAAATGACATCACTGATGACATCATGACACACCAATACCAGTTAATACATACGCACTCACTGATTCCTACGTCTACACACACATTCACTCATTCACCCATACAATGACTCATACATACAGTCACTTATTATTACAACACTATCATATGCACTCATACACCTATGCAGACAGTCACACACTGCCACTCATCCATGGAGTTACTCACACACCAAGTCAGTCCTGTAAAGAATCAATCACACTTCCATTTCTTCATCTATACAGTTAAACACAGAACACCATACTTCAGTGACATCACTGATGACATCACTAATGACATCTGAAATGACATCACTGATGACATCTCAAATGACATCACTGATGACATCATGACACACCAATACCAGTTACTACATACGCACTCACTGATTCGTACGTCTACACACACATTCACTCATTCACCCATACAATTACTCATACATACAGTCAGTTATTATTAGAACACTATCATATGCACTCATACACCTAGTCAGTCCTGTGAAGAATCAATCACACTTCGATTTCCTCATCTATAGTTAAACACAGAACACCATACTTTTCACACATATACTAACACATACTTACTCTCTTATACAATCACTGATACAAGTACAGATTGATATGCACAGAGTCACACACCTCCCAGCCAGCCACACAAACACTCAGTCTTCCATACATCCAGTCATTCTTCAATATGTAAAACGTATTTAAACTTTACAAAAACACACAGACACTAGATGATGTCATCAGTGATGTCATTTGAGATGTCATCAGTGATGTCATCAGTGATGTCACTGACCATGTCATGAATGATGTAATATGTGACATCATCAGCAGTGGATTGCGGGTGCGCGATATATAGTTAGTGCAACTAACTATATATGGAATTTCAATGGTTTTGTGTGAGTAAAATAAGGTTTTCTAAATGCTAATTCCTAACTATATATGGTCTATAACCTATGGTTTTTTCAGTGAATTTTCAAGGTTTTGTAAATGCTAATTCCTAACTATATATGGTCTATAACCTATGGTTTTTTCAGTGAATATATATATAAATGGAATGTTACACTAGATGAGAAACAAATTATCGAACTGCGACAAAAAAATGATGGTAATTAGTATTTCGACAGTTTTCATGCTGATGTAATGAATATAAACACAATAAGATGGCGGTGCACCTGTGTGATAAAGGCTGTGAGTGGTGGCAGAAACGCGTTACTGCGTACTTTTGCCAAGTACAATAAAACGAAATTGCTAGCAGTATCCTGTGTCTGCATGAATCCTATGGGAGGTGACACACGCTGATGATTTACTGTGTGCCTATAAATTTGTATTTATTTAATGTAGTTCAATTATGTAATTGTTTTAATGTAATTTCATTTTCATTTTCATTAAATTCCATTTTAACTTAATACAGATCTTTTACAACCGTATACGCTATCCATCCCTGAGCCCTAACACTCCCTACTACACTTTTACAGTACAGATCTCTAAGCCGTAACAACTGGCAGTTCAGCTGGAAGCAAACAGGTCCACCCTGCATGAACCCATGGTCAGACCTGGGGATTTAGCATCCGATCGTTGGGATGCAAGAGAAACTTGGAGTTCCAGTCTGCTACGTTGTTCCGACCCTGAAATTTTTTTGTTACCACTGCAATCCTGTGGCATAGGCGGAAGTAGCATACGTCTTTGGTGATTTCCGACAGCATACAATACCTGGTTCTGCTTAGCTTGTTTATATAGTAAATAGCTGATATGTTGTCCATTATCAGAAGAATGCAACAGTTGGTTTTTCAGGGGCACAGCATTTTTGTTGTGAAGGAACCTGCTAGAAGCTACAGACTTGGCTCCCCAACACCATCAGCTTGCATCTGATTCGATCATCAGATCCAGGAAGGCCTGAAAATGGCTCCAAGCCTCCATGTGTTGCAACCACCAGGTTTCTTCTACTCTTGCTTCCTGAGATAACGGGATCTGTGAGTTGTAAGTCAGTCCATGACAAAGAAAAGGGGTCTGTATTGCAGAGGACCCATGGAAATCACCTGAACTGAGGAACCCAAAAGAACCACCAATCTGGCAACGTATTTCAACAAGACAGTCTGTTTGCTCAACTCAGGTCGCCGCTCCCTCCCTCATGATCGTCTTCAGCTTTTGGGAGGGAAGAAACAGCTGAGTCTTGACAGCATCCACCTGGAATTCCAGAAACTCCATTTGTTGCAAAGGGGCCAGAACTGACTTGTGATTCAGCCAAATCCCAGTTCTTGCAACAACTTGATTGTGTAGGCAATATGCTGGAGGAGAACCCTTTGAGTCTGAGCAATAATGATTATATAATTGCGATAGACGATCACTCTCACACCCTTCTCCCTGAGCGTTTCAACCACCGACTTGGTGATGGCACAAGGAGCTCAGGGCACATCAACGGGAAGGGCAACATATTCGAACTATTTAGAATGCCATTGAGATTGCCAGAAACTACAGTGGAGGGCGAAGATGGATATCGTAAGGTAGGTGTACTTGAGGTCCAGGTGGCCCATCCCGTCCCTTTCCCGAAGCATGTCTCTGGAAGATGGATATCTTTCATCTTGAAGTGGTGATAGACCACCAATTGGTTGACGTGTTGCAGATTGCGGGCTAGCCTGTGCCCCCCTCCTTCTGCTGTACCAGGAAGATAGTGCTGCGAAATCCCCAGGGGTGAGAAAGAGAGAGGACTCTAGACGGCTTAAGGGTCTATAAAACTCACCTGTTGTTGGGAAAAGTGGAGCCGGTTAGGTATTCTGCTCTGGGAGGGCACCTGAGTAAGTTCTATTCTGACGCCTTAAACTGTATTGAGCATCCAAGTGGTGTTGGAAATGTTGGCCCAGTTGTGTACAAAATAGCCAATTCTGCCCCCCAAGAGTACAAAAGAGGAAGGAATAATTGTTAGCTATAAACTGTGTGTGGCATTGGTCTGGTTTTCTCGGTACGAGCCTCTGTTAAAGTCATTCCTGAAGCCAGCTCAGAGTCATCATGCCAGCATCTGCAAATGGGGGTGGGGTCGCACACTACTCACACACCGGCAGTATCGCCCCTAAGGACTATGGTTAATGTAGTTACGTGTTCCGCGATGCATCTTCTTTCGATTCTCTGCTATCTTCACTGTCTTCGCCATCCCTGGACACGTGTTTCGGGGTATCACCCCTCGTCAGCAGGGATAGGCCGTGTTCTGGGGTTGCCGGTGGCTGCCAAATATCTGCCAGGTTTAGTACCACTCAGGCGCGCAGGTGCGGGGTCCCAGGCTCGTCAGCCAACTGCTTAAGGGAGCTTTAACATTACAAATGGGGGTGAGGTCGCACACTACTACACCGGCGGTATCGCCCCTAAGGACTATGGTTAATGTAGTTACGTGTTCCGCGATGCATCCTCTTTCGATTCTCTGCTATCTTCGCTGTCTTCGCCATCCCTGGACACGTGTTTCGGGGTATCACCCCTCGTCAGCAGGGATAGGCCGTGTTCTGGGGTTACCGGTGGCTGCCAAATATCTGCCAGGTTTAGTACCACTCAGGCGCGCAGGTGCGGGGTCCCAGGCTCGTCAGCCAACTGCTCAAGGGAGCTTTAACATTACAAATGGGGGTGGGTCGCACACTACTCACACACCGGCGGTATCGCCCCTAAGGACTATGGTTAATGTAGTTACGTGTTCCGCAATGCATCTTCTTTCGATTCTCTGCTATCTTCGCCATCCCTGGACACGTGTTTCATGTGCTCTTATACATGATGACAAGTATAAGAGCCTCCTTGGTCAGAAACCTGCAGATCTTGCGAATTCTGCGGAGATGAAAAAAAGCAGGAATAGGTAACTGCATTGATTTGAGGCTTCATTGATAGGTCTTTACAAATGATAACGCCAAGACTCTTCACTGAATCGGCAGGACGAGGAGGGGAACCCTGAGAAGAAGGCCAGGAGCTAGCATTCCAGGGGTTGGCAGGCCCACCCGTAAGGACTAGCTCCGTTTTGTCGGGGTTGAGCTTCAACTGGCTGTGGTACATCCATTCACTAATAGAAAGCATGATGGCTTGGAAGTTAGTACGGGAAACAGGGGTGGAGTTGAGGGTGAAAACCAGCTGAAGGTCATCAGCATAGTTGAAGATGGTAACCGGGCTATTGCAGAGGGAAGCTATCAGGGGTTGCATATAGAGGTTGAACAAAAGAGGGGATAAGGCCGAGCCCTGAGGGACTCCGCAGGACAGACTAGAGTAAGATGCCGCAAAAGTGGATAGGTGAACCGCCTGGGTGCGCTGATGCAAAAAGGATCTGATCCACCTTAGCGCCAATCCCTGGACACCAGCGTTATTGACACGGTCAATCAAAATTTCGTGATCGACCGTGTCAAAGGCCGACGATAGATCCAGTAGCACAAGTGGCTGTAAGATGTTTTTATCGGCGCCCTTCCTAAGCTCATCCATCACAGTCAAAATAACTCTTTCCACATTTATCAACAATGAAGGCAGATATGTCTTTGCTGAGGGCTGCCTGTATGTATGTATTCTTGGGATCTATTTACATGCCAAACACAGACCATCCCAACTCCTGAATCTCCTTGTGAGATGTCCTGGTGCAATAGACGGGTATGCCATGGATATAAGGGAGAGACTACAGCAGTGTCCTAGATATCCATCTCAATCTGCCACACTCTCCTGTCCCCTAGGCGGCAATCCATCTCCGTGATTAACACGTCATCCCGCTGGGCCCGAAACGGGGCACTGTCAGATGCCTGGAGAGTGCACAATCCTACCTTTATACAATATTGGCACTACTCAGCCCCCGCGCTACTTCGTGGGCTCTGTCCCTTTCAGAGGTGGCAGAGTGGGCTAAAGAACGGTGATGGATTAAACCCAGATCTGTGACTGGGGATGAATGTTTTACCATTGTGCAACATTCCGTCCATCATCTTGTGTGTTTTGCTGTTCACCCTATGTGAGCAGGGTATGCTCAGACGTGAGTCCCTTGCTCACTTTGCCACTGGATTCAAGCAAGCCTGGCTGAAGACGGCTGACAGCCAGAAACCGGTCCTAGGAAGCTTGTTTCTGGTCCAGGAAAGACATGGCTTGGCAGTTCGGGCTGGACTGTTCCCATGAGGCACAGGGTCAGACTGATTTGCATATAGCCATGTCTGAACTGGGGTGGCAGAGTGGGCTAAAGAACGGTGATGGATCAAACCCAGATCTTTTGACTGGGTGTGAGTGTTTGATTGGTTCTGATGCTCCGTCCATCACCACCGCCTTTTGTACAGCTTTTGGCCGCCATAAGTGTGGCAGGGTATGGTCAGACGTGAGTCCCTTGCTCACTTTGCCACTGGATTCAAGCAAGCCGGGCTGAAGACGGCTGGAATGCCAGAAACCGGTCCTCGGAAGCTTGTTTCCGGTCCAGGGAAGGCATGGCTTGGCAGTTCGGGCTGGACTGTTCCCATGAGGCACAGGGTCAGACTGATTTGCATATAGCCATATCTGAACTGGGGTGGCAGAGTGGGCTAAAGAACGGTGATGGATCAAACCCAGATCTTTTGACTGGGTGTGAGTGTTTGATTGGTTCTGATGCTCCGTCCATCACCACCCCCTTTTGTACAGCTTTTGGCCGCCATAAGTGTGGCAGGGTATGGTCAGACGTGAGTCCCTTGCTCACTTTGCCACTGGATTCAAGCAAGCCGGGCTGAAGACGGCTGGAATGCCAGAAACCGGTCCTCGGAAGCTTGTTTCCGGTCCAGGGAAGGCATGGCTTGGCAGTTCGGGCTGGACTGTTCCCATGAGGCACAGGGTCAGACTGATTTGCATATAGCCAGGCCTGAACTGGGGTGGCAGAGTGGACTAAAGAACGGTGATGGATCAAACCCAGATCTTTTGACTGGGTGTGAGTGTTTGATTGGTTCTGATGCTCCGACCATCACCACCCCCTTTTGTACCGCTTTTGGCCGCCATAAGTGTGGCAGGGTATGCTCAGACGTGAGTCCCTTGCTCACTTTGCCACTGGATTCAAGCAAGCCGGGCTGAAGACGGCTGGAGTGCCAGAAACCGGTCCTCGGAAGCTTGTTTCCGGTCCAGGGAAGGCATGGCTTGGCAGTTCGGGCTGGTCTGTTCCCATGAGGCACAGGGTCAGACTGATTTGCATATAGCCATGTCTGAACTGGGGTGGCAGAGTGGGCTAAAGAACGGTGATGGATCAAACCCAGATCTTTTGACTGGGTGTGAGTGTTTGATTGGTTCCGATGCTCCGTCCATCACCACCCCCTTTTGTACGGCTATGGGTAGACTGAGACCGCCTCTGATTGGCAAGGCGGGCAATCTGCCATTGGCCGAGGGGCCTCTGCCTGAGGCCAGTTAGCGGGCCGGTGTTTTGGTTTAGTAAGGACTGGTGTACCCCGTGAAAAGCTGTTGTTACAGCCTTCACACACATGACCCCATGCATGTGAAGTCAGGCCAGAGGGCTAATGTCAGAGGCAGAATGACAGTGGATGCTCGGCTGTCACAGCAGGAGGTGTGACTGCCCTCTGGCTCCCTCCAGGTGTGACAGAGACTGCAAGGAGCTGCTGATGGGAAGCCATTATCACTTACTATTTTGAGGTATATGGGTGCATCGTCTTCCTTATTCAATATTGATACACAAAGAATAATTCAAGATCTTGGACTGTGATTTTAAGTTATCCTTTTATTCATGATTTTCATCATTTTTTCAAGATGTTGCAATATTCGGTATCTGATTATCGACAGCTGACACGTGTTTCACCCTTGCATGGTCATCAGGATCAGGGCTTCCTCAAGGCTTTTAAAATTGGTAATAGCAGTTCTTATTTTGTTTTTCTATTTCAGGTGTAACTCATATTTTTGCTTAGCTCAGTTAGTCAGAGGTAAAGATTTGGTTGCAGTCTGTTGCGCTCCTTCCTTGTCTACAATATCCCAGTTAGCAAATGGTTCTATTTGTATTTATATTGTAAATATAAATACATATTTATATTAAATATATATATATATATATATATATATATATATATATATATATATATATATATATATTACCTACTGGCGGTCGCCAGTAGGTATATATAGTTAGGATTTTTTCTCTATGGGTTTTTTGAAAATTCTATGTCTAATAACTTTGGCGTTTGTGGACGGAATTGGCTGAAATTTTCAGGAAAATGGCACATTTTGTTTCTGAGCAGCCCCTGAAAATTTTGGGGGGGTTCGTCAAGGGGGGGCCGAGAAAAAAGGGGGGTCCCAAAACGCGTTTTTCCCATGTTAATTTCCATAGGGCGGTTGGCCTCACTTTTAGCCCGAACGGCTGAATGGATTTGCACGAAACTTGGCAAAATTGTAGGGACTGGTAGCCCGATGTGCCTTTTGTAGGTCTCAATATATGTGCTCCAGTGGATTTTGAGAAATTAACGTTTAAAAAAAGATATATATCTGTAACAGCGGACCGGGCAGCGCTCTGGTTCGCGGACTTTTCGCGCAACGGAGCTTTGTGAAGCGAAGCTGATTGGTTCTCCGGCGTCTGTCAACATTCCAAACAGTCCGTAGCGGCCGCCATCTTGTCTCTCGGTAGGATCGAGAGACAAGAGGAGGTCAAAACAAAGGGGGAAATAACTATAAGGGGGCATAGTAGATCCTCGCTGACCCCCTAGGTTTGATGTGGAGGTTTTAAAAGGGCCCCGCGGGGCAAAAAAAAATAATAATAATAATAATCGAACGGCTGAATGGATTTGCACGAAACTTGGCAAAATATTAGGGACTGGTAGCCCGATGTGCCTTTGCTAGGTCTCAATATATGTGCTCCAGTGGATTTTGAGAAATTAACGTTCAAAAAAAGATATATATCTGTAACAGCGCTTCGCTTCGCGTAACGGAGGTTTGCGAAGCTGATTGGTCATTCTGTCACTGGGCTATAGTTGGGCTACATCTGGCTGATATTTGGGCTACATTTGTTTTTTTGTGTGTCTGGCGGCCATCTTTGGGCTACATTGGGCTACATTGGGCTTCATTGGGCTACATTCGGCTAATTAGCAAATAGCTCATCGCAAACTAGGAATGGTAAAGAATCGCTATTTATTCCTTAAAGTTCGCTATTTAGGAAATGCAAAAAACTTTGATGATACATATGGCGGTTCATCTCTAACAAGATAAGAAGCATAGGGATACATTTATGATGACTGGCGCATCACCAGGGATGTGTTAGTCATTCTGTGCCGCTGTTCCGTCACCTATGGTGTGCTGCATTTACAATGCGGCGCATCATGGGGCAAAAACAGCACAGATGCGTGATGTATCTGTGCCGTAAAGGTGGCGCATTGCTGGAGTTGTATCGCAAGTGTGATGAAGCTCCAGCAAGGGTCGGGGGTGCCCCTGTCGCAGGGTTTCTGTTCTCACACAGAACTGTGGACAGAGGATTGGAACCTCGGCGAATGCATTGCTGGAGTTGTATCGCAAGTGTGATGAAGCTCCAGCAAGGGTCGGGGGTGCCCCTGTCGCAGGGTTTCTGTTCTCACACAGAACTGTGGACAGAGGATTGGAACCTCGGCGAATTAGGGTGTCCCAAAACTCACGTTAGTAATCAAAAACTCCTTAGCAAGCTAGGTACAGTGTCACATTGGATATAACAAACTCTCAATGTTTAGACAATCCAGAATATGAACTTATAGTACCTCAGGATACGTGGAACTCATGAACAGTCGGTCATTATAGATTTCTTAGAAACCAGAACATGGAGTTAAGAAGAACAGATGTGTATTTGAAATGTTTATTTACTAATGCCGTCTTCTCAGGCGTAGTACCTTAGATAATAAAAGTACACATATTATCAGTAGCAAAATTACCAGCATAGTTACTAGTACATAAAAAGTGAATGGTGATAGTATGTTAACATGCTGTAAATGAATAAGAGTTAGCAACACTTATAAGCAGCCGCGGGCCGTGGAGGGAGTTACGGTGAGGCAGGGAGGCGGGGAGGGGGAGAAGCAGGGTGGAGAATACAAGTACACATATTATCAGTAGCAAAATTACCAGCATAGTTACTAGTACATAAAAAGCGAATGGTGACAGTATGTTAACATGCTGTAAATGAATAAGAGTTAGCAACACTTATAAGCAGCCGCGGGCCGTGGAGGGAGTTACGGTGGGGCAGGGAGGCGGGGAGGGGGAGGGGCAAGGTAGAGAGGGCTCCACCCTGCTTCTCCCCCTCCCCGCCTCCCTGCCCCATCGTAACTCCCTCCACGGCCCGCGGCTGCTTATATCTCACCCTCCCTAATACACATATTATATTATTTGCTAAGAAGGTCTCTTTGTGTTGGTTTAGGGCGTGCCCATACTTTAGTGTCTTAGATTTGAAGGAATCACATCAGCATACACCAGCTCTCTCTTCATGTGAACCGCATCAACTGTTGTGTATGTGTGTTCGGCAAAGCAATATAAAACCCGCCTCATGCCCAGAATTGGCAGAAGTTGCACTTATGTTATGAGTATGAAGTCGTGGAGATCAGACCTCATAACAATTCTGTATCGTGTTGTTCTTGAAACTTTAGCACTCGCTGTACAGATATAGTTTAACAAGTAAAGCAGATAGTAGACCAATAACATATTATTCTCATGTAAACCACGATGAACTACTAGGTGGAAAGCTAAAGCAACAACTAAGTGTCGTGTGCAGAAGTTGCAAAAAAGGAAAAATGGCGTTTAAACCGGTAATGAGCCCATGCTAACTTAACACGGTGTAAAGATATCCAGGACCTAGATGACACCTCCTCATGATCCGGAAACGAACTGAATAAGATAATAGAAGTGCCATCTCATGAGAGCAGATTGCAAGTTTATATGTGGACGGTCCGCAAGGTAAAGCATTAAAAACTAGGAAAATTTAATGCTAAAGAAAAATAAAACAGCCAAGTACTTTATCGAGTCTTAAGCCAATAGGCAAGGTAAATAATAAAAACTTGACAAATAAGTCAATGAATTGTCAATGAAATGCTAGTACTCAGCATATCAAACATGAAAAAGGTCTATGACATAACTGTGTATGCAAAATAAGCTGCAACAGCCTCCAATAGGAAGTCACCGTCTTCATCCGAAAACAGTTCAGCCATCCAATTTAAAAGCGGAAAAGAACAAACGTGCTCTCCCAGCACCGGATCCTCTATCACCATCAGAGGACAGCTCGGTGGGTTTTCAAGAAAGCTCTGTTCCAAGAAAGAGTGTGCTGCCGCCAGTAAATTCCAGGGACCAAGTAGTCCATGCATCAATGCCACAGCCATAATCCTTTCGCCAGGACAAACCAACTCGTGAGTAATGATAGGAGTCATCAGCTGATTAAAGTCGACGTCAGGAGAAACCGGTCCGCAGAGACACAAATCAATGGCCCAATCGAAATCACAGGTCAGGCAGTGAAATACAGGCTGGACACAGGTGAAGTAGGAGAATCGAAAAGATAATCCATATGCCGTGCTTAATATCGCCAACGGCATTGTGCCATAATATTCTAGCATGCGATTGCGGAACAGTGTCAGCAGCTGCAGGGTGGGAGGTTGCATAGGAGGGACATCCATATTTAAAAATGTAAAAAAGCACAAGAGCGTCCGCTGGTAATGCAAGTAAAAATGCCAATCCACGAACCAGAGTGCAGAAAATAGAATGAAAGGAAGCAGGGATGACTCCAAAGATTTTCTCAAATGAAGTCACGAGACCACTGGTAACAACTTAAAAAAAGTGCGCCAGGGACTTTGTGGAGGATGCGTTAAAGATAGTCGGAAACATGTTGCTGAAATTGAAAGGCAAATCTTAATTGAAAACGGTGTGCACCTCTGTACGGGTGTTCGCTATGTGAAGTACGAAAGTTTCACGGGCCGAACTCAAGGCCACCTCTCTCTGAGACAAAAGAGCTCTTATTCTTGCCATGCCGTTGAAACGTGTCCCAAGGTTGGTATTTGTGGCCAGATTGAAAACTCCCTATGTTCATGTGTGGGAGGAAATAGAACATTTCTGCAGCAAATAACCCGTTCACTTACTGTTACGATAAAAGGAATACTTTTAATTAACTCAGAACAATCTTCATTATTGAGCATCAAATAACTACCATTTTCCAACAACTTGAACGTGGGGATGATAGCAGGAACTGGCGTGCCTTGCAACACGCAAGCCATATTTGGTCGGTGTTTGTTGCATGAACCGTGTAACTGTATGTGCCTACACATTAGTGAATGATCTGGCGTCTCAGTGCATTCCTCTCCATTCAGATAAACTTCTTGATCATCTTTGAAACATCTGTATGTGTATGGAAGCGACCAGACCTCATGAAGAAAAGCACTACCTAAAGGTTCATAACGACCTATTGGTATATATTTCATACAATTTGAAAACTTATATAAAGCAAAAGGCAGCGTTATTAAACCGTGGATAAGGCATGTTGCCAAAAAACCCGCAATCCTCTGCTGATGATGTCACTGAGCATGTCATGAATGATGTAATATGTGACATCATCAGCAGTGGATTACGGGTAATAGTATCTCTAGTTTACTCCCCTATAGCTGTCTTTCTTTTAACATAAGTGTCTGTTTCCTTCCCTTATACTTACTGTTTTTGGTTCGCTTCCGGTTCGCGTACCGGGGAGCGAACTGGGAAGCGAACTAAGAGAAATAGAGGTTGGCACAGTTCCAAATATTGTACCAATTTTTTAATAACGGGGAGGTAGTTCTGAAAAGAACTTTTTTTTTATTTTTCTGAACATTTTTTTACTGTTTTTGAATTTTTCGGAACAGTTTTATATTTTTTGGGGGTTTTCTTGGAGGGGGCAATGAAAACGATTCATTGTAAAGGGCTCAACAGGAGCAACAAAACAAAAAAAAGAAGTATTTATTATTTTGGGCGTTTCGGACAAACTTGCATATGATAGTCAATAGCTCTGTTGATCAGAGTGATGCTTTTTTCTCCGTAGGAAATGAATCCATCGCAAAATGCGCAGACGTGTTTTACATCACCAAATCTCATTTGTATATTTGGCACCATCTCCCTGCCCTCTGGTCCCGTTACTTCCGGTACAACAGATCTTCTGGCCATAATAGGGAGATTATCTAGGTCGTTCCGAAACTGTGCAGCACTGTAGTTGTTAGGATGCCACCTAGTCATATGGCGATGCATTGTGTAGTTTCCGAAACTGTATTTTTTGTCGGTCCCTCTGGACAGTCTATCTTGACATATAAGGCAAGTTACGTATCTTGCATTTACTTTTTTCTGACCTTTGGGAATTTTAAAAAATTGCCAAATGAAGTTTTCTTTCCGGTGAGACGTCCTGGGCTGCTCAGGCAAAAACTGCCTCTCTTCGTGCTCGTCCTCCTGTTCCTCTTCTTCTTCTTCTTGTTGAATTATAACTTGAGCAGGTGGTCCACTCTTCCTTGGATGTGGTGGAGGTGGTGGGGAAGCACCAGCTGAAGCTACTAAAGAAGCCATTGCTCAGTGATCACAAAGGGTCTTTCTCTCACAATGATGAAAGTCAGAGTGAGGAAAGAAGGAGGGATTTTCATCATTTGGGAAAAACAAGAGTTCTCAACCAATCAAAAGTGTTCATTTTAGATTATATGACCTAGTCTTACATCATTAGGAAACCAAAAGTGAAATGAACCAATGAAAAGTGTTATTACCAAGTCACATGACTTGCTGTGTTTACGTTAAGCGCTTTGCAGGGCCTCCCGGTTTGCTTCCAGAAACCTGCGCTTTGCGACTCGCTTCGCGTACCAGTTCGCTAACGTAGTACGTCATATGACGTATCACGCGACAACGTGAAACGTCATGCGGACGGGAGGCGTCACGATGTTGTTTTGTAACGCGGCACTTGCGGTAAAGAAACGTTTACCGGCTCGCGGTCTATTTCGCGGCATCAAGGTCAGCTAACGGGAAGCTTCCCGATTTGCGAAGCGGGAACGAAGAAAAAAAAATATTTAAAAAAAAAATTATTCATAAACATATAAAATATATTTTTGGATTTAAAGAAGAATACATTTTACAGCTACAGATATTAGCTGTTAAAAAACCAATGAAATTCACAGAAAAAACCATAGGTTATGGACCATATATAGTTAGGAATTAGCATTTACAAAACCTTGAAAATTCACTGAAAAAACCATAGGTTATAGACCATATATAGTTAGGAATTAGCATTTACAAAACCTTGAAAATTCACTGAAAAAACCATAGGTTATAGACCATATATAGTTAGGAATTAGCATTTAAAAAACCTTATTTTACTCACACAAAACCATTGAAATTCCATATATAGTTAGTTGCACTAACTATATATCGCGCACCCGCAATCCACTGCTGATCATGTCACATATTACATCATTCATGACATGGTCAGTGACATCACTGATGACATCACTGATGACATCTCAAATGACATCACTGATGACATCACTGATGACATCTCATTTGACATCATTCTTGTGCTAATACGATAAACCTCTTCAGACTCTAATATAACCTTAGATACACTCAGTGTATACAGACACTCACACACTGCCACTCATCCATGGAGTTACTCACACACCCAGTCAGTCATGCAAAGAAACAATCTCACCTCCATTTCTTCAACTATACAGTTAAACACACCTTACTTATTGAAACATATACTAACACATATTTACTCTCTTATACAATCCCTGATACAAGTTCACAATGATCGATACAACCACTCACTCATTCAGTGGCTCTCATGCACAGTTATTTATATATGCCAACTCTCACATGTACTGTGTTTTACATATGTACTTACTATGACATGTAGCATTGAGATATCCATTCACTCATCAATACACTCATGCACACAGTCAACTGCCCATGTAGCTGTTTCCACATGCACTCTTGAACTCATACACCTAGTGAATAAACTGCTCACACATCTATGCATAGAGTCACACACATTCCAGCCACCCCCACACAAACTCAATCTCCCATAGAAATACTTGGGCAACCAATTAATAACACATATAGCCTCTCGTATAGCTAATGATCAACACATGCAGCAGTTTACAGAACAACAGACATAATGATGCACAAATTAAGACAGTTTAGTCACTAACCCATGCATTCAGTGAGACACATTTAATCACTCACTCATACAGTCAGTCATGCACCTACTAAATCCTTCATCCAGACACTTATACATCCACTCAAGACATATTTTAACTTTACAGAAAAATACAGTCACTGGATGTTGTCATCAGTGATGTCATCAGTGATGTCATTTGAGATGTCATCAGTGATGTCATCAGTGATGTCACTGACCATGTCATGAATGATGTAATATGTGACATGATCAGCAGTGGATTGCGGGTGCGCGATATATAGTTAGTGCAACTAACTATATATGGAATTTCAATGGTTTTGTGTGAGTAAAATAAGGTTTTTTAAATGCTAATTCCTAACTATATATGGTCTATAACCTATGGTTTTTTCAGTGAATATATATATATTTATTTATATTGTAGATACATATTGTAAATATATTATATTTATATTAATAAAACACAATATATATTGTAACTATATCAATAAAATATATATTGAAAATATATTTATATTAATATTTATATACACAGAGAAGGAAGCAGCGCAACAGACAATTAGCGATCTATTTCAAGCATATTTCCTATTATGGTTTTTTTGCCATTCACTGTGGACCTGATAGGTTTCAATTCCCACTTCTTCATGCTGGTTGATATGTAGGTTGGTGTGACGGAATTGATGTGTCAGTATAACTTGCATTGGTGTTCTGTTGAGGAGGTAAATCCTTAGCCAACTACAGGGCTTTGATCACTGCTGCGTGAATGATGGTGCTAGCCGTGTCTCATAAGTACTGTTGTTGTACCGCGATGTGTGACAGTAGCTCTAACTGGATGTAGCGTTGCGGAGGTAAATGCTTAGCCACCTACAGGGCTTTGAGCACTGCTGCGTGAATGATGGTGCTAGCTGTGTCTCATAAGTACTGTTGTTGTACCGTGATCTGTTGAGGAGGTGGATGCTTAGCCAACTACAGGGCTTTGAGCACTGCTGTGTGAAGGATGGTGCTAGCTGTGTCTCATAAGTACTGTTGTTGTACCGCGAGGTGTGACAGTAGCTCTAACTGGATGTAGCGTTGAGGTGGCAAATGCCTAGGCGACTGCATGAGCCGTGTCCCAATGCATGATGTTGGCAGGAACTGTGTCTAGCTTGTTCAGCTGACATAGCACACAGTAAGAGTATAACAGGAGTTGGGTGTTATGTTGAGGTGGCAAATGCTTGGCAACCTCTATAGGTTTGAGCCATGTTTTGCACATGTAGCTGGGGTTTGTGTGTAATGAGTGCTCTTTGTATGTTCTAGATGTTCTGCTCCTTAAAATGGTGGAGATGTAGGGTTTATCTGTGGGTGAGCTTGGCGGGTGGACGACTGATATGAAAATCCATATGTATGGCGTATAGGGACTTGGATCAAGTGTCTCTCTATGACCCAGACTGGCCCAACAACTTGCAAAGGGTTTCTCCACCAGTAATAAAATGAGGTGACGCGTTTGCTAATATGACCTTCGCCCCCTCGCGCATCCTGTTAGTAAATTCAGTGAGCAGCACTTCCAATAGGAGCAGAGGTGAAGACAGGTGTTGCTGTCTTTATATTTTTGTCCATCTGTATTTCTGGGTGGAAGAGGAAAATGTGACCTATGACAGACACTTTTGACCCCTGGCTCAAACACCTCCTCTGCATACTATGTTTCTACTGGGAATACAATTTTCTGTTTGGAATATTTCATGCTGAAGAAAATAAGGCATGCTGTTGCAGAACTTCAAGTATTGTATTTTTAACTCTTTAGAGCCAATTATTTGGGAAAATTCTAAATGTATTTTTGGGATTGTCGGCACAGCCCTGAAGTGTCAAGATTCTATGTTGGCGTAGCTCACCTAAGTGTGTTTGTTGCCAGTAATTATGTTAGAACTTTTTTAATTGAGGACTACACATACCATAATGCAAATAGAAATGAAAAACAAATGTATGAAATATTCACAGGTTTAGTTGGGAAACTTGAGAAGCGTGTAGCGCTTTAAGAAAGGTGTGGACCTTCAATGCGTTAGCATGTCCTGCGACTCCGGGGCTGTTTGCAACCCCTGTGATCTTGCGTCACTGTCAAGTGGTCGCAGTCGTGACATTTTAGCTACCAGCACTGTTCATGCTTTATGTTTTGAGTCCATACGTGCAGTGGTAAATGTGAAACTACAAGTCCTAAAATGCACAATGGTGTTCGTTAACAACTGTCACTAGTTACAAGTGTTACACCCAGCATGGAAAACTTGACACTACAATTTTGGCAAAATGACACCAGTGGATGGCTGAGTGAAGAGACCCTTTGCTGCTGACAAATGTGGTAGTCTCAAGTTTATTTATTTTAAGAGTTTTATGTAGCGCTGGCCAGACCAGAGGGTATCGGAGCGCTTTACAACATACGTGTCAGAAAATCACACAGTAATGCAGTAGTATTTATTAAGTATTCATTCAGAAGCAGCAATAACATTTTAATCGATGACTGAGGTAACAGCTACGGGATTTTTTTTTTCCGATTCTGCTGTGTTTTTTCTAGCGCTTCCGTCATCACATTTCAATATTGTAATGTATGTTAAGGGGCTGGTTAACTGCACCAGTTTTGCGGTGGGTTCTGACGAAGACAGAAGTACATTACATTTGTTTCCACATGCATGCATGAAACATACATATTTTCAGAAGTATGAGGAACTAGAATCCATTTGTGTCCTTTAGGTAGCAGCAAGTAACTTCCCGATGTTGTTTTGAAATCCTGTGGTGAGCGGTTGCTTTAAAAGATGTTGGAGGCACAAAGTTTTGGGTGTGACAAGAAGGTTTCATTTAGTAGATCACAGATTCTAGGCAGGTGTGTAGCTGCACAGGCTGTTGGAGAGGTACTTAGGGGCCATGCCATGGGCTACCTTGATTGCAGGTGCAATTAACGCCTACCACCCAAGCCAGTTGTTATGGCTTTAGGGGCCTCGACCTGTCTTAATTGTCACACTAGTAGCAGTTTGATGGTTAGTAGTTTTATAGGTACTGTCTTTGGCAGCACTGGTAGTGGCAATGGGGTGTGCTAGGTACAGTAGCCTCCTGACGAGGGCCCTTGCACTTGCTTTTATACAAATTAAGCACTGGCGTGGGAGTCGGTAGGTTGTTAGTGAAGAGATGGGTGTGGTGACAAAATGAGTTCTTCCTATTTCTTGAGAAGTAGAGACACTGGGGATGGTTGGAGAAAACATGGGGGGTTAGCAGTAGGGCTTTAAGAGGGCCAGGTCTCGAGGGGTCTGAGCACCAGCAGTTTTTTTAAGGGGGGCTCGAAACCGGTCTCTATCGGGCTCTGTTTTGAGCCCTGTCACAGGCGGTCTGTTTTTTTCCGGACTGCAGTGATAGCAGTTTGCTGTCACTGCAGTCTAGAAAAAAGTGCCAGGGCGCAAACAGCCTGATAGAGACCCGTTTCGAGACAGCAGGCACGTCGATGTGCGCTGCCCACACTGCTCCCTTCTCACTAGTGAAGAAGTCACGGCATGACGTCATGCCAGGTGAGCGTTGTGGGGGAAGGGAAATCATTTAAATAGTCTTTCTTTCTGGATTTCCCTTCTCTTTCTAAAACGCAAGAGCAGAAACATTGTGGTAGGGTCACCAGGGCTTTAATTGGAAGCTTTTTCAATATTATATGTAATAACCATAGTTGCAGCTTATTTATATTATGCAACAAATAACCATTGGCAAAGCCAATAGTCCTTACTTCTTGTTGTATCATATATCTGGATGCAATGACAGATACAGCAAAATACAAGTCGGGCGGCACACTATGCTAAACACAGATTTTTAGCGTAAGTGTTTTAAAGCCATGCCCCTAATTACACTGGCCACGCCCCTTTGAGAGACGCCCCAGTTTTTTCATCCCACTTACACCCCTGGTCAGCAGTGATCTGTTTATGTAAAACACTGCAGAAAAAATAAAAAGGTTCACCTCCATCACTTCTTTGAAAATGTAATGTATGATTTAACCGCAAGTATAAACAAAAAAAATCGCAAGTATAAACAAAAAAAATCTTTTAAGTATGATAAATAACTCTCGTCTGAAAAGATTGTTTTTGTCAGTCAGTGCAAGAAGAAAAGCAAATAAGAGAAAAACTACAAAAAATAAACTAAGCGCATAAAATGCAAAAAGAATAAGGCACACAACAGCATTAAAAAGCACTTCTTTTCATGCATGCAAATTCATTAAACAAAGACCAGGGCCAGATGTAGGTAGGGTTTTACCGGTCGGTAATGGCCAAATTCGGCCGTAACCGACCGGTAAAAGGATTTTGAGATGTAGGGGGCATATGTGTACAGAATCTGTAAATTTACCGCTCGATACATTTACCGATTCTGTAAATTTACCGATCGGTATTTATACCGATTCGGTAAATTTGATATGTAGGTGGGACTCTTCTGAGTCCCACAAGCCTTACCGAATCGGTATTTTACCATCAAATTCAATTTGATGGTAAAATACTGATTCCGGTGTGCATGCACATGTGTGCATGCACACCTGTGCCATATGACAGGCAGACCTGCCCTTAGCGCAGGTATGCCTGCCACATGGCACCCAAACCTGTTTTGGGGTGCTAGAGGGTGTCAAAGTGACACCCTTGTGAAATTCGGCTTCAAAGCCCATAGGAATGAATGGGCATTACCGGTCGGTATTTACCGAATCGGTAAATACCGACTTTTACAGATTCGGTAAATCCACATCTGGATTTACCTACATCTCCCTCCTTATATTTTACCGATTCATAAATACCGAATCGGTAAAATTCGGTATTTATGAGTCGGTAAAATATATTTACCTACATCTGGCCCCAGGTGTTTTCTTCTTATTCCCAAAGTACCATTGTTGCAAAGTAGATTTGTTTCATTTTTAGAAAGTTTAGGCACATTTAAAAGTCAGTTTTCCGCAGTGGAGATTAATTGAGCATATCATTTGGGTTTGTTAGGTGTGATTATTTTCCCTTATGTGAGTCCAGGTTCTGAATTTACATTATAAAAGGATGTACAAAGAATAGTCCTTCCCGTTGACTTCCTCATTGATTACTATAGCACCTTCTCCATCGCAATGAAATCTGAGAGTTGTAAAGTAGCAGATGTTGTTTGTTGTTACCTGAATAAAGATTACTCAATGAAAAGCAAACCTACTTACAGCACCACATGTGCTTTTCAAAGCAGGGATTCCAGGATCATTTACCCATACTATTACACAATTTCTAATTAGCCACGTTTAAACTAAAGATCAAAGGGAGAGCTGGTGTACACAGCGCCAGAGTATTATATAGGTATGCAGGCTCTTGAAGATGCTCTGCCAGGGGCGATAGTAAGAGCAACAAAACACCTCCAGAAACTGTCTGACATACAAATCTAACGGGCCGCGGCAGAGAGAGTGCAAAACGAGTCTGGGTGCGGTTCTTTATTCTTTCTCTCAGCCTCACCTTGAATTATTTCATCAGTAAACTGCAGGCAAGTCAGAATGGTGGTCTCCACGGGCACTCCGACTTCTCGACACGGCGAGAGGCGGGCGAGCGAGCGTAGGGGGCAGTGAGCGCGTAACGCGTCACACTACTAGAGGGCTGGCCAAAAATGTCCTCCAGGGCCGTCATTGGTGGCGCTCACGCGCGCAGCGCTCGCTACCACTGATTGACGGCCCTGGAGGACTAGTGTCTGTGCTAACTTGATGGCTGGGTAACGGCGGGTGTATTATCGAAGCGCTCTACAGTCACAGATGCTGTTTGCTTCAGCTCGGCATCCCTGCAGTCCAGACAGTCAGTGTCGCCTCAGAAAATGTGCCGCCTGGGGCGGACCGCCCCTCCCCCCCCTAGATACGCGGGTGACTCAAGCATGCCATCGAGCTTTGGGACCTGCTCGACACAACATCCCCGGACGTCGCCTTCCTGACAGAGACCTGGTTTAACGACTTCTCTGCACCTGACATCGCCATAGCCATCCCAGACGGCTACAAGATCACCTGCAGAGACCGCACCAACGGAGTCGGAGGAGGAATCGCCATCATCCACAAGAACAGCATCAGGATCTCGACTAGCACCGACGACGCGCTCAGCACTGCCGAACACATGCATTTCCAGATCCACACAGACCCTAACTCCCCCCTCAGAGGCACCCTCATCAACTGACCCACGGACCCCGCCCCCAGTTCAGCGACTCCATCCCCAACTTGATCAGCACGCACGCCCTGACCTCCACCGACTACATCCATCTCTGAGACCTGAACTTTCACCTTGAGAACAACAATGACAACAGCTCCACAACCCTGATCGATAACCTCGCCAACCTTTGACTGAAGGAACTCATCACAACGCCCACCCACTCCTCCGGCCACAGGCTCGACCCAGTTTTCTTCTCAAGCCTGCACGTCTCCATCAGCCACACCACCGAACTCCTCTGGACCGACCAATGCTGCATCCACTTCACCTTACAGAAGCCCACCACACACCACCGCACCCAACAGATCCCCCGCCGCAGCTGGAGCAAAATCACCGAAGACCAACTATATGCAAACCTCACTCTCAGCCCACCCACCGAACCCTCCAACACCGACGACGCTGCCCACACCCTCAGACGCTGGATCGAGGACTGCACCAACACCCTCACCCGCTGAAGAAACCCTTCCACAGAGACACCAGCTAGAGGGCCAGCTGGTTCACCCCAGAACTTCTAGCCTCCAAGCAAGCCTGCCGAAACTAGAGAAGAAAGGGCACAGTGAACAAACTCAGGAGAGCCACTCAGCACACAAGGACGACATCCGCAACCATCACCACCTCATCAGGGCGGCCAAGAGGACCTCCTTCAAAGACTGCCTCAACAACAACTTACACAATAGCAAGGAGCTCTTCAACATCATGAAGGAACTCTCCAACCCCAGCTCCAACACCAACGACATCCCGCCGTCGCAAGCACTGTGCGACTCCCTCGCCACTTTCTTCCACCGCAAGATAGCAGACATCCACGACAGCTTCAACATCCAGACAGCCCCAACAGACAGCAACAAAACAGACCCTCCGCACACCATCGACCTTGACCCCCTGCTAGCCTGGGCCGGCGTGAGCATCGATGACACCATCAAGACCATGCACACAATCCACTCCGGCTCTCCGTCAGACCCATTCCTGCACCACGTCTTCAACAGAGCAAGTAGCTCTATCGCACCCCACCTGCGCAACATCATCAATCGCTCCCTCGAGACGGCGACCTTCTCAGAGATCTGGAAACACGCCGAGATCAACGCCCTACTCAAAAAACCTAAGGCAGACCCAAGAGACCTCAAGCACTTCCGACCCATCTCTCTGCTCCCTTTCCTGGCCAAGGTCATCGAGAAAACTGTCAACAGACAGCTTACTCGATACCTCGAAGAAAACAGAATCCTGGACCCTTCCCAGTCAGGGTTCCGCAGCAACCACAGCACCGAGACTGCCCTCATCACCGCCACCCACAACATCAAGACCCTGCTGGACAACGGCGAGACCGCAGCACTCATACTCCTAGGCCTCTCTGCCACCTTCGACACCGTCTGCCACCGCACACTATGTGCACACCTCCACGCCGCAGGGATCCGAGACAAGGCTCTGGATTGGACCACCTCCTTCCTCTCCGGCAGAACCCAGAGCATCTGCCTCCCCCCATTCCGTTCCAAAGCCTCCTAGATCATCTGTGGCGTACCCCAGGGATCCTCCCCCACCCCAATGCTGTTCAACATTTACATGGCCCCGCTTGCACACGTAGCCCGACAGCACGACCTCAACATAATCTCCTATGCCAACGACAGTCAGCTGATCCTCTCCCTCACCAAGGACCCCATCACCGCCAAAGCCAACCTCCATGAAGGAATGAAGGCCGTCGCCAACTGGAAGAAGACCAGCCGTCTGAAGCTGAACTCGGACAAGACAAAGGTCCTCATCCTCGGCACCAACCCTTCAGCCTGGGATGACTCCTGGTGGCCGACGGCACTGGGGGCAGCCCGACATCCACCGACCATGCATGCAACCTGGGAATCATCCTCGACTCAACGCTCTCAATGACCAAGCAAGTCAATGCCGTCTCCTCCTCCTGCGTCAACACCCTCCGCATGCTCCGCAAGATCTACAGATTGATCCCAACAGATACAACAAAGACAATCACCCAGGCCCTCCTCAGCAGCAGACTCGACTACGGAAATGCCCTCTACGCAGGAGCCCCGACCAAGCTCATCAAACGACTACAACACATCCAAAACGCCTAGGCGCGGCTGATCCTCGACGTACCATGCCACAGCCACATCACCATCCACCTGAGAAACCTGCACCTGCTCCACGTCAACAAGAGGATATCCTTCAAGCTCCTCACCCACGCACACAAGGCACTCCACAAGACCGGCCCAGCCTACCTCAACAGACGGCTCTCCATGTACATCCCCAACCGCCAGCTACGCTCCACCGACCTACTCAAGACCTGGCTGTTCGATCAGTAGCACCCCCCCAAACCCCCCCCCCCCCAAAGCGCCTTGAGACCCTTGTGGGTATGTAGTGCACTTTACAAATGATTAATTGATTGACAATTTACAAATCAGCCACTAAATAGGTATCCATTTATCTTTACTTATATTAATGCTTTGTTTTCAACTTGTTGTTCATTTTTCATATAGCAGACATGACCTGAAGGTAAAGGAGTACTTTACATGAGCTCCAATTACATTACGTAATGTCACCACTCATTGCTTATAAGGATGGGGAGATTGAATTATTTATCCAGAATCACAGGATGATGAGCCAACTCCTGGACTTGAACCTGGTTCCCTATTTATGAGTCTGCACCTCTGGTAATAACACCACATCATGAGTATGGGGAAAATCAGCATTTTGTTTTTGCGCTAACAAAAATTGAGTTTTTATGTGCACTAATATGTAAAACTGGTAAAAATAAAAATGTTGATTCTCATCACATGCTCCTGTCTCCCCTTCCAAGAATGAAGGACAAATCATTAAGCTTAGATGTCTGAGGTAATTCTTGGAGAGGGAGATTAAAGCAGGCGTGAATGAAGAGTGGCATCAACATTTAATTGTTGGCAGTTTTACAAAGTGTTCAAAAAAAGAAAGAGTATTTCTCGGTTTTACTGAATGTTATTCTGTCTTACCTTGACTTCTTAACATGTGTCAGGAGCTGGCTATAGCAGTGATTGGGAGCTTGGCAATATATTGTGCACTGGCCTGCAGGAGCACGTTACCGGCAGTACAGTACTTCCAGTCTGTCACTCTCACAGAAGATGCCTGCTCTGCTGAAGCCCACCAAGTAATACTAATTACGCAGGGTGTAGGAGGCATGAAATTATTTGTTTCCGGAGTTCTCAACCCTGGACCCGCCCAAGCTCACATTTAAACCAATAGATTTTGGGGCGGACTCAGGCGATATTGAAAAAACTACCGAGATAGGTAGGGGGGAAGTCCAGAAGAAAAGAGCAGAAACTAAAGCCGGTCTCGTTTTGAGCGCACTGCTTCTGTGTTATTATAAGCAGCCTAGAGCAGCAGGTAACCTAATTAGTGCTGGCATCAGGTTTCTAGATGCATGAATCAGGAGGCGGGAGGCATGAGACTAGCCTTCAAATCGGTTGCCTCACGCCTGAATCGGGAGGGTGGGCATGTCTGGTTCAGCGGTATCTTTTCTGCCTGAATCCATGTTGTATTTCAACGCACCTCCTTTACATGACGTGCAATCAGCGCCAAACGCGTAGCGCCTACTTTCTTAGTCTAGTGTGGTTCCTAGCGACTAAAACCTCACAACAGAGCCCCCCCCCCCAAGTCTTCAAGTGTATCGTCCACTGCAGTTCTTTAAACGGCAGGTCACTCATCTGCAGCACTCATCTTTTCAATGACAGACGCTACTGCTTGCAGGTTTTTAATGGTCCAGTTCTTGGTATTTAATAATAAAACATGTAGACCAGCAAATGCAATCTTTCAATATAGAAAATATTTAAAATGAATTGCGTCATCTATACTGGTAGGCGTATGTGCTTGAACAGCAGTTTGTCAGTTGTCTCTGAATTCCGCACCTGGAGTCGAGAGTCGGATTCATAAAGCCCCTCCCACCAAAATCCTCTTGCTCTTTTAATTTCGTTAATAAAGGACACATAGGTAGGTGTACTTCTGAAAATATTTGTGAATCGAGGTTAAGCCAGTCGTGGGCGTTGTGGTGTTGAAACTGTTATTTTGGGTGTGCTGGTCAGTTGCTTCACCTGACCAAAATGAGGGGGACTCCTGAAACATTCTGGAGTTACTTAAAGGTCAAATGTTGGAAAGGAGTAAAGCATTTAATTCTAGATTATATGAATCTGCATCTCTGCCCAACACCTTTTTTTGGCCTGGCTACACGTGTTATCCATCAACGCCTAACACAGACTTGTGGCATAACCTCGCTCCAGGTCATTACGGAGTCTGTCTCCAGTCTGGAATTGTTCCTCATCAAACCAATCCTTTCAGATGTTAGTCTACTTAATTCAATGTAAGTAAAACAACTTCAATACCCAGAAGGCATTAAATTATGATAAGAAGGTCGGGGCCTGAAAACAGTATATGTAATGACCAAGCGCTAGGTAATCACCTTGGAGGACTTGAGTCAACCTCTTCAGCCATTAGTTGGATTTGGTCAGCTGCCATCAGTAATTGCTTGAAGAAAGTGCCATTCACATTTTAGATAATGGTAGAGGAATAGTTCGGTCTTACAGTTTTCAGTTGGCTAATAAATGGTAGTCTGCCTTCCTTGAGCGCTTCCAGTGGCCAGTGCATGTAGAATGAAGCAACATGCCCATGTCCTGCAATCAAGGCGTCTTTGTGCACATAGAAGTATTCCACACTCCTGTTGAACCAGGTTGGTTTTGAACATTTTTAGGGAATTTATTTCTAAATGGAATATTACCATGTTTACTTTGCACCAAGTGTGATTTTGCACCTAAATTTGTTTTGTGCTGCTAAATGTTTTCCACATTAATGCTTATGTTGAACCATGGGCGTTTTAGCACCTACATGTGCTGTCAACCAGATGTGATGTCATATTGATGTACACCAATTACAACTAATGTGATCTCTTACTAACTCATTTTTCTTTATCTGAACTCTATTTTTTCAAGAGGGATTTTACATTCCAAGGAATTTTATCTCCTGAATATGATCTGTATTCCTAAAATTGTTTCCACGCACTTGCTGATTTTGCACATAATATGATTCCTTCTCCTTAAGGATTTCCCCACTATTGATGTTGCTACAAGGATCATTTTTTACTTACATTTTCTGTCAACCAGATGAGGTCATCACACATAATTTACACCAAACATGCCATTTTACTATGCTTTTTTCTCTCTCTAGTAATTTTGTATCTGCATGTGGTGCCATACTCCAGCTGACTTTGCATAAAGGTTTTTTTTGTACCTAAATGTGATTTATTTAAAATAGAGGCTGCTCCCACCTTTGATATCACAACACTGCTTACTTTCGGTTAATGTACGTTTGCATGTATACATGATTTGGGCTCTTAACATTTTTCAACAATCATAGTGATGTTTGCACCTTGATTTGATATTCTGCCAATGAAATTGGGGGGGGGGGGGGGCTTACTGTTGCAGCCTTTTATAGTAATGCAACATCTTCCCCACTTCTCTCTGTCCCGAGTGATGCTCCATGACTGCATAATGTGGCTGCACCCTATAGAATCTGCTCTTAAGAGCAACAGTAATAACATTTTGGGTATGATATCATTTTGGAGCTTCAGATCAGACTCTGACTCCGGTATGCATGTTCAAACACAGAGCCCTGCTGGTAACCTAGAAACCTCGGCATCGAGTTTCTAGGTGCATGAATCGGGAGGCGGGAGACTAGCCTTCGAATCGGTAGTCTCCCGCCTGAATCGGGAGGGTTGGATATGTCTGCCACAGCAATTTGAAGCCTTGGCAGCTGTGGTTAACGCTGCTCAAGCAGGAGTAGTGTTCGCCGCTGGATCTTGAAAGCGCATGCGTGCAATCACACGCATGCGCACTAAACGGCCTGAAAAGTGAGGAGCTTAAAAATACAGGCAGCCAAGACATGGGGTTTCCACGCATGCGCATAATTATGCGCATGCGTGGAAACGTGGGGGGTGTAAAGCCAGATGGGGTGGGTCTATCGATAGTACACCGGCCCTGACGGTAGCTGACACAGGGAAGAGGCCTGGAGGTCAGGGCGGAGCGCACTGCGCATGCGCGGACCTGCAGACACTGACCACCCGGAAGAGCATTCCCGGAAGAGGAACTTCGCGGGCAGGGTGTCGTGTGCGGTGCGCATGCGCAGTGCGCATACACTGGCCACCAGGAAGACATTCCCGGAAGAGGAACTCCGCGGGCAAGGGGTCGGTGTGACGTGCGCATGCGCAGTGCGCAGACACTGGCCACCAGGAAGACATTCCCGGAAGAGGAAATTCGCGGGCAGGGTGTCGGTGTGCGGTGCGCATGCGCAGTGCGCATACACTGGCCATTAGGAAGTGCATTCCCGGAAGAGGAACTCCGCGTGAGACAAGTAACTTCCTCTCTGCCTCGACTCTCAGCTCTCTTGCTGCTGCAGACATGTCCTCGCTGTCGTGAAGGAAACTTTTACTTCTAATATGAACGCGGAGGAGAGGATTCTGCACAACTTCATTCACTTTATTAACCGCAGTTTCAAAGTTATAAAACAAAAGTTTAAATGACACTGCCACACTACAACTCCCATGAGTCGTGGGACGTGTCCATGCATGACAACCATCAACCAATAGCAGCGCAGTCCTCAATGCAGCCATCTCTCCTGGTGCTGCAGGCCTTCCTCTCTGCTTCACTGCACCCTGGAACCAGAGACACGGAATAAACAAACCCTTTATTCACCCAGTGGAACAATTTACAAATACCAGACTCATATTCATGCATGAAAAAGCCAAAGAACTAAATAACCAAGCAATTATTGATCACAGCAAGTGATAACTGCAATCAATAGTAAAATAATCCATACAAGAAGTAAGAACACAGAGGAAGACCTCACCAAAATCAGATACTTCCTGCTACCCAGAGTTAGTAATATCCCACCAATGATAGCCAGGAAAGAAAACAGATACCTCCTTGAAGTATCAGCAGATATGTGTATCTCTTCCTTGAGTGACTTTTATGTAACTCATGTAATCCTAAGTCCTTATTTATCGCTACTGGTTCTTTTGTAAAGCGCTCTGACACCTTCAAGTAATGTTCACGATATATAAAATCACATTAAATAAATAAATACTGCAGGACTACCAGTAATTCATTATATATATGTATTTATTAATTAAGGCCCACAAGCAGCCAGTAGAAAGCGTGGCTCAGCAGGTTGGGAGCTGGCGAAGGAATGGCACAACATTCCATGACATGTGTTAAATGCATAGTTGGGATGCCAAATGACATCACAATGCAAGAACAAATATGGGTAGTGTGGCACAGGCAAATTATACAATGAATAACTTTGTTATAACAAGGGCAAGTACAACATCTCCCTTCCTTTAAAACTAAGGAAAACTAATACATGACATATTCTCTATACATGTTAGGAATGCGATAGAACCTTCCAGAACTAGTACATTTGCCATCATACATATTGCGGGAAAATGCACTCCTGCCTACGTCATTATTATGCTTGTGTTGGGAACATTGGTTAATCTCAGGGCTCGAGTCGGGTTACCACGCAGGTGGACGGCGTCCCGCCACTTCTTTTACTGGGTGGACGCCGTCCCTCCTGCCAAACAGCTGGAATTCACTCTTTGGTCTCTCTGGGATGAGATCAGAGCTCACAGCACGCTGCTCACGCGCTGACTTCTCAGATGCAATCACATCTAAGGGGTGAGCGTGGGGAGGCAATAAGCCAGAAGGTGCAAGCCACCGTTCGTGACGTCACTTCCGATGACAGCGTCCCCCCTCTTCTTTTTTTAGGACTTGTGCCCTGGTTAAACTAGAATCATCAACATCACAGCGTCTGATAACCTCACACTCTTTTACAGAAAAAGTATGTGAAGGGACATATGTTTCTCTACTACTGGAAGCGCTACAAGATTCATGTTCCAAATTATATGAGTGCACCAGTGTCTCATGTTCCGAGTTCTCTTCCGAACCAGTTTCAAACCACAAATAACTTTCCTCTGAATCTAAACAATGTATCCTAGAATCTACAATTAGATCTTTTTGACCTGGTTTAAGCTTGATAAAATCACTTAATATTTCTCCAACCTAGTTTATTCAAGTGAATAGAACCATGAGCAACTTCAATGAATTCACACCGTTCAGAACACTTAGAAACTCCTTTTTGAACTTTGTTGGGGTTTTTGACAATGACCCAATCACCTGTGTCAATCTCCTTGACTGTAGCTCTATGAATTTTTTAGACTTTCCACTTGAGTTGGTGCTCTTGAATTCTTTCCTTTACTCTGAGCTGGTTATCATCAACTTCAACAAAAATTGATTTTACATTCTCATTCGGTGCAAATTTAGGAGTCAGACATGTGTTACCTTGCCTACCTCCCATGAGGAAAAATGGGGAATGTCCAGTCACACTGTTGGTGGTGTTTTTATGCGCATTTACTATCTCCTGAGTGAACTCTTTTACTGAAAAGCCGGAAGGGGTCCGGGAGGGATCTTAAGAACGCACTCCCATTCCAAGTTAGCATGTGGTCCATCCGCCACTGCAGTTCCATCATGGCTTCATCCGTCAGAGAAATCAGTTCTGGGCATGTGAGACCCTTCCGAAGATGCGCCGCCTTCAACCTCTGTAATGCTCGGTAGTGGAGCGGGCCCGGGAAGATGGTTTGGACTGAAGATGTCAATAAGCCAACAATCCTGGCCAGTTGTCAGAGGGAGAGTCTGTCCCTTCACAAGACCTTGTTCAACTCCTTCTTGATCTTCAATATCTTCTCCTCCAGAAGGCTGAGAGTGGCTGAAGTGGAATCTATGAGAAATCCCAGGAATAGCATGCTCTGTGACGAGGTCAGCTCTGGTTTTTGGGCATTGATTACAAACCCCAACTCCTGCAGGAATGCAATGGTCATGTCAGGTCAGTCACTAGATGGGTGCGTGATTGGTCCATCAGAGGGATATTGTGTAGATAGATGATCAGTCCTATGCCCTTCGTTCTGAGAACCTTCACCACTGGTTTGAGGAGCTTCATGAAGCACCACGGTGGTGAGGATAGGTCAAATGGGAGAGACTTAAACGTGAACACGTGATCCCTCCAAGAAAACTGCAGGAACTGTCGGTGTGGTGTAAAGATGGGGACCGTCAGATAGGCGTCCTTGAAATCCTAACACACCATCCAGTCGTTCTGTAGCAATAGGTCTCTTAGGAGATGGATGCCCTCCATTTTTACGTGGCGATACACCAACCATTTGTTGAAGCCCCTTAGATTTATGACAGGACAGAAACCTTTGTCTTTCTCTTCTACCAGAAAGAGGATTCTGAGGAAACCCCAAGGGCGCAGGACCGACCTCCATATGGGTCCCTTGGAGAGTAGCTCCTGCAACTCCGAGTCGATCAGCGACATATCTGTCTCCGAAAAAAACAAAGGTCGTGGTCTGGATGACTGGACTGGTGTTCAGTAGAACTCTATGTAGAAGCCCTTTACCGTTTCCAGGACCCATGGCTCTATCGTGATTGCCTTCCACCTGCGTGAAAACAATTGCAGTCTTCCCCCTGGCTCATCAGGGAAAGAAAAGAATCTGCTTACCATTAAAGCCTCTGTGAGTGTTAGCCCCACCTTTGGCACTGTTGACTCTGCCCTTTCTGATTGCTCGATTGGGATAGAAGCTGCCTTGGCTGCCATCATTCTAACTGTTGTTGCGCCAGGGTTGTCCTCTGCTGAGGCCTGACCGGAAAGAGCAGCCGGAGAAGCGACCCCTGCCTCTTCCGGCAAAGACCTTCCCCAGAAAAATCTTTTTGATGGAGGTCTGCGCTTTACCAAGCACTGAAAAGTTGGCCACAAATTAACCCAGCTCCTTCACGAAAGGCTTGCCAAACAAATTGCCCTTTGCTATGGCCCCTTCCTGAGATGGGGAGAGTTCCCCAAGTTTTGGGTTGCTTTTTAAAAGGAGGGAGCATCTCCTTTTTGCCGACAGGGCACAATTGGCATTGCCTAAAAGGTATATTGCCTATTGCGTCCTCCCGGCCACAATATTTGTGGGCAAGGGTTTACCTGACTGTCTGGAGCATTCGGCCAGTTCAATATTTTCGTTAGTGGGCCTACCACATCAAGTAATTTATCCTGACATGCCCTCCAGGTGCGGTCAATGCCCTTCTTAGGGTCCTTTGTGTAATTAGCAAAGAATATGCACAACTTGGGATCAATGTCAGTGGTGGCCGCCACCTTCCCCTCTAAGGACAGTCTAGGGCACTCCCCCCAAAGGCGGGTGCAAACTCCTTTGCCCAGGGGTTGGTGTATTTTTCAAGCAACATACTCCGCTGCATTTTGGTCTGGGAGCCGCTCCGAGGATCGCAAATGGTATATACCCTCTTGTTCAAACATGTCGGCCGAGGTGGAGTCCCCTTGAAAGATGCTAGAAGCCATCGACCTGGAATGCTAAGGCGTACCCAGAGTCCTCTGTAACACCCTCCCCCAGACCTGGGAACTCCTCGTCAGGGCTAGGATTTGCTGCAACAGTGTCGCCAGTATCGCTGGGTTAGTCTTCCTCCCGGTAGGGTGCATTCTTTAAAGTGCGCGCTCTCTTACGGAAGTCGTCCGTTAAGCAGTCAAAAGCTTCTAGGTGTCCCACACTATGGGGGCCATTAGGATGGCGGGCAGAGCAGTGCTGGGACGGACCGCCTGTGGTGCGCGGTCCCGCCCCGACGGTTAGGATGCCACCGCCACCGTGGCGGTGGCATCCTCCATTCCCAGCATTGTGTCGGGCGGTGCTCACAGCACCGCTTGCCACAATGCTGGGAATGCTCTACGTGCATTGTCATGCACAAGGTGACAGGTGCCTGCCATCATGTCCATGACAATGCAGGGGCTATGGTACCCCCCATGTGCACCCACCCACCCCCAGATTCCCTGGGGGCCCGCAACGGGCCCCCGTAAGATAACTCTGCATGCCTTTCTGCCGCCACGGAAAGGCATGTTTCTGCCCCCATACTAATATGGCTAGCGGTGTCTAGCAGACACCGCCACCAAATTAAACCCTTTTCCGCCCGGTCGACTTGTCGAACGGGTAGAAAAGCGGCGGATGGTCTATCCGTCCGCTGTGGTACCCTCGCCATACTAATGTGGTGGGGGGTAAAGGGGTGGCGGGCAGGGAAGGGTGTAGGGTGGATCGCCACCGCCATGCGGGTGGTGACGATCCGCCCTATATCCTAATGACCCCCTATGTTTTTGGGCCTTTAGAGAGGTAGATGTGGATAAGCCGCTAGGCTCTGCCCCGTGCCTCCAAAGATCCTGGAACCTCCAGAGACCTGGGACTTCAGTCTATTCTTTCAAAAGTGCCAATGCCTTAAAAATTGCCTGCAAAAACAGCATGTCCACTCCTCAGAGGCTAAATCGGGTGAATAATCATGATCCCTGAAAGGATCCATATATGTAGAGGGCATGGGCACTAAACAATTAAATCACCCCATAAATATAGGAGAGGTACACCCCTGGCAGGTGCTCCATTGGGGGAAAGAACTCTGGTCTCAATCTCTATGCAGCCTATGGGCTGTACGTCTTACCGCACTCGCAGTGATTTGCGAGGGGTGGTAGGAAGGGGGGCCACACGGCAATGCAGCTGTGGAAATGGCCATCTCTACTCCCTAGCAAGCATGCGTCAGGAGTCTGGAGAGCACTTCTGAAGCATAGTGCGTTGCCTCACAGATCGCAATGCATCCAACTGGCTGCAAACAGCACCCCCAGCAGACCCTCGGGGTAAGAAAATGATGCGCTTGGGCTGAAGCCTGCTGTGCGTCTTGTCAATCTCGTGCAAGTGCACACACAGCAATTATGTTAATTTGGTCTGGCGACTATAACAACGTAAATCACCAACATAGTGAAATGCTAGTAACACTCTTAATCCCCCCAAACACCTTGCCCCGAAAAAGTTGAGAGTGGAAAGAGGGACTTAAATGACAGCAGTGAAGAAAGAGGAAGGGCTGCAGGCAACATTGATATTTATGCATTGATGGACTATATTGCTATCGGTTAATGGTTGCTATGGACACTACCTAAGGACTCTTGGAAGTTGTACTGTGACAGTGTTCTTTTGTTTAACTTTGAAACTGCTGTTAAGAAGTGAAGAAAGTTATGTATAAATCTTGCATCCGGTCCTAACATAGAATTATTCTGGTGCATCCCTGGTCTCCTGGGGTGGGACAGGGGTGCTTCGGAGAGAATACTTGGATGCATCTATGCGTGCTTGTGGTGCTGCAAGGGTGCTTTGAGGAGAATCCTTGGGTGCATTTCTGCGCGCTTGTGGTGCTGCAGGGGTGCTTTGGAGAGAATGCTTGGGTGCATCTATGCGTGCTTGTGGTGCTGCAAGGGTGCTTTGAGGAGAATCCTTGGGTGCATTTCTGCGCGCTTGTGGTGCTGCAGGGGTGCTTTGGGGAGAATACTCGGGTGCATCTCTGCGTGCTTGTGGTGCTGCAAGGGTGCTTCGAGGAGAATCCTTGGGTGCTTCTCTGCGCACTTGAGGTGCTGCAGGGGTGCTTCAGAGAGAATACTTGGGTGCATCTATGCGTGCTTGTGGTGCTGCAGGGGTGCTTTGGGTAGAATCCTTGGGTAGATTTATGCGCACTTGTGGTGCTGCAGGGGTGCTTGGGGAGAATACTCGGGTGCATCTATGCATGCTTGTGGTGCTGCAGGGGTGCTTCGGAGAGAATACTCAGGTGCATTCTGCGCGCTTGTGGTGCTCCAGGGATGCTTTGGGGAGAATATTTGGGTGCATCTATGCGTGCTTGCGGTGCTGCAGGGTTGCTTCGGAGAGAATATTTGGGTGCATCTCTGTGCGTTGTGGTGCTGCAGGGTGCTTCAGGGAAGAATATTTGGGTGCATCTCATCACGCTTGTGGTGCTGCAGGGGTGCATCGGAGAGAATATTTGGGTGTTTCTATGTGCGCTTGTGGTGCTGCAGGGGTGCTTCGGAGTGAATACTTGGGTGCATCTCCGCATGTTTGTGGTGCTGCAGGGGTGCTTTGGAGAGAATACTCGGGTGCATCTCTGCATGCTTGTGGTGCTGCAGGGGTGCTTCGAGGAGAATACTTGGGTGCATCTCTGCGCACTTGTGGTGCTGCAGGGGTGCTTCGAGGAGAATTCTTGGGTGCATCTCTCGGCGCTTGTGGTGCTGCAGGGGTGCTTTGGAGAGAATACTCGGGTGCATCTCTGCGTGCATGTGGTGCTACAGGGGTGCTTTGAAGAGAATACTTGGGTGCATCTCTGCACGCTTGTGTTGCTGCAGGGGTGCTTTGGAGAGAATACTTGGGTGCATCTCTGCGCACTTGTGGTGCTGCAGGGGTGCTTTGGAGAAAATACTCGGGTGCATCTATGCACGCTTGTGGTGCTGCAGGGGTGCTTTGGGGAGAATACTTGGGTGCATCTCTGCACGCTTGTGGTGCTGCAGGGGTGATTCGGAATGAATACTTGGGTGCATCTCTGCGCGCTTGTGGTGCTGCAGGGTGCTCTGGGGAGAATCCTTGGGTGCATCTATGCGCACTTGTGGTGCTGCAGGGGTGCTTCGGGGAGAATACTTAGGTGCATCTCTGCATGCTTGTGGTGCTGCAGGGGTGCTTTGGAGAGAATGCTTGGGTGCATCTCTGAGCGCTTGTGGTGCTGCAGGGGTGCTTTGGAGAGAATACTTGGGTGCATCTCTGCGCGCTTGTGGTGCTGCAGGGGTGCTTCGGGGAGAATACTCGCGTGCATCTCTGCGCGCTTGTGGTGCTGCAGGGGTGCTTCGAGGAGAATCCTTGGGTGCTTCTCTGCGCGCTTGTGGTGCTACAGGTGTGCTTTGGAGAGAATACTTAGGTGCATCTCTGCACGCTTGTGGTGCTGCAGGGGTGCTTTGGAGAGAATACTTGGGTGAATCTCTGCGAGCTTGTGGTGCTGCAGGGGTGCTTCGGGGAGAATACTCGCATGCATCTCTGCGCGCTTGTGGTGCTGCAGGGGTGCTTCGAGGAGAATCCTTGGGTGCTTCTCTGCGCGCTTGTGGTGCTACAGGTGTGCTTTGGAGAGAATACTTGGGTGCATCTCTGCACGCTTGTGGTGCTGCAGGGGTGCTTTGGAGAGAATACTCGGGTGCATCTCTGCGCGCTTGTGGTGCTGCGGGGTGCTCTGGGGAGAATCCTTCGGTGCATCTATGTGCACTTGTGGTGCTGCAGGGGTGCTTCGGGGAGAATACTTAGGTGCATCTCTGCATGCTTGTGGTGCTGCAGGGGTGCTTTGGAGAGAATGCTTGGGTGCCACCCTGAGCGCTTGTGGTGCTGCAGGGGTGCTTTGGAGAGAATGCTTGGGTGCATCTCTACGCGCTTGTGGTGCTGCAGGGATGTTTCGGGGAGAATACTCGGGTGCATCTCTGCGCACTTGTGGTGCTACAGGAGTGCTTCGAGGAGAATTCTTGGGTGCTTCTCTGCGCACTAGTGGTGCTGCAGGGGTGCTTTGGAGAGAATATTTGGGTGCATCTCTGCGCGCTTGTGGTGCTACAGGGGTGCTTTGGAGAGAATACTTGGGTGCATCTCTGCGCGCTTGTGGTGCTGCAGGGGTGCTTTGGAGAGAATATTCGGGTGCATCTCTGCGCGCTTGTGGTGCTGCAGGGGTGCTTTGGGGAGAATACTCGGGTGCATCTCTGCGCGCTTGTGGTGCTGCAGGGTGCTCTGGGGAGAATCCTTGGGTGCTTCTATGCACACTTGTGGTGCTGCAGGGGTGCTTTGGGGAGAATACTTAGGTGCATCTCTGCATGCTTGTGGTGCTGCAGGGGTGCTTTGGAGAGAATACTTGGGTGCATCTCTGCGCGCTTGTGGTACTGCAGGGGTGCTTCGGGGAGAATACTCGGGTGCATCTCTGCGCGCTTGTGGTGCTGCAGGGGTGCTTTGGAGAGAATACTTGGGTGCATCCCTGCGCGCTTGTGGTGCTGCAGGGGTGCTTCGGGGAGAATACTTTGGTGCATCTATGTGCGCTTGTGGTGCTACAGGGGTGCTTCGGAGAGAATACTTGGGTGCATCTATGCGTGCTTGCTGTGCGCCGCGGGTGCTTCGGAGATAATATTCAAGTGCACCAATGTCTCCCGCGCTATTGCTCCAGCTAGTGTCTTAGACTCACCAGGACCAATCTTGTGCACCGTGCATAAGGACACAGAAGCAGATGAAGCAAGGGAACTATTTATTTTAATTAATGAAGATCCACTTTTCAAATGCAGGTAGATGTTGCAGTGATAATTATGGCAGTTAAGGTAACTGGTGCCCCAGCGCCTGGGCTGCTCTTTCTACAGGGGCCTCTCTGGCAGCCCCGACTGCTGGCCAAGTTGCGACCTATGCTGATACAATGGGCGCACACCTGGAGGGGGGCACTGGCCTCAGGAGTACACTGTGTTTAGTAATAACTTAAGATTTAAATGCACCTCCTGCAGATTTTTTTGTGCTTCCAGTTTTCAGGCAGCAATAAAAATGACAAGATAACTCTTGTGATCAATGTTCCTGCTAGACAGTGTTAATATGCCTGCTGCAAAGAACAGATCTGTATTTTATGTGGGTAGCTGAGTGGATTAGTAAAGCCACCCTTTACCAGCACGTTAAAACAAATTAAATGTATGTGAGAGATGGGCTAGGGAGAGATGAGGAGCACTTTTGCCGGGTGGTAGTGAGGGAATTTGAGGAGGAGGTCACGCAGTGGGGATCCATAAACGTCTGTCGCACCACAAGTGTTAAAGTCGCCCCTGCTTTCTCATGAGCAAAATTAAGCAGTGAAGCCCAGGGAAACAGATAACTAACAGAAATTACATCCATTTGAGCGATGAAAAACTCTATGAAGATCTATAAAACTGGTGAAAAAAAACTGAAATGGAAGGGCACTAACGCAGTGTCCTTGTAAGTTGGTCCACGTTCTTCACAGCAGGCATATTAACTCTGCGCTACTTTATCATCAATGAACCAATAGCCATTTTTTTCCCCGTTAGCATGATCCACAGCGCCAAGTCACCCATGGGTATTCGTGCACTCAATAAGTCTAAAAAATAAATAAATAAGATAAATAAAACTGCCATTTGACAAACGATGACTTTGCTGCAGCAATAACATTATTTAGCAGAGTTAACTTGACATTTTTTTTGTTGCCTGAAAACTCTTAGACACGCAAGGAATTCTTATACAAAGCCCCTTCCACCCCTTCAGCTCAGCGCAAATTGCTGTGAGGCAGATGTTTCACAAGTAAACAAAAGGATCTCTGTGAGAAAAGCAATCACTCACTGCTATCCTCATAAAATACAGTTTTGCGAATATGTGTGGTGTCGTAACTCATCACATTATACACAGAAACACATAGTATGATAAGATTAATATGTTTATTGAAGCGACTCCCCTACAGCAGCTGTAACCGTCGCCGCTCTCAACTAACTCCCAAGGCATTCCAATTCTTTCTGCCTAGTGCCTCTCTTTCCACAATCCACCCCGAGCACTGATGCACGAGATTATAATATATGTTCCAATTTTACGGATCACCGACAGAATATCGAGGAGAAGAATATCGAGCTGCCACAATATCGTGGTATAAATATCGAGTGACAGAATATCGACTTCCTTTCTACAAACAGCTAAGTACAAAAATACTGAATCCTAAATATCGTTGTTAATAATATAGTTTGCTAAAATATCTACTTTTTTAAATGTCTTAAAAGTAATATAAAAATAACGAAATAATAAATATAATTAAGTAAAACATTCTTAAAAATTATTTTAAAAGATTAACATTTAGAAATAATAAATGTAACGTAAAAAACTCATATTTTAAAAATTATTTATTAACTTAATAATAGTAAAACATAATCAATATTTTTAATGATAAAATATTAAAAACATAATTTAAAATATAATTACATATATATAAATAAACCTATAATATAAATATAAAAATAAATTATATATTATGAGTTAAAACATTAAAATAAATATTAGAAATAATAATATTTTACACTACATGAAATATAACAATACTGAAAACGTTACATAGCCTAGGGGATAAAATTACTATTCCCACTCCAGCAAGTGGTACAGTAGGGAATGTGGTAGATAGCAGGTGGATAAAAATTACTATTCCCACTCCAGCGAGTGGAACAGTAGGGAAAATGTTGGATAGCGTTGGGCACAAATACCTATAACAAAAATTAATTGAATTACCAATCTCAAAAAGCAAAAGCAGAGAACGGCATGTCCCTGCTGCTTACGTCGGCGGTCCGTGGTAAAGGGGGCGATCCTCTAAATCAATCCAAGAACACTGCACCACTCTCCAGGAAAATCCCACTGGAAGAACAGCAAACACGAGCTCATAAATGCATGAAAAGCAGAATTTAAATTTGCAAATAAATTGGCAAACTCACTCGACGCGTTTCGAGACCTACAGCCTGATTCATGAAAAACGGGATTTGCGATTCTCAAATAGCGATAAATTGCGAATCGCTATTGAGAAATCGCAAATCTGAATTCATGAAGATTACCGAAAAAAAAGCGATTCTCACGCGGGCGCAAATTCCGTTTGCGATTAACGATAATCGCAGAATAATCGCTATTTCCGGCTACCCGCGTCGGGATTGAGATTCGCAAACTAGCGAGATCGGGAAAACGGGAAGTCGCATTTCGAGCACAGTGATGACATCACAACCAGGAAGCAGGCAGTTCCCACCCCCATTCACCACAGTGAGGCAGACCTGGAGGGAGCAAGTGGGAGAGCTGCTGCTATTCTGGTGATTTGTAAACTGCAACTACTCTGCTGCCATGTCAGAGGAACCTGTTCCTGGCCCCAGCAACAACAAAGGGCGGAAGAGGAAGCTAACATTTTCTGAGCAGGAGCTCGAACATTTGATTGAAGGGATGGTGGCCAACCACGAAAAACTCTTTGGCAAAGACTCCAGGAAGGTCCCGGAGCAAGAAAAAAGGAGGATCTGGCAGGGAATAGCCTCCACTGTCAACTCCGTGGGTGTGGCCGATAGGTCACTGAGGAGCTGAAGAAAAGATGGTATGACCTCCGAGGTCGTGCCAAGTAGAGGGTGGCGGAGCGCCTTGGAGAGTCATCGGGCACTGGAGGTGGCGGACCTACAGTCCCTCCTAACACACCCTTGGAGGACCAGGTGGAGAACACCCTTGAGAGGGAGGCGTGCGTTGGCGTCACACGTCTGGACTCCTCCCGCCCCACCCAAGACACCCAAGGTAAGTGGCATGCGACTGCGACCCTGTCCCCTATGACTGTCCCTGACCAAATAGGCTCACATAATTTCCCTTAGTCATGCCATTGTTGCACATCTGGGAATGCCCTGAAGCATTGTGGGAGATGTAGTGTGGCCACAATGTAGTAGTACCACAATGCAGCCAGACAGGTTCCAAAGTACGCAAATCCACAGCCATTCAGGGAATGTCACCCAGCATGCATGTAACAACTGCACGTCTGACAGTCACATGCAACTAATGATTGTCCACTTACCCTCACAGGTGGCGCTGAAAGCAGCGACAGTGAAAGGCTGCAAATAGATGAGGAGGCCCAGGAGGAGGATTTTCCACCACAAACCCAGGCACCAGCCCCTGCCGCTGCTACAACACCAGCAGCCAGGCCCCCCCACCATTGTGCCCCCTGCATCTGGCGGACCACCGACAGCCACAGCCAGGCCCGCCACTATTGTGCCCCCTGCATCTGGCGGACCACCGACAGCCACAGCCAGGCCCGCCACTATTGTGCCCCCTGCATCTGGCGGACCACCGACAGCCACAGCCAGGCCCGCCACTATTGTGCCCCCTGCATCTGGCGGACCACCGACAGCCACAGCCAGGCCCGCCACTATTGTGCCCCCTGCATCTGGCGGACCACCGACAGCCACAGCCAGGCCCGCCACTATTGTGCCTCCAGTCCCTGCCGCACCAGCAACGCCTGCTGTGACACCACTAGCAGCTGGTGCTACAACATCTGGGCCTGCGACAGCGCCAACACAGCGGCCAGCCACAGTGACAGGCCAGCAGAGCAGGCGTGGGAGGTCTCGCCAGCACACCACTGCTGCAATCAGCAGGAGGGGCAATGGACAGAGCCATGCTTGTATGAGCGTCGAAAGACGCATGTTGAGAATACATCAGCGCCAGGCACTGCAGCAAGGTGCCATTCAGCTCCAGCTCCACAAGATTGGGCGCAATGTGGCCGGAGTGGGAGACCGCATGGACCGCATGACGGCGGCCATGGCAGGTATGGGGGACCGCATGGACAACATGACGGCAGCCATGGCAGGTGTGGGGGAGGGAATGGCCCGCATGACTGCAGCCATGGAGGCCAACACCGCTGCGATGACTAAACAGTGCAGTGCAGCACGCCGGCGCCACCACCAGCTCATGAGCCGGCTGGCCTCCTACAGCAGGTCCAATTATGTGGCAGCGAATGCCACTTCACAGTTGTCGCGGCGGTCACTAGTACAGCAGCACCAACTCGTACAGTGCTGTGAGGACATGACCAGGGTCCTGGAGCACCTCACCACGGCGGTTACGGCACTACACCTGCCACTGTTGGGGGTGATGATGGCAGTGAGGGGGCATCCAGAATCAGCAGCCACTCTGCCACACTAGTCTCGCCACTAAGGCGCAGCACCAGGGCAACGCCAGGTACAGGTGCCCCGGAAGAGGATGAGCCTCAGAGGCGCTTGGGCGGAACGCGCGTGAGGCGCAATTGACTCATTTAGACAATTACAGGCACAGGCTGACTATAAGCCTGCCCTGTCCTTTGACACTGCAGTTTGAAGTAATACTGTTAGTAGAAAATAGTTGTACTGGTGACATTTTTTGTGAATGAAACAAATATATTTATTTTGCAGCACACATTAGCGTTGTGTCATCATTACATTTTGCATGCAATTGTGATTTGTGGGGTGAGGGAAGAGGGTGGCCTAGAAACTGTTCACTGTGATGTGGTTGCGACGTCTGTGGCCTTCAGCTGGGTTCTCCCCGCGTGCATGGTGCGCATGTGCAGGTGGCCGGTCGTCCCCTTCAGATTCACGGCCAGAGATGTCGACAGGTATCCGGCGCTTGGTTGCAATGTTATGTAGTATTGCACAGACAGCCACAATGCGGCAGCACACTGCAGGACTGTAATACATGGCCCCACCTGTCTTGTGCAGTATGCGGAACCTGCTCTTGAGCAGGCCAAATGTCCTTTCTATGCAATTCCTTGTCCGTATGTGTGCAACATTGTAGCGCCGTTGCTGAGGTGTGGCAGGGTTGAGGTAAGGGGTCAGGAGGTATTCACGTAGGGCGCAGCCACTGTCACCTGAATGAGAGGAGCAGATGGTGATTGCCTGTGCTGCGCAGTTACTTCATAGCAATGTGACATTGTCGACAAAGTGTACTTACCAAGTAGGTGTCCTTCCCCAAACTCTCCCCTGAGCAGTCGTGTGTGGACGCCGCTGTGCCGGAATATAAAGGAGTCATGGGTACTCCCTGGGTACTGGGCGACAATGTCAGTGATGTAGGTCTTAGCATTGCAGACCATCTGTATGTTGAGGGAGTGGTAGGACTTTCTATTGCGGAACATATACTCCGTGGCAGCTGGTGGGCAGATGGCGACGTGGGTACAGTCTATGCATCCGAGTACATGGGGAAAATGGGCTACATTGTAGAATTGTAGCTTTGTCAAGTCCAATTCCTGTTGGCTCGTGGGAAATGTGATGTGACAGTGTAGCTGGGTGAGCATGGCGTCAACGAAAGTGTGGAGGCAGCGTGACATGGTGGGCTGGGATATCCCCCCAGCAGCCGCTACTATCCCCTGGAAACTCCCAGGAGCCAGGAGGTGCAGGCTACACAATACCTGCACATGTGTAGGCACCGGATTGGTTCGCCTTGTTGGGTGCTGCATCAGGGGGTCAAGGTCATGTATTAGCTGGATTATCATTTCCCCATTCAGCCTGTATTTTGCAAATATCTGCTCTCTGGTTTGGCCCAGCAAGGTGACCCGCTGGCGGAAAATCCTGTCCTGGATCCTGCGTCTCCTCCGTGCTGCTCGCTGTAGCCTTCGACGCCTCACCACCATGTACATTCCTGGCATTGTGGAACTCCTAATGCTGCTGCTGAATGTCCTTATGTGTGATTGGTCAGGCCTGAACCTGTTGGTGATTGGCCAACGGTTTTTCAAATGTAATTAGTTCATGGCTTTTATGGTTACCACCTGCTTTGAGTTGTCCTTAATTTGCGCCGCGCAAACAGCGATTTTTGGGTTTTTCGCTATTAGCGATTTTTCATGAATGCCGATTGAGATTATATTGCGATTTCGCTATTTATTTAGCAGAATCCGTGGTTTGTTGCATTTTCCGATTCGCTAATGCTCGCCTACCGGGAATCTGCGAATTTTATTGCGAATTCGCTATTATGTGTTAGCGAATTCGCTATTTTGTTGTTGAATGCCAATTACGTAAATTGCGCCCGCAATTGCATTTTCGCAGCGATTGCGGGCGCAATTTTACTTCATGAATCAGGCTGCTAGTCTCTTGGTCATGAGTGACCAAGAGACTAGGTCTCGAGCTATTAAGCGAGCTATTGCCCAGAGTCACATGGTGTTGAGCTGAGGTGCTGCCGGAGCAGGAGATTAAATCATGAGCTCTGTGCTCTGAACTTATCTTTTCTGGCCGCTGCGGCACACTTGTCCAAGTAGTGTCAGCATGTGTGCCTACATACTAGGAGTTACTTTTGTTTTAAACAGTGTTGTCTGTAGGCGATTAGGGGTGCTACTGAGGGAGTGTGAAGTTCAATTGTGCCGTTTCGAATCAATATGGTATTTGTAAAGTGCAAACTACTCACTCGTATGGGTCTGCAGGCACTGGCGACCGGCGTGGAAATTAAGTGAGCTATTGCCCAGAGTCACATGGTGCTATCCTGAGCTGCCGCTAGAGGCGGGGATCAAAGCCAGAGCTCTGTGCTGCAAAGTCAGTTGGTCTGTCCACTGTGCCTCAGCTGTGTGGAGAATACATTTTGGCAAGGGCCCGGGAGTTGCCGTTACGTGGCCCTAAAATAGCGGGCCTAAGTTGTCAGGTATAGGGTAGCTCTAAAAAGAGCCCTTGTGTTCATTAGTTGGAGCTATATATAAGTGTGGATGCACAGCTTCAAGTTATTCCGAAAATATTGATTTCCCTGATCTGTGAAGTGTACTCCATCACTTCTGTAGATATCAGCCATATTAAAACATATTTTGTTGTTGTAGATGGACCCCATTCTATGGTCTCTGCGGTATGCAGACACAGCTTTGTTGACTTTCTTCCTAGATTTCTTAATGTAAGGACAAAATTGTTTTGACCATTTCCACTTCTGTCTTTGGCGTATATTAGAATATACAAAGACAGTTTGAGGCAAAAGTAACATCAATTGTCCAAAGGTGTCCTTCCTAAGCATTTCCAAACCTGCTCCAGTCAATGTGCCTAGGTCATTTCCACCACAATGCACAATCATGGACTAAAAATGCAACAACCCAGATTGTCATAGTGGAGAATAAACAGTTTTATTCTACCAACTTCCAATAGTCTTTTTATCTTTTTTTCAAAATCAATTCTAGTCACTTTAGGTACACAGAGAGGATGCTCAAAAGAACGTGCAAAAGGAGAGGTGCTCAAGAATTAGAGGGGTAAGTGAAAAAGCGCAAAAATACGTGACATTTTAAAAACATAGAGAAACATGGACTGGTTCACTAATTCCAGTCAAGCGTGTCTTGGCCACAAATTGTGTATAAATATAACATTGCATTAAACAGACTGTGCTGCTATCGCACTGTCAATGATCAGGGTAGTCAGGGTAATTAATATTCCAAGCAGGGCATCTTATGGTGTCTTACAGGTGTATCATATTGCCACAATCCACGTGTGCATCTGCGGCTACATTGTTAATCTGTATGTGGTGAAACTCTATAGGATAGGTAATCCAGCCCCTTAGCTTAGTATTAGTATAGGAGCTGTGTCCCCAGGACTTTAGATTATCCTGGAAAGAAACTTTGATACAGAACTCTTGGACCTTCGACATTCTATTCTGACTAAAAGACGGAAGACATCTCCCTTGTGGTCAAGGAGTGACCACCATGTGCAAACAGGCACCACCAGTAACTTGCCGGTCTGCTTTGTCGACACTCCCACTGGAACCCAAAGACTCAGCGACATAGGAACTGGATTTTCAGACTTCTCTAACTCCGACCCACATCCACAGCAAAGCTGAGACCTGTGGCGGACATGAGAGATGTGGGACTGGACACCCTGGACATCCTGCATTTTGCTAATAGCTCGACCACCGAGGTACCCTCACAGTTGTGCATTGAGGTACGAGAAGCCCCAGACCGGGGCGCCATTTGCACTAGAGCTCAGCCCTCCACACTCCACGAGTGCTGCGTGAGGCCTGCTCTTGCATTTCAGCTCAATGTGTTTTCCCAGTTCCGTGCCTGTTGGCTAGTGAACCCCCTGAAGACTTTCTTTTTTAACTAAACTGCTTTCCTCATTGCTCTAGGCTTTCTGCAGCTTCCCTCCAAAGGAGAAGCATCATAGACATTGCTGGTCTGCAACAGATCCGATCTCGACATCCTGCGTGGGTTTCGGTTGCCAAGGCTTGTTGGGTCCAATCCGGATACCTGCAGAAATTACAATGGTTTTTGGTGGCCTCAACGAGGTCCTAAGGGAAGTATTGCAAATTATGAAATTAATTCATAAAATTAAATCTGGAAGCAGGTCTCGGTAGAATACCATATAGGTCAATTTTTATTACACTATTAAACAGAAAATATATAGAAAATTAGCAATAGCAATAATTACTTTCTTATCAGGTGCTCACATATGTGACAAAAAGTGCTCAAAGTGACTTTAGTGAACATAGTAAAAAAACATTTATATACATTTATATACAAAGATGTCACCACAAGGGTATTCCCACACAAATTATATACAATAAAAAAATGGGGGAGTTTTCCTTGAGTTTGTCGACGGCGTTTCGATCTAGTTTGATTTAGATCATCATCAGGACGTGAGCTTCCCTGAAACTAATAATGAAATTAAATTTAGTCCTAAGGTATTGTACAAAACAGACCAGTAAATTAATTTGAAATTCTCCAGATAAAGATTCTAGTAGTTAGGCATTTATTAAATTGCCCACACTTACTTAAAAAGTTCTTATTTCTTATGGCTGCACAAAAGTTGGCCGTTCTAGCACTGGACCTAGCCAGTTGCAGGCTAATTTACGCGCTTTACTTTGTTTGTATGCTTATTTAAAGCAATGTCACCCTTGATTTCTAGGTGGCAAGGAAAATAGTTGCACTAGACCCAGCTTATTATAAGCTAGATTACGCGCTTTACTTTGCTTGCAAACTTACTTAGTGAAATGTCACTTTTGGTTCCTAGGCGGCAAGGAAATTAATTAGGCCGGTTTCGTGAAACTGCCTTTCTAAAATTAAAAAAGGGGAGGGGATTACATTTACAGTTTAAAGAGGGTACAGTGAATGGTCCACGCAAATTAATTTAAACTCGGCACTTACAAGTAATTTATGCAATAAGCGCCAGAAATTGCACAGTCTAATGTTGTTTGTATTTGGGGTCTCGTTTCCAAAGCGTTATCTGGAAGAAACAGAAAACCATTTATGTGACTTATATATTTTTCCAGTTGTTTTTTAAGGTAAACCAAGCCTTAGCATTCAGTCATAAGACATTTTTACCTCTTCACGTTTTAGAATTGAAGAGCCCGTTTATTACCTGGGCCAGGTGTAATTTCTCGTGGCAGGAAAACGTTACTGGATGTGAGGATTCAATTTGCTCGCATCAGTAGCTCAGGGACTTCGTCAAAACGGGAGCTAATCAAAAACAGTACAAGGCGGTTAGATTCGTGTCTTCTGACGGTTACGTTAGAAGAAAGGTACGGGGACTAGACGTATCTATCTTAATTCCAGTTCCAGCACTTACTTAAACACCGCTAAGTTCTGTCCCCTCCGGCACCGCAGATAGCTTCAACGATCTGGCGTTCTTTCGAGCACTGATCTCTAGCTTCCTTGGTGCTTATAAAGCGCATGCGTCGGCTAGATCTAACTATGCGCGTGCGCACTATTGTCTTTCGAGCACTGATCTCTTGCTTCCTTGGTGTTTATGAAGCGCATGTGTCGGCTGGGTCTCCCTGCGCGCATGCGCGCTATTGTCTTAGTGATACACATATCTAAGGTGGTAGTATCACTAGCGCAGGTTCCGTTTTTTAAGTCTACCGGACTAGTGGATAAGTTATGGTCACATTATAGAAGCGGGCCACATATTGTTATAATTCTTTTATGCCGCTAATACGTTTAAGCCTGGAAAATAAAAGTACCAACCTATATTGTTTACCTTTGCATGCACAAGTGTACTTCGTATTTTTAAAAAATATATATATATATATGTACATATAGCAGCCATCATCAGAATGTACAGTTTGGACCAGTTTTTTGACACAAAGGTTAAACTGTTAATTATTTCTTTAGCCAGAACTGTTCCATTGGTCCAGAGTGTTAAGTCCATTTTCAATACTTTTACATAGAAAAATCCATTTACACTCTAGACGATTCAAAATTGTCTGCTGATTTCCTCCTCTCACATTAGGTACGACATGGTCAATCACTTGCCACAACAAATCATTTTCTGAATGTCCAAGTTCCACATAGTGTTCAACAAGGGGCGCAGTAAGTACCTTACATCGTATTCGACTTCGGTGTTGAGAGATTCTCATCCTGACTTGTTGCGTAGTCTGACCGATGTACAGTTTTTTACAGGGGCATTGAATGCAATACACAACATTTTTTGACATACAATTCGTAAAAGATTTTAAATTGTACTTACAATTTTCATACTCGAAGCATTTCGTATTGCTCGTGAACAAGCATGCAGTGCAATTGTTGCATTTATAGTGCCCTATAATTGGTGGAAGATTTAGATAGGTCTCTATAGTTACATTTCTGTTTTTTGCACAACATGCGGCTCTCACTAAATGATCTTTCAAGTTATTGCCCCTTTTAAAGGAAAATAAAGGGATACCTGTCTCAAGTTCAAGGGGAGCTAGAACGGGCCAGTGTTTTTTAATGGCTTTACAGATCTTATTACTAACAGTGTTGAAAGTTGTTACACACGTTATTCTTTTTAAGGGCTCTTTCTTTTTAGACTCGAACAGATGTTCCCTATGCGTGTACCACGCACGCTTCATAGCTCTCCGTACTAGCTTCCTGGGGTAACCTCTGGTCGTCAATTTAGAGCATAAAATTTCTGCTTCTTGAAAAAAATCCTTTTTAAATTTGCAATTTCGTCTGATTCGAAGAAACTGGCCATAGGGTAGGCCGTCCCTAAGTGCCCTTGGGTGTGCACTTTGATACTGTAGCAGCGTGTTCCGCTCAGTGGGCTTCCTAAATAAGGTGGTATACAGTTGTTGCTCGTGGCATTTGATTGTTACATCCAAATAGTCAATTTGGTATCTGTCAAAATTATAAGTAAATTTGAGATCAGATTGGCTGTTATTAAGCCACAAGCAGTATTCTTCCAATTTCTCCTCCTCACCTTTCCAAATCATTAGTACATCATCGATGTATCTGTGCCAGTTAACAACATTCTCTCGGTAAGGGTTAGTAGTACTCAACACCAAATTGGTTTCCAAATCATCTACAAACAATATAGCAAAATTTGGAGCAAAAATGGCTCCCATAGAGGTCCCTTTACATTGTCTGTAGTAAGAGTCTTTAAAAATGAAATAATTTTTGGTTAAGGCAATCTCTAATAGAGTCATTATGAATTCAGTTGGGACCTGATGCGGAGCTGGACGGTTGTTCAGATGTCTACGGATCACGTCCATTCCTTTTTGCTGAGGTATATTAGTATATAAGGACTCTATATCTAGAGTAACCAAAATTTGTGAGTCAGGATTGTACGGATATGATTCCACAAGACTTATTAGATGCGTGGTATCCTTAACATATGTGGCTGTGTCTTTCACCAAATCCTTTATAAAAAAATCAATATATTTACAAAGGTTCCACGACCGAGCCACATCCTGAAAGGATAGGTCTTCCCGGTGGTGCTTCTTGATTTTTATGAATTTTGGGAAGTGTGTATAACACTGGGATTCGGGGTTGCTTATTGTTAAGGAACAAAAACTCATTTTTACTTAGGTATCCATCCTCTAGCGCTTCTTTGATGATCCGCTGAATTGTATCACCAATTTCTTTAGTGGGATTATGTCTTAATTTTTCGTAATGAAGACTATTATTTATTTGGCGGAAAATTTCCGCTTCATAGGAGGAACGGTCTTGAATAGCGATGCCGCCTCCTTTATCGCATGGTTTTATCACGATTTTATCATTCTTTTTAAGTTCAATGAGGCTGTCACGTTCTTCTTTGCTGATGTTAAAAGGAGTAAACCTGTAATCCTTTTTAAGGTTTTCCAGATCCCTGAGGATTAAGTGCTCAAAAGTTAAAACCTCAGGTGGCATAGCACTGCTGGTAGGATTAAAAGAAGAAGGCGGTCGTAAACCAGTAATGCTCTGTTTTTGGACAGCTTCTCTATCTTTAAAGAAAGTTTGCAGTCTTATTTTGCGAAAAAAAGAAAACATTTCTGATTGAATATTAAACTAGTTCGGTTTCTCAGTTGGGACAAAAGAGAGTCCCCTGCTCAGCAGAGAGACATCTGTAGGGTTTAGTTGGTGGCTAGAGAGGTTGAATATGGGTATGATTTCCATATTTGATTGTATTGGGGGTACGTTATCTAATATTGGTTGCCCCATTGGTAAAAGCAATTCCTGGTCTGACGCTCTCCCGGGTTGAAATTGTACCTCGGTTTCGGTCTGCCTCTCCCTCGCCCTCTGCCCCTCGGGGGATCTTGGTTCCTCTGTTGGCCTCTGCCTAAAAAATTAGAGTTATTATAAGTTGAGGTACTAGGGCCCTCTAAGCCATCAGAACCTTCTGATTCAGCTGAAGAGACGGAAAAAGTTACAGGAGCCTTGTTCTTAAACCTGCCCCAGGTGCCTGATGGAAACTTTTGTTGTTGATCCGCGGCACCTGTGGTGAAAAAATCCTCCTGGAGGTAGGGATATGTTTTATCTTTATTATAATTCTTAATGTCTTTGGTAACTTTCGTTGTTTTTTTGTGGATCTCAAAGGCCTCAAAGTCTTTTATAGTACGATCAATTTTTTCTAGGCAGGTTTTTGCGTCTGCCAGGGAATCAAGATCTCTTATTGCCTGTTCCAAAATCCTTATTTGTTCAAGCTCTTGTTTACTGTGTTCTATTGCTGTGTCGATACCGAGCACCATCCAATGGAGCGAGCACGTCGTGCCAATGTGTGCAAAACCTGATTTAAATTTTGGATCTTGTGTAAAGATAGCTGGGACGTTCCGTACTTGAAGGCCCACTGGTATTATTTGTGCTCTTAAATAATCAGTTAGCATAAGAGCATGTAATTCAGTACGTACGTGCTTCTTTTTGAGATGTTCAAGTTCAGATAATTTGTCATTGGCTGGATCGACACTTAACGCAACGTTTGGTAAGGAGCCTTGCAGCAGAGAAGGACCTGAGAGTTTACTGGCTACATAATCTTCTGTGTAGGTTATACCTACTGGTATAGACATGTCAATCTAAATTGGAGTATGTAATATATACAACACGTATAACTTGAATCAACAAAAACAAAAACAAACCACTCAATGAGCGGAACCCTTGCAGTGTAGCCACTGCGCGTAGAGTATTTAAAGAGGACAAGGGTACCCCATTAATAAAACCTGGGGTTGAGAGTACTTGCAGAAATTACAATGGTTTTTGGTGGCCTCAACGAGGTCCTAAGGGAAGTATTGCAAATTATGAAATTAATTCATAAAATTAAATCTGGAAGCAGGTCTCGGTAGAATACCATATAGGTCAATTTTTATTACACTATTAAATAGAAAATATATAGAAAATTAGCAATAGCAATAATTACTTTCTTATCAGGTGCTCACATATGTGACAAAAAGTTCTCAAAGTGACTTTAGTGAATATAGTAAAAAAACATTTATATACATTTATATACAAAGATGTCACCACAAGGGTATTCCCACACAAATTATATACAATAAAAAAATGGGGGAGTTTTTTCCTTGAGTTTGTCGACGGCGTTTCGATCTAGTTTGATTTAGATCATCATCAGGACGTGAGCTTCCCTGAAACTAATAATGAAATTAAATTTAGTCCTAAGGTATTGTACAAAACAGACCAGTAAATTAATTTGAAATTCTCCAGATAAAGATTCTAGTAGTTAGGCATTTATTAAATTGCCCACACTTACTTAAAAAGTTCTTATTTCTTATGGCTGCACAAAAGTTGGCCGTTCTAGCACTGGACCTAGCCAGTTGCAGGCTAATTTACGCGCTTTACTTTGTTTGTATGCTTATTTAAAGCAATGTCACCCTTGATTTCTAGGTGGCAAGGAAAATAGTTGCACTAGACCCAGCTTATTATAAGCTAGATTACGCGCTTTACTTTGCTTGCAAACTTACTTAGTGAAATGTCACTTTTGGTTCCTAGGCGGCAAGGAAATTAATTAGGCGGTTTCGTGAAACTGCCTTTCTAAAATTAAAAAAGGGGAGGGGATTACATTTACAGTTTAAAGAGGGTACAGTGAATGGTCCACGCAAATTAATTTAAACTCGGCACTTACAAGTAATTTATGCAATAAGCGCCAGAAATTGCACAGTCTAATGTTGTTTGTATTTGGGGTCTCGTTTCCAAAGCGTTATCTGGAAGAACCAGAAAACCATTTATGTGACTTATATATTTTTCCAGTTGTTTTTTAAGGTAAACCAAGCCTTAGCATTCAGTCATAAGACATTTTTACCTCTTCACGTTTTAGAATTGAAGAGCCCGTTTATTCCCTGGGCCAGGTGTAATTTCTCGTGGCAGGAAAACGTTACTGGATGTGAGGATTCAATTTGCTCGCATCAGTAGCTCAGGGACTTCGTCAAAACGGGAGCTAATCAAAAACAGTACAAGGCGGTTAGATTCGTGTCTTCTGACGGTTACGTTAGAAGAAAGGTACGGGGACTAGACGTATCTATCTTAATTCCAGTTCCAGCACTTACTTAAACACCGCTAAGTTCTGTCCCCTCCGGCACCGCAGATAGCTTCAACGATCTGGCGTTCTTTCGAGCACTGATCTCTAGCTTCCTTGGTGCTTATAAAGCGCATGCGTCGGCTAGATCTAACTATGCGCGTGCGCACTATTGTCTTTCGAGCACTGATCTCTTGCTTCCTTGGTGTTTATGAAGCGCATGTGTCGGCTGGGTCTCACTGCGCGCATGCGCGCTATTGTCTTAGTGATACACATATCTAAGGTGGTAGTATCACTAGCGCAAGTTCCGTTTTTTAAGTCTACCGGACTAGTGGATAAGTTATGGTCACATTATAGAAGCGGGCCACATATTGTTATAATTCTTTTATGCCGCTAATACGTTTAAGCCTGGAAAATAAAAGTACCAACCTATATTGTTTACCTTTGCATGCACAAGTGTACTTCGTATTTTAAAAAAATATATATATATATATGTACATATAGCAGCCATCATCAGAATTTACAGTTTGGACCAGTTTTTTGACACAAAGGTTAAACTGTTAATTATTTCTTTAGCCAGAACTGTTCCATTGGTCCAGAGTGTTAAGTCCATTTTCAATACTTTTACATAGAAAAATCCATTTACACTCTAGACGATTCAAAATTGTCTGCTGATTTCCTCCTCTCACATTAGGTACGACATGGTCAATCACTTGCCACAACAAATCATTTTCTGAATGTCCAAGTTCCACATAGTGTTCAACAAGGGGCGCAGTAAGTACCTTACATCGTATTCGACTTCGGTGTTGAGAGATTCTCATCCTGACTTGTTGCGTAGTCTGACCGATGTACAGTTTTTTACAGGGGCATTGAATGCAATACACAACATTTTTTGACATACAATTCGTAAAAGATTTTAAATTGTACTTACAATTTTCATACTCGAAGCATTTCGTATTGCTCGTGAACAAGCATGCAGTGCAATTGTTGCATTTATAGTGCCCTATAATTGGTGGAAGATTTAGATAGGTCTCTATAGTTGCATTTCTGTTTTTTGCACAACATGCGGCTCTCACTAAATGATCTTTCAAGTTATTGCCCCTTTTAAAGGAAAATAAAGGGATACCTGTCTCAAGTTCAAGGGGAGCTAGAACGGGCCAGTGTTTTCTAATGGCTTTACAGATCTTATTACTAACAGTGTTGAAAGTTGTTACACACGTTATTCTTTTTAAGGGCTCTTTCTTTTTAGACTCGAACAGATGTTCCCTATGCGTGTACCACGCACGCTTCATAGCTCTCCGTACTAGCTTCCTGGGGTAACCTCTGGTCGTCAATTTAGAGCATAAAATTTCTGCTTCTTAAAAAAAATCCTTTTTAAATTTGCAATTTCGTCTGATTCGAAGAAACTGGCCGTAGGGTAGGCCGTCCCTAAGTGCCCTTGGGTGTGCACTTTGATACTGTAGCAGCGTGTTCCGCTCAGTGGGCTTCCTAAATAAGGTGGTATACAGTTGTTGCTCGTGGCATTTGATTGTTACATCCAAATAGTCAATTTGGTATCTGTCAAAATTATAAGTAAATTTGAGATCAGATTGGCTGTTATTAAGCCACAAGCAGTATTCTTCCAATTTCTCCTCCTCACCTTTCCAAATCATTAGTACATCATCGATGTATCTGTGCCAGTTAACAACATTCTCTCGGTAAGGGTTAGTAGTACTCAACACCAAATTGGTTTCCAAATCATCTACAAACAATATAGCAAAATTTGGAGCAAAAATGGCTCCCATAGAGGTCCCTTTACATTGTCTGTAGTAAGAGTCTTTAAAAATGAAATCATTTTTGGTTAAGGCAATCTCTAATAGAGTCATTATGAATTCAGTTGGGACCTGATGCGGAGCTGGACGGTTGTTCAGATGTCTACGGATCACGTCCATTCCTTTTTGCTGAGGTATATTAGTATATAATGACTCTATATCTAGAGTAACCAAAATTTGTGAGTCAGGATTGTACGGATATGATTCCACAAGACTTATTAGATGCGTGGTATCCTTAACATATGTGGCTGTGTCTTTCACCAAATCCTTTATAAAAAAATCAATATATTTACCCAAAGGTTCCACGACCGAGCCACATCCTGAAAGGATAGGTCTTCCCGGTGGTGCTTCTTGATTTTTATGAATTTTGGGAAGTGTGTATAACACTGGGATTCGGGGTTGCTTATTGTTAAGGAACAAAAACTCATTTTTACTTAGGTATCCATCCTCTAGCGCTTCTTTGGTGATCCGCTGAATTGTATCACCAATTTCTTTAGTGGGATTATGTCTTAATTTTTCGTAATGAAGACTATTATTTATTTGGCGGAAAATTTCCGCTTCATAGGAGGAACGGTCTTGAATAGCGATGCCGCCTCCTTTATCGCATGGTTTTATCACGATTTTATCATTCTTTTTAAGTTCAATGAGGCTGTCACGTTCTTCTTTGCTGATGTTAAAAGGAGTAAACCTGTAATCCTTTTTAAGGTTTTCCAGATCCCTGAGGATTAAGTGCTCAAAAGTTAAAACCTCAGGTGGCATAGCACTGCTGGTAGGATTAAAAGAAGAAGGCGGTCGTAAACCAGTAATGCTCTGTTTCTGGACAGCTTCTCTATCTTTAAAGAAAGTTTGCAGTCTTATTTTGCGAAAAAAAGAAAACATTTCTGATTGAATATTAAACTAGTTCGGTTTCTCAGTTGGGACAAAAGAGAGTCCCCTGCTCAGCAGAGAGACATCTGTAGGGTTTAGTTGGTGGCTAGAGAGGTTGAATATGGGTATGATTTCCATATTTGATTGTATTGGGGGTACGTTATCTAATATTGGTTGCCCCATTGGTAAAAGCAATTCCTGGTCTGACGCTCTCCCGGGTTGAAATTGTACCTCGGTTTCGGTCTGCCTCTCCCTCGCCCTCTGCCCCTCGGGGGATCTTGGTTCCTCTGTTGGCCTCTGCCTAAAAAATGAGAGTTATTATAAGTTGAGGTACTAGGGCCCTCTAAGCCATCAGAACCTTCTGATTCAGCTGAAGAGACGGAAAAAGTTACAGGAGCCCTGTTCTTAAACCTGCCCCAGGTGCCTGATGGAAACTTTTGTTGTTGATCCGCGGCACCTGTGGTGAAAAAATCCTCCTGGAGGTAGGGATAGGTTTTATCTTTATTATAATTCTTAATGTCTTTGGTAACTTTCGTTGTTTTTTTGTGGATCTCAAAGGCCTCAAAGTCTTTTATAGTACGATCAATTTTTTCTAGGCAGGTTTTTGCGTCTGCCAGGGAATCAAGATCTCTTATTGCCTGTTCCAAAATCCTTATTTGTTCAAGCTCTTGTTTACTGTGTTCTATTGCTGTGTCAATACCGAGCACCATCCAATGGCGCGAGCACGTCGTGCCAATGTGTGCAAAACCTGATTTAAATTTTGGATCTTGTGTAAAGATAGCTGGGACGTTCCGTACTTGAAGGCCCACTGGTATTATTTGTGCTCTTAAATAATCAGTTAGCATAAGAGCATGTAATTCAGTACGTACGTGCTTCTTTTTGAGATGTTCAAGTTCAGATAATTTGTCATTGGCTGGATCGACACTTAACGCAACGTTTGGTAAGGAGCCTTGCAGCAGAGAAGGACCTGAGAGTTTACTGGCTACATAATCTTCTGTGTAGGTTATACCTACTGGTATAGACATGTCAATCTAAATTGGAGTATGTAATATATACAACACATATAACTTGAATCAACAAAAACAAAAACAAACCACTCAATGAGCGGAACCCTTGCAGTGTAGCCACTGCGCGTAGAGTATTTAAAGAGGACAAGGGTACCCCATTAATAAAACCTGGGGTTGAGAGTACTTGCAGAAATTACAATGGTTTTTGGTGGCCTCAACGAGGTCCTAAGGGAAGTATTGCAAATTATGAAATTAATTCATAAAATTAAATCTGGAAGCAGGTCTCGGTAGAATACCATATAGGTCAATTTTTATTACACTATTAAACAGAAAATATATAGAAAATTAGCAATAGCAATAGTTACTTTCTTATCAGGTGCTCACATATGTGACAAAAAGTGCTCAAAGTGACTTTAGTGAATATAGTAAAAAAACATTTATATACATTTATATACAAAGATGTCACCACAAGGGTATTCCCACACAAATTATATACAATAAAAAAATGGGGGAGTTTTTTCCTTGAGTTTGTCGACGGCGTTTCGATCTAGTTTGATTTAGATCATCATCAGGACGTGAGCTTCCCTGAAACTAATAATGAAATTAAATTTAGTCCTAAGTTATTGTACAAAACAGACCAGTAAATTAATTTGAAATTCTCCAGATAAAGATTCTAGTAGTTAGGCATTTATTAAATTGCCCACACTTACTTAAAAAGTTCTTATTTCTTATGGCTGCACAAAAGTTGGCCGTTCTAGCACTGGACCTAGCCAGTTGCAGGCTAATTTACGCGCTTTACTTTGTTTGTATGCTTATTTAAAGCAATGTCACCCTTGATTTCTAGGTGGCAAGGAAAATAGTTGCACTAGACCCAGCTTATTATAAGCTAGATTACGCGCTTTACTTTGCTTGCAAACTTACTTAGTGAAATGTCACTTTTGGTTCCTAGGCGGCAAGGAAATTAATTAGGCCGGTTTCGTGAAACTGCCTTTCTAAAATTAAAAAAGGGGAGGGGATTACATTTACAGTTTAAAGAGGGTACAGTGAATGGTCCACGCAAATTAATTTAAACTCGGCACTTACAAGTAATTTATGCAATAAGCGCCAGAAATTGCACAGTCTAATGTTGTTTGTATTTGGGGTCTCGTTTCCAAAGCGTTATCTGGAAGAAACAGAAAACCATTTATGTGACTTATATATTTTTCCAGTTGTTTTTTAAGGTAAACCAAGCCTTAGCATTCAGTCATAAGACATTTTTACCTCTTCACGTTTTAGAATTGAAGAGCCCGTTTATTCCCTGGGCCAGGTGTAATTTCTCGTGGCAGGAAAACGTTACTGGATGTGAGGATTCAATTTGCTCGCATCAGTAGCTCAGGGACTTCGTCAAAACGGGAGCTAATCAAAAACAGTACAAGGCGGTTAGATTCGTGTCTTCTGACGGTTACGTTAGAAGAAAGGTACGGGGACTAGACGTATCTATCTTAATTCCAGTTCCAGCACTTACTTAAACACCGCTAAGTTCTGTCCCCTCCGGCACCGCAGATAGCTTCAACGATCTGGCGTTCTTTCGAGCACTGATCTCTAGCTTCCTTGGTGCTTATAAAGCGCATGCGTCGGCTAGATCTAACTATGCGCGTGCGCACTATTGTCTTTCGAGCACTGATCTCTTGCTTCCTTGGTGTTTATGAAGCGCATGTGTCGGCTGGGTCTCACTGCGCGCATGCGCGCTATTGTCTTAGTGATACACATATCTAAGGTGGTAGTATCACTAGCGCAAGTTCCGTTTTTTAAGTCTACCGGACTAGTGGATAAGTTATGGTCACATTATAGAAGCGGGCCACATATTGTTATAATTCTTTTATGCCGCTAATACGTTTAAGCCTGGAAAATAAAAGTACCAACCTATATTGTTTACCTTTGCATGCACAAGTGTACTTCGTATTTTAAAAAAAAATATATATATATATGTACATATAGCAGCCATCATCAGAATTTACAGTTTGGACCAGTTTTTTGACACAAAGGTTAAACTGTTAATTATTTCTTTAGCCAGAACTGTTCCATTGGTCCAGAGTGTTAAGTCCATTTTCAATACTTTTACATAGAAAAATCCATTTACACTCTAGACGATTCAAAATTGTCTGCTGATTTCCTCCTCTCACATTAGGTACGACATGGTCAATCACTTGCCACAACAAATCATTTTCTGAATGTCCAAGTTCCACATAGTGTTCAACAAGGGGCGCAGTAAGTACCTTACATCGTATTCGACTTCGGTGTTGAGAGATTCTCATCCTGACTTGTTGCGTAGTCTGACCGATGTACAGTTTTTTACAGGGGCATTGAATGCAATACACAACATTTTTTGACATACAATTCGTAAAAGATTTTAAATTGTACTTACAATTTTCATACTCGAAGCATTTCGTATTGCTCGTGAACAAGCATGCAGTGCAATTGTTGCATTTATAGTGCCCTATAATTGGTGGAAGATTTAGATAGGTCTCTATAGTTGCATTTCTGTTTTTTGCACAACATGCGGCTCTCACTAAATGATCTTTCAAGTTATTGCCCCTTTTAAAGGAAAATAAAGGGATACCTGTCTCAAGTTCAAGGGGAGCTAGAACGGGCCAGTGTTTTCTAATGGCTTTACAGATCTTATTACTAACAGTGTTGAAAGTTGTTACACACGTTATTCTTTTTAAGGGCTCTTTCTTTTTAGACTCGAACAGATGTTCCCTATGCGTGTACCACGCACGCTTCATAGCTCTCCGTACTAGCTTCCTGGGGTAACCTCTGGTCGTCAATTTAGAGCATAAAATTTCTGCTTCTTAAAAAAAATCCTTTTTAAATTTGCAATTTCGTCTGATTCGAAGAAACTGGCCGTAGGGTAGGCCGTCCCTAAGTGCCCTTGGGTGTGCACTTTGATACTGTAGCAGCGTGTTCCGCTCAGTGGGCTTCCTAAATAAGGTGGTATACAGTTGTTGCTCGTGGCATTTGATTGTTACATCCAAATAGTCAATTTGGTATCTGTCAAAATTATAAGTAAATTTGAGATCAGATTGGCTGTTATTAAGCCACAAGCAGTATTCTTCCAATTTCTCCTCCTCACCTTTCCAAATCATTAGTACATCATCGATGTATCTGTGCCAGTTAACAACATTCTCTCGGTAAGGGTTAGTAGTACTCAACACCAAATTGGTTTCCAAATCATCTACAAACAATATAGCAAAATTTGGAGCAAAAATGGCTCCCATAGAGGTCCCTTTACATTGTCTGTAGTAAGAGTCTTTAAAAATGAAATAATTTTTGGTTAAGGCAATCTCTAATAGAGTCATTATGAATTCAGTTGGGACCTGATGCGGAGCTGGACGGTTGTTCAGATGTCTACGGATCACGTCCATTCCTTTTTGCTGAGGTATATTAGTATATAATGACTCTATATCTAGAGTAACCAAAATTTGTGAGTCAGGATTGTACGGATATGATTCCACAAGACTTATTAGATGCGTGGTATCCTTAACATATGTGGCTGTGTCTTTCACCAAATCCTTTATAAAAAAATCAATATATTTACCCAAAGGTTCCACGACCGAGCCACATCCTGAAAGGATAGGTCTTCCCGGTGGTGCTTCTTGATTTTTATGAATTTTGGGAAGTGTGTATAACACTGGGATTCGGGGTTGCTTATTGTTAAGGAACAAAAACTCATTTTTACTTAGGTATCCATCCTCTAGCGCTTCTTTGGTGATCCGCTGAATTGTATCACCAATTTCTTTAGTGGGATTATGTCTTAATTTTTCGTAATGAAGACTATTATTTATTTGGCGGAAAATTTCCGCTTCATAGGAGGAACGGTCTTGAATAGCGATGCCGCCTCCTTTATCGCATGGTTTTATCACGATTTTATCATTCTTTTTAAGTTCAATGAGGCTGTCACGTTCTTCTTTGCTGATGTTAAAAGGAGTAAACCTGTAATCCTTTTTAAGGTTTTCCAGATCCCTGAGGATTAAGTGCTCAAAAGTTAAAACCTCAGGTGGCATAGCACTGCTGGTAGGATTAAAAGAAGAAGGCGGTCGTAAACCAGTAATGCTCTGTTTTTGGACAGCTTCTCTATCTTTAAAGAAAGTTTGCAGTCTTATTTTGCGAAAAAAAGAAAACATTTCTGATTGAATATTAAACTAGTTCGGTTTCTCAGTTGGGACAAAAGAGAGTCCCCTGCTCAGCAGAGAGACATCTGTAGGGTTTAGTTGGTGGCTAGAGAGGTTGAATATGGGTATGATTTCCATATTTGATTGTATTGGGGGTACGTTATCTAATATTGGTTGCCCCATTGGTAAAAGCAATTCCTGGTCTGACGCTCTCCCGGGTTGAAATTGTACCTCGGTTTCGGTCTGCCTCTCCCTCGCCCTCTGCCCCTCGGGGGATCTTGGTTCCTCTGTTGGCCTCTGCCTAAAAAATGAGAGTTATTATAAGTTGAGGTACTAGGGCCCTCTAAGCCATCAGAACCTTCTGATTCAGCTGAAGAGACGGAAAAAGTTACAGGAGCCCTGTTCTTAAACCTGCCCCAGGTGCCTGATGGAAACTTTTGTTGTTGATCCGCGGCACCTGTGGTGAAAAAATCCTCCTGGAGGTAGGGATAGGTTTTATCTTTATTATAATTCTTAATGTCTTTGGTAACTTTCGTTGTTTTTTTGTGGATCTCAAAGGCCTCAAAGTCTTTTATAGTACGATCAATTTTTTCTAGGCAGGTTTTTGCGTCTGCCAGGGAATCAAGATCTCTTATTGCCTGTTCCAAAATCCTTATTTGTTCAAGCTCTTGTTTACTGTGTTCTATTGCTGTGTCGATACCGAGCACCATCCAATGGCGCGAGCACGTCGTGCCAATGTGTGCAAAACCTGATTTAAATTTTGGATCTTGTGTAAAGATAGCTGGGACGTTCCGTACTTGAAGGCCCACTGGTATTATTTGTGCTCTTAAATAATCAGATAGCATAAGAGCATGTAATTCAGTACGTACGTGCTTCTTTTTGAGATGTTCAAGTTCAGATAATTTGTCATTGGCTGGATCGACACTTAACGCAACGTTTGGTAAGGAGCCTTGCAGCAGAGAAGGACCTGAGAGTTTACTGGCTACATAATCTTCTGTGTAGGTTATACCTACTGGTATAGACATGTCAATCTAAATTGGAGTATGTAATATATACAACACATATAACTTGAATCAACAAAAACAAAAACAAACCACTCAATGAGCGGAACCCTTGCAGTGTAGCCACTGCGCGTAGAGTATTTAAAGAGGACAAGGGTACCCCATTAATAAAACCTGGGGTTGAGAGTACTTGCAGAAATTACAATGGTTTTTGGTGGCCTCAACGAGGTCCTAAGGGAAGTATTGCAAATTATGAAATTAATTCATAAAATTAAATCTGGAAGCAGGTCTCGGTAGAATACCATATAGGTCAATTTTTATTACACTATTAAACAGAAAATATATAGAAAATTAGCAATAGCAATAATTACTTTCTTATCAGGTGCTCACATATGTGACAAAAAGTACTCAAAGTGACTTTAGTGAATATAGTAAAAAAACATTTATATACATTTATATACAAAGATGTCACCACAAGGGTATTCCCACACAAATTATATACAATAAAAAAATGGGGGAGTTTTTTCCTTGAGTTTGTCGACGGCGTTTCGATCTAGTTTGATTTAGATCATCATCAGGACGTGAGCTTCCCTGAAACTAATAATGAAATTAAATTTAGTCCTAAGGTATTGTACAAAACAGACCAGTAAATTAATTTGAAATTCTCCAGATAAAGATTCTAGTAGTTAGGCATTTATTAAATTGCCCACACTTACTTAAAAAGGTCTTATTTCTTATGGCTGCACAAAAGTTGGCCGTTCTAGCACTGGACCTAGCCAGTTGCAGGCTAATTTACGCGCTTTACTTTGTTTGTATGCTTATTTAAAGCAATGTCACCCTTGATTTCTAGGTGGCAAGGAAAATAGTTGCACTAGACCCAGCTTATTATAAGCTAGATTACGCGCTTTACTTTGCTTGCAAACTTACTTAGTGAAATGTCACTTTTGGTTCCTAGGCGGCAAGGAAATTAATTAGGCCGGTTTCGTGAAACTGCCTTTCTAAAATTAAAAAAGGGGAGGGGATTACATTTACAGTTTAAAGAGGGTACAGTGAATGGTCCACGCAAATTAATTTAAACTCGGCACTTACAAGTAATTTATGCAATAAGCGCCAGAAATTGCACAGTCTAATGTTGTTTGTATTTGGGGTCTCGTTTCCAAAGCGTTATCTGGAAGAAACAGAAAACCATTTATGTGACTTATATATTTTTCCAGTTGTTTTTTAAGGTAAACCAAGCCTTAGCATTCAGTCATAAGACATTTTTACCTCTTCACGTTTTAGAATTGAAGAGCCCGTTTATTCCCTGGGCCAGGTGTAATTTCTCGTGGCAGGAAAACGTTACTGGATGTGAGGATTCAATTTGCTCGCATCAGTAGCTCAGGGACTTCGTCAAAACGGGAGCTAATCAAAAACAGTACAAGGCGGTTAGATTCGTGTCTTCTGGCGGTTACGTTAGAAGAAAGGTACGGGGACTAGACGTATCTATCTTAATTCCAGTTCCAGCACTTACTTAAACACCGCTAAGTTCTGTCCCCTCCGGCACCGCAGATAGCTTCAACGATCTGGCGTTCTTTCGAGCACTGATCTCTAGCTTCCTTGGTGCTTATAAAGCGCATGCGTCGGCTAGATCTAACTATGCGCGTGCGCACTATTGTCTTTCGAGCACTGATCTCTTGCTTCCTTGGTGTTTATGAAGCGCATGTGTCGGCTGGGTCTCACTGCGCGCATGCGCGCTATTGTCTTAGTGATACACATATCTAAGGTGGTAGTATCACTAGCGCAAGTTCCGATTTTTAAGTCTACCGGACTAGTGGATAAGTTATGGTCACATTATAGAAGCGGGCCACATATTGTTATAATTCTTTTATGCCGCTAATACGTTTAAGCCTGGAAAATAAAAGTACCAACCTATATTGTTTACCTTTGCATGCACAAGTGTACTTCGTATTTTTAAAAAAAATATATATATATATGTACATATAGCAGCCATCATCAGAATTTACAGTTTGGACCAGTTTTTTGACACAAAGGTTAAACTGTTAATTATTTCTTTAGCCAGAACTGTTCCATTGGTCCAGAGTGTTAAGTCCATTTTCAATACTTTTACATAGAAAAATCCATTTACACTCTAGACGATTCAAAATTGTCTGCTGATTTCCTCCTCTCACATTAGGTACGACATGGTCAATCACTTGCCACAACAAGTCATTTTCTGAATGTCCAAGTTCCACATAGTGTTCAACAAGGGGCGCAGTAAGTACCTTACATCGTATTCGACTTCGGTGTTGAGAGATTCTCATCCTGACTTGTTGCGTAGTCTGACCGATGTACAGTTTTTTACAGGGGCATTGAATGCAATACACAACATTTTTTGACATACAATTCGTAAAAGATTTTAAATTGTACTTACAATTTTCATACTCGAAGCATTTCGTATTGCTCGTGAACAAGCATGCAGTGCAATTGTTGCATTTATAGTGCCCTATAATTGGTGGAAGATTTAGATAGGTCTCTATAGTTGCATTTCTGTTTTTTGCACAACATGCGGCTCTCACTAAATGATCTTTCAAGTTATTGCCCCTTTTAAAGGAAAATAAAGGGATACCTGTCTCAAGTTCAAGGGGAGCTAGAACGGGCCAGTGTTTTTTAATGGCTTTACAGATCTTATTACTAACAGTGTTGAAAGTTGTTACACACGTTATTCTTTTTAAGGGCTCTTTCTTTTTAGACTCGAACAGATGTTCCCTATGCGTGTACCATGCACGCTTCATAGCTCTCCGTACTAGCTTCCTGGGGTAACCTCTGGTCGTCAATTTAGAGCATAAAATTTCTGCTTCTTGAAAAAAATCCTTTTTAAATTTGCAATTTCGTCTGATTCGAAGAAACTGGCCGTAGGGTAGGCCGTCCCTAAGTGCCCTTGGGTGTGCACTTTGATACTGTAGCAGCGTGTTCCGCTCAGTGGGCTTCCTAAATAAGGTGGTATACAGTTGTTGCTCGTGGCATTTGATTGTTACATCCAAATAGTCAATTTGGTATCTGTCAAAATTATAAGTAAATTTGAGATCAGATTGGCTGTTATTAAGCCACAAGCAGTATTCTTCCAATTTCTCCTCCTCACCTTTCCAAATCATTAGTACATCATCGATGTATCTGTGCCAGTTAACAACATTCTCTCGGTAAGGGTTAGTAGTACTCAACACCAAATTGGTTTCCAAATCATCTACAAACAATATAGCAAAATTTGGAGCAAAAATGGCTCCCATAGAGGTCCCTTTACATTGTCTGTAGTAAGAGTCTTTAAAAATGAAATAATTTTTGGTTAAGGCAATCTCTAATAGAGTCATTATGAATTCAGTTGGGACCTGATGCGGAGCTGGACGGTTGTTCAGATGTCTACGGATCACGTCCATTCCTTTTTGCTGAGGTATATTAGTATATAATGACTCTATATCTAGAGTAACCAAAATTTGTGAGTCAGGATTGTACGGATATGATTCCACAAGACTTATTAGATGCGTGGTATCCTTAACATATGTGGCTGTGTCTTTCACCAAATCCTTTATAAAAAAATCAATATATTTACCCAAAGGTTCCACGACCGAGCCACATCCTGAAAGGATAGGTCTTCCCGGTGGTGCTTCTTGATTTTTATGAATTTTGGGAAGTGTGTATAACACTGGGATTCGGGGTTGCTTATTGTTAAGGAACAAAAACTCATTTTTACTTAGGTATCCATCCTCTAGCGCTTCTTTGGTGATCCGCTGAATTGTATCACCAATTTCTTTAGTGGGATTATGTCTTAATTTTTCGTAATGAAGACTATTATTTATTTGGCGGAAAATTTCCGCTTCATAGGAGGAACGGTCTTGAATAGCGATGCCGCCTCCTTTATCGCATGGTTTTATCACGATTTTATCATTCTTTTTAAGTTCAATGAAGCTGTCACGTTCTTCTTTGCTGATGTTAAAAGGAGTAAACCTGTAATCCTTTTTAAGGTTTTCCAGATCCCTGAGGATTAAGTGCTCAAAAGTTAAAACCTCAGGTGGCATAGCACTGCTGGTAGGATTAAAAGAAGAAGGCGGTCGTAAACCAGTAATGCTCTGTTTTTGGACAGCTTCTCTATCTTTAAAGAAAGTTTGCAGTCTTATTTTGCGAAAAAAAGAAAACATTTCTGATTGAATATTAAACTAGTTCGGTTTCTCAGTTGGGACAAAAGAGAGTCCCCTGCTCAGCAGAGAGACATCTGTAGGGTTTAGTTGGTGGCTAGAGAGGTTGAATATGGGTATGATTTCCATATTTGATTGTATTGGGGGTACGTTATCTAATATTGGTTGCCCCATTGGTAAAAGCAATTCCTGGTCTGACGCTCTCCCGGGTTGAAATTGTACCTTGGTTTCGGTCTGCCTCTCCCTCGCCCTCTGCCCCTCGGGGGATCTTGGTTCCTCTGTTGGCCTCTGCCTAAAAAATGAGAGTTATTATAAGTTGAGGTACTAGGGCCCTCTAAGCCATCAGAAACTTCTGATTCAGCTGAAGAGACGGAAAAAGTTACAGGAGCCCTGTTCTTAAACCTGCCCCAGGTGCCTGATGGAAACTTTTGTTGTTGATCCGCGGCACCTGTGGTGAAAAAATCCTCCTGGAGGTAGGGATAGGTTTTATCTTTATTATAATTCTTAATGTCTTTGGTAACTTTCGTTGTTTTTTTGTGGATCTCAAAGGCCTCAAAGTCTTTTATAGTACGATCAATTTTTTCTAGGCAGGTTTTTGCGTCTGCCAGGGAGTCAAGATCTCTTATTGCCTGTTCCAAAATCCTTATTTGTTCAAGCTCTTGTTTACTGTGTTCTATTGCTGTGTCGATACCGAGCACCATCCAATGGCGCGAGCACGTCGTGCCAATGTGTGCAAAACCTGATTTAAATTTTGGATCTTGTGTAAAGATAGCTGGGACGTTCCGTACTTGAAGGCCCACTGGTATTATTTGTGCTCTTAAATAATCAGTTAGCATAAGAGCATGTAATTCAGTACGTACGTGCTTCTTTTTGAGATGTTCAAGTTCAGATAATTTGTCATTGGCTGGATCGACACTTAACGCAACGTTTGGTAAGGAGCCTTGCAGCAGAGAAGGACCTGAGAGTTTACTGGCTACATAATCTTCTGTGTAGGTTATACCTACTGGTATAGACATGTCAATCTAAATTGGAGTATGTAATATATACAACACATATAACTTGAATGAACAAAAACAAAAACAAACCACTCAATGAGCGGAACCCTTGCAGTGTAGCCACTGCGCGTAGAGTATTTAAAGAGGACAAGGGTACCCCATTAATAAAAGCTGGGGTTGAGAGTACTTGCAGAAATTACAATGGTTTTTGGTGGCCTCAACGAGGTCCTAAGGGAAGTATTGCAAATTATGAAATTAATTCATAAAATTAAATCTGGAAGCAGGTCTCGGTAGAATACCATATAGGTCAATTTTTATTACACTATTAAACAGAAAATATATAGAAAATTAGCAATAGCAATAATTACTTTCTTATCAGGTGCTCACATATGTGACAAAAAGTGCTCAAAGTGACTTTAGTGAATATAGTAAAAAAACATTTATATACATTTATATACAAAGATGTCACCACAAGGGTATTCCCACACAAATTATATACAATAAAAAAATGGGGGAGTTTTTTCCTTGAGTTTGTCGACGGCGTTTCGATCTAGTTTGATTTAGATCATCATCAGGATGTGAGCTTCCCTGAAACTAATAATGAAATTAAATTTAGTCCTAAGGTATTGTACAAAACAGACCAGTAAATTAATTTGAAATTCTCCAGATAAAGATTCTAGTAGTTAGGCATTTATTAAATTGCCCACACTTACTTAAAAAGTTCTTATTTCTTATGGCTGCACAAAAGTTGGCCGTTCTAGCACTGGACCTAGCCAGTTGCAGGCTAATTTACGCGCTTTACTTTGTTTGTATGCTTATTTAAAGCAATGTCACCCTTGATTTCTAGGTGGCAAGGAAAATAGTTGCACTAGACCCAGCTTATTATAAGCTAGATTACGCGCTTTACTTTGCTTGCAAACTTACTTAGTGAAATGTCACTTTTGGTTCCTAGGCGGCAAGGAAATTAATTAGGCCGGTTTCGTGAAACTGCCTTTCTAAAATTAAAAAAGGGGAGGGGATTACATTTACAGTTTAAAGAGGGTACAGTGAATGGTCCACGCAAATTAATTTAAACTCGGCACTTACAAGTAATTTATGCAATAAGCGCCAGAAATTGCACAGTCTAATGTTGTTTGTATTTGGGGTCTCGTTTCCAAAGCGTTATCTAGAAGAAACAGAAAACCATTTATGTGACTTATATATTTTATACTATATACTTATGGTCTGTCCAGCACTGGCTTAAGATATCGTTAACCGCTACTGCTTGAGCGTCAGCAAATATCAGGTCCAAGATGTGCCCTCCTCTATGAGTCGCAGCGTCAACCAGTTGCTGCAACTGAATATTGCCAAGAGTTTGACAGAGTGTCAAAAACGCCCCATCCAGAGGTCCACCCTGCCAAAGATTAAAGTCCCCCAGGACCAGCAGCTTAGCGTGAGAGTTCGAGAGATCATATACTAAATCAAGAAAGTCTGATAAAAAGGGGGCAGGGCCCGGCGGGCGATAGCATAGCACCCCCGCGAACTGTGTTCTTTCCCGGTCTTTGATGGAAAATCCCATCAGCTCGAAGCCCGAAACCTCACTGATTTTAAGCTGGAAGAGGCCCAGCGACTCTCTATAGATGATACCGATTCCACCACCTCTGTTCTTTGGTCGTGGGGTGTGAATAATTTTAAAGCCTGGGGGGCAGGCCAGTCCTAATTCAACCAGACAGTCCTCCCGAGTCCACGTTTCCGTTAAAAACAGGATGTCCAGTCCTGAGGTGTCGATCAGGAAGGCAATCTCAGTATAGTGCTTGCAGAGCGACCTAACATTAAGGAGCCCGCAAGACAGAGATCGTAATGGCCCGAGAGCATTAGCCCTCCGAGTGAGGGGCTCCAGAGCAGGTCCTAAATCCAATAAAGCCGCCCGAGAGTACACCAAACGATGGGACAAAGGGGGATCAGAGGATACAGCCCTTAGCGCTTCCGAAGCGCGAACGGGCGCAAACGGGCTTACCTCTGGCGCACCTCCGGCGCCCCTACGGCGCGCCCGCTGCGCGTAACCGCTGCGCGCTTGGTCCTTCATGCCTTTATGGTATTGGACCGAGCGGAAGTCCGCCTCCAGCGTCCCTCGACCTAATCAATATGGCGCCCGGAGTGCTCAGAGACCTCACCCCTACCCAAGATGGCGGACGGACCCGCTAAACTTACTCTATCCCGCCAAGAACGGGTTGAAGCAGTTGCTGAGTGCAGGTAAGCCTGTCAATAGTTCCCCGGCCTACGGAGCCGACACAGGACAAGTAACCCTAATTAAAACGAGCTCTAGAAGCTCTAGGCGATGACCAGCAGCGCAAGGATGTTTAAAAGTAAATGAGCGCGAAAAATAGTCAGACAACAGCGCTGAAGCGCGTAGACAAAAGTTCTGCCCAAAGACTGCACCAGGAGGCTTAATAAGCCCACCGGGTGCGGAAGTCCGCCTCCAGCGTCCCTCGACCTAATCAATATGGCGCCCGGAGTGCTCAGAGACCTCACCCCTACCCAAGATGGCGGACGGACCCGCTAAACTTACTCTATCCCGCCAAGAACGGGTTGAAGCAGTTGCTGAGTGCAGGTAAGCCTGTCAATAGTTCCCCGGCCTACGGAGCCGACACAGGACAAGTAACCCTAATTAAAACGAGCTCTAGAAGCTCTAGGCGATGACCAGCAGCGCAAGGATGTTTAAAAGTAAATGAGCGCGAAAAATAGTCAGACAACAGCGCTGAAGCGCGTAGACAAAAGTTCTGCCCAAAGACTGCACCAGGAGGCTTAATAAGCCCACCGGGTGCGGAAGTCCGCCTCCAGCGTCCCTCGACCTAATCAATATGGCGCCCGGAGTGCTCAGAGACCTCACCCCTACCCAAGATGGCGGACGGACCCGCTAAACTTACTCTATCCCGCCAAGAACGGGTTGAAGCAGTTGCTGAGTGCAGGTAAGCCTGTCAATAGTTCCCCGGCCTACGGAGCCGACACAGGACAAGTAACCCTAATTAAAACGAGCTCTAGAAGCTCTAGGCGATGACCAGCAGCGCAAGGATGTTTAAAAGTAAATGAGCGCGAAAAATAGTCAGACAACAGCGCTGAAGCGCGTAGACAAAAGTTCAAAATGACAAAATGTATATAAATGTTTTTTTACTATATACACTAAAGTCACTTTGAGCACTTTTTGTCACATATGTGAGCACCTGATAAGAAAGTAATTATTGCTATTGCTAATTTTCTATATATTTTCTGTTTAATAGTGTAATAAAAATTGACCTATATGGTATTCTACCGAGACCTGCTTCCAGATTTAATTTTATGAATTAATTTCATAATTTGCAATACTTCCCTTAGGACCTCGTTGAGGCCACCAAAAACCATTGTAATTTCTGCAAGTACTCTCAACCCCAGGTTTTATTAATGGGGTACCCTTGTCCTCTTTAAATACAATCCGGATACCGGCATTGCAGTCAACTAGATCCATCGTGGGACAGCTCATATACAGCTCCTGGTCATCGTCGATGCCTCCTGGACCTCATGGCTGAAGAGACAAACTCCCCTTCTTCACCTTCAAGCACGCAACATCGCCTGCTTCCTTCCTGGTTCCTTCCTGGTCACTGGCTAGTGACCCATACTCTGTCCCCTCTGCTTTCAGGTTCTTCACATCACCGGTCCACCCGGACACTTTTCCGCTGGTCACCTGCAGCACTTCTTTGCAGCTCTCCTTAGAAAACGACGACGAAACCCGACAGCAAAAGGCACCTATGCACCTGGTTTCCCTGGGTGAGGTAACACGAGTACTCCGGTGTTCCCGTGGGTCTTGACTCTCGAAGTGTCCTAGTCTAAAAGGGTTTTACCGTAGTCCACACGGAAGTGTCCTTAAACAGTAACTTTGTAACTTCTTCGTAAGTCAACTAGCTTACCCGTCGCGCGTTGCTGAGATCTCAGAAGAAAGGAAATTCAAGGAAACTCGTTATGATAACATTCAATTTACATTGTGTAATTTTTTTTAAACTTATCCATTTTAATATGGAAAACATTTCAAAGTGTCATTTTAATTATGATTATTTTTCGAGTGCTTCTGGATACACGATTTTTTGTTTTTCCGTCTGGTGCGTACATCAGTATTCGAAAGATTATGAGGGCCCTGGGGGGGCCGATATTTAAAAAAACATGTAGGCCAGAAACCTTTGCAGGAGTGTACTCAACAACTTCCCAAAGTTTCCTGGCGATCGGATGAATGCTGTTTTAATTCTATTTATTTATTTGAGTGCTTGTGGATACACAATTTTTTGTTTTTCCATCTTGTGCGTACATCAGTATTCGAAAGATTATGAGGGCTCGTGGGGGCCGATATTTAAAAAAGTTTTATGCTAGAAACCTTCGCGGGAGTGTACTCAACAACTTCCCAAAGTTTCCTGGTGATCGGATGAATGCTGTTTTAATTCTATTTATTTATTCGAGTGCTTGAGGATACACGATTTTTTGTTTTTCCGTCTTGTGCGCACATCAGTATTCGAAAGATTATGAGGGCCCTGGGGGGCTGATATTTAAAAATAATTTGTGCCAGAAACCTTCGCGGGAGTGTACTCAACAACTTCCCAAAGTTTCATTGCGATCAGATGAATGGTGTAGTAATGCATAAAGGACAGACAGACAGACAGACAGACATACATTTGTTTTTATATATATAGATGGAAACTCGACTGTGTTTAGACACTCCCATGGGCCTCCTACTTCCTAACCTTTGGTTGTTTAGTCTAGCCCCAGCAATTCTACAGGGCCTAGGCCTGCTGTCCTACTCTCACGTGGTTCTTATACCACTTCTTTAGTATATGGTTTGTGAGGCCCCTGGGGCATAACTGTATTTGTGCAACTTATCGTGTGCTAATTGAGTAACTTGTGATGTACTTTGACCTCTGACCTCATAAAGAGTGCAGAGGGGTTGTGTTAGAAATAAATACATATATATTTGATATATACCTTGTGTGGTGTTCTTTCATTTGGTATTAAAGGGATTATAATTGGTAAAACAGCTTGCTTCACATGCTCTCTGAAGTCTTAGCCTAAGACTGCTGGTCCATGCTACCACTAGGATAGTTTGTCTATAAGGTTGGCTTTACAACCACCATCAATAAGGGTCGATTAGACTGGTGCAAGGTGCCCACTAGAATAGTGAACATCATATGCCAGGCTAACTTCTCACAACCGTGGTAACCCCAGTGTAGGCCGGAGGCAGTGGTCAGGATGGTTGCACAGCCACGTGGCGTTGAGTTGAGCTGCACAGCGTACTGGAGTGCGTCATCTGCAATCGCCACTGCATCTGAATTGTGAGCCCTACTGTCCGCAGTGTAGATCGGAGGCAGTAGTCGATACAGATATAAGTCTGCGGAGATGTGCTGCTGGGTTTACAGGGGGCCTGTGTCGAGGAGGCCCGCGGTCATGGTGGCAGCCAAGTGGCAGGGTGAGCGCCGCCGCTCTGGCAGAGTTGTTGGTCTTCCCACAAGTAAACCACGCCCAGGGACTGGCCAATTTATTCACACTCCTATGCTGGAGTGGCATACGTTGGACCAGCCTACTCCGCTTCCGCATCCAGCTATATGACAGAGATCTTCCCCATTACTTGAGGTAACATGGTTACGTCCACTGTGCACTACACAAGTACAATACTATATCTCCACATGGAGAAGTTTGTGCTTTGCATAGTGAGGTCTTTGCAGCATATCACCTGTACACTTGGCATTTTGTGCATTATTATTGATGTGCGACTCGTGACCTTCACACATATTTGGTTGCCACATCTCCCGACATTCAGCTATTGTGCGGCTGAGGGGCCATGGCATTTTGGGAAGGTCCGTTGTCCTGTTTTGCGCTGCTTCGGTGGTAGTGGAGGGGTTGGTCCGGGGGGGATGTTCTGGAGGTGGTGGCGCTGGGTGTTGTAGCCTTGTTGGGTGTCGGAGTTGCATGATCAGTAGCTCTATCACATGTTGATGTTTAGATGTGGCTGTGAGTTGGTCCAATTCACGCAGTAGAGTCGAATTCCTTACACCAGTTAAAGGTTGATGTTAATTTGTTACTGGTAACTCGGCCTGTCGCCTGTTTTTGGATAGCATTGCAGATTTGGCTGGTCATTGAAAATATGAGGAAGGGGTGTTTTGGTTTTTGGTTTCCACAGGAACGTTTACTTTGCATATCATTAGCGTTAGTTGTGGGTCATGTTTGTGGCGAGTTTTTTTGGCAGAAGGTATAGATGGAAAACTGGTGAGATTCGCAGTTTTCACCAGGTTGAGAATGGCTTGATAATTTAAGAACACAAAAAAAATAGGCTTAATAAACATTATAATTAGAAATTAGCATTTAAAAAACCTTTGAAATTCACTGAAAAAAACCATAGGTTTCAGGGACATTATAGTCAGAAATTATGCATTTAAATAACCTTTGAAATTCACTGAAAAAACCATAGGTTTCAGGGACGTTATAGTCAGAAATTATGCATTTAAATAACCTTAGAAATTCACTGAAAAAACCATATGTTTCAGGGACGTTATAGTAAGTTGGACATTTCACTCATAGAAAACGATAGAAAATCCCCTGTTATAGTTAGTTTAGCTAACTATAACTCGCGCCATCGCAATGCACTGCTGATGACGTCACATATTACATCATTCATGACATGGTCAGTGACATCACTGATGACATCTCAAATGACATCACTGATGAAATCATCCACTGACTATGTGTTTCTATAAAATGTAAATATGTTTTATATGGCCATCTTGCCTCCAACGCGAGTGGTCGCTCCCCCCGCTTCCTCCCTCACCTGTGGTATTGTAGCACCTACATTTGCTATTTGCTTGCTGACTGGGCACTGAGTTTGTACTTGCCAGCGCGCACTGTTGTTTACCTAATCACATAGCGCTTTGCTGATTGGTAACCAATATCGCTTTCACCCTGGGCACTGAGTTTGTACTTGCTAGCGCGCACTGTTGTTTACTTAATTACATAGCGCTTTGCCGATTGGTAACTGATATCGCTTTCACCCTGGGCACTGAGTTTGTACTTGCTAGCGCGCACTGTTGTTTATTTAATTACATAGCGCTTTGCTGATTGGTAACTGATAGCGCTTTCACCGTGCAGTACCTGTAATAATTGTAGCTGCGCTTTGTCTGCATTACATTGGCTGTGTTCTTATTTAAAGGGTGCCACGATCTCCTCTGTCTCCGCGCACGAACTCGCATCTTTGACCCTCATAGCGATCCATTGCTCCTTGTTGTTGTTGTTGGTCGGCCATTTCCCAGGTTGACCCGAGCCCTCCCTCAACCTCGCCCCCGCCTCCCTGCTGACCCTCCCACCCACGAGAGCTACAGGAGCCGCCCTCTCCCACACAGTGAGCTGTGACCATCTTGCCTCCAACGCGAGTGGTCGCTTCCCCCGCTTCCTCCCTCACCTGTGGTATTGTAGCACCTACATTTGCTATTTGCTTGCTGACTGGGCACTGAGTTTGTACTTGCCAGCGCGCACTGTTGTTTACCTAATCACATAGCGCTTTGCTGATTGGTAACCAATATCGCTTTCACCCTGGGCACTGAGTTTGTACTTGCTAGCGCGCACTGTTGTTTATTTAATTACATAGCGCTTTGCCGATTGGTAACTGATATCGCTTTCACCCTGGGCACTGAGTTTGTACTTGCTAGCGCGCACTGTTGTTTATTTAATTACATAGCGCTTTGCTGATTGGTAACTGATAGCGCTTTCACCGTGCAGTACCTGTAATAATTGTAGCTGCGCTTTGTCTGCATTACATTGGCTGTGTTCTTATTTAAAGGGTGCCACGATCTCCTCTGTCTCCGCGCACGAACTCGCATCTTTGACCCTCATAGCGATCCATTGCTCCTTGTTGTTGTTGTTGGTCGGCCATTTCCCAGGTTGACCCGAGCCCTCCCTCAACCTCGCCCCCGCCTCCCTGCTGACCCTCCCACCCACGAGAGCTACAGGAGCCGCCCTCTCCCACACAGTGAGCTGTGACCATCTTGCCTCCAACGCGAGTGGTCGCTTCCCCCGCTTCCTCCCTCACCTGTGGTATTGTAGCACCTACATTTGCTATTTGCTTGCTGACTGGGCACTGAGTTTGTACTTGCCAGCGCGCACTGTTGTTTACCTAATCACATAGCGCTTTGCTGATTGGTAACCAATATCGCTTTCACCCTGGGCACTGAGTTTGTACTTGCTAGCGCGCACTGTTGTTTATTTAATTACATAGCGCTTTGCCGATTGGTAACTGATATCGCTTTCACCCTGGGCACTGAGTTTGTACTTGCTAGCGCGCACTGTTGTTTATTTAATTACATAGCGCTTTGCTGATTGGTAACTGATAGCGCTTTCACCGTGCAGTACCTGTAATAATTGTAGCTGCGCTTTGTCTGCATTACATTGGCTGTGTTCTTATTTAAAGGGTGCCACGATCTCCTCTGTCTCCGCGCACGAACTCGCATCTTTGACCCTCATAGCGATCCATTGCTCCTTGTTGTTGTTGTTGGTCGGCCATTTCCCAGGTTGACCCGAGCCCTCCCTCAACCTCGCCCCCGCCTCCCTGCTGACCCTCCCACCCTCCGCCCCCTCCACTCTCCATTTATGTCAGATGTACCAACGCGCAGCGTCCACGCGCTACATCCACGCCGAAGGTGCGCCAAAGGTAAGCCCGTCTACGCCCGTCCGCGCCTGGACCGCGCCCAGTGCCATACCCCCTGCCCCTTCCACTGCCCAGCCCTCCCGCATTACATACGATGCCACCACCCTCCTAGCCCTTAACCCCGGTCGCGCCCCCAACTGCGTCCAAGTAGCTCCTGGACACACCCATGGACCTTTCTCCTGCTACTCCTGCAAATTCAGCGGCACCGACAACATCTCCGCTACGACCACACCACAAATTCCCGACCCCAACCACCTACAATGCATCCTTCTCAACACCCGCTCGGTCCACAGACACGCCATTGACCTATGGAATCTACTAGACACCATCTCTCCAGACATCGCCTTCCTAACGGAAACATGGATGAACACTTCCTCCGCCCCAGACATCACCATTGCCATCCCTGAAGACTATAAGATCACTCGCAAAGACCGTACCGGCCACACAGGAGGAGGAATCGCTATCGTCCATAAGAAATCAATCCGCATCTCAACCAGCTCTGACGCCAACCTCACCAACTCCGAACACCTTCACTTCCAGATCCACATCGACCCCAAGACCACACTCAGAGGCACCCTCCTCTACAGACCACCAGGACCCCGCGCAAAATTCAGTGAAGACATCACGGACTTCATCACTCCACACGCGCTCCCCTCCAAAGACTACATCCTTCTGGGAGACCTCAACTTTCACCTTGACAAGATCAACGACCGCAACACCACCACCCTCTTGGACAACCTCGCCAACCTCGGACTTAAACAACTGGTCACTTCCCCCACCCACATCGCTGGTCACACACTCGACCCCATCTTCACCTCCAGCAATCATGTCTCCTTCAGCCACACTACGGATCTCCTCTGGACTGACCACAGCTGCGTTCACTTCACCTACAACAAGCCAAAACCCACCAACCACCTCCAACCAACTCTGCAAAGAAACTGGAACAAAATCACCACCGACCAGATCTCTTCATCGCTCCTTCTAAACACCCCAGCCCACTCCTCTGACCCAAACCAAGCCGCCGCCAACCTCACCCTATGGTTATCCAACACCGCCGACACCTTAGCACCACTGAAAAAACGTCAAAGCAAACCTGGCAACAAGAAGGCCTCATGGTTCAACGATGATCTTAAGAAGTCCAAGAAACTCTGCCGCTCCCTTGAAAAGGCCTGGAAAAAAGACCCAACCACTAGCACCAAGGACGCCTTCAAAAACGCCACCCGCACTCACCACTAACTAATCCGAAAGGCCAAGAAAACAGCATTCAAGGATCGACTTGACAACAACGCCCACAACAGCAAGGAACTTTTCAACATCGTCAAGGAATTTTCCAATCCCTCGGCCAACTCCAACGACATCACACCCTCTCAAGCCCTCTGCGACTCCCTAGCCTCATTCTTCCACAACAAGATTGCAGACATCCACAACAGCTTCGACAACCAACCCGGAGACCAACCCACCCAACCATATGCTGAACATTCTCCCCCCGTGAACACCCTTAACGACTGGAACCCAATCTCCACTGAGGACACCATCCGCCTAATGAACTCCATCCACTCAGGATCACCCACAGACCCATGCCCTCACCACATCTTCAACAAAGCAGACTCCATCATAGCCCCGCACCTCCGAGACGTCATCAACTGCTCCTTCAACTCCGCCACCTTCCCAGAAAACTGGAAACACGCTGAACTCACCGCCCTTCTGAAAAAACCCACAGCGGACCCCACCGAACTCAAAAATTACCGCCCCATTTCGCTCCTTCCATTCCCGGCCAAAGTAATCGAGAAAGCTGTCAACAACCAGCTCGCCGCTTTCCTCGAAGCCAACAAATCCCTCGACTCCTCACAATCTGGCTTCCGAGCAAAACACAGCACTGAAACTGCACTCATCGCAGCAACAGACGACATTCGAACTCTACTGGACAATGGAGACACAGTCGCCCTCATCCTCCTCGACCTCTCTGCAGCATTCGACACAGTCTGCCACAGCACCCTTTTACAACGCCTCAGTAACATCGGAATACAAGGAAAAGCACTTGAATGGATCACCTCGTTCCTCACCGGAAGAACCCAGAGAGTCCGCCTTCCACCATTCAAGTCCGAGGCCTCTGAAGTCATCTGTGGCGTACCACAAGGATCCTCACTCAGCCCCACCCTCTTCAACGTATACATGAGCCCCCTCGCGTCCATCGCCCGCCAACACAACCTCAACATCATCTCTTACGCGGATGACACTCAACTAATCCTTTCTCTCACCAATGACCCCAGCACCGCCAAAACTAACCTACACGAAGGAATGAAAGAAGTTGCCGAATGGATGAAACACAGCCGTCTGAAACTGAACTCAGATAAAACAGAAGTCCACATCTTAGATACATCCCCCTCTGCATGGGACGACTCTTGGTGGCCGGAAGCCCTTGGAAAAGCACCCATCCCGACAGACCACGCACGGAACCTAGGCGTCATCCTGGATTCCTCACTCTCAATGAACAGACAAGTCAGCGCCGTATCCTCATCCTGCTTCAACATTCTTCGCATGCTCAAAAAAACATTCCGCTGGATCCCCACCGAAACCAGGAAAACAGTCACCCATGCTCTGGTCACGAGCCGACTGGACTACGGAAACACCCTCTACGCAGGTACTACCGCTAAACTCCAGAAGAAACTCCAACGAATCCAAAACGCCTCAGCCAGGATCATATTAGACATCCCGCGCAACGAACACATCTCTGGTCACCTGAAAGACCTCCACTGGCTACCCGTCAATAAGAGAATCACTTTCCGACTGCTAACCCACGCACACAAATCACTCTACGACATCGGACCAGAATGCCTCAACTCACGACTGTCCTTCTACACCCCCTCCCGCCAACTACGTTCTTCCAGCCAAGCCCTCGCCACTGTACCTCGCATCAACAAGACCACCATGGGAGGCAGATCCTTCTCATACCTAGCTGCTAAAACTTGGAACTCACTCCCCACTTACCTTCGCCTTACCCAGAACCACCTAGCATTCAGAAAGCAACTTAAAACGTGGATATTTGACAAGTAATCCTCCTCCCCCTCCTAAGCGCCTTGAGACCCTCTGGGTATGTAGTGCGCTATATAAATTACCTGACTTGACTTGACTATATATATATATATATATATATATATATATATATATATATATATATATATATATATATATATGCCAAGGTGTATTGGAGAATGAATGGGTGTATAAGAGTCAGGATGGATGATTTAGAAGGTGTGACTGACAGTATAAGTGAGTAATTAATTGTGTCTTACTGAATGCATGGGTTAACGACCTGCTTCAAAGTTCTGTCAGATCAAATTATGTTGTGGCTGGGGGGTCTAGTAGGTCAGGATAGGAGTACTGGAGTGGTTTAGCCAGGTTTCTGAGAGGATCATGATGTCAGGCTCATTTGTAAGGAAGAGATTGTAGATATCAGGGGCATGTTTACTTGCCGATCTGTAGTTAAGAAGTATGCATTTCAATTGGCTAGTAGATTGGCTGGAGGGATTCTGGGGGTGTCAAGCACTTGAGGTTGTCACTATTTATACCTCTGTGGTTGTATGTGGATTCTCTGTAGGGGTTAGCTTGATGGGCTTGGATTTCACCCAGGAAGGTCTTGTTGTAGGCTATTGGGCTGGTATATGAGGAGTAGGTCGGGGATGTCACTATTAGATAGATCCGCCTTCAGTCGTCTGGGACGTGAGGAGCCATTTGGGAGGAGTAAAGTTTTTGATTTAAGATGCGCATTGAAGGGGTCTGGGGCAAGAGATGGGCCTGTTTGGGAGTTAGACGAGGACCCTAGGGTACTAGTGCATCTGAGTCTGGGTAGATCCTCAATAGTGATGGTTGTCAGTATCTGAAGGTTATCCGTGAGGTGGCACAGATAGGTCGAGATCTCATCGAGGTGAGCATCCAAATCAGTGTGGTGACAGTTGGTTAAGGTTTGGGGTGAGAGTTCCGGTTGGGAGAAGAGTTCTCGTTGGAGAGCTGGTTGATCCGATGCAGTGTTATTATGGTCAGGGGGAGTGAGTGAGACATGGAGGTCTTGAGGGAGGCTAATCTGAGGGGTGAAGGGAGTCACGGTGGGGGGAGGATAGAGGGGCATGAGGGCTTTGGATAGGATGACGGTGATGAGAGGATGCATGAGGTGTGTGGTATAGGATCCAAGGGTGGTGGATTCTTGGACTTGGTATGTACTGATGGCCAGCTTGGATGAGACCTACAGGGTAGTAACATTGGATGGAGATGGAGCAGATGAGTGGGAGAAGTTACAGAGGTGTTGGATCCGTGGTGTAACAGAACGTGGGCCGGGGGAGAAGGCGTGAGTGTAGGGTCTGTTGTGGGTGAGGGCTCTGGTGATGCTAGGTCAGGGGACTGGTTGGGGAGAGATTGTAAAAGGTCTGGGAGGGCTAGGTGGTGTTGGAGAGACGCAGGATGTAAATTGAGGTGTGAGAGTGAGATCAAGGCGATTAGGGTGAAATGAGGGGGGATGAGAGCTTATTCACAGCATTCTTTTCTTTAAATATGTTTATTGACATTTTCTTAGTTGCATTACAAAAGCATTTTTCAGCAGCAAAACATAGTGGTATATTCAGTGCGACGTCAGCGCCATACAGCAACGACAGCGGTGGACAATCAAATAACTGTATCATATATTTGTTGTTAGACGGGGACCTGGAGGGTCGGCCGAGCACAAGGGGAGAGGCCTCCGGTGAGGGCCGTCTCCAGCGATCGTACAGACCAGTAACTTCCCCCCTACAGATGGACACCACACGGAGATAAGGTTCAACACTTTTTATAGGCCGTTCTTGGAGTAAAGTAATACGGTACAGTGAGGGTAGGACACGAGGATCCTCTCAATTCTAGTCTCTTGTAAGGGAAGGGGGTAGCGGGACAGTCTTGGTACCCACGGGTACTGAGATGAGACGGCGGTAGCTCACAATCCTCGAGCTCGGTGTTCGGACAGGTCGGACCGCGGCAGCGCCGGCAGGTCCCGAAGAGGTCGTAGGTGGCGACGGGCAGCGCCAGCAGGTCCCCACGAAGATGATGGTCACAACGGGCCGCGGCAGCGCCAGCAGGTCCCACGAGGATGAAGGTTACAACGGGCCGCGGCAGCGCCAGCAGGTCCCAGCCAGGATGGTAGTTGCAACGGGCCGCGGCAGCGCCAGCAGGTCCCCACGAAGATGATGGTCACAACGGGCCGCGGCAGCGCCAGCAGGTCCCACGAGGATGAAGGTTGCAAAAGGCCGCGGCAGCGCCAGCAGGCAGGACAATAGTTCACAAGGCAGGGCTGCGGCAGCGCCAGCAGTCCGTCAAGGATGAGTTCGTCGCGGTGTCTCTCGACTCCAGGATACAACTGCCTTCCTGTCCTGGGGCTGCCTCAGTTATAGGTCTGGCGCCCTTTGATGTCCGGACCCTCGCTCTTGGAGGTCGGGAGGTCTGGGATGAGGGAGTCCAGACACCCAGCAGGGGGGTGGAGCCAGCGCTCGGGGAGGCTGGGGGTGCTCGGCACCTGGCGGGGGAGAGCCATCGACACTTCTTACTCCCATTGACCTGCCAAGTGGTCCGTTCACCTCCTGGGTGGATGGTGGTGCCGGGATGTCGGGGCCTGGCCAGGCCCAGGGTCGGGGTCGGGCGGAGGCCGCGCGGCCGCGTGGTGCCGTGTCCAAGATGGCGGCTGGGCCGGGCAATGGTGCTGACGGTGGCCCGGGCCCGTGACACAGGGACATCCGGGAGCAGGCGTCCCATGGGGGACGGGGTGCGGGTTTGTTCTGTGGGTAGTACCTGGAAGGCTGGGACCCGGGCCCTGTCCTGCGGGGAGGGAGCGAGCCCTTCGTGGGGCCTGTCCAACATGCGTCCCCCCCAGCTGAAGGCGGGGAGAGTCACCCATCTTCTTGGGGACTTTCCTCGTCGAGGCGGAAAAAGCGGGACAGGCCGTCCGCGTTGGCGTGGTGTTGACCAGGGCGATGCTCCACAGTGAAGTCCATCCCCTGCAGGGAGATGGACCACCGTAATAGTTTGGGGTTCTCCCCCCGCATCTGCATGAGCCATTGCAGGGGCCGATGATCTGTCTGTACCCGGAAATGGGTTCCGAAGAGGTACGGCCGGAGCTTCTTGAGGGCCCATACCACTGCGAAGGCCTCTCGCTCAATGGTGCTCCAGCGCTGTTCTCGGGGCAGTAGGCGTCTGCTGATGAAGGCCACTGGTTGGTCCACTCCTTCGGGGTTCAGTTGGGAGAGGACGGCCCCAATACCATGGTCGGAGGCATCGGTCTGAACGATGAACTCGCGGCTGTAGTCGGGGGCCTGGAGCACAGGAGCAGTGCACATGGCGGCCTTCAGCGTCTCGAAGGCTGCTTGACAGTCGGGAGTCCAGTTGACTCTTTTTGGGTGGTTTTTAGACGTGAGTTCCGTGAGGGGCCCCACAATGCTGCCATAGTCCCTTACAAACCGCCGGTAGTATCCGGTGAGCCCCAGGAAGGCTCGGACCTCGGTTTGTGTTTCGGGGGGTTGCCAGGACTGAATGGCCGCTACCTTGAGTTGGAGGGGGGCCACCAGACCGCTCCCCACTTGGTGTCCGAGGTAGGTCACGGACCCCTGGCCGATTTGGCACTTGCTGGCCTTTATGGTGAGGCCGGCCTGTTGGAGGGCCTGCAGGACCTCTCTGAGGTGGTGGAGGTGGTCTGTCCAGTGGCGGCTGTATACCGCGATGTCGTCCAGGTAGGCGGCGCTGAATTCTTCGAGGCCCGCCAATACCTGGTTCACCAGTCTTTGAAAAGTGGCTGGAGCGTTCTTCATGCCGAAGGGCATCACTCTGAAATGGTAGTGCCCATCCGGGGTGGAGAAAGCGGAACGTTCTTGGGCTCTGGGGGTGAGGCCGATCTGCCAGTAGCCCGCTGTCAGGTCGAAGATGCTTAGGTAGCGGGCTGCCCCCATGCGGTCGACTAGTTCATCTGCTCGGGGGATAGGGTGAGCGTCGGTTCGGGTGACCGCGTTCAGACCCCGATAGTCAATGCAGAACCGGAGTTCAGGGGTGGTACCCGGGGCCGCGGCCTTGGGGACCAGGACGACCGGGCTGGCCCAGGGACTGTCCGAAGGTTCGATGACTCCGAGGGCGAGCATCTTGGAGACCTCTTCTTGGATGCATGTACGTACCCGATCCGGTACTCGGTACGCCCGGTGTCGAACAGGAGGACTGTCCCCCGTGTCCACGTCGTGCAGGCACCAGGAGGTGACTCCGGGTGCGAGGGAGAACAGGTTTGCGAACGGCAGCAGGAGGGCCCGGCAATCTTGACGCTGCTCTGGGGTCAGGTCCTCGGAGAGTTGGACCCCGTCCACCGAACCATCTCTTTCCCGGGTCCTCAGTAGGTCAGGGAGGGGCTCGGAGTCTCCTTCTGCGCCACTGTCGGTAGCCATCAGCAGGCTGAGCTCGGAGCGCACGAAGTGGGGTTTGAGTCTGTTGGCGTGGAGGACCCGGAGGGGGTTCCGGGGGGACTCCAGGTCGATGAGATAGGTGACGGGACTCTTGCGCTCAATCACCTTGAAGGGCCCTGTCCATTTGTCCTGCAAGGCACACGGTTCGATGGGGGACATCACCCATACCTGCTGACCCGGTTCAAACTCGATGGAGGAGGCATGTTGGTCGTACCACTTCTTCATGTCCTCTTGACTGGCCTCTAGATTGGCTTTAGCGATCTCCCGGAATTTCCGGGTCTGATTGCGGAGGGTCAGGAGGTATTTGTAGACGTCTGGAGGGGTTTTTAGGGGGGCCATTTCCCATTCTTCCTTCACTAGGCTGAGAGGCCCGCGAACGGGGTGTCCGTACAGGAGTTCGAAGGGGCTGAAGCCGAGGGACTTCTGGGGGACTTCTCGGTAGGTGAAGAGGAGGCACGGTAGTAGCACGTCCCACTGGCGGCGTAGAGGTTCTTCCAGCCCCATAATCATCCCCTTGAGAGTGCGGTTGAACCGCTCGACCAGTCCGTTCCCCTGGGGGTGATAGGGGGTTGTGAATCGGTAAGTGACCCCGCACTGCTGCCAGAGGGATTTCATATACTTTGAAATAAAGTTCGTACCCCTGTCGCTGACGACTTCCCGGGGGAAGCCCACTCGAGAGAAGATCCCCATTAAGGCTCGACCCACTACTGGGGCTGTTATAGTGCGAAGGGGGACCTCCTCAGGATAGCGGGTAGCGTGGTCCACCAGGACCAGGATGAAGCGATGCCCCTGTACTGTTCGGGGGTCCAGGGGCCCCACAATGTCTATTCCCACCCTTTCGAACGGGGTGGTCACCACGGGGAAGGGTTGCAGGGGTGCCTTGAGTTTGCGGCCGCTCTTCCCGCTGGCCTGGCAGGTCGGGCAGGACCGGCAGTGGTTGGAGACGTCATTTCTCATTTTTGGCCAAAAAAAGTGAGTCACCAGGCGGTGGTAGGTCTTGTCTTGCCCCAGGTGCCCAGCCAGGGGGACATCATGGGCCAGGTTCAACAGGAAGTCTCTGAAGTGGAGGGGCACCACCAGCACTCGACCGGCCCCCAGTTCTGCGATTCTTTGCTCGCTGTACAAGAGATCATTGTCCCAATAAACACAAAGGGCCCCGGTGGTGTCTCCTTGGCCCTGGGCGAGCGCTTGCTGTCGCAATCCCTCGAGGGAGGGGCAGGTCTTTTGCTCCCGCCGGAATTGTTCTTGGGTGGGCCCCCCCTCTTGACGCCACTGGGCCAGGTCGGGAAGCTCGGGGGGCTGTGTGGACCCCTCTGTGGTGGGGTCCGGGTGGTCGGTCTGGAGGAGGTCCTCTTCTGGAGCGATCGAGGGCGGAGGTGCGGCCCATTCGGGTTCTTCTGGTTCAGGGATGGCGCGGGTGGCCATGGACCGGGTGGTCACGCACGCCCAGTCCGGGAGGCCCAACATCCCCAGATGCTCTCTTCTTTCAACAGCTGCCCACGGGGAGCTCTCAAGATCGTTCCCCAGGAGGCAGTCCACGGGCGCATCGTCGCGGACAGTTACTTTCAGCATGCCGGACACTCCTCCCCATTCGAAGGGGACACAGGCCATCCGACACAGGCTCTCCGAGTTATCTGCCGATCGGACGGGGCAAAGCACGTTTGGCAGGATTTGTTCTGGGGTCACCAGGTTGTGGTAAATAAATAAATAAATACCCTATTTTTGACTAGGCATATATCATAACAGATAGCTCAATAAATAAGAGTCAAGATTCGAGGTAGTAGGAGTTTCTGCAGGTTTATTACAGCATAAAGGACAGGGACAGGACAACCTGCATAGGAACAGAGTGGCCCGGCAGCTGCCGGGGCTGGGTCTGGGATGAGCGCGCTAACTTTCAATAACAAAACAAGAGCATATATACATAGCGCAAACACATAGCATTACATTGCAGTAGGCGTAGCAGTGGGTGGAGCAGAAGGCGTGACGCGTAGCAGTCGCGAAAGATAACAGTAAAAGTAGGTGTAACTGGGCGTATACATAGACATGTGATGCAAACGTAACAGAATATGTCATGAATGGGGCGGAAACATAGGAGGGGGCTACCTAAGGAGCCGGGACCTCTAACCTAATGGTGCGCGCAAACTGGCAATGACGTGTTACTAGGAGAAGCTGGGGGCTATGAACTCTGTGCTAGGAGCAGAGACTGAAGTCTGGAGGGTCGGAGCGACATGTACCTAAACCCTATCTGGTATCTGATGTTTAGGGAACATGTTGATATAAACTAGAAGTCATGAGGGGAAAAGCTAACTGACTCTAAGACTGGACCATGCATTATTCTACATGTAGTGCGTGATGAAGAATATGAAATGACCATTAAATACAGTATTTCTCTAACATGGAGCCGAGAAGGCTAGACAATGACGGAAACTATTGATGCAGTTCAGTAGCTTAGGAATGCAGAGAAGGAGGACTGAACTGATAACTGGAACTATAACATACTTTTGGCAGACTCAGAGGCAGAGCCGGGCTGCACCGGGCACTGCGAGGCAGGAAGTAAGTGAAGGGTCGAGGATACAGGTGGGGGCTGTATCGCTCCTTAGCGAGGCTCCAGGAGACAGGAGCTGAATCTAGTGTCCAGGCCCTTTTGAGGCCTAGAAACGGGGACTTTATAATGAAATAACGTGCACACTGGGAAACGTGGCAACATAACTTTACATATGCCTGATATTCGTAGTATTCACGAGGACTGGAAAACTGACATACTATAGGTGGACACAACTATAAATGCGTCTTGAATCGGACATGGGGAATAACATATGCATATTGATCATGCACACATAACATATGATGGATGAGGCGTAGGGACACAGAACATGGCAAAATTTACTTTTCCACATTCCCTCCTTGTCACTACGTTTCCATCAGGAAACATCAATATTCATGATACCATCTATCATTTCATACAGTATTTTTTGCTCGTCTCGAATTTTCTGGGAACGGGATTTAGAACGGGACTTGGGACTAGGAATACAAGAGGTAGCACAAATGCCGCAAATCGCAGGGCCACATTGTATACAGAGGCAGCAGCTGAATATGATCGCTACTGCAATACCTAGAAAGGACAAGACTTTCCATCCCCATGCGGAAATTATATTCCAGAACCAACCGGACCATGTCCAGGTGCCTGGATCTTGGTGTAACAGATGGGCAATTTTATGGAGTCTGGTTATAGCTGAATAAACAGACGGCGCGTTATTTGGAATGAAAATGCAGCAACTAGATCCGATGACTCTACAGGCCCCGCCCCTATCGGCCAATATGACGTCAAGGACGAGACGATTCTGTAAAACGACAAATCTCATAGCAGATTGCTCTTCGGTTAAATTACCTAGAGCAGAGGCAGTCTCATTGACTACTGCTTCAAGGGTTCTGGTTAACCTACGTATTAACTTACTATTCTGGACAGGTCCTATAAAGAAGAAGAAACCTTTATTGAAATCTGTATACTGTTCTAGAGCAGTTTCAGTATAATCGACAATCGGGGACTCCCTTCTATGTCTAATGTGTACTAGATGTGTGTTTCTGTGATAATCAGATGGTGCTAGGAAAACAGGTGGCAGTAGGAAGGCAATGTAACAGGTTCCCTCCCAATCGAGGGGCAGACGAACATATGCGGTCTGACCACAAATAAAATAAGAATGACGTGAAGCTTTGAAAATAGATTTCCCACTGTCACTATACTTGATAATAGTAGTACAATCGCTATGTCCTACGTGTACAGAACCATAATTGCGGACACATAATTCGCCTTTGACTGGTAGTACTGAAATAGCAGGTAAGTCTGGAGTGGAATCAGACTGAACATTCAGGACCATGAAATTCGAAGAATAATTACCTAAATTGTAAACTTCGTTTTCTAGATCTAAACCTGTTCTGTGGGGGAGACCTTGCTTGTCTGGGAAACATGTACTGTTAAGAAAAGACATATCTGTTGAAGATGACGTTAACGTGGACCATGCTCCACACGAACCATTATGTGAAAATGGATAAGGAAAGAGTGGCAGAACTCCCTTCGGTGTCTGGAAAGGGGGGAGTCGACCACACACCCAACAATTAGTGGCATTGCTGGTCTGGTGTGAATAATGTAACATGCGGATGAAGGAATTGTTACGCATAGCGAGGCGGTAAGAATATTCGTGAGGAGGCAGATCACTAAACGTGTGCTCTACTGTAACATTAGCAGACATATTTACATGAGGAACTGGAAAATACAGAAAAAAATGCGTAACTGGTGCAGGAAATCATAATGCTGAGAAATAATATGAAACTTAGAAAAATGATACATTGAATGGAACTTTGACTGACTCTCTCACTATGGGGGTCTATTTTATACATGTCAGAAACAGTCTAACCGTTTCACCTAGGGGAGGACTTATACAATCAAACTGACTGACTTATTTTACTAGACCGTAGTTTCAACTTATATTCCTGTTGCGGAGTTTTCTCTACCAAGGGAGGGGTTGTAGTAATGTCTTTTGCGGGACAGTCCTTAGGAACGATGTTTTGACAAGTCTGTAAATCCTGGGAAATGTTCTTGGAAACTGGTTTTAATCCTTTGAAAAGTTTTACATGAGACAGGTGTACCCAGCCGCGGCGTCCTTCCACTTTCACGGCTGTACGGGTGGTGAGGAGGACCTGACGAGGCTCCTTCCAACGTGGCTCTAGCGGACTTGATCTGTCAAAGTTTCGGATCATCACCAAGGAACCTGGAACGATTTCATGCGGTGCCACCTCAGTATTGTCTGGAAATGCGGCGGCAACCTGTGAACGACATGAGTTGAGGGCAGACATCAAGGAAGCTAGGTAATCTGTCAGCATATTACATGAAACATCAGTAATACTTCGGGGTCTAGGAGTACCCCACATGTTTGGGGGGCGGCCGAATACGACCTCATACGGGGACAGACCTGATCTGGAATGTGCGACCATGCGCATATAAAACAAAGCGACTGGCAGAGCTACTAGCCAGTCCACACCTTTCTCTTTGCAGACTTTAGCAATTCGGATTTTCAGAGTCTGATTATGTCTCTCGACTAGACCAGCTGCTTCAGGATGGCGTACACCATGAAACTTCCACTGGTACCCTAACAACAGGGAAACGTGTTTCATGAGTTCAGATGAGAATGGCTGACCGTTATCAGAATATACGACTCTAGGGAGTCCGTATCGAGGGAAGAATTCACGAACCAACTGCTTGGCAGTGGTCGCGGCTGTGTAATCTGGGACTGGATATGCTTCTGTCCATCTGGACAAAGCGCATACAACTACAAGGACATACTTGAAACCTCGACATCGCTCCATCTGAATATAATCCATCTGGAGGACCTCAAAAGGGTGGTCAGGGGGCTGGAAACCACCTTGTTCCACCGGGACACTTTTACCTGGATTAAACTGACAACATATCATACAGGTACGGACTTTCTGCTTGGCTGCAGCTCGTAAATGCTTGTTGAACCAAATGTTCTGGATACTGTCTAACATAGCTTTTTCTCCTAAGTGTGCTGGACTATGTGCGGTATTGATAATGACTTGAACCATAGAGTCGGGGAGAAACCATGTGGCTCTACCCTTCGTTAACCATCCTTGATCTGTCTGGACCCCTCCTTGTTCAGACCATTTCTTGATTTCATCAGGAGTAGCATGTAACTGGATATCTATGACATCTTGTGTAGGGTCCTTAACTGTCATACATGTAGTCGGATCTGGAGTATGTGTCATGTTAACTGGACTGTCTGGAGTTTGTGCTGTAAGCTTGGCTGTGCGGTCTGCTAGATCATTACCTTGGGAAATAATGTCAGTAACTTTCGTATGGGCTTTGCATTTCATGATAGCAATAGATGTCGGTAAATGTATGGCATCTAACAGAGCTTGAATAAGGAGACCATGCTGAATCTTGGTTCCATGAGAAGTCATGAAACCTCTCTCCTGCCAGAGCACTCCGAAGTCGTGTACAACTCCGAATGCGTAACGTGAATCGGTGTAAATATTAACTTTCAGGTTCTTGGCATGTATACAGGCTTGTGTCAGAGCGACTAGCTCTGCTGCTTGAGCGGACAGAGTATCAATGCGGTGTGTCTCAATAACTTCAGTGTCAGTAGTCACTGCATACGCGGCGACTAGTTCTCCTGTACTTGTTCTCATACATGAACCATCCACATAAAGTGTCAGGTCAGGATCTGGTAACGGAATATCTGTCAAATCTTGTCTTGGCTTTGTCATAATGTTTACTACTTCCACACAGTCATGTGTGTCAGGATTTGAACTAACTGATGGTAACAGTGTAGCAGGATTCAGGACGTTGCAGCGTCTAATATCTATGTGTGGCTGAAACAGTGTCAATTCATAACCTGTTAAACGTGCAATTGTCAAGTGCTGAGTTTGTGTTCGGTTTAAAAGAACTTCTACGGAGTGTGGAACTTGTACTGTCAGGGAGTGTCCTAAAACTATGGAATCACTTTGTCTGATAGCTAGTGCTGTGGCTGCAACTGACTTGAGGCACGCAGGCAACGCCTGGGCGACTGGATCTAATGTGCTCGAAAAATAAGCACAGGGCTTGTACTGTCCTGCTTGATCTTGTGTGAGAACAGATAATGCTGTACCTTCGCGTTCAGTGACGAAAAGTGTAAAAGGCTTACTGTAGTTCGGTGTTGCTAGAACTGGAGCTTGACATAAAGCTTTCTTTAACTCGTTGAAACTAAGTGTATGTTCAGATGTCCAAGGGAGGACAGTCGATACGGCTGCCTCCTGTGTCGTTAACTGTATCAGTGGCTTGGCTAGAAATGCATACTGTGGAATCCATTGTCTACAATAAGAAGTAAGGCCGATAAAGGCACGTACCTCCTTCTGGGTTCTGGGCTGAGGAAGACTCGCTATTAACTGGATACGGTCTGGTGTCAACTGCCTACCCCTCTTGGACAGTAAGTGTCCTAAGTAGACCACTTGCTGGACACAGAATTGAAGCTTCGAAGGGGACACCTTGTGCCCCATCTCGGCTAGGAAATACAGAACCGTAAGTGACGCTCGCTCGCAGTCACGTTCAGAACGGGCTGTGATCAGTAGATCATCGACATACTGGAGCAGGGCAGTGTCAGTTGGCATGTGAATGTTGTCTAGTTGTCTCTTGAGTGCTTGACTGTAAATACTAGGACTTTCTGTGAAACCTTGAGGAGCGCGTGTAAACATATAGCTCTTTCCATTTAAACAAAATCCGAAAAGAAACTGGCTGTCTGGATGAATTGGAACACTAAAAAATGCATTTTTATGGTCTATGACAGTGAAAAACGTGGCTTCGGAATCAATAGCAGTTAACAGAGAAGAAATGTCTGGGACAACTGGGTACTGTGGAATAATACATTTGTTAAGCTCTCGTAAATCAATCACTAATCGATATACTGGGGGTGCATTTGGATCATGACTGGAATGATCGGAGAATTACATACATTGGAGTCAGTTTCTACAACTACTCCTTGAGCCATGAGCTCGTCAATAATTTTGGATAAGGCTGCTACAGCCTCAGGTGGCAATCTGTACTGTCTGATTCGTGGTAACACTACACCTGGTTTGAGAGTCACACGATGGGGTGTGATTTGCATGTAACCTACATCAGTTGGACCTTGCGCCCATAAATGCTGCGGAACTTTAGACAGTCTGGAATCAAAATCTCGTAATACATAGTGACCCTTAAAGTCACGTAGGAACAGACGTATTCCCTCTGGGGAACAGCAAATAACTGCACCTAATTCTTTCAGTGTCTTAATGCCTAACAGATTTTCTGGACATGACTTAGTAAGTAACAGATCAGTAGTACGGGACAATGGACCTACTTCTAGAGTAACTGGCTTTGAAATCTCGTTAACGATCGGTTTTCCTGAAAATCCAAGGGAAACATTTCTTGAGCCTGAGAGCGGAGCCCCTGGAACTTCGGCATGACTAATTGTGGTCCTACTTGCCCCTGTATCGATCAAAAACTTTCTGTCTTTCCCTAATACTTGACTGTGAACATAGGGACCTTCTTGATCTACAGGTATCTCGATGAGAGGCAAGCCTACCTCCCTCTCTAGGCTGTTTCATGAATATGGCTGATACTCTGGATACTCAGACTGTGCATACTGGTACATCTGCGATGTAACGTGCTGTGTTGCAGCAATAGGCTGCGGTGCGGTAACTGTCTGTGGTGCATTCTGTGACTGAGGAGTCTGTGAAACTTGTTCTTGTTTAGGCGGACGTGGTCTTTCTTTAGTCTTACCAATAGCTATGTTGTGTTTCAGAACTGCACACTCATTTATAAAATGACCTGGCTGTTTACAATAATTGCAGTTCCCTTTAACGGGTGCTGCAGGATGACTGGCTTGATTCGAACCCCTCTTCTGACTGTCTTGAGGAACAGATTGTGCAACTAGCACTTTCATTTTCGTGTCTTTCATACGTTTTCTCTCGTGTTCTTGCTCTTCCCTGATTCTATTCTGGTGATACTGGAGCATCTGGAGCATCTGGGACGGAGTATTTGCTTGCCAGGTGCTTTCGACTTTCAGAACTCGGTTTTTAATTGGTGGACTTGAATTCTCGACTAATTTAGTAACGAAAAGGTGAGGGTATGACTCACTACTTGTCTTGAGACCACTGTTAATACTGAAACATTTTTCAAACCTAGAATAAAAATCACTAATATCTTCATCTTGTTTCTGTTTACAGGCTGAGATTGCATCCCAGTCTTCTTTTCTCGTTGTCAATAATCTGGGTAAAACTTGAATTAATAATTCTGGTAATTCTTTACATTTATCTCCAAGACCGGTACCTGGTACTCGTGCCTTGTCTTCTGCTTCTAGAGCTGCCCAATCGATCTTTTTCTCTCCCACCTCCCATTCTTTTTCCTTTAGCTTTTCATACACCCCTGCGGGTAACAGGACCTTTAACATTTTAATGATATCTGGGTAAGTGTATTCTCCCATATGGAGCATGTCTTTTAATTCTCTATGGAACCCTGCTGGATCTTTGTCATGACAGGGAATTAATTTCTTCATTGGACCGGGGGTACCGTAACAGGTACTCCGGTGTCTGGAGGAGCGGGAAGTGCCTGATTTACAGGGGCTGGCGGGGCGCGAACAGGATTTGCATATTCTGGGACTGTGTCGTCCAAATAGGACGAAATAAAAATATCAGCTGCGGTCGGTTTGTGACGTAGCTTGGTCGGAACTAATGGTGGCGGAAAATTACTGGATGCCTCTGGGGTCGCTTTTGGCAAGCCCTCGGCAAGAAGAGGATACATACCCTTAATAAGGGCATGCCTCTGTCTGTCTCTCTGTTCAGTTTTGACTTGTTCACCTATCTCGATTAATTCTCTTTCTTGGGCTCGTTCTTGGGATTCTCTACTTAACTCTGACTTTCTGATTTCTTTCTCGGTCCTTCTATGAGCTTCCTTACGCCATAACTCGATGGCATCTTTCTGTGATTGTCTGGCTTTCTTTTTCCATAATGCTTCTTCTACTCGCATGATACATTCGGCATCCCATGTACCTGATACGGGCCATCTATACTTTTCTTCTAACTGTTTGGTATACTCTACCCATAAATCTAGATACAATATGGCGCTTATGCCATGTTTCTGATACATAAAATGACCTGGACTGTCCCTAGGCGGGACAGGAACTGCTTCTTCTAATAAACCCTTTCTAGTTTTTAACTGACGCAACTTGGAAAAGAGCGGCATAACTGGACTATAATCTGGACACAATACAATACACAATGAAAACACGAAATCACGTCGCACTCATACCACAACATTAAAATACATGAAGAACATTATAAATAACAGTTCGAACAGAATATTACCTGGAATACTGAACAGAACAGAAATACAAGAATTTCTCGAGAACGGAACAGACTAGAACAGAAACTAGATGCACTGCTGAAACAGTACGAAACTTACCGGTCTCATAAAGAGACACGTCAGGACCCGCATCCACCGAAGTGGACACTTCGTTTGTGAGTCTGGGTACCACCAACCCACGGACCAGGGACAATTAGATTGACCCTGTCTAGATACTACCCCAGTAATGGTACTCACCGGGCAGCACGGAACGGAAGGCCTCGGACTGGACTGGACTGCTACGACGACGAACTTCGGACTTCGGACTTCAGTTACGGGTGGGCCTCCGGATACCTCGGACCTTGGACTCTTGGCTTGGGCTCTGGTCGGGACTCGCCGCGTTCCTCCACCGTCTCGTTTGGATGCTGGACCGCCTCCTCCGTCTCCTCCGTGGGCCTGAGGGATACTTGAGCAGAAATATCTGCCACTGCGCAGAAGAGTTCCGTCACGACTGTAGAGGGTCAGGGGGTCGGCGTGGCTTCACCGACGCGTGGGGAAAGGGCAAGTCCCTGTTCGGGCGCCATTCTATGTGGTAAATAAATAAATAAATACCCTATTTTTGACTAGGCATATATCATAACAGATAGCTCAATAAATAAGAGTCAAGATTCGAGGTAGTAGGAGTTTCTGCAGGTTTATTACAGCATAAAGGACAGGGACAGGACAACCTGCATAGGAACAGAGTGGCCCGGCAGCTGCCGGGGCTGGGTCTGGGATGAGCGCGCTAACTTTCAATAACAAAACAAGAGCATATATACATAGCGCAAACACATAGCATTACATTGCAGTAGGCGTAGCAGTGGGTGGAGCAGAAGGCGTGACGCGTAGCAGTCGCGAAAGATAACAGTAAAAGTAGGTGTAACTGGGCGTATACATAGACATGTGATGCAAACGTAACAGAATATGTCATGAATGGGGCGGAAACATAGGAGGGGGCTACCTAAGGAGCCGGGACCTCTAACCTAATGGTGCGCGCAAACTGGCAATGACGTGTTACTAGGAGAAGCTGGGGGCTATGAACTCTGTGCTAGGAGCAGAGACTGAAGTCTGGAGGGTCGGAGCGACATGTACCTAAACCCTATCTGGTATCTGATGTTTAGGGAACATGTTGATATAAACTAGAAGTCATGAGGGGAAAAGCTAACTGACTCTAAGACTGGACCATGCATTATTCTACATGTAGTGCGTGATGAAGAATATGAAATGACCATTAAATACAGTATTTCTCTAACATGGAGCCGAGAAGGCTAGACAATGACGGAAACTATTGATGCAGTTCAGTAGCTTAGGAATGCAGAGAAGGAGGACTGAACTGATAACTGGAACTATAACATACTTTTGGCAGACTCAGAGGCAGAGCCGGGCTGCACCGGGCACTGCGAGGCAGGAAGTAAGTGAAGGGTCGAGGATACAGGTGGGGGCTGTATCGCTCCTTAGCGAGGCTCCAGGAGACAGGAGCTGAATCTAGTGTCCAGGCCCTTTTGAGGCCTAGAAACGGGGACTTTATAATGAAATAACGTGCACACTGGGAAACGTGGCAACATAACTTTACATAGGCCTGATATTCGTAGTATTCACGAGGACTGGAAAACTGACATACTATAGGTGGACACAACTATAAATGCGTCTTGAATCGGACATGGGGAATAACATATGCATATTGATCATGCACACATAACATATGATGGATGAGGCGTAGGGACACAGAACATGGCAAAATTTACTTTTCCACAAGGTGCCAACGGACGGCCGTCACACTGGCCCCGGTGTCATGCAGGGCCTCGGCCTTGCGCTCATTGATGCTCACCCATTGGCTGTACTTCCGAGTGTTGGCGGGCAGGGGAGTCCGCGGGACCATGTCTCTCCCTCCTAGGCATGCCAGGGTCATGGCGGCGGGTTCCCACTCGCACTGCTCCGACTCGTAGGCCTCCGAGTCTTCGGAGACTTGTTCTTCTCCTAGGGCGGCGGCCGCCATCTGGCGGGGCCCGGGAACCTGGTTCTTCGGGCAGGTCGGGTCACTGGCATAGTGGCCGACTCGCTGGCATCGATGACACGTCACGTTGGCTCGGAACCCCGGCCGCATCGGGGGGTTTCCCCGGCCCGCTGGGGGCGGGGTGGCGTTAGCGGGAGCGGCTGGGACCGCGTCTCTGCCCCGGCCCGGTCCTCCACCTCCTCCCCGGGGGCGATGATGACCTTGGTTGGTTCTGTTCTGCTCGTTCGGCCCACTCCGGGCCACTCGGGTGCTCTCCCACCGGTCAGCCTCGGTGGCGAGCTGCCGTGGGTCAGTCAATTTACTGTCGAGGAGGTGTTGCCTGAGCTCGACGAAACAGTTGTTGGAGAGGTGCTCCCACACAATGAGATTGAAGAGTTGTTCGTAAGTGGTTACGTTGTTGCCCTTGATCCATCCCTCGAAGGCCCGGCTGAAATAGTTCACGTATTCCAACCATGTTGTACCTGGGATCCGGGTGCAGTTGCGGAACCTCTGGCGGTACATTTCGGGTGTAAGCCCATATCGACTGAGGAGGGCGGCCTTCATGTGGTCATAGGACGTCATTTGATGGTCCGGAAGCTGCAGCAGGGCATCACGGCCCTCATTGACGAATCTCCCCCATAGACCGGCTCCCCAGTCGCTTCGAGCGACCCGGTGGGCAGTCATGGCGATCTCATAGGCCTTGAACCACTGCTGTATGTCGTCGTTTCGGTGATATTCTCGGACCACATCCTTGGGGATGTGGACCTTCTGCTCGGTAGTACCCAGGGAGCGCGGTGGCTCGGGCACCCCTAGGTTTTTGTTCAGTTTGCGTATTTCTATCTCCGCTAGTTTGCACTCGTGCTCGTATGCCAGTCTTTTTTCTTCGAGATCCCTCTGTCTCTGTTTTTCCTCTCGCTCTTCTCTGAGCCGTAAGTGTTCTAAGTTTATTTTTTGTTCCGCCAGCTTCAATTCTCCGTCTAATTTGAGTCGTGCCAAGTCTAACTCGTGTAATCTATTTTTTTCCCGTTCCTGGATCTCTTCTCGGGAGGGGCCTGTTCTCCGTTCTTCCGTCAGGGAGGTGTTGACTTCCGGGGCTACGGGGTCCCGGGGGGTTGCGGTATTCGTCTCTGTCCAGGCCTCTAGGGCGCTTTTGAAGTCTTCTTTTGTGCTTAGCCCGGTGGTAGCAATGCCTAAGTCCATGCAAAACTGTTTTAGCTCTCGGTGGTTGTATTCCTCCAGTTTTTCCACCTGGAACTTCTCTGCAGATCCGCTCTCTTTGGTCGTCATTGTGGTTTAGTCGTAGGGTGAGTTACTATCTGTACGGTACGCGTTGGTTCGGATCGCGCCGCTGGCCACCAATGTTAGACGGGGACCTGGAGGGTCGGCCGAGCACAAGGGGAGAGGCCTCCGGTGAGGGCCGTCTCCAGCGATCGTACAGACCAGTAACTTCCCCCCCACAGATGGACACCACACGGAGATAAGGTTCAACACTTTTTATAGGCCGTTCTTGGAGTAAAGTAATACGGTACAGTGAGGGTAGGACACGAGGATCCTCTCAATTCTAGTCTCTAGTAAGGGAAGGGGGTAGCGGGACAGTCTTGGTACCCACGGGTACTGAGATGAGACGGCGGTAGCTCACAATCCTCGAGCTCGGTGTTCGGACAGGTCGGACCGCGGCAGCGCCGGCAGGTCCCGAAGAGGTCGTAGGTGGCGACGGGCCGCGGCAGCGCCTGCAGGTCCCAGCAAAGATGGCAGTTACAACGGGCCACGGCAGCGCCAGCAGGTCCCCACGAAGATGATGGTCACAACGGGCCGCGGCAGCGCCAGCAGGTCCCACGAGGATGAAGGTTACAACGGGCCGCGGCAGCGCCAGCAGGTCCCAGCCAGGATGGTAGTTGCAACGGGCCGCGGCAGCGCCAGCAGGTCCCCACGAAGATGATGGTCACAACGGGCCGCGGCAGCGCCAGCAGGTCCCACGAGGATGAAGGTTGCAAAAGGCCGCGGCAGCGCCAGCAGGCAGGACAATAGTTCACAAGGCAGGGCTGCGGCAGCGCCAGCAGTCCGTCAAGGATGAGTTCGTCGCGGTGTCTCTCGACTCCAGGATACAACTGCCTTCCTGTCCTGGGGCTGCCTCAGTTATAGGTCTGGCGCCCTTTGATGTCCGGACCCTCGCTCTTGGAGGTCGGGAGGTCTGGGATGAGGGAGTCCAGACACCCAGCAGGGGGGTGGAGCCAGCGCTCGGGGAGGCTGGGGGTGCTCGGCACCTGGCGGGGGAGAGCCATCGACACTTCTTACTCCCATTGACCTGCCAAGTGGTCCGTTCACCTCCTGGGTGGATGGTGGTGCCGGGATGTCGGGGCCTGGCCAGGCCCAGGGTCGGGGTCGGGCGGAGGCCGCGCGGCCGCATGGCCGCGTGGTGCCGTGTCCAAGATGGCGGCTGGGCCGGGCAATGGTGCTGACGGTGGCCCGGGCCCGTGACACAGGGACATCCGGGAGCAGGCGTCCCATGGGGGACGGGGTGCGGGTTTGTTCTGTGGGTAGTACCTGGAAGGCTGGGACCCGGGCCCTGTCCTGCGGGGAGGGAGCGAGCCCTTCGTGGGGCCTGTCCAACATTTGTACAATATTGTGTGACCCTTCTTGTCTCACAACCCACACACCAACCATAAGAAATCATTGTGAATCAGTGAGTAGGAGTATGAGTAGTTTATTGTGTCAATTAATAAAAATTGTTACATTTTCAAATAAAATCTCACTTACTTCGTTACAGTTAATCCATACCTAGTGCGTTTTGATATATTGTATCTGCTAAAGCAAACAAGATGCTTTTTACGAACGGGGCTTAAAAACATATAAAATCAATAAGGTACTGGTATAAAGCCAATAAATCAATTTCCATACATCCTGCCCCTTGTGTGCAAACTTTGCAAGTCTTGCAGGGGAGGGATGGAGTCACCAACTTATAAAATGCATTCGTAATTATCTTCGGAATGTTCAAGCCATATTTTAAGTAAAAGTTTCGATGTTATGGTAAAATACATAAGTCCGACAGTGGCATAATTAAACTGAATACTAAATATACGCAGATGATTTAATTTCAATAAAGTAAAAGATGTACAATCCTAAATGAAGCAAGAGTTCTTCGCGCCAAGTTATTTCATTTCAAAGGTGCGATGTGCCGGCTTTACCTAAGAGTTCTTTAACTTTATATGCAAACCTTGCCAATTCCATTGGAGTCTTAATATTAAAAAGAAGTTTCATAGCTTCAGTACAGGTCCGACATCCTGTTTTAGGAACAAGGGTTTCAATAAAGTGCGTTGTGCGTATAACAAACAAGGACATGCAAGTTGTTATTGCCGCTAAGGCTTTCCAGCTCCTGTTGATGTCTTTGATCGGCAAGACCATAAGTCTCACCATAAAAATGCGTTTTAAAATCGTCTTGTTTAATGGCGTGTCAAGGTATGGCTGCCGTAGATGGTCTTCATAGGAACTTGCAAGTATCACAATAGTACTACTGGATGAATTCAGTTCCTTCAAGTCCTCTTCCTTTGATAATAATCATACTTGTTTTTTCAGTATGGGCTTTAGGATACCAGGCTGGTGAGTAAAACCTGCAGTTTGGTCATGTCGAGGTTCAATTCACTACAGGCAGTATGCAGGCCTTCACGCCACGGGTTGATTCCTTTCATAAAATAGATATTTAGAATTGACTTCATTGTGTGCGGGGGGGGGCTCCGCAAACCCCTCGATGGAACTGCACCATTGAGGCCCAATGCTCATATCTCTGTTCATTCAGTCCAAATTGCAATCGCACCAGAGCATTGCGAGCGTCGGCTGGAATCTGAAAGATTTGTTTAAATGCGCGACAATTAGCATGTTACATAGTGTTAATGAAAGCTGCTGGGAATGCTATCTGACCATATGTGATTGCCGGGAGGAATTTGGCATTTATAACCTTTCTAATTGCTTTGGTCGACGGGCTGCGAAGCTTGGAGTACAGTTTGCACAGAGCGAGCGAAAGTTACTGCTTTGGCTTTTGTTTCAACTGAAGCAATGTGTGCTGTCGGTATCCCGTTGCTCATCAGCCACACCGTCAGGTAGTTGTATTTGGTCACCGTTACTATTTTTAGATTACCCAGCCAGATTTTGTTGGTATATTTCCCAAATATCACTACCTTTGTTTCTCCTGCGTTCATTCGTAATTCGTTGTTGTTGTTGTAAAGGTTTAGTGCATCTAGTAATCTTTGCATGCCTATTTTTGTGTGGTTCAGTAAACACCATATTGTCTGCGTACTGCATTAAACATAATCTATTTAGGCTGAATTTGGGGGGTAAAAGATTAGCATTAGATATCATTTTTCCAAGGTCTGCCATATAAAGATTAAAAATCAGAGGAGCCACTATGCAGCCTTGCTTTAACCCTCTCTCTGTTGGAATCTTTTTAGTGGCTGAATTTGTCGCGTATTTTTACCCGTACCCAAGTTCCTGTGTAAAGAATGATTATGGCTTTCAACAGGTTTGCCGGTATTTTCCATTTTTGCAGTTTCATCCACAAAAGACTCCGATTGACTCCGTCAAAAGCAGCAGACTAATTCACAAAACATGCAAAGAGAGAAGGCGAGTTTTTCTACCCTGACTGATCTATTAAGTAGGCGAGAGCTGAAATGTTGTCCGTTGTAGATGAACCTGGCCTGAAGCCGGTTTGGTATGCAGGTAGAATTTCATTTTCATTAGCCCAATCCTGTACCAATCCTGTAAATCTTGCACGATGAGGCTGGCGTATCCTTTCGCGTTGATGTCCAGCAGGGCAATGAGCCTGTAATTAGAGGGGTCCCCAGTGTCTCCCTTTTTATGGATAGGTTGCAACAAGGAGCCTTTCCATGTCTCGTGGACTGTTGTGTTTGTCATACAGTGCTGATAAAGTGGCGTGAGTACGGTTCCCCAAAAGTAGCAATCTTCTTTGAAAAGATGACCTGGTAGGCCATGGGGGCCAGGAGCCCCATCTTTTTTGATATTTTTTAAGATTGTCATCACACGATCCTCCGGGACTAATATTTCAGATGTTTCTTCAATGGTTGTCAATTTCCCTGCCGCAAATACTCAGGTGTATCTACAGGAGGAGTGTCAGTCCAACCCTTGATGATGAGGGGCCTTTGCGTGCCCAGTGATGGCTGGTTATGGGGTGCAAAGTATAGTAAAGTTACATAATTTAATTATTTGTCACTGGCGACCACATTGTGTCGATCATGGCCGTGCCCTGAGAGCCTGTTAATATATGACCAGAAGTCCACCTGTTTGCTTGGAGCCAGCAAAGTGATGACGTGCAGCCATTCAATGTCTTGTTGTTTCCTTTTATGATCCCAGACATTTTTTCTGTGTGTTTCGTTTTTTCCCTCTCGCTTGTGGTTGTGCAAGGCAGTTCTAAGTAGCCTCTTACTTTGCTCCACTATTTTGCACCGAGGTTGGAGTTGACACAAGACCTTTCTCTTAATGTTGGGGGGTGCCTTCTTTGTTTACCTATTAAGAGATTATATACTTTGGTCGACAGTTTAATTCAGTTCTCAGGGAATTGTCACTTGTGAATTCTTCAGCTGTTCTCGCCCCATTCGTTTTTCCACCTGCTTAGGGCGGACAAGTCTATTTTGTTCTACTTTAGTCTCCTCTGTAAAACATGGATTTCTTCCCCATTTGTATTGCCCGCAAGACCAGTGGGCTGGAGCCTGCTGGGTTGTAGAGTGATAGCTGTAGCCAGAGGGAGATGATCGCTATTCTTGATGAAAGGCTTTTGAGATTCCGCCACCTGTCCATACAAAAGATTGCACACAAAAATATGATCGATCGTTAATTTCATCATCCTCCGAGGATCATTGTGAATCAGTGAGCGAGAGTGCATAATGTGTGAGCCATGGTTTCCATATTTTCCAAAACTTTTTGGGGCAACCCCGTGCTTTTAAGTTGTCTTTTCCCCCAACACAAACATATCCTTGCTTTTTTCCATTCAATCAGAGATGGGTTCGCCACTACCCCCAATGCCTTAGCCAGGTCGCGTTTCGCCACCACTAATCCAAATTTAAGTAGGGTTAACTTTGGTTTGGGAGGTCAATTTCAGAGGATATTCCCAACAGAACAAACTGGGGAATAAGCGGAATAGTCTCTCCCAGGACAGTTCCTAGCTTTTCCAACAGGGTAGTCCAATACAGTTGAATCTTAGAACAATCCCACACTGTGTGGAAGAATGTACCTGTGGATGCCCCACAGCGCAAGCAGTCAGGTGTTTCTGCCCTCCCTATATGGTGCAGTCGCTCTCTGTCATAGTATGCTCTGTGCAGATACTTAAACTGAATCAGTCGGAGCCTGAACCTAATGGCCACCTCTCGAGGATGCATCAATGCCATTTCCCAGTCTAAGTCCTCCATCTCCCCCAACTCTGACTCCCATTTCGCCTGTAGCTTCTGCAAAATTTCTGGCTTGTTATTTATTATCAATTCAATTCAATTCAATTCAAAATTCCTTTATTCGGCTGTATGTAATACAGTCATAAAAGTGCAAATAAAAAACATGTACAATCGAAACATTGTTAAGAGAACAATTCAGAACAGTGTTTAAAAAAGTTAAAATTAACCTTCCATACTTTTTCTAAATTTCAGGGCCGTTTTTAAAAAATTACATAAAAACATGGTACTTTCACAGTGTAGCATTTGAAGATAAAATAATGCAGGCCTTATTTGTACAAAATTCAGTTGTTTAAAAAGGGGTTTTAAAAACTGTTTTCTTGGTATAGTGTAGTAGGAGCATATAAATAAAAAGTGGGCCAGGTCTTGCGGAGACTTACTGTCGCAGTCGCAGCCGCAAGCCGGCAACACTTGTCCTCTATGGGCCCCACTAGGCACGGCTAGCAACAGATGGTACAGGTCAAAACGAAATCTGGACATCAGAAAACGATCATATCTAGAAATGGGCCAAGATAGGTAGGGTTCAATTTGCACGCATGATTATATTAAGAAATGTTTCCTCACACTGCATTTTTTAAGCTCGGACTCTTCCCTAGCTACCTGCCGTTTCAACATGAAAATGTCTTTCACATGAGTTACTTCTTGTTTGGTTACTTGCTGAGGCGCTAGGAAGAGTTCAAGCCGACCCAGTTCATGAAGACTGTTTCTGATGTATTTTAACCAGGGTATCTTGTATTTCCCTTCCCAAGTAAGTGCTTCAAGAAGGATATTTTGGGTAAATGGTATAGCATTATTTGTCCAACAATTTAACCAACACAGCAGGGGGTTAACAGCTATTTTATCTCCTAGGTAGGACATACCAAGTTCTTCGTGCGTGGAGAAGTTAGCTGTACCTTTGGGTAGACTTAGTACTTGTTTTAGGAAATTGTTTTCAGTTGTAACGAGCTCACTCGCAGGAACAAATTCCCCAAGTTCACTTCCGTAGCAGGCCACAGCGGTGCTTTTAGCTTGATATAATTTTACCAGAGCAGCCACTGGCGTGTTTCCCATTTTACGTCCAAAGTCTATTATTGCAGCATTTGTCCTTGCTGTTTCTCCCTTTTTTTCCTTACCGCAGGTCCCCAAGTAAGTTTATGGTCAAACAATACGCCAAGATAAGAAAAGGTCTTTGTTATTGGTATTTTTTCCCCATTAACAAAAAAAGGATGAGACTTTTTTGTACCGGAACCAATCTTCATGGCAAATGATTTTGTATTGTTGATACATAGACCCCGTGATTTCATAAAAGAAAAAAAAGAATCAAGTAATATTTGAAGGCCCAGTGCGGTTCTGGAGACAAGGACGGCGTCGTCTGCATAAAGCAGGACAGGCACGCCCTTTCTCGCTATGTATGGATAATCAGTTTTTGTGTTTAAAAGATGCTCCTCAAGGCCGTTAATGTATAAGTTAAAAAGAAACGGTGCTAAAATTCAGCCCTGCCTAACGCCCCGATTTATCTTGAAATCTCTAGTAACTTTCAAGTCTTTTGTATAGCGGACATTTGCTTGAGTATCACTATGGAGGTCAGCCAAAAAGTTGATCAAATTCTTCTCGACTCCCATTTTAAGCAAAACGTCCCAAAGCATTCCTCTGTCAACACAATCAAAGGCCGATGATAAGTCCATAAAGGCCATATACATATTTCCTTTTCTGGCCATTGTATATTTACCGCAAATTAAATATAAGTTCAGGCATTGAGTTATTGTTGAGTGCCCTGGTCTGAACCCATATTGAACAGGGGACATTACATTATTGAGTTTAGCCCACGTGGTCAGCCTGTTTAAAATTATTCCTCCCACTACCTTTGCAACTGAATTTATCAGGGATATGGGCCTATAACAAGCTGCATTGTTTCTATCACCCTTCTTATAGACGGGAACTATGGTAGAGGCCCCCCAAGACTTTGGGCTCCCAGTTGCAACTCCTGCGTTTACAACCGCAGTAAGGATTGGGCCCCATAATGGGATATTTGATTTATATAAGTCTGGAGGAAGGCCGTCTGGGCCCGGGGCCTTATTACTGGTTAAACCACGAATCCCCTTTTCAACTTCTTCAACTGTGAACTGCAAAGGAGCTTTTTTCTGTGATTTTAATTTCATTTAACACCTGTGGTTCATCGCTCTTAAAAATTGAACTGAAATGGGAGACCCACTCGTCCTCGGGTATAGTGGTTCCAAGACTGGAGGCATTTGGTTCATCAAACATAGGCTTATTTATTATGCTCCAAAACTTAGAGCTGTTGCCCAGGGTTGATGGGTCTAGCAAAGACTCCCAGACCTGTGCTTTTATGTCCTTTTTTCGAGTAGCCATAGTTGATTTATATACAGATCGCAGCGTTTTTATATTTGCGGAATCCCTTGGTTTTTCCCTAAGGGCCATTTTCAAGTTCCGGCTAGCTACCGAACAAGCGTGGTCAAACCATCTTGGCTGGCAAGCTCTTGGGCCCTTTACTGGTACAGATAGCAATTGGCCGATTTTTTGCACCACATCAGCAAAAGCAGATAAGATGATTTCAGGTGGAGTGGACTCAGAGACACACAGATTGAGTTCCTGGTTGCAACTCGTATTAACAGATTTGTACAGTGTGTCACTATTTATCATGGACCATTTCAAGCGACGATTTCCATTGATCAACTTTAGAGCACCCATATCTTCGTGATTTGTCCGTGAATCAAAGAGTCCCACTCCTAGTTCAATCGAAATTGGATTATGGTCACTAAAGATGCTTTCATGTATGTTGAAGTTTGGGGCTAAATTTGCCAAATCAACTGAGAGGAGAATATGATCAATGAAGGAGCCATGCTCGGAACCTTTAAAAGTTGGTGCTTTGAAGATAAAGGAATCATCTTTCAGGGACATGGCGACACTCAAGTTCAGGTCATCGATTAGATTATTTACATGAGTTCCTCGTGGACAGTGAGCAAAATGAAGACCTGCCCTGTTTTCACACCCCAAGGAGCCCATAGTTGTCACGACAGGATTTCCACAAATGTGCGCATTAAAGTCACCAGTGATTATTATGTTCCGTGGTAATTTTACCATTTCACCTTGCAGATAGTTGTGGAGTTTAACGATGTTACACTCTCCTGGTGGTGATACTGAGTTATAGAAATTGACCAAGGTTAGTGCCTTTCTGCCCTTCCTTAGCCTCATAACCTGTATATTCCTGTTTTCCAGTTGTTTGGTTTTTGCCTGACAGATAAGGGAGAGGCTGATGAATATTGCCAGGCCCCCCTTTGGTCTGCCACTGGGTGATGGAATTGCTGGCACAAAGAAACTCTGGAATCCCTCAATGAAGACGTTGTTATCTACATGCCATGTTTCTTGAAAGCATAGTATAGCAAAGTTCTTTATGAATTCCACCCATGTGTGATCCTTTACTTTTGCAGCCAGTCCTGCTATATTCCATGACAGGATTTTTGTGGTGTTAGCTACGTCAGGGTCAGACAATGACTCTTGGGTCATAGTGATTGGCAGATGCAGGTCTTGATTTGGTCGACTTGTAACAGCTGCTAATTGGTTTCCAATGCTAAGTGACAAGGTAGGAGCTATTAAAGGAGGGGGGCTGCATAATTCATAAGTAGAAAGAGTAGATGCCGCTTGTAGAGAACATTTATTTATTATCGTTCTATATGTCCAGGTAACAGACTTCTCCACTAGCTCCCCTATCAGGAGTCGCCTCTCCAAAGTGCATACTCAGGAATGTCATTGGTGTCTATGTGTTGCACTCACCAAGCATGGGCCAGCTGCAGGTATTTGGAGTGTTGAGTCGTGTTCATGTCGTATTCAGCCTGAAGGTGTGTGAAAGTAACCAGCTCTTTACAGTGTAATATGTCCTCAAGTTGTGAAATGCCTAGCAAGTCCCACTGTTGGAAACCACGTAATTTTGTGATTTCCTGAAGTCGGTTCCCCACCCAGAGTGGGGTTTCCCTAGTGACACGCCATCCCATTTAATTGGTCTCTCAGTCTGTTTCCATGCTGTCACCACAATTTGTGTTGCTCTCAAGAGCTGTGCAACGCCACTCCACCCATATATAATGTGTGTGTGGGCGTTTGGTAAACTGTGTGCCTTCAAGTACATATGTGGGGTGATCTCTCTCTACGTGCTGCCATTCGTTCACAACAATTAGGTGACCTGCCCAATACTATGCCCGAAGATCAGGCAGGGAAATACCGCTGTTGTATTGATTACGCTGTAGCGTCACTAGTGTTATCCTCGGAGGTCTCTCGTCCCAGGGAAAAGTCCATAGTAGGACATCAATTTTAGTGAACATCTCCACCGGAATGAGCTGATAGGTGTTGTGCAGTACATAAAGAAATTTTGAGAGCACTATCATTTTGTATAGTGCTGCCCTGCCTTGCAACGTCAGTAGCAAAGTCTTCCACCTCTCCACTTCCACTCGGAAATCCCTGAGCACTCTGTATAGATTGTGATCCAGCGCCATTGTGTTTAGATCCCTAAATATGTTATGCCCTCCCGTGCCAACTGGAGTTGGCTTGGGCCTACAGTATAGCCGCCACTCTTGTCTGCTGGTTATAAGTATAATTTCCCCCAGTTAATTTTGTACCCGCATGTGCATCATATGTCTCACAGCTGTACATGATTCTAGGGAGTGTTGTTTCCGGGTTTGTGACATACATTAATATGTCCTCCGCATAAAGGGATATACGTTCGTCGGTCTCATCATTCTCTCCATTACTGAATCCCATTATGCCCGGGTGTAGTCGCATCACACAGGCAAGTGGTTCCAGCAACAGGACAAAAAGCAAGGGGGATAATGGGCAGCCCTGTCAATTGCCTCTACCTACTGGGAATTCCAGCGACAATACCCCATTAACTCTAACCCTGGCCACTGGTCTCTCATAAAGTACATCGAGGGAGAGGATAAGGTGTGGATCGTCTCTTTTGCTAATCACTTTCAACCAGTTATGCAGTCTCCTCAAGTTGAGTCTTGTTGATCTTTTGGACATGAAGCCAGACTGGTCTCTATGAATGAGGCCAGTGACTACTGCAGTCAGCCTGAAGTCCACCTGTTTGCTTGGAGTCAGCAAAGTGAAGACGTGCAGCTATTCGATGTATTCTTGTTTCCTTTTATGATCCAAGACATTTTTTCTGTGTGTTTCGTTTTTTCCCTCTCGCTTGTGGTTGCGCAAGGCAGTTCCAAGTAGCCTATTACTTTGCTCCGCTATTTTGCACCGAGGTTGGAGTTGACACAAGACCTTTCTCTGAATGTTGGGGGGTGCCTTCTTTGTTTACCTATTAAGAGATTATATACTTTGGTCGACAGTTTAATCCAGTTCTCAGGGAATTGTCACTTGTGAATTCTTCAGCTGTTCTCGGCCAATCGTTTTTCCACCTGCTTAGGGCAGACGTGTCTATTTTGTTCCACTTTAGTCTCCTCTGTAAAACATGGATTTCCTCCCCATTTGTATTGCCCGCTAGACCAGTGGGCTGGAGCCTGCTGGGTTGTAGAGTGATAGCTGTAGCCAGAAGGAGATGATCGCTATTCTGGATGAAAGGCTTTTGAGATTCCGCCACCTGTCCATACAAAAGATTGCACACAAAAATATGATCGATCGTTAATTTCATCATTCTCCGAGGATCATTGTGAATCAGTGAGCGAGAGTGCATAATGTGTGAGCCATGGTTTGCATATTTTCTAATACTTTTTGGGGCAACCCCGTGCTTTTAAGTTGTCTATTCCCCCAACATATACTTATCCATGCTTTTTTTCCATTCAATCAGAGATGGTTTCGCGACTACCCCCAATGCCTTAGCCAGGTCGCGTTTCGCCACCACTAATCCAAATTGAAGTAGGGTTAACTTTGGTTTGGGAGGTCAATTTCAGAGGATATTCCCAACAGAACAAACTGGGGAATAAGCGGAATAGTCTCTCCCAGGACAGTTCCTAGCTCTTCCAACAGGGTAGCCCAATACAGTTGAATCTTAGAACAATCCCACACTGTGTGGAAGAATGTACCTGTGGATGCCCCACAGCGCAAGCAGTCAGGTGTTTCTACCCTCCCTATATGGTGCAGTCGCTCTTTGTCATACTATGCTCTGTGCAGATACTTAAACTGAATCAGTCGGAGCCTGAACCTAATGGCCACCTCTCGAGGATGCATCAATGCCATTTCCCAGTCTAAGTCCTCCATCTCCCCCAACTCTGACTCCCATTTCGCCTGTAGCTTCTGCAAAATGTCTGGCTTGTTATTTATTATCATTCTATATGTCCAGGTAACAGACTTCTCCACTAGCTCCACTATCAGGAGTCGCCTCTCCAAAGGTGCACACTCGGGAATGTCATTGGTGTCTATGTGTTGCGCTCGCCATGCATGGGCCAGCTGCTGGTATTTGGAGTTTTGGGTCGTGTTCATGATGTATTCAGCCTGAAGGTGTGTGAAAGTAACCAGCCCCTACTGGTGTAATATGTCCTCAAGTTGTGAAATGCCTAGCAAGTCCCACTGTCGGAAACCACGCAATTTTGTGATTTCCTGAAGTCGGTTCCCCACCCAGAGTGGGCATTTCCTAGTGACAAGCCATCCCATTTTATTTGTCTCTCAGCCTGTTTCCATGCTGCCACCAAAATCTGTGTCGCTGTCAAGAGCTGTGCAGTGCCACTCCACCCATATATATAATGTGTGTGTGGGCGTTTGGTAAACTGTGTGCATTCAAGTACATATGTGGGGTGATCTCTCTCTACGTGCTGCCATTCATTCACGGCAATTAGGTGACCTGCCCAATAGTCCGTAGTAGGTCATCAATTTTAGGGAACATCTCCACCGGAATGAGCTGATAGGTGTAGTGCAGTACATAAAGAAATTTTGAGAGCACTATCATTTTGTATAGTGCTGCCCTGCCTTGCAACGTCAGTAGAAAAGTCTTCCACCTCTCCACTTCCACTCGGAAACCCCTGAGCACTCTGTATAGACTGTGATCCAGTGCCATTGTCGTGTTCGTTGTAACGTAGATCCCTAAATATTTTATGCCCTCCCGCGCCAACTGGAGTTGGCTTGGGCCTACAGTATAGCCGCCACTCTTGTCTGCTGGATATAAGTATAATTTCCCCCAGTTAATTTTTTACCCGCATTTGCACCATATGTCGCACAGCTGTCCATGATTCTAGGGAGTGTTGTTTCCGGGTTTGTGACATACATTAATATCTCATCCGCATAAAGGGATATACGTTAGTCGGTCTCATCATTCTCTCCATTATTGAATCCCATTATGCCCGGGTGTAGTTGAATCACACCGGCAAGTGGTTCCAGCAACAGGACAAAAAGCAAGGGGGATAACGGGCAGCCCTGTCGATTGCCTCTACCTACTGGGAATTCCCGCGACACTACCCCATTAACTCTAACCCTGGCCACGGGTCTCTCATACAGACCAACCCTGAACTCTTCCAAAACAGACATAAGAAAAGGTCAGTGGACAGTTTCAAATGCCTTTTCGGCATCGAGGGAGAGGATAAGGTGTGGATCGTCTCTTTTGCTAACCACTTCCAACCAGTTATGCAGTCTCCTCAAGTTGAGTCTTGTTGATCTTTTGGGCATGAAGCCAAACTGGTCTCTATAAATTAGGTCAGTGACTACTGCGGTCAGCCTGTTTGCTAATACTCTGGCTAGTATCTTGGTCTCCATGTTTATGAGGGAGAAAGGGCGATATGAGCTACACGCCTGTGGTGGTCTGTCCTTTTTGGGGATGACTGCGATCGTAGCGCCCGCAAGTCTCTGGGGAGGCATCCTGTCTCATGCGCCTCTATGTATAGTTGGATGAGGTGCGGGCTAAAAAGCGTTGCATGTTGCTTAAAAAATCAGGAGGCAGCCCATTAGGTCCTGGGTCCTTTCCAGTTTTCAGTTGGCCAATAGCTGTCATAATTTCTTCTTTTGTAATCTTATCGTATAATGCCTTGGACACACTGTCCGCTAATTTGGGGAGCTGTATCTCCCAAAGATATACTTGTATTTGTGACAGCTCGGCTAGTTCGGGCTGCTTGTAAAAGGCCTCATAGTAGTCTGCAAAGGCGTTGGCTATCGCGACTGGGGTCAAATGAGTTCGACCATCCTCCGTTTGTATTAGCGAAACCCATCTACTGTCAAGCTCCTTCTTGCTAAGCCATGCCAACAGCCTACCTGTCTTGTCACATACGTCATACAGACGCCTGTGCATGGCTTGTATTGTATGTTGTACGTCTTTTTTGGCCAGCGAAAAGTATTCCTGCCGAAGGAGTTGTAGACTGCGTAGCATGGAGGGATCATTGCCCGAGCTCGCCTGTGATTCGAGCTGCAGTAATTGGGCTTCCAACCCCGTGATCACCTCTTCCTCTTTCAGTGTTTTGTGAGCTATAATGTTTTGTGCCCTATCCCGTAATACAGGTTTGTATGCCTCCCATAGTGTAATGGCCAAATCCACCGACCCCACATTCTCATTAAAATACACTCCGTGTCTACCCTGAGCTCCTGAACAACCTGAGGGTCATTGAGTTCCCATGGATTCAATTTCCATTCCCCGTTCTGTCGTTGTGTACGTGTACCCACTGCGAGCCACAAGGGTGAGAGATCTGAGAGGCCCCTTGCCAAATATTCTATCTTGTGTACCTCCCCCAGTTCCCCACTGGTGCAAATATGTCATCTATCCTGGAAAAGGCTTTGTGCGCCCCTGAATAATAGGAATAGGCTCTGGTCTGAGGATGCTGCCTGCGCCATATGTCTGTGAGCGTTAATGTATCTGCAAACTGTTTGAGCAGCGTCTCTTTGGAGTTCCCCATTGGGACAGTCATACGGTCACTCGTGGGGTCTAGTACGTCATTAAAATCACCCCCTATAATGTGCGTGCCTGAACCCGCCTCTAATAAAATTGCTGCAAGCTTATCCATTGTTTGCCATTGGAGCTTGGGCGGTGCGTATACACTAACAAACGTGATGTGTCCTCTATTCCACACACCTTTGATCGCTACATTTGTACCGTTGGGATCTGCCCAAGTGCAATCTATGTGGAAGGGTGGGTTTTTCCTGATGAGTATTGCCACACCCATCGCCTTGGAAAAGCCAGCGTGAGCCATCATTTTATATGCACCTCGGCCTAGGAACCCACATTGAATGCCTTTTAAGTGTGTCTTTTGTGGGAGAACGACATCAGGTTTCAATCTTTTAAAATAGGCCACCACTAATCCTCTCTTAACCTTACTCCCCATCCTGTTCACATTCCAGGAGAGGATCGAATACATTCCTGTGTTAGATGTAGCCATCGTGGTGGTGCACTATATCCAACTCATCATGCGATATTATGTGCACATCCCTCACGTCAGCACATAGGTAGAGTTCAGCTCACTGACAGGATATGCACATGATAGGTAGACTGTGATCCTTCAAATGCCTTCATCTGGCCTGCATGAAGTCAGTCCATGGCAAGACGGGGATAATAGGGAAGGGGGGCTATTAGGATGTGAATGTGATAATTCTGTGTGCTCTGAAACAGCAGGACTAGCCAGTTGAATTTACAAAGCCAGTAGATCTGGGATTGGCTACCATCCTAGTGGCTTTGCCAATGCTTTTTTGTCGAGTTGGCAGACTCAGCTGAGAGGCCAACAACTGAATGGGTGCGTGCGAAGAATCAGTTAGTCTGTACTTCTGCCACTACACCAATTCAAAGTTTACATTTTTTTTGGGATGCAGCGCATTGTCATATACAATGCCAAAAACTCAAACTTTAATGCTGCGAAACCTATTGCATTGTAAATGCTTGTTTCTTCTTATAATCATGGTACATACGTTTTTGGACTAATCATGCATTTATTATGTACAGCCTGAGAAAGCCCTCGGCCAATTAGGCGCAACACGTGTCGGCTGTTTGCTTTTCTTCCTTTCCTCTGTCTATGACCGTGCACCAGATAAAAAAATATATTTTTGACGACACCACGAATTTCCTTCGCAAAAAACCCTGGCAAACATGTTGAACCAGCTCATGGGTGCAGCTCCTTGAGGAGAAAGTGCCAAACACATATTGGGTCCTGCCTTTGATGTGGCCGCTCTTCGAACAGGAACCACCCATTTGCTTGCAACCGCCAAAGATACAGGCAAGTCACAGACACTTTTCCTATGGAAAACATAGTCCTAACTATAACTACCCACTGGTGGCCACCAGTAGGTAATGTGTATATATATATATTCACTGAAAAAACCATAGGTTATAGACCATATATAGTTAGGAATTAGCATTTACAAAACCTTGAAAATTCACTGAAAAAACCATAGGTTATAGACCATATATCGTTAGGAATTAGCATTTAAAAAACCTTATTTTACTCACACAAAACCATTGAAATTCCATATATAGTTAGTTGCACTAACTATATATCGCGCACCCGCAATCCACTGCTGATGATGTCACATATTACATCATTCATGACATGGTCAGTGACATCACTGATGACATCACTGATGACATCTCAAATGACATCACTGATGAAATTTTCAAGGTTTTGTAAATGCTAATTCCTAACTATATATGGTCTATAACCTATGGTTTTTTCAGTGAATTTCAATGGTTTTTTAATAGCAAATATCATAAGCTGTCGAATGTCAAGTACGTGGTAAGTAAAAACATTTTCGTGTTTATGCACACTGATCTGCTTTGAATGCTGCCCCCCCCCCCTCATTTCTATTAGGAGTACTCTCTCTTTGCAGATAGTGAAAGGTAGTTAACGCAGGCCTTTGCCCCCGTTGTAATACGTCGTGCCTGCTTCTCTCTCCATTTGGTTGATTGTTATCCAAGCATTTACTGTTTTAGAATTGGTTCTCTTTGGTTCATTCTCTATTTACAAACAAACACAGAGTCGCAATACTCTGTTTAGTCTTTTGCAGATAACGAAAAATCGTGTAAAAAAACAAAAGGAATCGAGCAAAATCAGTAGGCCACTAATGGGATCTCTTTTTGACCTCGCTAAAATAGAAACATTAGGAACAACCCCTCATGACAAATACGAAACTAGTGAGATGAACTAAACTCCACACCATGATGGCTGCAATACAGCTCGGCTCCGCCACCCACCCCGCCCAAAATAACGATAAAGAGCGGCTGCCATGATTGCTCGCGGAATGGCCACGACAGAGCTACGAAATGGTGGTGCTCTCATGCTAACCCCAGCTTCAGTCTGAAACATCCAGAAACACTGTAGACTACCAATTCGATCAGTTCCGGTAGCGCCCCAACGTAACCCGGTAGAGAAGAACTAGCCCTCCCCTCTTTGACTGATGGTTCTTGTTGCCTGTCCCTTCTGTTGTCATTTAACAGAACTATTTAGCCTGCTGAAAGGGGTTGTGTTCCGACCGCTGGTTGGTGGAGACATTTCGACTATATTTCTGGACCTGCGTTGTCGCGTAATGCGTCATATGACGCGCCGCCTTAGCGCATCCGGAAGTGATCCGGGGCGCGACGCGCAGCGCGTAACGTAAGCATAACAGGTCATGTGACTTGTTAATAAAACTTTTCATTGGATCATTTTACTTTTCTTATTCTAATGATGAAAGGCTTGGTCATATGACCTAAAAATTACGCTTTTTATTACTTCCGAACATTATTTTTTCTTAAACATATATGTTATAATGTTCCAGGCTAATGTACTTTCCCGGAAAATTTACAACTGTCCTGCAAGTAAAATATATTCTTTCTTCGAGAAAAAGGGCGTTTCTTCGTCCCATGACGGAGCCGTTGAGCAAAAGAGGGTCGACCTGCTGTCTTAGTTGCCGATACGCCTGAATATGAGATTCTTATCGATCACTTTATGTTGCAGGAGTAGAAAACACAACAGCCCTTGACCATTTATCTTTACTGCGTTCCTGCGTATTATACCTTTTACCCTTCATGTAATTGGTCTGCTTTATTTCACTTGCCTTTTACTGATTCTAAAACAGTGACTATTATTAAAAACTTTACCAATGTAAATACTACTACCATGTTTTCTTTTAAAAACCTTTATTGTGAAAATGTCAGTATACAAATACGGGCCTATAACCACGTGCGCCGGCCACGGAGCAAACTGTAATCGTATATGATGAGGAGACATTTACACTGTAGAGGAACGTAACGGGCGGGCCATTAGGTTGCAAGAACTAAGGTGTCTAACACATCACAACTTAATATCAATAGAGATGTCGAAATATTCAATCTATTCTCGTCCCCGCCCGCCATGTGCTTCAAAACTGCATACGTATCTCATGATATCAAGGTTGTACAACAAGTACACAACAAGGAGTTACGAGTCCCATTTATTCCGGCGCCATTTTGGGCGAGGACGGGCAGGTCCAGGATATAGTCAAAATGTCTCTACCAACCATCGACTATCATGATGTTCATATGCTGTATTTATTAGAGTAACACTCATCTGTCCACATGAAATTAATTTGCCACAATCTAAACATGTCATTTTAATCTTTCCAAAGTTCTTCTAAATATTTGGGACCGTTTCCCTTGCCTCTGATGCTGTCAGTGCCACTTCTTTGATGAATGTACTGGCAGGTCGGGGGTTCTTCTCCAAATCTCTCTTTTATGCAGCACTATAATTAATCGGTGCCACCTCTCCATATGACGATGCATGGTATAGTTACCATAACTATATTTTTTTTCGGTTCCTCTGGAGAGTACATCGTGGCAGATGAAGCGTGTAACCTACCGGGCATTTACCTTTTTTTGCATGTAGAGGAAAGGAAAAAAAATTCAAGCGTCCGAGTTCTAAGGTGTCCCAGGGCCATTTTAGTGGACCAGGCCCAAATCCAAAGAACAGGCCACCATTTTGAGAGTCCTGTTTTAGCCGCCTGTCGCTGTAGCATCAAGAGCGGCCGAAACTCAGCTGAATGGCAACTGAAACGGTAAAGGGGCGCCCCACTACAGCAGACGAGCCTCCACCTGGGAAGGCCCGTTCACGCCGCCTCCCCCCCCCCTTCGGGCACCCCACGCCGTTATTCGGAGCAGTATTGTAGGATGGCCACACCAGTGCAGCAACTTTCTAGACACCACCTCGGTGGTAACCGAATCTCAGCGCCTTGTGGTGTCTTCTAGTCAGAAAATATTGTTGCGCTGCCTTTGGCCCCATTCGCACATCGGTCCGCTACTGACGCCACCTCACAGGCCAACGGGGCGCCCCACGCCGACTTTCAGCATTGTAGGATGGCCACACCAGTACGGCAACTTGCTAGACACCACCTCGGTGCCATCCGGATCTTGGCATCTCAGCGCCTTGTGGTGTCTTCTATTCAGAAAATATTGTTGCGCTGCCTTTGGCCCCATTCGCACATCGGTCCGCTACTGACGCCATCTCACAGGCCAACGGGGCGCCCCACGCCGACTTTCAGCATTGTAGGATGGCCACACCAGTGCGGCAACTTACTAGACACCACCTCGGTGCCATCCGGATCTTGGCGCGTTGTGCTGCCTTCGGCCTATTCGCACATCGTTCCGCTACTGACGCCGCCTCACGTGCCAACGTATTTTCTCCGCATTTTATACCCTATGCCGCATAACAGGTCATGTGACTTGTTTATAAAACTTTTCATTGGTTCATTTTACTTTTGGTTTCCTAATGATGGAAGGCTTGATCATATGACCTAAAAACAACACTTTTCATTGGATGAAAACTTTTTTTTTTCCCAAACGATGAAAGCCCCACCTTGTTTCTGGATGTTTCAGACTGAAGCTGGCGTCAACATGAAAGCACCACCATCTCGTGGCTCCGTCGTGGTCATTCCGCGAGCAATCATGGCAGCCGCTCCCCACCAGAAGCCTGCAGGAGTCGGGGGCCCCCAAAACTTTTGTTGAATCCTCAAGGCGGAGGGGACGCTTTCGAGAATGGGGTCCAAGACCTAGCAGACAAGCGTGCGATTTCCAAGGTGTCCCAGGGCCATTTCAGTGGACCAGGCCCAAAAAGGAAAGAGCCTGCCGCCATTTTGAGAGTCCTGTGACAGCCGCCTATCGCTGCACCGCAAGAGTGGGCGCAACTCAGCTGAATTGCGGCTTTTGACACAGTGGACCAAAAGCGGACGGAATGGCAACTGAAACGGTAAAGGGGCGCCCCACTACAGCAGACGAAACTCCACCTGGAGAGGCACGTTCACGCCGCCTCCCCCCCCCCCCCCGGGGCGCCCCACGCCGTTATTCGGAGGGCGGCAACTAACTGGACATCACCTTGGTGCCATCGTTCTGCTGCCTTGGAACTATTCGCACAACAGACCGCTACTGATGACCCACCCCCCGCGACGCCCCACGCCGGATACCGAAATCAGTGCGGCACCCAGGCAACATCACCTGGGTGCCGTCCAGAAATCTGGACGTTGTGCTACGTTGGGACTATTCGCACAGCCGACCGCTACTTCCTTCATTTTCCCTAAAAATGTTTAAATGTTTTTACTGTTTTTGTTTTGTTGTATATATTTATAAGTTATTAAAGTTTTATAATCTTACTACTTTGTTGGAGTGCTATATATTTTTAATGTGACACATAATTGTAAAAACTTTGATGTACAAAGAGTCATCCCTGGAATCTTCCGCTTCAGGCTCGGTCCCCTCCCCAATCACAATACAGGATGGTTTTCAGATAGTAGGAACGCGTGTGCTGTGACGGATCTCATCGGGTGTGGGCCTTGATCTACTATAACTCCTTTGAAGAGGGGTGATTCTTTACAGCTGGGGCCATAAACTACATCTGCAGGGCTAGCTGATAGCCTAGGACCGGCCTGGACAATCGGACACAGAGGAAAAGGAGTGTCAGAGGGTGCGGTAGTGAATAGGGCGAAAGGGAGGTGTCGGGCGGGCACAGGGTGTGATTCTCAGGGAAGAGCAGCGCAGATGGGGGGAGGTTTATTACCCATGCATAAGACAGAGAGCGGGGGTGACCAGTGCCTGGGGGAGATGCTTGCGAGGGTGGGGAGCCATGCTAAGGATCGACAGCGTACAGAGAGTGGGTCTGGTCAAGGCATCTAAAATGGCTGCCGTGCACAACAAAAGTGTGGCATTTGAAAAAAGGCAAGATGGCGCAGACAATGTTTTTCAACACTTCCTGATTTCCTTCGAATCGAACGTTAACAGACGTTCGGGCATATTACCAAAGTTAAGCGATATTTATCCCTAACGATGCTTAGCAACGATTTTTTTACCGCTAGGCATCGTCAGAAATTATCGCAGATAAACCTTGCTATTATCAAGGTTTATCGCAAATGCGATGAAAAACGACCGCAATGCATTAATATCGCTGAAAAGTCAGCGATATTCATGCATTACCGAGCTAATGCTCTTAGCCATGTTATCCACCTCCCATTGGATAACATGGCTAAGAACTGCTCAGGGCAGGTGTTACTTTTTGGAGATATTCGCGCTTAGCGCGAATATCTCCAAAAGTTGGTAATAGGAGATAGCGATGTTAGCGACTGTTTCCAGTCGCTAACATCTTGGCATGCCCACTTTGCATGTCATTAGTGATAAATATCACTGACATGCAAAGTGGAGCCCAAGATGGTCGCTATCTCCTACTAGCGGTCGCTAACTGGTGTTAGCAACAGCTAGGTAATACAGAGATCATTTTATCTCCGCGAAGCGGAGCGCTGTTACAGATATATATCTTTTTTTGAATGTTAATTTCTCAAAATCCACTGGAGCACATATATTGAGACCTAGCAAAGGCACATCGGGCTACCAGTCCCTACAATTTTGCCAAGTTTCGTGCAAATCCATTCAGCCGTTCGTTATTATTATTATTTTTTTTTTTGCCCCGCGGGGCCCTTTTAAAACCTCCACATCAAACCTAAGAGGTCAAGGAGGATCTACTATGCCCCCATATGGTCATTTGCCCCTTCGCTTTGGCCTCCTCTTGTCTCTCGATCCTACGGAGAGACAAGATGGCGGCCGCTACGGACTGTTTGGAATGTTTACAGACGCCGGAGAACCAATCAGCTTCGCAAAGCTCCGTAACGCGAAAAGTACGCGAAGCGGAGCGCTGTTACAGATATATATCTTTTTTTGAACGTTAATTTCTCAAAATCCACTGGAGCACATATATTGAGACCTAGCAAAGGCACATCGGGCTACCAGTCCCTACAATTTTGCCAAGTTTCGTGCAAATCCATTCAGCCGTTCCATTATTATTATTTTTATTTTTTTTTGCCCCGCGGGGCCCTTTTAAAACCTCCACATCAAACCTTGGGGGTCAGGGAGGATCTACTATGCCCCCTTATGGTCATTTGCCCCTTCGCTTTGGCCTCCTCTTGTCTCTCGATCCTACCGAGAGACAAGATGGCGGCCGCTACGGACTGTTTGGAATGTTTACAGACGCAGGAGAACCAATCAGCTTCGCTTCACAAAGCTCTGTAACGCGAAAAGTACGCGAACTGGAGCGCTGCCCGGTCCGCTGTTACAGATATATATCTTTTTTTGAACGTTAATTTCTCAAAATCCACTGGAGCACATATATTGAGACCTAGCAAAGGCACATCGGGCTACCAGTCCCTACAATTTTGCCAAGTTTCGTGCAAATCCATTCAGCCGTTCGGGCTAAAAGTGAGGCCAACCGCCCTATGGAAAACTCAATGTTAAAAACACGTTTTGGGACCCCCCTTTTTTCTCGGCCCCCCCTTGACGAACCCCCCCCCACATTTTCAGGGGCTGCTCAGAAACAAAATGTTCCATTTTCCTGAAAATTTCAGCCAATTCCGTCCACAAACGCCAAAGTTATTAGACATAGAATTTTCATAAATCCCATAGAGAAAAAATCCTAACTATATATACCTACTGGCGACCGCCAGTAGGTAATATATATATATATATATATATATATACACACACACAACGCTCTCCCCCACCATCCGGTTGTAATGCCTTGCTGACGCTCGCATTCCTGACTTTCATTCAATATCCACCATGTCTGACGCGTTTCAAGGCTGTTCCGCCCCTTACTCATGGACTCAGCGCAGAGGGATATGAAAACTCACAGCTGCTTACTTTCTGACCCTTTCTTGAAGGAAAGAACGCCCACAGTGGGCGTGGCACATTTCAAGACAACCAGCAGCATGCTGGTGATTGCGGTCCAGAAGAGGTGTGCAGTGATCGCCATAAGTAGGCTCAGTCCCCCTGTTTGTTGCAGCTTCAATCAATCAATCAATCAATCACAGCATTTATAAAGCGCACTACTCACCCGGTGGGTCTCAAGGCGCATGGGGAGGGGAGGTCCGCTACTGCTCGAACAGCCAGGTCTTGAGCTGTTTCCTGAAGGCGAGGTGGTCCTGGGTCAGGCGGAGGTGGTTCGGGAGGAAGTGCCAGGTCTTGGCGGCCAGGTAGGAGAAGGACCTTCCTCCTGTGGTGGCTCTTCGGATGCGGGGGATGGCGGCGAGGGCGTGGCCGGTCGATCGAAGTTGGCGTGTGGGAGCGTGGAAGTTGAGGCGGCTGTTGAGGTATCCTGGACCTTGGTTGTGCAGGGCTTTGTGTGCGTGGGTGAGGAGACGGAAGGTGATTCTCTTGTTGACCGGTAGCCAGTGCAGATCTTTCAGGTGTCCAGGGATGTGGCTGCGCCGGGGGATGTCCAGGATGAGTCGTGCTGCGGCGTTCTGGATCCGCTGGAGTCTCTTCTGGAGTTTGGCAGTGGTTCCGGCGTAGAGGGAGTTGCCGTAGTTCAGGCGGCTGGTGACGAGGGCCTGGGTGACCGTCTTCCTGGTCTCGGTGGGTATCCACCGGAAGATCTTACGAAGCATGCGCAGGATGTTGAAGCATGACGAGGAGACGGCGTTGACTTGTCTGGTCATGGAGAGGGAGGAGTCCAAGATGAAGCCCAGGTTGCGTGCGTGGTCTGTTGGTTTGGGTGCGCTGCCTAGGGCGGGGGGCCACCAGGAGTCGTCCCAGGCGGAGGGTGAGGATCCCAGGATGAGAACTTCCGTCTTGTCTGAGTTCAGTTTCAGGCGGCTGGTCGTCATCCACTCGGCTACGTCTTTCATCCCTTCGTGAAGGTTGGCTCTGGCGGTGGCGGGGTCGTTGGTGAGGGAGAGGATCAGCTGGGTGTCGTCGGCATAAGAGATGATGTTGAGGTTGTGTTGGCGTGCGATGGCTGCGAGGGGGCTCATGTAGACGTTGAAGAGGGTTTCAATTATCCTTAAGTAGGAAAGAAAGTCAGGTTTGCGTGCTGTTGTTCACCTTGGCAGAGCGTGCTTCAACGAAAGGAAAGCATTTCCCTTCAGAAGCCTTTCCAGTCCTTCAATAAAGGGTCGGAAAGTAAGCAGCAGTGAGTTTTCATTTCCCTCTGTGCTGAGTCCATGAGTAAAGGGCGGAACAGCCTTGAAACTCGTCGGACATGGTGGATATTGAATGAAAGTCAGGAATGCATTACAACATGGTGGGGGAGAGCGCTGTGTGCCCTTTCAGAGCCCAATTGTTGGAAAAAAAAATATATATATACACATATATAGATAGAGATGTATGTACATATATATTTATGTGTATATACATGTATATATGTACAGGGCTTGGATGGCACTATGTTAATCCTGTGCTAAAAATTTGAGGTGAACAGATTCAGAGTGTAGCCTTGCGGGATAGGGTCTACAGGTCCAAAATATGCTCAGGGAGGGGACCTTATGGCACCCCCTCCCATTAAAAAAAAATGTCCCTTGGGGATGAGGTCCCCAGGGCCTAAAAAGGCTCAGGGTGGGGGGCCACACCCCTTCTGACTCAAAATATATAAGGCCTGGTGGAAGAGGTCTACAGGGCTATAATATGCTCGGGGAGGGGGCAGTGTGGCCCCTCTCCCCTTTTATTACACACACATATATATATATTACCTACTGGCAATAGCCAGTAGGTATATATAGTTAGGATTGTTTTCCATAGGGAAATCGCAACATTCTATTGGGAATAACTTTGGCGCCGGTGGACGAATCTTCGCGAATTTCTCAAAGAAGATGGCCCGGCCCGCTCCGCTCCTTCCCTGAAAGTTTGGGGTGAATTCGATAAGCGAGGGACGAGATAAAAGGGGGGTCCCAAAACGTGTTTTCCCCATGTAAATTTCCATAGGGCGGTTGGACTCACTTTGATCCCGAACGGCTGAATGGTTTTCCACCAAACTTGGCAAAATTGTAGGGACTGGTAGCCCGATGTGCCTTTGCTATGTCTCAAGATATGTGCTCCAGTGGATTTTGAGTAATTTAGGTTCAAAAAAATATATATATCTATAGCAGCTTACCCGTGAGCTTACCCGTACGCTTACGGTACGCTTACCGTACACGTACCTCTAGTGCGCGAGCTGCATTCTGATTGGCTGCCAATGTCTGTCAACACTCCAAAACAGAAACTGTTGGCAGCCATCTTGTGCCTCAGTAGACTGAGGCATAGGAAAGCAGAAAAACAAACGTGTAGAACACAAAAAGGGGGCAGGGTAGAAACACCCTGACCCCTTAGGGCTGCTCAGGTGGTCCCACTAGGATATTAATATATTTAAACGTTATCCGCTAATAGAATTAGCATTAAAAAAAACTTTGAAATTCACTGAAAAAACCGTAGGTTTCAGGCCTTATATAGTTAGGATTTAGCATTTAAAAAACCTTTGAAATTGACTGAAAAAACCATAGGTTTCAGGCCTTATATAGTTAAGAATTAGCATTTAAAAAACCTTGCGAATTCACTGAAAAAACCATAGGTTTCAGGTTTCAGGCCTTATATAGTTAGGAATTAGCATTTAAAAAACCTTTGAAATTCACTGAAAAAACCATAGGTTTCAGGCCTTATATAGTTAGGAATTAGCATTTAAAAAACCTTTGAAATTCACTGAAAAAAACCATAGGTTTCAGGCCTTATATAGTTAGGAATTGGCTTTTAAAAAACCTTGCAAATTCACTGAAAAAACCATAGGTTTCAGGCCTTATATAGTTAGGAATTAGCATTTAAAAAACCTTTGAAATTCACTGAAAAAACCATAGGTTTCAGGAGTTATATAGTTAGGAATTAGCTTTTACAAAACCTTTGAAATTCACTCAAAAAACTATAAGTTTTAGTGGTGTTATAGTTAGCTGGACATTTTACTCATACAAAACCATTGAAATTGCTCCTATATAGTTAGTTGTACTAACTATATTTCGCGCACCCGCAATCCACTGCTGATAATGTCACATATTAGATCATTCATGACATGGTCAGTGACATCACTGATGACATCTCAAATGACATCACTGATGACATCATCCACGTGACAATCACATACACCTTTTCATACACTATTACAATTTTTCATCACTCTTTGTAAAATACAGAGTATCATATTTAAATCCATTGTCACAGCAATACAAGTATCTAAAAATCCACTCAGTGATTCATAGATGTATACACCCATCTAATCACTAACCTATGGATTCACTCATACATGCTGTCAATGAACAATAGAACACTATCAAAAATACTTATACATCTATATCGACATTACAACATTCATAGGAGGGATAGAACATCGGGCAGAGGTGGTGGAGTTGCTCTTATCGTGGAAGAGAGTATTTCTTGCTCTACGTTCCCGGTGGAGAATTTGCAGGGATGTGAAGCACTTGGTTTCACCTTACATCTCTCCCCCCTCCAGGCCTGTACTGGGATACTTGTATATAGAACCCCTGGTTCATTAGGACCTTTTTTTGATGAACTACAGGAAGCACTCGCAGTCCCTTGTATCAGATCGGATCACTGTATTCTTCTTGGAGACTTTAATGTCCATATGGACAATAGTTGTGACCCAGACACTATAAAATTTACTGATACCACGACTTCGTTAGGGTTATCCCCCTTTTTGATAGGCCCTACTCATAATAAAGGACATACCTTAGATCAGGTATTTTCAACGAAACCTATTTCGGTCGGCTCCATCCAGCCTGTTCTTTGGTCGGACCATTTTTTAATTTCTTTTTCTCTCCCTATCACTGCCCTATCTCGGGTGAGAAAAAATGCAGCTGCGCGAACTTCACGTCCGTTCCATTTACTTTCTGCAGACATGTTATCCGAGGCTCTCATCTCCTTTCCTTGCCCTCTCTTGGGAAGTTTGGAGGAGAATCTTGTCCACCTACACAATTGGCTTTTAGCAAGATTTGAGTCCTTAATCCCCAAGAAAAACTCCAAATCTGGAGGGCGTAGGGAGTCAGCCCCTTGGTTCTCCCCTCGGCTGAGGTTACAACGTCAGGAGTGTAAAAGGGCTGAGAGGGCCTGGAGGCGGGCTTATGATTCAATAGAGAAATTGAAATTTCGGGCAGCCATCAAAGCCTACCATCATTCTATCTGGGACGAAAAGAAGGCCTTTTTTGAACACCGTATTGATGAGGCTGAAAATGTCTGCAAAGAAATTTTTAAAGTGGTCCAGGATTTTATTTCTCCTGTGGTTTGCACCCCTAACCACACGCATACTGATGCGTGGATACAACAACTTGCCACCTTCTTTGTCAATAAGATCACAGCTATCCAGGCCTCTCTCTCCAGTGTGCAATCTGATCCATGCCACCTAACGCTACCATGTCCTGTGGAAGACCATGGCCCTTTCCTCTCTGTATTCCCCTCTATGGATCCTAGTACATCTTTGGAGCTTTTGTTTAGCCTGAAATCCGGCTCTCCATTAGATCCATGTCCGGCTAAATGCTTAGGGAAAGTGGCTTCCGCCATTAACATCTTGGTGAACCCCCTGCTGAATACATCTTTGTCGACAGGGAAGGTGCCTCAGGCCTGGAAGCGAGCCATGATTCTTCCGCTGCTCAAAAAACCCACCTTGGACCCCCTGATTCATGCTAACTATCGGCCAATCTCCCTGCTCCCTGCTATGGCAAAAGTGGCCGAGCGTTATGTGCACAGGATAATTTCCAGCTTCATCGAAGGAAACGACCTGTTGCACACCTCGCAGTCCGGCTTCCGTACTAATTTTAGCACGGAGTCGGCTCTGCTGGAGGTCACGGACGCCATCAGGGAAGTACTCGATCTGGGGGGAAAGGCCGTGTTAGTCATGCTTGACTTGTCGGCGGCTTTCGACACCGTTCCCCATGATGCCCTCCTTGTAAGACTCTGGGAGTGTGGCCTTCGTGGAACGGTGTGGAACTGGCTAAAATCATTTCTGGCCGACCGCCGACAAACGGTCTGGGCGCCTCCTTTTTCCGCTGATATGGCTCCGCTAGAGGTGGGAGTTCCGCAGGGCTCCATTCTTAGCCCTATGCTGTTTAACATCTTTATGGCCCCTCTGGCGGAAGTCGCGGAATCCTTCGGCGCCCAGATCGTGTCTTATGCCGATGACACCCAACTCCTGTTCACTTGTGACAGGGCTGGGTCATTCGACGGCACAAAGATCAGGGATTGCCTTGGTGCGGTGTTTGAGTGGTTCAGAGGTCATGGCTTGAAATGCAACTCTGACAAGTCAGAGTTGCTTTTTTTCGGTTGCGCACCGGAACTTGACTGGAAATCCTGGTGGCCACTGGATATGTCTCCTCCTGACAAAGTCGCTGTTAAGGCCAAAAATCTGGGGGTGATAGTAGACTGTGACTTATCCTTTGGACCTCACATCTCGTCCACTGTTGGGAAATGCTTCGGCATCTTACGGATGTTGAGGAAATTTCTCCCTCTACTATCACTCAACCACAGGAAGACAGTCGTTCAGGCACTAATCGGGTCGCGATTGGACTACGCAAACGCTCTCTTTGTGGGTCTACCGAAATATCTTATGACCCGTTTGCAAGTGGTCCAAAATTCGGCAGCCCGTGCCATCTTTGGACTCCCGAGGAGAGCTGGTGCCACTGCCTTACTGAACACCCTTCATTGGCTACCTATCTCCAAGAGAGTCCTTTTTAAATGCCTGACGGTGGCCTTTAAGGCCCTTCATGGTATTGGCCCCAAATACCTTGGGAAACGTTTTTCCAGGTATGTGCCAAGCAGGACTCTTAGGTCATCGGGTCTGTCCTTGTTGACTGTCCCTGTAATTCGCCGTGCTCGTCAGGGTGGTCGATCCTTCCGCTATCTGACATCCAAGGCATGGAACGAATTACCATTGTCCTTGAGATCGGCCCCTTGTCTCCTTGCTTTCAGAAAGGACCTGAAGACATGGCTTTTTAGGTAACAGTTCCTTTCCCTCTTCCTTTTGTTGTGTGGTTGCTTTTTGCTGTTCCTTTCTTTGCAAAAGCGCCGGGATGCTCCTCTGGAGTTGCCGTGCGCTATAAAAGAATTAAAGTAACGTAACATAACAAACAACAGCACGCATCCTATTCACATATGAAGTCATCCTACTCACTTATGCAAACAATGGATCATACTTACATATTTACTTAGCAAAACACTTATACAAACACCACTTCTTCTATTCATTTAGATAGCAAGTCATACTTAGTGAATTATAAAATCATTATTACAAGTATACAGTTATCCATACAGTCACTCACACAATCATTTTGTCTTATGTATACTTATTTATATACAACAACTGACACATACACTGCCTTTTATTTTTCTAGTTTGTTGGACCTGTACCTTTGAGAAATATATTTGCTCATCACCACACCCATAAAGAGATTCCCTCACCCAAACTGTTAGAACATGTAGTTTTAACTACATATATCTACTGAATCAACTATTCACACATCTTTGGACAGTCACACACCCCCCACCGAACCACACACACTTTCACACTCCCATACAAATACTCAGTTAACTAATCAATAACTAATATAGACTTTCACATAGCTAGTAACCAACTGTAGAATCAGTTTACACAACAACTGACAAAGTGATACAGATATTCACACAGTTTAGTCACTATCCACTATATTTAGTGAGACATTATAAATTGGTCAAGTAAACAGTCAATTACACTGCTACTAAATCCTCCATCCAAATATTTATTTATATATATCCACTCATTCTTCAATGCAAATTGCTATATATATAATGCATATTTAAATAACGAAGCAAACCACATTCACTGGATGATGTCATCAGTGATGTCATTTGAGATGTCATCAGTGATGTCACTGACCATGTCATGAATGATCTAATATGTGACATCATCCGCAGTGGATTGCGGGTGCGCGAAATATAGTTAGTACAACTAACTATATAGGAGCAATTTTAATGGTTTTGTATGATTAAAATGTCCAGCTAACTATAACACCACTAAAACTTATAGTTTTTTGAGTGAATTTCAAAGGTTTTGTAAAAGCTAATTCCTAACTATATAACTCCTGAAACCTATGGTTTTTTCAGTGAATATATATATATATATATATTACCTACTGGCGGTCGCCAGTAGGTATATATAGTTAGGATTTTTTCTCTATGGGATTTTTGAAAATTCTATGTCTAATAACTTTGGCGTTTGTGGACGGAATTGGCTGAAATTTTCAGGAAAATGGCACATTTTGTTTCTGAGCAGCCCTTGAAAATTTGGGGGGGTTCGTCAAGGGGGGGCCGAGAAAAAAGGGGGGTCCCAAAACGTGTTTTTAACATTGAGTTTTCCATAGGGCGGTTGGCCTCACTTTTAGCCCGAACGGCTGAATGGATTTGCACGAAACTTGGCAAAATTGTAGGGACTGGTAGCCCAATGTGCCTTTTGTAGGTCTCAATATATGTGCTCCAGTGGATTTTGAGAAATTAACGTTTAAAAAAAGATATATATCTGTAACAGCGGACCGGGCAGCGTCCCAGGACGCGTACTTTTCGCGCAACGGAGCTGTGTGAAGCGAAGCTGATTGGTTCTCTGGCGTCTGTCAACATTCCAAAAAGTCCGTAGCGGCCGCCATCTTGTCTCTCGGTAGGATCGAGAGACAAGAGGAGGCCAAAACAAAGGGGGAAATAACCATAAGGGGGCATAGTAGATCCTCGCTGACCCCCTAGGTTTGATGTGGAGGTTTTAAAAGGGCCCCGCGGGGCAAAAAAAATAATAATAATAATAATCGAACGGCTGAATGGATTTGCACGAAACTTGGCAAAATATTAGGGACTGGTAGCCCGATGAGCCTTTGCTAGGTCTCAATATATGTGCTCCAGTGGATTTTGAGAAATTAACGTTCAAAAAAAGATATATATCTGTAACAGCGCTCCGCTTCGCGTAACGGAGGTTTGCGAAGCTGATTGGTCATTCTGTCACTGGGCTATAGTTGGGCTACATCTGGCTGATATTTGGGCTACATTTGTTTTTTTGTGTGTCTGGCGGCCATCTTTGGGCTACATTGGGCTACATTGGGCTTCATTGGGCTACATTGGGCTACATTTGGGCTCCAACATATATATAGGCCAATGTAGCCCAATATATATTTTTCAAAGTTAATTTTCGTAAAAACCACTGGAGCATATATCTTGAGACATAGCAAAGGCACATCGGGCTACCAGTCTCTACAATTTTGCCAAGTTTCGTGGAAATCCATTCAGCCGTTCGAGCTAAAAGTGAGTCCAACCGCCCTATGGAAATGAAGGAAATGAATGGGTAATTTGTAATTAGCAAATAGCTAATCGCAAACTAGGAATGGTAAAGAATCGCTATTTATTCCTTAAAGTTCGCTATTTAGGAAATGCAAAAAACTTTGATGATACATATGGCGGTTCATCTCTAACAAGATAAGAAGCATAGGGATACATTTATGATGACTGGCGCATCACCAGGGATGTGTTAGTCATTCTGTGCCGCTGTTCCGTCACCTATGGTGTGCTGCATTTACAATGCGGCGCATCATGGGGCAAAAACAGCACAGATGCGTGATGTATCTGTGCCGTAAAGGTGGCGCATTGCTGGAGTTGTATCGCAAGTGTGATGAAGCTCCAGCAAGGGTCGGGGGTGCCCCTGTCGCAGGGTTTCTGTTCTCACACAGAACTGTGGACAGAGGATTGGAACCTCGGCGAATTAGGGTGTCCCAAAACTCACGTTAGTAATCAAAAACTCCTTAGCAAGCTAGGTACAGTGTCACATTGGATATAACAAACTCTCAATGTTTAGACAATCCAGAATATGAACTTATAGTACCTCAGGATACGTGGAACTCATGAACAGTCGGTCGTTATATATTTCTTAGAAACCAGAACATGGAGTTAAGAAGAACACATGTGTATTTGAAATGTTTATTTACTAATGCCGTCTTCTCAGGCGTAGTATCTTAGATAATACAAGTACACATATTATCAGTAGCAAAATTACCAGCATAGTTACTAGTACATAAAAAGCGAATGGTGATAGTATGTTAACATGCAGTAAATGAATAAGAGTTAGCAACACTTATAAGCAGCCGCGGGCCGTGGAGGGAGTTACGGTGAGGCAGGGAGGTGGGGAGGGGGAGAAGCAGGGTGGAGAATACAAGTACACATATTATCAGTAGCAAAATTACCAGCATAGTTACTAGTACATAAAAAGCGAATGGTGACAGTATGTTAACATGCTGTAAATGAATAAGAGTTAGCAACACTTATAAGCAGCCGCGGGCCGTGGAGGGAGTTACGGTGAGGCAGGGAGGCGGGGAGGGGGAGGGGCAGGGTAGAGAGGGCTCCACCCTGCTTCTCCCCCTCACCGCCTCCCTGCCTCACCGTAACTCCCTCCACGGCCCGCGGCTGCTTATATCTCACCCTCCCTAATACACATATTATATTATTTGCTAAGAAGGTCTCTTTGTGTTGGTTTAGGGCGTGCCCATACTTTAGTGTCTTAGATTTGAAGGAATCACATCAGCATACACCAGCTCTCTCTTCATGTGAACCGCATCAACTGTTGTGTATGTGTGTTCGGCAAAGCAATATAAAACCCGCCTCATGCCCAGAATTGGCAGAAGTTGCACTTATGTTATGAGTATGAAGTCGTGGAGATCAGACCTCATAACAATTCTGTATCGTGTTGTTCTTGAAACTTTAGCACTCGCTGTACAGATATAGTTTAACAAGCAAAGCAGATAGTAGAGCAATAACATATTATTCTCATGTAAACCACGATGAACTACTAGGTGGAAAGCTAAAGCAACAACTAAGTGTCGTGTGCAGAAGTTGCAAAAAAGGAAAAATGGCGTTTAAACCGGTAATGAGCCCATGCTAACTTAACACGGTGTAAAGATATCCAGGACCTAGATGACACCTCCCCATGATCCGGAAACGAACTGAATAAGATAATAGAAGTGCCATCTCATGAGAGCAGATTGCAAGTTTATATGTGGACGGTCCGCAAGGTAAAGCATTAAAAACTAGGAAAATTTAATGCTAAAGAAAAATAAAACAGCCAAGTACTTTATCGAGTCTTAAGCCAATAGGCAAGGTAAATAATAAAAACTTGACAAATAAGTCAATGAATTGTCAATGAAATGCTAGTACTCAGCATATCAAACATGAAAAAGGTCTATGACATAACTGTGTATGCAAAATAAGCTGCAACAGCCTCCAATAGGAAGTCACCGTCTTCATCCGAAAACAGTTCAGCCATCCAATTTAAAAGCGGAAAAGAACATACGTGCTCTCCCAGCACCGGATCCTCTATCACCATCAGAGGACAGCTCGGTGGGTTTTCAAGAAAGCTCTGTTCCAAGAAAGACTGTGCTGCCGCCAGTAAATTCCAGGGACCAATTAGTCCATGCATCAATGCCACAGCCATAATCCTTTCGCCAGGACAAACCAACTCGTGAGTAATGATAGGAGTCATCAGCTGATTAAAGTCGACGTCAGGAGAAACCGGTCCGCAGAGACACAAATCAATGGCCCAATCGAAATCACAGGTCAGGCAGTGAAATACAGGCTGGACACAGGTGAAGTAGGAGAATCGAAAAGATAATCCATATGCCGTGCTTAATATCGCCAACGGCATTGTGCCATAATATTCTAGCATGCGATTGCGGAACAGTGTCAGCAGCTGCAGGGTGGGAGGTTGCATAGGAGGGACATCCATATTTAAAAATGTAAAAAAGCACAAGAGCGTCCGCTGGTAATGCAAGTAAAAATGCCAATCCACGAAGCAGAGTGGAGAAAATAGAATGAAAGAAAGCAGGGATGACTCCAAAGATTTTCTCAAATGAAGTCACGAGACCACTGGTAACAACTTTAAAAAAGTGCGCCAGGGCCTTTGTGGAGGATGCGTTAAAGATAGTCCGAACCATCTTGCTGAAATTGAAAGGCAAATCTGAATTGAAAAGGGTCTGCACCTCTGTACGGGTGTTCGCTATGTGAAGCACGAAAGTTTCACGGGCCGAACTCAAGGCCACCTCTCTCTGAGACAAAAGAGCTCTTATTCTTGCCATGCCGTTGAAATCTCTCCCAAGGTTGGTATTTGTGGCCAGATTGAAAACTCCCTATGTTCATGTGTGGGAGGAAATAGAACATTTCTGCAGCAAATAACCCGTTCACTTACTGTTACGATAAAAGGAATACTTTTAATTAACTCAGAACAATCTTCATTATTGAGCATCAAATAACTACCATTTTCCAACAACTTGAACGTGGGGATGATAGCAGGAACTGGCGTGCCTTGCAACACGCAAGCCATATTTGGTCGGTGTTTGTTGCATGAACCGTGTAACTGTATGTGCCTACACATTAGTGAATGATCTGGCGTCTCAGTGCATTCCTCTCCATTCAGATAAACTTCTTGATCATCTTTGAAACATCTGTATGTGTATGGAAGCGACCAGATCTCATGAAGAAAAGCACTACCTAAAGGTTCATAACGACCTATTGGTATATATTTCATACAATTTGAAAACTTATATAAAGCAAAAGGCAGCGTTATTAAACCGTGGATAAGGCACGTTGCCAAAAAACCCGCAATCCTCTGCTGATGATGTCACTGAGCATGTCATGAATGATGTAATATGTGACATCATCAGCAGTGGATTACGGGTAATAGTATCTCTAGTTTACTCCCATATAGCTGTCTTTCTTTTAACATAAGTGTCTGTTTCCTTCCCTTATACTTACTGTTTTTGGTTCGCTTCCGGTTCGCGTACCGGCGAGCGAACTGGGAAGCGAACTAAGAGAAATAGAGGTTGGCACAGTTCCAAATATTGTACCAATTTTTTAATAACGGGGAGGTAGTTCTGAAAATAACTTTTTTTTAATTGTTTTTGTTGTTTTATATTTTTTTTATTATTTTTCAGAACTTTTTTTACTTTTTTTGAATTTTTCTGAACAGTTTTATATTTTTGGGGGTTTTTCTTGGAGGGGGCAATGAAAACGATTCATTGTAAAGGGCTCAACAGGAGCAACAAAACAAAAAAAAAGTATTTATTATTTTGGGCGTTTCGTACAAACTTGCATATGATAGTCAATAGCTCTGTTGATCAGAGTGATGCTTCTTTCTCCGTAGCAAATGAATCCATCGCAAAATACGCAGATGTGTTTTACTTCACCAAATCTCATTTGTATATTTGGCACCATCTCCCTGCCCTCTGGTCCCGTTACTTCCGGTACAACAGATCTTCTGGCCATAATAGGGAGATTATCTAGGTCGTTCCGAAACTGTGCAGCACTGTAGTTGTTAGGATGCCACCTAGTCATATGGCGATGCATTGTGTAGTTTCCGAAACTGTATTTTTTCTCGGTTCCTCTGGACAGTCTATCTTGACATATAAGGCAAGTTACGTATCTTGCATTTACTTTTTTCTGACCTTTGGGAATTTTAAAAAATTGCCAAATGAAGTTTTCTTTCCGGTGAGACGTCCTGGGTTCCTCAGGCAAAAACTGCCTCTCTTCCTGCTCTTCCTCGTCTTCCTCTTCTTCCTCTTCTTGCTGAATTATAACTTGAGCAGGTGGTCCACTCTTCCTTGGATGTGGTGGAGGTGGTGGGGAAGCACCAGCTGAAGCTACTAAAGAAGCCATTGCTCAGTGATCACAAAGGGTCTTTCTCTCACAATGATGAAAGTCAGAGTGAGGAAAGAAGGAGGGATTTTCATCATTTGGGAAAAACAAGAGTTCTCAACCAATGAAAAGTGTTCATTTTAGATTATATGACCTAGTCTTACATCATTAGGAAACCAAAAGTGAAATGAACCAATGAAAAGTGTTATTACCAAGTCACATGACTTGCTGTGTTTACGTTAAGCGCTTTGCAGGGCCTCCCGGTTTGCTTCCAGAAACCTGCGCTTTGCGACTCGCTTCGCGTACCAGTTCGCTAACGTAGCACGTCATATGACGTATCACGCGACAACGTGAAACGTCATGCGGACGGGAGGCGTCACGATGTTGTTTTCTAACGCGCCACTTGCGGTAAAGAAACGTTTACCGGCTCGCGGTCTATTTCGCGGCATCAAGGTCAGCTAACGGGAAGCTTCCCGATTCGCGAAGCGGGAACGAAGAAAAAAAAATATTTAAAAAAAAAATTATTCATAAACATATAAAATATATTTTTGGATTTAAAGAAGAATACATTTTACAGCTACAGATATTAGCTGTTAAAAAACCAATGAAATTCACTGAAAAAACCATAGGTTATAGACCATATATAGTTAGGAATTAGCATTTACAAAACCTTGAAAATTCACTGAAAAAACCATAGGTTATAGACCATATATAGTTAGGAATTAGCATTTAGAAAACCTTATTTTACTCACACAAAACCATTGAAATTCCATATATAGTTAGTTGCACTAACTATATATCGCGCACCCGCAATCCACTGCTGATGATGTCACATATTACATCATTCATGACATGGTCAGTGACATCACTGATGACATCACTGATGACATCTCAAATGACATCACTGATGACATCACTGATGACATCTCAAATGACATCACTGATGACATCATGACACACCAATACCAGTTACTATATACGCACTCACTGATTCCTACGTCTACACACACATTCACTCATTCACCCATACAATGACTCATACATACAGTCACGTATTATTACAACACTATCATATGCACTCATACACCTATGCAGACAGTCACACACTGCCACTCATCCATGGAGTTACTCGCACACCAAGTCAGTCCTGTAAAGAATCAATCACACTTCCATTTCTTCATCTATACAGTTAAACACAGAACACCATACTTCAGTGACATCACTGATGACATCACTAATGACATCTGAAATGACATCACTGATGACATCTCAAATGACATCACTGATGACATCATGACACACCAATACCAGTTACTACATACGCACTCACTGATTCGTACGTCTACACACACATTCACTCATTCACCCATACAATTACTCATACATAGTCAGTTATTATTAGAACACTATCATATGCACTCATACACCTAGTCAGTCCTGTGAAGAATCAATCACACTTCGATTTCCTCATCTATAGTTAAACACAGAACACCATACTTTTCACACATATACTAACACATACTTACTCTCTTATACAATCACTGATACAAGTACACATTGATATGCACAGAGTCACACACCTCCCAGCCAGCCACACACACACTCAGTCTTCCATACATCCAGTCATTCTTCAATATGTAAACCGTATTTAAACTTTACAAAAACACACAGACACTAGATGATGTCATCAGTGATGTCATTTGAGATGTCATCAGTGATGTCATCAGTGATGTCACTGACCATGTCATGAATGATGTAATATGTGACATCATCAGCAGTGGATTGCGGGTGCGCGATATATAGTTAGTGCAACTAACTATATATGGAATTTCAATGGTTTTGTGTGAGTAAAATAAGGTTTTCTAAATGCTAATTCCTAACTATATATGGTCTATAACCTATGGTTTTTTCAGTGAATTTTCAAGGTTTTGTAAATGCTAATTCCTAACTATATATGGTCTATAACCTATGGTTTTTACAGTGAATATATATATATATATATATATATATATACATACACATACATACACACACACACAGCCCTGGGGGATGAGGTCCCCAGGGGCGAACAAGGCTCAGGGAGACAGGCCATGCAGACCTACTCCCCTTTCAAATACAGGGGTCCTGGGGGATGGGGTCCCCAAGGCCTACTGAGGCACAAACAGGGGTCCCCCTCCCCTTAAAGAAACACAGCCCTGGGTGTTGGGGTCTCCAGGGCCTTAATTGATTGATTGATTTGAAAAGCACAAAAATGCCCAGGGGCATCTAGGCGCTAAGTTGATGTAGAAAACCAGAACTGCGGATGATGTAAGGCTCTAACTTGGAGGTAAAAAGCCAGGTTTTTACAGCTTTCCTGAATGATAGTAGCGAGGGGCTATTTTTTATTGTAATAGGAAGAAGGTTCTAGGTCTTGGCAGTCTGCAACAGGAAGCTCCCCTGTGGTAAATAAATAAATTACCGGTACTATTTTTCTATGCATTAAAGGAAAAAGGATAGCTCAATAAATGAGAGGCAGAGTCCGTGGTATCTGAGTCATACGGGCTTTAATTAAGTGGCTCGAGCCAATGGACATCGGGTTCCATCACCTACTAAGGCTCAGGAAGGGACAATCTCGACCTCGATCTCAACATTTCATTAACATCATACAGTATATATAGTAAAACCATACAGTTGCATTGAATACAGTAGGCGTAACAAGTGAAAAAAGAAAGATAAGAACATATGGGCGTGAAAGAAGGCGTGCACAGGGCGTGCACGGAGGTGTGTGATGTAGACGTCACAGAAGTGTCATAAGTGGGTGGACACATGGAGGGGGCTTCATGGGCAGCTGGAACCTTTAACCTACTGGTGCGCGCAAAACGAGTCATGACGTGTAACTGGGGAGAGCTGGGGGGCGCTGACTCCTAGCACTAGTAGAGGAGACTGAAGTCTGGGATGTCAGAACGACCTGTACCTATAGCGTATCTGATATCTGGTGTTTAGAGTACATGTTGCTTGATTCTAAAAGTCATCAGGGCAAAGGCTACTTGTCACTAAAAGCTAGTGTATGCATATAATTCGTCATGTATTGCGTGAACTATGGATCTTCTATGGATACTTAATTCAGGAAATCACTTGCATGGAGACAGAAAGACTAGACTGTAGATGGATATGTTTATGCTGTTCGTTAGCTAGGAATGAGAAGCCGGGGAGCTGAACAGATAACTGTAGGCATAATATATTCTTGGCAGGCAGGCCAGGCCGAGCCGGGCACCGCGTTGCTTGGCAGGAAGTAAGGGAAGGGTCAGGGATGCGGGCGGGGCTGCATCTCTCGGAGTGATTCAGGAGGCTTGAGGCCTGGATCTCGTGTCCGGGCCCTGTGGAGCCCTAGAAACGGGTGCAACTCGATGATTTAACGTGCACCATGTAAAAGACATTGGCAACATAGGCCTAAAAGCCTAATTCACGTTGCTTTCAGGAGGACTGGATAACTGACATACTAACGTTGGACGCAACTGTAAATGCGTCTTTATATTCGGTCATGGAGGGAAAATGCATATTACTCATGCACATATATTACATGTTGGGGGAACACGTAGGGACACATAACAGGGCAAAATTCAATTTTCCTCATTCCCTCCTTCTTCCCTACGTTCCCTTCAGGAAACATCAATATTCATGAGACCATCTATCTGTTCATACAGCATCATTTGCTCGTCTTTTTTCTTTTGGGAATGGGACTTTGGACGTGGAATACAAGCTGTAGCGCACAAGCCGCAAATCGCTGGGCCACATTGTAAACAGAGACAACAACTGAATATGATCATTACTACTACTCCCAGGAATGACAGTACTTTCCATCCCCATGCAGATATTACACTCCAGAGCCAGCCGGACCAAGTCCAGGTGCCTGGATTCTGGTGTAGCTGATGAGCTATATTATGAAGTCTAGTTATTGCTGAATACACAGACGGTGCGTTATTAGGAATGAAAACGCAACAACTAGATCCGATGACTCTACAAGCTCCGCCCCTATCGGCCAGTATGACGTCAAGAACAAGGCGGTTCTGAAGAACAACAAATCTCATAGCAGACTGTTCTTCTGTTAAGTTACCTAGGGCGGAAGTAGTCTCATTCACTACTGCTTCAAGGGTTCTGGTTAACCTGCGTATTAATTTACTATTCTGGACGGGACCTATGAAGAAAAAGAAACCTTTATTGAAATCCGTATACTGTTCCAATGCAGTTTCAGTCTGATCGACAATTGGGGACTCAATCTCCCTTCTATGTCTGACGTGTACTAGATGTGTATTTCGGTGATAATCAGACGGGGCTAGGAAAACAGGTGGCAATAGGAATGCAATGTAACATGTTCCATCCCAATCTAGGGGCAAACGTACATATGCGGTCTGACCACATATGAAATAGGAATGACGTGAGGCTTTGAAAGTAGACTTCCCACTGTCACTATACTCGACCACAGTAGTACAATCACTGTGTCCTAGGTGTACTGAACCATTTTTTCTAACACATAATTCGCCTTTCACTGGTAGAACTGTTATAGAAGGCAAATCTGGATTAGTCTTGGACTGAACATTCAAAACCATGATGTTGGAGGAAAAATTACCTAGATCATATACTTCATTTTCTAGATCTAACCCTGTCCTATGGGAAAGACCGTCCTTGTCTGGGAAACAGGTTTCATTCATAACTGTATTCAGAAGGGACTTATCGTTTAAAGATGACGTCAATGTAAACCATGCTCCACACGAACCATTGTGTGAAAATGGATAGGGAAAGAGTGGTAGAGCTCCCTTCACTGTCTGGTAAGGGGGGAGTCGACCACATACCCAGCAATTAGTGGCATTGCTGGTCTGGTGTGAATAGTGTAACATACGAATAAAAGTATTGTTGCGCATTGCAAGTCGATAGGATAACTCGTGAGGGGGTAGTTCACTGAATGTGTGCTCTACTGTATTATTAGAGGAAAGGTGTACATGTGAACCAAGAGGAGGAAAGAATACGTGTAATAAACAACTTATACATGTGATCGTAAGACTCAGAAAAAACATAAACAATAATGTAATGATACATCTACTTCGGAGACCTTTACAATATTTCATTTTCTTGGAGTTTCGTCTATCTCTCTCACTAGGTGGGTCTATCTTATACATGTCAGAAACCTGTCTAACCGCTTCACCCGAGGGGGACTTAAACAATTAAACGCTGTCTGACTTACTAGACCTTAATTTAAGTTTATACTCCTGCTGCGGAGTTTTCTCTAACAGGGGAAGTTTAGAGTCAGTATCGGGCAGTCCTTGAAAAAAGTCTTTGGACGCAGTCCATGGACACGCTTGATGTGACTGGAATGGAGCCAGCCTTTTCTTCCTTCTAGCTTTACGGCGGTCCTTGTGGTCATCAGAACGAGTTTTGGCTCCTTCCAGCGGGGCTCCAGAGGGCTCGAGCGATCAAAATTCCGAACTAGAACGAGATCCCCTGGAACGACCTCGTGCGGTTTCACCTGGGTGTTGTCCGGGAAGGCAGCCACGACCTGTGAACGACAAGAGAGTAGTGCAGACATCAAGGAAGCTAGGTAATCTGTCAGCATGTTACTGTCAACATCTGTGATTTTACGAGGCATAGGTGTACCCCACATGTTCGGGGGACGACCGAAAACGACTTCGTAGGGTGACAAACCAGATCTGGAGTGAGCGACCATTCGCATATAGAAGAGGGCAACCGGCAGGGCTACCATCCAATCTACACCTTTTTCGGCACAAACCTTCGCTAATCGTGTTTTCAGAGTCTGATTGTGTCGCTCGACGAGGCCAGCTGCCTCAGGATGTCGTACGCAGTGGAATTTCCACTGGTACCCTAACAGAAGTGATACCTGTTTCATGAGTTCGGACGAGAATGGCTGTCCATTATCTGAATACACGACCCGGGGCAAACCATATCGAGGGAAGAACTCACGAACCAACTGCTTGGCAGTGGTCGCGGCAGTATAATCTGGGACTGGATATGCTTCTGTCCATCTGGACAAAGCGCAGACAACTACGAGGACATACTTGAATCCTCGACATCGATCCATCTGGATATAATCCATCTGGAGGACTTCAAAAGGGTGGTCAGGAGGATGGAATCCACCTTGTTCCACGGGAACACCTTTACCTGGATTGAACTGACAACAGATCATGCAGGTACGCACTTTCTGCTTCGCTGCTGCTCGTAAAAGCTTGTTAAACCAGAGATTCTGGATGCTGTCTAACATGGCTTTTTCTCCTAAGTGTGCTGGACTGTGTGCTGTATTAATGATGACTTGAACCATAGAGTCGGGGAGAAACCATGTGGCTTTTCCCTTCGTCAACCATCCCTGATCTGTCTGGACCCCTCCTTGTTCAGACCATTTCTTGATTTCGTCTGGAGTAGCGTGTGTCTGTATGTCTAGTATATCTTGTGTAGGGTCTTTGACTGTCATGCAAGTCGTCGGGACTGGAACGTCTGTCTTTGTCGTGTCAGCTGGAATGTCTGGAGTCTGAGCTGTAAGCTTGGCTGTTCGATCTGCCAGGTCATTACCCTGGGAAATGGTGTCAGTGACTTTCGTATGTGCTTTGCACTTCATAATGGCTATAGCTGTAGGTAAATGTATTGCTTCTAACAGAGTTTGAATGAGGGGGCCATGCTGAATCTTGGCTCCATGAGAGGTCATGAAACCTCGTTCTTGCCAGAGGACTCCAAAGTCTCCGAATGCATAACGTGAATCTGTATATATGTTTACTTTCAGGTTCTTGGCTCGTATACAGGCTTGGGTCAGAGCGATGAGCTCTGCTGCTTGAGCAGACAGGGTGTCAATACGATGTGTTTCTATAACTTCAGTTTCAGTAGTCACTGCATATGCTGCTACTAACTCTCCTGTACTTGTTCTCATACATGAACCATTCACATAAAGTGTCAGGTCTGGGTCAGGTAATGCAATGTCCGTCAAGTCTTGTCTTGGCTTCGTCATGGTGTTAATAACTTCCACACAGTCGTGTGCGGCAGGATTTGAGGAAATCGAAGGTAACAGTGTAGCAGGATTTAATATGTTACAGCGTCTGATCTCTATGTGTGGCTGAAACAGTGTCAGTTCATATCCTGTCAATCGTGCTATAGTCAAGTGCTGAGTCTGTGTTCGGTTTAAAAGAACTTCCACGGAGTGTGGAACCTGTACTGTCAGGGAGTGTCCTAACACTATGGAGTCACTTTGTCTGATAGCTAAAGCTGTGGCTGCAACTGATTTGAGGCACGCAGGCAAAGCCTGGGCTACTGGATCTAATGTGCTAGGAAAATAAGCACAAGGCTTGTGTTGTTGTGTTTGTGGAGAAGTGTGGCTCAGGGGTTAGAGGCAGCAGACCCGGAAGCTGAGATCGGTCCTGGACCAGGGTTCAATTCCCCGCCTCGGCGGGTCTTGGGCTAAAAAATTCCACGGACTCAATAATTCTCGCCCTGGTGCCTCCTCGACTCACGGGTTCACACTCTGCGACTCTGGGCAATAGCTTGCTTAATCTCCACAACGGCCCCTCGCGGCGGGATGCCTGACTTTCACCTTGTGGATACCCTGCTATCTCACAGGGGAATACCAGGAAGGGTTCCCTAAGCAAGCGCCGGGAAACCCACTGCGGGTAGCTGTGCGCTATATAAGCTCAACTACATTTACATTTACATTTATCCTGCTTGATCTTGTGCGAGAACAGATAATGCTGTACCATCACGTTCAGTGACAAAAAGTGTAAAAGGTTTACTGTAGTTTGGTGTTGCTAAAACAGGTGCTTGGCATAAAGCTTTCTTTAATTCATTGAAAACAAGTGTATGTTCCTGGGTCCAAGGGAGGACAGTCGATGTCGCTGCCTCCTGTGTTGTCAACTGTATCAGTGGCTTGGCTAGATATGCGTACTGAGGGATCCATGGTCTGCAGTAAGAAGTGAGGCCGATAAAAGCTCGTACCTCCTTCTGTGTCTTGGGCTGTGGAAGGTGTGCAATTAACTGGATACGGTCAGGTGTCAGCTGTCTACCCCTCTTGGACAGCAAGTGTCCAAGGTATACCACTTGCTGGACACAGAATTGCAGTTTCGAAGGGGACACCTTGTGCCCCATCTCAGCCAGAAAATACAAGACTGTCAGTGACGCACGTTCGCAGTCACGTTCTGTACGGGCTGTGATCAATAGATCATCAACGTACTGGAGCAGGGCAGTGTCAGTTGGCATGTGAATACTGTTTAGTTGTCGTTTCAGTGCTTGACTGTGAATACTAGGACTTTCTGTGAACCCTTGAGGTGCACGTGTAAATTTATAGCTTCTTCCATTTAAACAGAATCCGAAAAGAAACTGGCTGTCTGGATGGATGGGGACACTAAAGAAGGCGTTCTTGAGATCAATAACAGTAAAGAACGCTGCTTCGGAATCAATGGCAGTCAATAGGGAAGAGATATCTGGAACCACTGGGTACTGGGGTATGATACATTTATTAAGTTCTCGAAGGTCAATCACTAGTCGATAAACTGGAGGTGCATTTGGGTCAGTACGTTTAAGAATCGGAATGATCGGAGAATTACATACATTGGAGTCAGTTTCTACAACCACTCCTTGAGCAATGAGCTCGTCAATAATTTTCGATAAGGCTGCTACAGCCTCAGGTGGCAACTTGTATTGTCGTATTCGGGGTAATACAACTCCTTGTTTCAGAGTGACACGATATGGTGTAATGTGCATATAACCTACATCAGTTGGACCTTGCGCCCATAAATGCTGTGGTACATTCAGTAATCTTGGATCAAAATCTTTTAACACATAATGTCCTTTAAAATCACGTAAAAACAATCTCACTCCTTCCGGAGAACAACAAATCACTGCTCCTAGTTCTTTCAATGTTTTAATACCAAGTAAGTTTTCTGGACATGATTTCGTAAGTAACAAGTCTGTAGTTCGGGACAATGGACCAACTTCTAGGGAAACTGGTTTCGATATTTCGTTAACAATAGGCTTTCCTGAAAATCCCAGGGAAACATTTCTTGAGCCTGAGAGAGGAGCCCCTGGAACCTCGTCATGACTGATGGTAGTCCTACTTGCCCCTGTATTAATCAGAAATTTTCTGTCTTTCCCTAATACCTGGCTGTGTACATAGGGACCCTCTTGATCTACAGGAATCTTGATGAGAGGCAAGCCAACCTCCCTCTCTAGGCTGTTTCATGAATACTGCAGATATTCCGGATAATCTGACTGTGCATACTGGTACATCTGCTGTGTAACGTGTTGTGTGGCAGCTATAGGCTGCGGTACTGTGACTGTCTGTTGTGGGTTCTGCGGTGGTTGCGTGTTCTGTGGAACATGTTCCTGTCTAGGAGGACGCGGTCTTTCTTTCGTCTTACCAGTAGCTATGTTGTGTTTCAGAACTGCACATTCGTTTATATAATGACCTGGCTGTTTACAATAATTGCATGTCCCTTTAACGGGAGCTGTAGAATGACTGGTCTGAGTCGTACCCCTCTTCTGACTATCTACTGGAACAGACTGTGCAACTAGTACTTTCATTTTCGTGTCTTTCATACGTCTCCTTTCGTGTTCTTGTTCTTCTCTGATTCGGTTCTGGTGGTACTGTAACATTTGTAACATTTGGGACGGGGTATTAGCTTGCCATGTACTCTCGACTTTCAGTACTCGATTTTTAACTTGTGGTAAAGAATTCTCTACTAGTTTGGTAACAAAAAGATGTGGATACGACTCACTACTTGTTTTCAAGCCGCTATTAATAATGAAACATTTCTCAAATCTGGAATAAAAATCACTAGTGTCTTCGTCTTGTTTCTGTTTACAGGCTGAGATGGCATCCCAGTCTTCCTTTTTCGTGCTTAGTAATCTTGGCAACACTTGAATTAACAATTCGGGCAATGCTTTGGCTTTTTCCCCGAGACCGGTACCAGGAACTCGTGTATTATCTTCGTTCTCTAATTCTGCCCAGTCAATCTTTTTCTCTCCCACCTCCCATTCTTTTTCTTTAAGTTTTTCATATATGCCCGCAGGCAACAGGACCTTTAACATTTTAATGATATCGGGATACGTGTATTCTCCCATACGGAGCATGTCTTTTAATTCACGGTGGAACCCTGCTGGATCTTTATCGTGACAGGGTACTAACTTTTTAATTTCTAGTAGTTCTATTTTCGTTAAAGGGGTGTAAACAAATACTCGTTCGAGCGCACCTCCCGTACCCTTAACAGGATGCACTTCTCGCAAGGGATTCTGTCTGTCTATGTAAAATGCCTTCCTTACTGGGGGTGGAACAGGAACAAAATGTGGAGTCAGGAACGTTCTGTATTTATGGCGTTGTTCTAAAATGACATTAATCAAATCGGTACCTAGGCCTTTCCATCGGTTTAGGAGTAACTCGTCCAATACATTATATAGGGGACCTGGATCAGAATGCTGACTTTCATACAGGGTAATGAGGTGCTGGATCATGTACATACCCACCAGCCGCTGTTCGTCTGGTGAAAGATTCAGAAACGTTTGGGCCACTACTTCGTCTCTAAATGCGCTAGAATTACTAGTCCATTGAACTGCTGATCGGGCTAGTTCCTGTTCATGCATGGTACTAAGCTCACTGTAACCTATTCGTTGTCTCAGGACTCTATCGGTAGCTTGGAATAAATGCTCAAGAGAACACTGTTCTGGTACGGGAGGAAGAAAAGTTTTCTTACATTCTAGGCGTGTGGATCTGTCAAAAGGTCTCGCCCTACCTACGTACGCTATTCTTTCTAGATTGTCTGTGTCTGCATCTTCGTCTGAAGTATCATTCTCTTTCTCGGGTTGTCTTGTTGCTTTCTCCCTTTCGTGTATGCCTAGAATTTCTTTACGAATCTTTCTATACATGGTTTCTATACAATTTTGTTTACTGTGTTTTCCGTCTGCTATGTTGTCACTCCATCTTGTCAGGACTTTCATCTCATCTTTGTCCTTACCAGGCTGGTCTTGTTCTCTTATTAAACAATTTATCAAAAACTGCAAGAGCATATTTTGAGTCTCGACTTTCCTTTGGGCCATAGCCTCGTGAATACTTTCTGGTCCTTCCCCTGTTCGGATGAAATGATATATTCTGTCTAGATGTTCCCCCATTTCTGGTATGATAGTCAAATAGCTTGCAACTCGTCGTAGACGTACGGAATATAATATCATGTGATCTTCGCCTGGCACTGGATCATATCTACAATCAGTAAGGTACTGTTTGAGGGCTGCGTATGTAGCCACTTTCGGCGTACGTTGTAATGCTACGTCTCTTAGCGTCATTCGTTTTGCTTGAGGCGGGGTGATAGGGATACCTCCCCCTGCTCCTCCTGCACTAGAATCGTCAATTAATACTGGATGTGCCGTTGCTGCTGGTAGTGTGACTGGTAAAGTAGGCAAGCGTAATGTGGGTTGGTCCTGGGATACTGGCGGATTAAAAGGATTCCCGGGACCAGTGGCTGGAGGAACAGTAATTGCATTATCAACAGGGTTTTGAGGTTGAGCAGGCGGGAGAGGACGCGGATTTGTATATTCTGGGACAGTGTCGTCAAAATAGGAAGAAAGGAAAATTTCAGCTGCGGTCGGTTTATGACGTAGCTTAGTCGGGACCAATGGTGGTGGTAAATTACAGGGTGCTTCCGTGGTCGCCTTAGGCAGGCCCTCGGCGAGAAGGGGATACATGCCTTTAATAAGGGCATTTCTTTGTCTGTCTAACTGTTCTGCTCTAACTCGTTCACCTTCTTCTAGTAGTTCCCTTTCTTGGGCTTTTTCTGATGATTCTCTACTTAGTTCTGATTTTCTGATTTCTTTTTCTGTTCTTTTATGCGATTCTTTACGCCACAATTCTATGGTATCTTTCTGGGATTGTCTGGCTTTCTTTTTCCATAATGCTTCCTCTACTCTCATGATGCACTCAGCATCCCAGGTTCCTGAAACAGGCCATCTATATTTCTCTTCCAGATTCTTGGTATAATCTACCCATAAGTCTAAGTACAGTATGGCATCTAAGCCATGTTTATGATACATGAAATGTCCGGGACTGTCAATAGGTGGGACAGGAACTGATTCTTCGAGTATCCCTTTTCTGGTACCTGACGTAACTTTGAAAACAGAGGCATATTTAAACGTACTTGAACTTGAACACAATACACAATGAACACAGTAATGAATAGCAAAACAAATCATTCATACCACGACATCAAAAACACATTAAAAACAGTTCGAACAGATACTACCTAGTACATTGAAAACATAATACTGACAATCTCGAGAAACTATACTAGAAAACAGAATTACTGGATGCACTGCTAAAACAGTACAGAACATACCGGTCTCATAAAGAGACACGTCATACCGTATCCACCTAGGTGAACACGTCGGACCGGATTTGTGTACCCAAACCCGTCTGGACCGGGCACAAATTAATGCACCCGTCTAGATGCGTTCCCAGCAACGGTACTCACCGGGAAGCAAAACTGAAGGCCTCGGAAACTCGACTGGACTGGACTGCTACGACGTCTGGTTACTGCTACGCACTACGCATGCGCTTCGGGCTTCGGAAACAGGTGGGCCTCCGGATACCTCGGACCTTGCTTTCTCGGCTTGGGCTCTGGTCGGGACTCCCCGCCTTCCTCACCGCCTCGTCTGGATGCTGGACCGCAGTCTCCGTCTCCTCCGTGGGCCTGAGGGAGTTTAGCAGGAAAACCTGCAGGTGCGCAGAAGGGTCCGTCACGGCTGTAGAAGGGGTCAGGGGGCCTGCGTTACATCGCCGGCGCGTGGGGAAAGGGGACGTCCCTATTCAGGCGCCATTATGTGGTAAATAAATAAATTACCGGTACTATTTTTCTATGCATTAAAGGAAAAAGGATAGCTCAATAAATGAGAGGCAGAGTCCGTGGTATCTGAGTCATACGGGCTTTAATTAAGTGGCTCGAGCCAATGGACATCGGGTTCCATCACCTACTAAGGCTCAGGAAGGGACAATCTCGACCTCGATCTCAACATTTCATTAACATCATACAGTATATATAGTAAAACCATACAGTTGCATTGAATACAGTAGGCGTAACAAGTGAAAAAAGAAAGATAAGAACATATGGGCGTGAAAGAAGGCGTGCACAGGGCGTGCACGGAGGTGTGTGATGTAGACGTCACAGAAGTGTCATAAGTGGGTGGACACATGGAGGGGGCTTCATGGGCAGCTGGAACCTTTAACCTACTGGTGCGCGCAAAACGAGTCATGACGTGTAACTGGGGAGAGCTGGGGGGCGCTGACTCCTAGCACTAGTAGAGGAGACTGAAGTCTGGGATGTCAGAACGACCTGTACCTATAGCGTATCTGATATCTGGTGTTTAGAGTACATGTTGCTTGATTCTAAAAGTCATCAGGGCAAAGGCTACTTGTCACTAAAAGCTAGTGTATGCATATAATTCGTCATGTATTGCGTGAACTATGGATCTTCTATGGATACTTAATTCAGGAAATCACTTGCATGGAGACAGAAAGACTAGACTGTAGATGGATATGTTTATGCTGTTCGTTAGCTAGGAATGAGAAGCCGGGGAGATGAACAGATAACTGTAGGCATAATATATTCTTGGCAGGCAGGCCAGGCCGAGCCGGGCACCGCGTTGCTTGGCAGGAAGTAAGGGAAGGGTCAGGGATGCGGGCGGGGCTGCATCTCTCGGAGTGATTCAGGAGGCTTGAGGCCTGGATCTCGTGTCCGGGCCCTGTGGAGCCCTAGAAACGGGTGCAACTCGATGATTTAACGTGCACCATGTAAAAGACATTGGCAACATAGGCCTAAAAGCCTAATTCACGTTGCTTTCAGGAGGACTGGATAACTGACATACTAACGTTGGACGCAACTGTAAATGCGTCTTTATATTCGGTCATGGAGGGAAAATGCATATTACTCATGCACATATATTACATGTTGGGGAACACGTAGGGACACATAACAGGGCAAAATTCAATTTTCCTCACCCCCCCCCCCAACTGACCTGCTTGAATTTAGGGACCTGAATCAATGTTGCCTGACCAGATCTCATGCTCCTGGCCGGCTCATACCGTTTCAGATGAGATTTAAAAAGTGTGGTCCTAATAGGCTAGGCAAACTGAGTTAAACCTTATCCTTTTCTCCATTGGTAGCCAGTGGAGGGCTCTTAGTCTGTGGGCAACCGGCTCAGGTCTGGGGATGTCCAGCACCAACCTAGCTGCTTCGTTCTGTAGACGCTAGAGTTTTGTCACATGTTTGTATCCCAGCATACAATGCATTGCTGTAATCCAACCTGGACAAGGCCAGTGCCGTTACTAGTGTTTTGCATGATTCGTGGGGAATGAAAGGTAGTAGTCTTCTTAAGGCTCAGGGAGAGGCCCCATGGCCCCGCTCCCCTTCTGTTCTACATTTTTGCCACAGGCTTGGTCTCGACAGGGCCTAGATTAGTTTGGGGAGGGGGCCCCATGGCCCCTTTCTCCTTTAAAAAAAAATGCCCTGGGTGATGGAGTCTTATGAGGCTCGGGGAGATTGGCCACATGGGGGGGGGGGGGGGGCGGGGTTGGCTTTACATATGGTAATAAAATATTACTGTAAGTTATTTTAAAAACAACTAGAAATTCACTGGAAAGATCAAAGGTTATCTGAAATCTGGCACAGACAATCTTAATGTATGCCTTTCTGCAAGTACATCATTTTAAAACATATTACTAGTTGTACGACACTCTGGGGAAAATACCTAAATGGGGTGGAACCAGAAACGAGCACTGTCCCCGATGCCATTCATACAGCGCACATTTGATACACTGGTTGCAACCTGCCCAGCCCTAGGTGGCCTAATTGGGGACATTACTGAGTTCCTGGAGGGACGACTGGGACTAAGTATAGTACAGAGCCCGTAACTTATATTACTGGGAATTAGTAATGAATCAATCCCTAGCCAAGAACAGGCATCTGTGTTTATTGTAATGACGGATTTTCGGCTAAGCTTGGCTACGGCATGGCAAGACCTCTCTGCACCTTCGGTCCAACAATGGCTCGGTCGTATAATGGCTATTTATCATACGCAAGTGGCAGTATATGCAAAAAAAAGCGAGGGGGCTAGGAGGAAAGGGTCAAAGGTGTGGGCACCTCTGACAGGTGGGTGGCTACACTTGAAGAGGGATAGTAGAGCATCTTTCCATTCTCTATAAGATGTGGGAATGGGAATCAGTTGGGTACATTTTTCCGCAGGTGTCTTCTACGTGGAAAAGATAGGAATATATGTATAAATGTTTGATCAGTGTATAAGACGTGACATGAATTAATCTTAAGAACGGACTGTCTACTTGGAGAGGTACGTTAAAACGTAAGCTATAAAATGTGCAATAAAGATATGTTTAAAAGAAAAAAAGGAAAACATCAAGTCATTCTCAAAGCTGTTGCAAAGGTAACCCATGAACCTGAGAAGAGGGGCTGTGAACTGTGCTTGGTAGAACCAAAAACCTACTTGAGGAATTATCAGCCTCAGCTTTTTAAGATTGGAAGTAAACCAGTTTTGCTCTTAGTATAAGTGGTTTACAACCACTGCAATGGATATGACAAGTGCTTCTGGCAAAGGGTATATTTTTAAGGTTTTTCACTCAGTGTGGGCTCTCTCATGTCGAAAGGCATCCATTCTACAACTCAAGTGTTTCTGACAGTCAGAACAGTTACAGGGATTTGGCACAGGACGCGTTCTTTCATTTTAATTGAAATTAATTTTATGAATAAAGCTTTTCTGGCATTCAGAACACTAATAAACACTTTTCCTTTATAACATGGATCTTCCAACTGAATCTTTACATACCTTCATAACACTCATACATTTATTTTAGCTAGTATTGGCTTTTACATGTGGAGTGAGAATTATTGTATAACTAAAGCTTCTCTGGAATTCAAAGAACTGAAGAGGTTCTTCCCCCATTGTGTGTTCTCTCATGAACAGTAAGGTGACGTTTCACACCGAAGCTTTTCTGGCATTCAAGGCACTGATAAGGTTTTTCCCCAGTGTGAGTTCTCTGATGTATAATAAGACTGGTTTTATAACTGAAAGTTTTTAGGCATTCAGAGCACTGATAAGGTTTTTGCCCAGTATGAGTTCGTTCATGGTGAGTGAGACTAGCTCTTTCCCTAAAGTTTTTGTGACATTCAGAGCACTGATATGGTTTCTCCCCAGTGTGAGTTCTCTCATGTAAAGTTAGACTGAGCTTATAACTGAAGCTTTCCGGGCATTCAGAGCAGTGATATGGTTTTTCTCCAGTGTGGGTTCTCTCATGTTGAGTGAGAAGGTATTTACGACTAAAGTTTTTTGGGCATTCAGAGCACTGATGGGATTTCTGCCCAGTATGGGTTAACTCATGCCGGGTGAGAACTTTTTTTCGACTGAAGGTTTTCTGGCATTCAGAGCACTTATGAGATTTTTGCCCAGTATGTGTTCTCTCATGTTGAGTGAGATCTGTTTTAACTATTTGGGCATTCAGAGCACTGATAGGGTTTCTGTCCAGTGTGAGATCTCTCATGGCGACTGAGATTGGTTTTTTGAGTGAACCTTTTGTGACATTCAGGGCACTGATAAGGTTTCTCTCCAGTGTGCGTTCTCTCATGTTCAGTAAGTCTGAATTTACACGGGAAACTTTTGTGGCATTCAGAGCACTTATGAGGTTTTTCCCCAGTGTGAGTTCTCACATGTCGAGTCAGATGGTGTTTGCGAGTGAAGCGTTTCTGGCATTCAGAGCACTGATGACGTTTTTCCCCAGTGTGAATTTTCTCATGCTGACTGAGACTGGATCGACAACTAAAGCTCTTCTCACATTCAGAGTATGTATGAGACTTCTTTTCGGTGCTAATATCTCCAAGTTCGTTTTTATCTTGTATACATTCCATTATCAGGTAAGATTTCTTTCTGAAGTTAATGTCTCCAAGTTGAGATTTTTCTAGCAGACACACCAGAAGACAAGACTAAATCTTATTCAGCATGTGTTTAGCATCACCCACTCAAATGTGGTGCACTTGTTCAACTTAACACTTGGACACTTATTTAGCCAAAGATCACTTCTCTGTGGAGTTCACAGTTTATATCCTCTGTAGGCAACCTAATTCACCCTACAACCTTAATATCAGCAGCCCCTGGTACTTATGGGGAAGCCTCTCATGGGATTATTGCATCTTTATTACATCTATGTGGATTCTCTCACCCTTTTCTGATACATATTTGTTTATGAGTTAATGAAGCACTGATTAGGTCTTTGGTTGGTGTTCAGTATTTCAAAACTAGGTACATATTCACATAATGTATTGGCATGAACATTCAGAATACTTTTATGTATCGGTAGCAGCACATTGTTTCTTGTCACCCTTCTTACATATGTCTCCTATGTCTGTATATAAGACTACAATGAGGATATTAAGGATTTTGCAGGTCTTGCCCGGTAAAAAGTACCTGAGGTCACATCTAATGGGCAAGGATGATAGTGGACATGTGGACCCGGACTACAAGCAATAGGTCATTGGTCACACAGGTGCTTTTATTTTCCCTCATTCTCCTTCCTTTGGTCCCACATCGCTAGTTCGTAACTAGCAGATATCTTAGTCCTAACCTGACCACCTGGTCTTTTAAGCAGCTTCATTAACACTGTATAATTGATGAACAGATATTTGTTTTTGATTTAAAGACTATTCACTGGATATGGTGCTCAAGTGTTCCATTTTGCTGAGGTCTGTTAAAAACTCTTCAAGTCCCCCTAGTTCTGTCTGTATGATCTTCTCTTGGATCGGATAGAGCTTTAGACTGATGCTTGTCCTCTCTGGTTGAGACAGATGGTCTTCCTGCCCTGGGTTAACATCTCCAGGGTATTCTTCATATACCATTAGAGCAGCAGGAAATCTATTTATAGAAACTGCTTTCACATTCTTTATTTTACTCTAATCCAAGTTCCTCACCACATCTTTTTCATAGATACTTTCCTCTTGTTGGAGCTCTGAAGCAACTTTATTTCTTTACCATCAGTCCTTTAATAGTTTTCAATTATACTGATCACCATTTTGTCTTCTACGCCCAGTCTTCAATAACCTGTGGATTTAAAACCAGAGATTGTTAAATAATGCAAACTGGAACAAAGGAATAACATTTATTAGCTAATCCAGAGTCTGAGTTCATTTTGGGCGAGGGATGAAAGGGCTCTAGGCATTCTCGAGATAGAAAGCTTGGGAACACTGGAACACTAGATTGAGGAGGTCTAAAGATGGAAATTCTGATTAACAGTTTTGTGCACATCAGTAATAATCAGTTAGCTATTCAAGTGTCTGATCAAAACTTCCTCCCACTCACTGTGCGGTATACCTCTTCGTACAACTCACCAAACCAGACAAGCAATATCTCAAAGAACAAGCACTCACACCCTCAAAAGAGTCTCCCCTTCCCAGCACCACAAACAATAGAAAAGATAAGACAAGAATTTTGGAATATCATTGCCAACCTTAAGCTGGCAGTTGACTTACTACGGCTCAGGAAACTAGGAGACCGCATAGAACTCCAACCCCCTACAAACACGTAGTAACAAGCACACCTAGATGGATCTCTATGCCTTTGCCAAAAAACTATACGCCTTAACAGGACAACAAACCAAATGTTAAAGGTGGACATTGATGACCTTTGCCAATCTTACATACCATACCCTCACCACACAGAAACAACTTATAAAATATACACAATAGCTATAAATACGTCTTTGGAGCAATGAATCATCATAGCTTCTACTATAAACCTCTCAAAAGTAAGACAGATCACATTCAACCCAGGTAATCAAGACAGAAAAAGAGAGCCTAAAAAGACACTGAAAAGCTTACCGCACAACAGCAATCAGCAGCTAAATATGCCAAAGACATAGCCGACCCCATCCTGTCACATAATCTAGACCAGGGGTGTGGAATTTAATAAAATATCTACATTTCCAAGGGGCAGGATGCTCCAGAAATCTACTTGTCCCTTTAGTGCCATGTAGTGTGGCGACAAATTATGGCCGCAAACTCCTTATATAGGAGCTCTGATATAGCCTCTCCGATTATGCCAGGGGCTCATACCATAGTAGTGTTTGAATATTTGCGGTCCGCTTATGTTGCCACGTTTCCGCAGATCTACATACTGGGGCTGAAGGTAGTAGTAAGCCATAGTTCTAGGGTTAGAATGACATTTTGAGCCCGTGCAAACCTACTAACTTACATACTTTAAGGGTTTTCAACAACTCTTCTCTGATCTTTTCCCATACAGAGAAATGTTGGAAATTTACTCATACTGAGAAATGTTGGAAATTTACTCCTTACTATGACAGCCGTAAACCTTCTTCCAGAGTTGGGAAAAAGAGTGGTTGGAGGGAAAGTTAACTTGCAAACACTCAGATGTTCACATGAGCAAAGATGCACATGCATATTTGCTCATGCCAAAATGCAATTCATAAATATTTTTTAGGAGTACTATTTTTTGTCCTACATCTGTAAATTCTTGAGAATTCACGAAAGCGGTATAGCTGCACTTAATGCATGGACATATACCCTGGGTGCACTTTTTAGACTTTCTTTATTAATTGGTTCTCTAATTTAGTCTGGCGTTGACCAGGACGTATTGCGTTTATTAAAATGTTGTCTCTCTCTCTGTATCGGCTGGCTTTACTGTGAGTGACAGCATTCTGCTTTCACAAGGAGCATATGGACACACAGTAGTTTTGCTCAATGCCAGTAACTACTGTGCAGAATATGCTATTTGAGACCAAAAACACATGTTGCTTTTGCCAATGTTTGTTTAATGGTAAGGGCCTGGCAATTCTCTCACCAATAAGGTTTTACAAAAACCATGCCAAAACAATTCGCACATTAATAAAACTAAAAAGCTGACCACCAATTTCAGACCTACTGGCTTTGCCGATGCTCGTTTATTTTTGTTTCCCATAATCTTACGGAAACTGGTTACACTGATTTTCCATAATGAATAGTATTGGGAAATACTAGTGTGCATCAACACGTTACGGAATGATGCTGCAGCTGCAAAGAAATGGTATGTGAAATGTTATAGTGGTTTAGCGATTTTTTTAAAGCAATTTTTTTTTGCTTTCATTCATTTATGAACATTTTATTTTGAAAACAGAATCATCAATCTTGCTTTCGATTTTCTGCAAATATTTGCATCAAATAAGAGCATTCTGGGAACATTATACATAGCCTCATATTGCCAAACTTTGAAAACGTGTGTAGATGTTTCTGTAGTGGAACCCGGTCAGTAGTGCAGTCGGAGCTTACAACATTTACTCTCAACCTAATAATAAATGCTTTCAATTAATAAACCATAAATACAAGCTTGAACAGCATTAATATATGGACAAAAATATTACCTTAACTGCAGACCGTACCCTTCCCTGATCGATAATGTGGTACTGCAAACTGGCAGCCAACGGGTTTGTGCTGCAGGGAGTTGGGCCTACTTGTCCCAAGGACAAAACACAAATGAAAACGTGTTGCCCTTGGCCTCAAACAATATGCCCTGGGCGTCGGCCTATAGGAATTCCACATCCCTGCTAGACACAACAATCCTACCAGTGACCCGATTAAATAACGCTTCCACACCACTATTAGATAACTTAGTTCCACCTAACTACAACATCATTAGACTGGACCACACAGTAAAACCAAGTTGGGGGCGTGCGGGTTGCATGCATTCACAGATCAGCCTTACAAATCAAACGATTCCAAATGGAGAAGATATCCTCCTGTGAGTTGAAGTCCTCCGGGGTTAGGGGGATTTATTCCCTGACCAAATTACACATTATCTACCACCCTCCTGGAGACAACCAGGCCCTCATGAGCAATTAACAATCACAGTACAGACCTTAAGTCACCCGAAAACAATCTTTCTAGGTGACTTCAACCTAAATTGAGGACTCACATGTGACTGCACTAAATCTTTTTTCAAAGACCATAATCTGGTGCAATCAGGGGAGAGAAGTTGGCCTACTGCTAGGGCGGTCGACCTTGAATCTGGGGAACTGGGTTCGAGTCTTGGCCATGCAGCTGAACATACTGTGATTCTAGGCAAATCACTTAATCTCCCGGTCCCTAATAAAAATGAAAAATAAAAAAATGGGTCCTCATGTAATGCAACTGGTGCTATGTAAAGCGCTCTGATACCCGATCTGGGTAAAGTTCGCGACATATAAAACTCTGTAAAAAAACAAACAAACATGCACAGGTCGAACACATGGCAAAGGAACATCACTAACCTTTATCTCCACAGCAGAAGCACTATGCATAACGGCATGCGATTGGTCAGATCATCCCAGCATCTCATTCCACATCTCAGCTCCTGAAGCAAAGGCAACGAGATAAGAGGTTAGACCTAGACGGTGGGCCAGGGATACTAGAAATAAGAATAGAGATGATCTGTATGATCTACGCCAAAGAAAACTTCAACCCCAGGGAAGCATTTCCGATGTTCAAAAACTCATGGAACACTACAACAGAACTATGAATGACAAAATGGAGACGGTAGCCCCCACCTCCCCAACAACAAAAAAGGACCAAAAACAAATTAACACAACCGTGGTAGAACGGTCACCAAAATGAAGAAAGAAGCAGACTCCGATTTGCAGAGAGACGATGGAGGCTAGCACCGTCACCATACCTAAAACAGCTCAGAACTCTGAGGAATTCATATAAAAATTTATATTTATTTATGTTTATAGTTTTGTATTACGCGAACATGACCCTAGTGCAGGGGTCTTCAAACTGTGGTGCGCGACCCCCAGGGGGGGGGGCGTGGAGCGACACAAAGGGGGTCGCGCCTTCAGAGTCATACTTCTGCCCAGGCCCAAGGGCTTTAGCCCCCCTCCTCCCTCGTCGTGTGTCTCAGCCCAGCTGCTGTAGAGCAACTCGAGTTGCTGGGGGCTCGGCTGGGCGGTGTCTGGAGTCATCTCCGGCACACCCAAGTTTTTCACATGTCTTTAAAGACCATTTGCATATTTAACATGACTTTGCAAACTGGTTACAGCTGTCTCTGACACACTGAGCCTCAGACGTGATCTCCCAGTTCCTCTGTCTCTGACACTCTGTACATCAGACTTTATCTCCCAGCCCCTCACTCTTCCCCAGTCTCTGACGCATGGCAACATATGAAAGATTATGGTACAGTAAATTCTGTCAAAAGAATATTTGCAAGATGTGCATGATTTTGGGGATTCAGTTTGTAAGCAAAACACACAGTAAGACTAAGAACGTGTCAACAAATATTTAACCCCTTGACCGTGGTGAAAATGTTGCCGCGGTGCGGGTGATTTATGGCGTGGGCGTGGTTCGGAGAGCCCCCGGCCGTCCTCCGCACACGCCCACCGTGACGTTGGACGGCCGGCGGCCATCCGACGCACCAAGTGGTTAAACAGATAAAAAAAAATCCTGTGCCGATCTACGCCCGATCCGTGTTGATGCCTACAGGAAAAACTGACATTAACTAAATGCTGCGCATGAGGAAATCCATGATAAAAAGAACCTTATTTCAAGTTACATATTTATTATTTTCAAAGAAGGTGCTCGAGCAAAAATAAATCATATACCCGGATCACATATTGTGCCTTTTGTAAATATTTTGTCGCATCATGCATTCTTGATATGTCACCGATTTAAATCCTAGAAAGTGTTACCACTGTCTTTTTTCTTTACATTGTAGTACTTGTTAATATCTGGATACCATTTTTGTGTCATGTTGGCCTTGTAGCCCTCCAAAGGCTATTTAAAGTTTGTAGATTTATACAGCGAGGCTTATTACCCGCGAGGGTGGCCAGTCGCTGTCTAAGGGCATCGGTACATTAAGTGGTTTGCCCACAATCACAGGATGTTGCGCCAACACCGAAAATCCCCAGCTCCCGAGTCGGCAGCTCTCTCCGCTGCACCACAACCTCTTCCTGCTCTGAAATACCGTGGTATTTGGATACAAAGAGACGCCATGCAGTGCCCTTCCTGGTCGCCAGCTTCAATCCTGGCGGCCCCACTTGATTGAAATTTAAGATTGCAGTGATACTTGTAAACAAGGGGGATTGAAAGAAGCACTACAAATTATTCACCGTGCCTTATAGCAAACAATTTCTTTTTGTCATGATTTACCCCTTGCTAATATAGACACGTGCTCTAAGCATCAATCGCCTAAATCAATGGATCCATCCTGCCACAGTCTTGACCCTAGGCCAGGTGCCTTCACCTACCAGGCTATCTTACTGCAATCTGATTGTATACATCACATAAGCGCCAAGTACTATTTTTTAATTTTATTTTTTTAATCTTTTTATTTAAATGAAAACAAATACACACTTAAACAACGACCGGAGTGCATAGGGTAACCACAGTTGCAATATATCGACACAGACTTCTATACATTACAATATGATTTAAGGAGAATGAAACAGGCCTAAGAGTCCTCCGAGTCCACACTGACTGGGTCTAATTCCGGAGGTTCACAAATGTTGCCTCGGTAAGCATTCCAAGCTCCCCATATCCTGACCCATTTGTGGGGCCGCCCTCCGGAGACATACACAGACTTCTCACGAAACATACACCAGTCAACATCTTCCATCCATTTTCCAACCCTGGGCGCCCGTGTTGCACCCCAGAGCTGTGCGATGTTACGTTTGGCGACTGCACAAGCGAGAGCCACCCAAACCTTACCATGGCTCGGCAGGTCCGTGGGCTCCCACACATTCAACAGACATCTCCTCGCCTCCGAGTCTACCCTCAGCTCCCACACTTCACTCATTTTGGAATGTATTCACTTCCAGAAAGCACGGACCCTCTCACACTCCCACAAAATATGCATGAACGACCCCGGCAACCCACACCCCCGCAGGCAATCAGCTGACCCAGCCAATCCCATACTCTGCAGTCCCAGGCCCGTGATGTAAGATCGATGCAAAATTCTAAGTTGAACCAAACGGAGCCTCATGGGGACTGCCACTTCCTTGGGGGATGCTACCGCCTCCCTCCAGTCCTCATCGTCCAGAACAAGGCCGTCAGCGACCCATTGGTCGCGTAGGCGCACGAAGGGGTCCTCTGAGTGATTGATCAATTTGCAATATGTAAGAGAGATCGCCTTGGTGGGCAGAAGGCCATCAAGAATGCGATCCTCCAGAGGGGATGCCACCGGTAGCACCTCGTCGCCAGAAATAGCTGCATTCAAGGCGTGGCGGATCTGGAGGTAATGGAACCGCTCGGCGTCATTCAATCGATACTTGGCCTGCAACTCCTCGAATGTCAGAACCCTATCTTTGCCCCACATGTCACGAATCTGCGATATTCCGATCAAGCCCCAGCGATCGAAGCCTTTCGATTTCCAAAGCATCCCTAACCTCTCAGAACTCCACAATGGCGTAGACAATGTCAAACGCCCAGCCCATCTAAGAGCACTATTGGCCTCATGCCACACTCTCGTGGAGCACAAAGTGGGCCCCTTCAATGAAAACCGGCCACGCTTCGCGTACAAGACACAGGTGTACTCTCCCCCCGGCACCTGACCACGGTCCATCACATAGCCCGGGTCAGCCGGGGATCCATAAATTACGTGGTTGATAGGAGCCAACTGAGACGCCCAGTAATATCTCCGGATGTTTGGCAAACCGATCCCACAGCGCCAAGTACTATTATTAATGATCCTAACACCTTTCTCTGTTTGCAAACATCTGATATGCACCATACGCACATTTCTTGCAGCTCTCAAGTGTGGTGGGCTTTGCTCCTGCTCAGCACCAATAGAAATTTAAAGTGGCATTACACATGTCCATAGCGGACTCACATTCGTGTCAAACTTTATCACTGAAAGGAAGATTTCTGTCGGCACAATGTGCTCAAGAACCCTTAAGGAATTCCAGATTGGCACTGGCATCACTGTGGACATTCTACTTGTTTAATTTCATGCCACTTGTGCATATTTTCCACGAGTATTCGTTTCCGTAGTTACTTTTCGAGCAACATCTGTCTTAATTCCGCACTGAGTTGCCACTCACCTCCTTGTGTCTGGGTGCATTCACTCTTTGGGTGGCTGTTCGTAACGGGCACATTTGAGATTTCTGTAGTTTAGGCTGAAGGTCGTGCAAGGGCCTTTTCAGTGGGAAATTTAACAATTCATGTGATTTGTTTGGTCCAATACAGAGATACTTAGGTTTATATCAAGTAATGAAATCTATTTACAAAGCGCGATGTTACCCCCAGTGAAAAGATGTCCAGGCGTAAAGCTAATTAAAATTCGGCGGCCTCATCACAGCTGTTCAAATTAACAATGTTTTAAGGAACTCTCTAAAAGAAAGATAATCTATTATCAGTCTCACGGTCAAGGTCTGCCTGTTCCTTACATTTGTATTTTACAATTACAACTGTTGTGTGAGAATGCATTTAATGAAAAGGAATATAAAGTAGGGCTGCCAAAAGAAAAATGCCTGCCTGTTTTGTTTAAAGAGCCTGCAAAGACCTCCTCGACACTAAATAGACTTTTAAATACAAAAGTATGTATGTATTCGTTATGTGACTTTTCTGTCTTTTTTCTCTTTGTCAGTCATGGATCATTGAGGCAGCCCTAGAACACACTTAAAAGTGCTTTCTATTTATATTTGCTGTTCGAAGTATGCACAGATAAGTGCTGAAAATACAGCTTTAGGTGACTGCTTATTTTTGTTCCGACTGGGCCATCAAAATAATCTGCTGGTAACCCTAACCATAGGACTGTAAGTTTGTTGTAGGATCAGCACATTATTTATTTCCTCCACCCTCGATCCCCGATTAATGCCGCAATAGTTTAACTTAGATCTTAAACCCTACGCCGCCGTCAATAACATGCTGAGCTATTTCAAGTGTCTGGAAATGCACCCTGCATTCAGACAACTCGCTCCTCATTCTCTCCCTTCACTTTCACGCTCACCCTGCACTCACACTGATCACCATGCACTCACACCAATCACCCTGCACTCACAGTAATCACCCTGCACTCACACTGATCACCCTGCACTCACACTGATCACCCTGCACTCACAGTAATCACCCTGCACTCACACTGATCACCCTGCACTCACACTGATCACCATGCACTCACACTGATCACCATGCACTCACACTGATCACCATGCACTCACACTGATCACCATGCACTCACACTGATCACCATGTACTCACACTGATCACCATGCACTCACACTGATCACCATGCACTCACACCATTCACCTGCTCACCCTGCACTCACAGCGATTACAATGCACTCACACTGATCACCATGCACTCACACCACTCACCCTGCACTCACAGTAGTCACAATGCACTCACACTGATCACCATGTGCTCACACCACTCACCCTGCACTCACAGTAATCACAATGCACTCACACCAATCACCATGCACTCACAGCGATCACCATGCACTCACAGCGATCACCATGCACTCACACCATTCACCCGCTCACCCTGCACTCACAGTAATCACCATGCACTCACACTGATCACCATGCACTCACACTGATCACCATGCACTCACACTGATCACCATGCACTCACACTGATCACCATGCACTCACACATTATCACTCTCACCCTGCACTCAAAGCGATCACAATGCACTAACACTGATCACCATGCACTCACACCATTCACCTGGTCACCCTGCACTCACAGTGATTACTCTGCACTCACAATGCACTTGCGCTGTTCACCCTATACCTCACTCTGCAGTCACACAGGCACACTACTCATCCTGCACTCATGTGACACTTCACTCCCCTTTCACCCACACAGTGTGCAGAGGGTTAATGTGCCTGCTACAAAGAACGTGTACCATGCAGATCACAGAACTGAGTGCGAGTAAACTATGAGTAGAGCTATAAAAAAATGAAATGTTTGTCAGAAAGGTGCTATAGAGAGATGAGGTGCATTGTTCTTTAGTGGCAGTGAAGCAATTCATGGAGAAGGAGGAAACTGGGGTGGGGCACCAAAAAAGACTGTTGCACCGTGTGAGACCAGTGTTAGGACCAGCCCTGGCTGGGAGTGTTAGTCCCCTCCAAATTTCTGGTCTAGTGACTTCCCTGCTTCTGGCTATTATTATTATTATTTACATTTGTAGTGCGCTACTGTTACCAAAAGATTTCCTGGAGCTAATAACCATCTGCTGCCTGTAGGCAAATGAGAAACACACAGAAGGAGAACCAGCCAAATGGGGTAACCCACAGAGCATAGAGAAAGGTTTTTATATCTTGCTAAAGGACAATAGATTCTTGGTGGAGCAAAGCAAAGGAGGGTGCAAGTTCCATAACTGCGCAGCCTGCACCAAAACAGAGAGACAGACAACTCATGCCTTCTTGAATATGGAACAATAAGCAGAGTGGCACAGGCCGAGAGGAGCATACGGGTCCGACCCGTATGCTTGGTGAGGAGAGATGAGAGAGGACAGCAAGGGAGTGAGAGAATTCGATTGAAGAGGTCAGGGATGAGGAGAAATGTGAATTGCCAAATAGAAGTGTGGACACGCAAGAATTGAGTGTGAGCCAAAGGTGAGGGCTTCTGTTACAACAAAGGGGAGATGTGAAAGTTGAATGGGGGGACTGGAGAGGTCTAAGATACAAATAAACAAATATTTTAATGGAGAGACGAGGTGAATGAGAAGTGCTGAGGGGCACGGGAGGTGACAGGAACAGAGAGGCCATGAAATAAATGCTAGAGACTGTTAGAGATGAGGACAGTGAAAAGACAGAATGGCAAGAGGTGATTAAAGGTGAAGTGAGAGGTTGAATGGGGAGAGTTCAGAAGTTGTAAAAAGGGGTGAAAGAAAATGGCCTGCATAGTGAGAGAGGATCCAGGGTTAGGAGAGGAGAGAGGGATGGAAGGGAGGGGTCGAGAGGAAAGCTACATGGGTAAACTGCTTAACTCTGCACAAAACCGCCGGGTTTTTAAGGGACCCCTGCTTCTCCTGGCCAGGGCCAGGTGAGCTTCTAATGTGGCAGCACGTATTCCTGCAGAGTGGAAAGCCCTTCTCAAAGGTTGACTTGAAATCTTTACGATGTTAATTGCTGTATTTTGGTTATAACCTGGTACTGATGGGGTGAAATCTTTCCTCAGTGTTACTGTGTGTAAAGAATTTCAACATAATGAAGCAATGCTATCCCAAAATACGTGGCATAACATCACTTACATTTTCTTCCCACACAATTTAGTCAAGCCTGTCGCATAATTTGGTCCTCACTGCCTCATAATTCTAGTAGCCCTGCCTACAGGTTTAAAAAATTTTGTCAGGAGGGGGTCCTTAATCCTCAAAATGTTGATAGGGGGGTCTCGGCATCCAAAAGTTTGAAGACCTCTGCCGTAGTGAGTATCAGAAAGCTTTACATGACGAGAGGTAGGGTATCTGTTGGACTGGTAAAACAGACATGAGTGAATGACAAACACAGCAATGAAGATAAATAGAGTAAAAAGCTCGATCTCAATAATAGTTAGCAATAAGATGGTCAAGCATCATAAAGAGTAGTTAGTATGGTTACATTTTAGTAAGCATGAATATATTGTCTTAGGGTAAAAACCTAGTCAGCAGAAAAGATTATGCTTCTTTTTTGAAGGAGGTGGTAGAAGAGATTAGACAAACGTCCGGCGGTAGAGCATTCCATATCTTAGGTGCGAAAAAGGAAAACACGCTGGCGCCCATTTTCTTTTTATTGTTTCATTTGGGTTTCAGAAGCAGGGTGTGCGCGCTTCACAATAGTCTGCAGTCCCCTCATGGTTTAGCTTTTGGGCCTGATATCGGGAGGTATTGATGTGTGACACTTTAGGAGTCATGCATGCAATTATTTGTTGAGATCTTGCTTCGTACAGTCGCCAGTTCAGGGATTTTAGGGCTGGGGCGATGTGTGTATTTCTTTGTGTTCCGGAGACAAGTCTGGCTGCCGTGTTGAGGGAGACTCTTGGAGAGGCCAACTTGTATCGAGGTAAGCCACATAGAGTGGCACTACCATAATCCAGTCTGGGCAAAACAAGAGCTTAGACCGCTTAGAAAGTATGATGTGAGGAGAGCAAGTGAGGGCTGCAAGAGGTTTCAACCAAAGATCGATCTAGGGGAATTTTTTTCGGCGGTGAGATGAGAAAGAATTCCGTTTTGGCAATAGTGAGTTGGTTTTCTGTGAGCCAGAGATGTGTATTTTGCAAGGTGGAATTGAGGAATGTAATGTCCTCTGGGAAGCTGATTTTGAGATTCAGCTGAGTGTCATCAGTGTAGATATTATAGGTGATGGTAGCAGATTTTAAGTAGTTTGCCAGTAGTTCCAGGAAAATATTGAAGAGAATGGGTGAGAGAGCAGATCCCTGGGGAAAGCCAAGAGTGATCGCATGGGGCTTAGACAGAGATAAATTCATTCTGACTACCTGAGATCTGTTTTAGAGGAATGGGGAAAACCATTACAATACGACCCCTAATAAGCCCATCCTTTGTTCCAATAGTCTATCGTGATTAACTGTGTCAAAGGCGGCTATAAAGTCGAGCAGTATCATGAGGGATGTTTCATTTAGATCCAGTGTTAATATGTCTTCCACAAAATGAGTAAGTGCAGATTCAGTGCTGTGACCTTTACGGAAAACTGAATGGTGTTTGTCAAGGAGTTAAAAGTTGTCTACGTGGTTGCAGAGTTGAATCTAGACACATTTTTCTAAGAGCTTTGCAAGAGTAGGGATGTTGGAGATTGGCTGAAAGTTATTAGGATCAGAGCAGTCTGCGTTGTTTTTTTAAAGTGGGGGTGTCCTGCTTTTAGGCAATCAGGTATAATGCCTTGATGTAGCGAGGCATTTACGATCTTAGACCATAGGGGAGAATGAAGGCTGTGATCTCTTTTGAACATAGATGGAGGTAGAGGGTCAGTGAAGTGACGAGATGGGTTATATGATGAAAGGATTTTGTAAATGTCACTTTCGTTGATTGAGGAGAAGGTGTGGCAAGGGGCCTTGTTTTTGGAAGGGTACCTGGATGGATCACTACCTTCAGTATACTAGGTGGTGAGTGAAAAACTGAGTGATGAAGCCGGTAGTAGTTCATTCACTAGTTGTAGCTCATTCTCTATCTTTGTGGTTTTTTCCATGAAAAAGGCAGCCAGTTCTTCACAGTTTGGGAGGGTGCTGGTTCTGGTGTGACTGTTGCTTGACTATTTCTGGCTTGGTCAAGCTGTGCTCTAAAAAATTAGCTTTCACTTGCCTTATTCTTCTGTTGTATGTGTTCCTCGTTGATCTTAAGCATTTTAGAAGTTCTAAGGATGGAGAGGATCTCCAGGCTCTTTCTGCAAATCTTAGATTACGTCTTTCCGTGTTCAAGTTGTAGGTGAAATACAAAAACTGAATAGTCAAAGAAATCCTCAGCACACCATCATAGGTGTATCAACAATTTGTTAAGTGCACGATGTAAGCACAAATTATACACAAGTTATTTCAATTTTTTTTTTTTATTCTTTTGGTCTTGCTTCAGACAGCCAACACTTATTTCATTGCTTACAAAGGAAAATCGTCCCGCGACTTTCTCAAAGCTATGTCCTTTTTGGTAAAGACCTTTCTTTTGTGGTGATCTATCCAACCCACAAAGGGATTCAGTATCTTGAGCGATGTCAATAAGGCAGTCCATGCATCTGAGGGATCCTGTTTTGTCCCCAAATCTTGAGCTTGGAAGTCAGATGGTCTCGTCCCAAACGTCGCTCTCAGTGTAACTCGAGGACGATTTCCCTAAACAGCAGGGGCTGCAGATTGTGCAGTTGCATATTCTTGCCCCTGCTGGAGTCAAGAAACAGTTGTCGTTGGACCCCTGTGGCCCCCTGGACTGTGGGCAGAGAGGTGGGGCCTTGATTGCTGCCTAGCAAGGCCAAGGAGGAAATCTCCTGGGGTGCTAGAGACCGAACTTCTCTTTGAGGGTGCTATGCGGCACATGGGATGCTGCACAATATCACAGGCAATTTACAACACATTTGACACAAAGGGTTTGCTGCTGAGCTACACATGGCCTGGTCCTACTGCTGCAGGCCATTTAGGTCAGTCGGGGGGTAGGGGGTTGTCAGACAGAGCTGCCTCCTCTTCTTGTTTCTTTCTCCTCCCCCACCACACTCCAGAGAGGATAATATAGTGACTACAGTGCCCAGATTGACGAAGACGCAGAAGCCTTTGGTGGCTGATGAACTGAGGTGGTTGACGCAACCCGGTTCTAGCGCACGGGGGCACCTGGTGTGCACACGATGGACAAGGACAATATGGGCTGCTTTGCTAGGGCCAACAGAATCACACAGTATACTACCCCTTGACACCCCCGCAAAGAATAACAAGACAAACCAGCACTGGTAATGAGGGGGAAGATGGCGCAACTTGCAAACCATCATGGCGGCTATCCAGGAAGCTCCTGGAAAGTCAAATTGAGACTGTGTCTATTGATGTGAACATATTGAGAGCCGATTTACCTAAAGTAGCAGGTAAAGTATCCACGGCGGAGGAGATATAGTGGACTTAAAAGGAGAGGTGGCAGCATTCAAGCAGCACGTGGCCCAGACGTCCAGTCACAAGGGCCCTTGAGTGCCAGGCCAAAGTTGCGGAGAGGCGCGCAAGGCACAGGAACATAAGAGTCCTAGGGTTCCCTGAACAAATTGAGGAGGACAGGAAAAATCAATTCCTGGAGCGATGGATACACACCCAGTTGCGTCCGTGGGGCTTATCCGAACTCTTTGCAGCGGACAGGGAACACAGAGCCTTGGTGCCTCCCCCCCCCCCCCCCCCCTAGTATCCCCCCCAGGCAATAATCACCAAAATATTGATCTAATCAGATAGAGACTGTATCCTCTGGGCTGCAAGAGAGACTTAGAATCTCTGCTATGAAAACAGTAAAATAGTCACATTACCGGATGTTAGACGGGGACCTGGAGGGTCGGCCGAGCACAGTGATCGCACAGACAGGTAACTTCCCCCCCACAGATGGACACCACACAAAGATCAGGGTAACACCTTTTATAGGCACTTCTGGTAGTAGAGTGGTACGATACAAGGCGATCAGGACACGATGATCCTCTCAATTCTAGTCTCTAGTAAGGGAAGGGGGTAGCGGGACAGTCTTGGTACCCACGGGTACTGAGGTGTAACGGTGATAGCTCCCAATCCTCGAGCTCGGTGTTCGGAGGGGTCAGACCGCGGCAGCGCCGGCAGGACCCGAAGAGGTCGTAGGTGGCAACGGGCCGCGGCAGCGCCAGCAGGTCCCAACGAGGATGAAGGTTACAACGGGCCGCGGCAGCGCCAGCAGGTCCCACGAGAATGCAGGTTGCAACGGGCCGCGGCAGCGCCAGCAGGTCCCACGAGGATGAAGGTTACAACGGGCCGCGGCAGCGCCAGCAGGTCCCACGAGGATGAAGGTTGCAGAGGGCCGCGGCAGCGCCAGCAGGTCCCACGAGGATGAAGGTTGCAGAGGGCCGCGGCAGCGCCAGCAGGTCCCACGAGGATGAAGGTTGCAGAGGGCCGCGGCAGCGCCAGCAGGTCCCACGAGGATGAAGGTTGCAGAGGGCCGCGGCAGCGCCAGCAGGCAGGACAATAGTTCACAAGGCCGGGCTGTGGCAGCGCCAGCAGTCCGTCAAGGATGAGTTCGTCGCGGTGTCTCTCGACTCCAGGATACAACTGCCTTCCTGTCCTGGGGCGGCCTCAGTTATAGGTCTGGCGCCCTTTGATGTCCGGGCCCTCGCTCTTGGAGGTCGGGAGGTCTGGGATGAGGGAGTCCAGACACCCAGCAGGGGGGTGGAGCCAGCGCCCGAGGAGGCTGGGGGTGCTCGGCACCTGGCGGGGGAGAGCCATCGACACTTCTTACTCCCATTGACCTGCCAAGTGGTCCGTTCACCTCCTGGGTGGAGGGTGGTGCCGGGATGTCGGGGCCTGGCCAGGCCCAGGGTTGGGGTCGGGCTGAGGCCGCGCGGCCGCGTGGTGCCGTGTCCAAGATGGCGGCTGGGCCGGGCAATGGTGCTGACGGTGGCCCGGGCCCTGTCCTGCGGGGAGGGAGCGAGCCCTTCATGTGGCCTGTCCAACATGCGTCCCCCCCAGCTGAAGGCGGGGAGAGTCACCCATCTTCTTGGGGACTTTCCTCGTCGAGGCGGAAAAAGCGGGACAGGCCATCCGCGTTGGCGTGGTCTTGGCCAGGGCGATGCTCCACAGTGAAGTCCATCCCCTGCAGGGAGATGGACCATCGCAATAGTTTGGGGTTCTCCCCCCGCATCTGCATGAGCCATTGCAGGGGCCGATGATCTGTCTGTACCCGGAAATGGGTTCCGAAGAGGTACGGCCGGAGCTTCTTGAGGGCCCATACCACTGCGAAGGCCTCTCGCTCAATGGTGCTCCAGCGCTGTTCTCGGGGCAGTAGGCATCTGCTGATGAAGGCCACGGGTTGGTCCACTCCTTCGGGGTTCAGTTGGGAGAGGACGGCCCCAATACCATGGTCGGAGGCATCGGTCTGCACGATGAACTCGCGGCTGTAGTCGGGGGCCTGGAGCACCGGAGTGGTGCACATGGCGGCCTTCAGCGTCTCGAAGGCCGCGTGACAGTCGGGAGTCCAGTTGACTCGTTTTGGGTTGTTCTTAGACGTGAGTTCCGCGAGGGGCCCCACAATGCTGCCATAGTCCCTCACAAACCGCCGGTAGTATCCGGTGAGCCCCAGGAAGGCTTGGACCTCTGTTTGTGTTTCGGGGGGTTGCCAGGACTGGATGGCAGCTACCTTGAGTTGGAGGGGGGCCACCAGACCGCTCCCCACTTGGTGTCCGAGGTAGGTCACGGACCCCTGGCCGATTTGGCACTTGCTGGCCTTTATGGTGAGGCCGGCCTGTTGGAGGGCCTGCAGGACCGCTCTGAGGTGGTGGAGGTGGTCTGCCCAGTGGCGGCTGTATACCGCGATGTCGTCCAGGTAGGCGGCGCTGAATTCTTCGAGGCCCGCCAATACCTGGTTCACCAGTCTTTGAAAGGTGGCTGGAGCGTTCTTCATGCCGAAGGGCATCACTCTGAAATGGTAGTGCCCGTCCGGGGTGGAGAAAGCGGAACGTTCTTGGGCCCTGGGGGTGAGGCCGATCTGCCAGTAGCCCGCTGTCAGGTCAAAGATGCTTAGGTAGCGGGCTGCCCCCATGCGGTCGACTAGTTCATCTGCTCGGGGGATAGGGTGAGCGTCGGTTCGGGTGACCGCGTTCAGCCCCCGATAGTCGATGCAGAATCGGAGCTCCGGCGTGGTGCCCGGTGCCGCGGCCTTGGGGACCAGGACGACCGGGCTGGCCCAGGGACTGTCCGAAGGCTCGATGACCCCGAGGGCGAGCATCTTGGAGACTTCTTCTTGGATGCATGTACGTACCCGATCCGGTACTCGGTACGCCCGGTGTCGGACAGGAGGACTGTCCCCCGTGTCCACGTCGTGCAGGCACCCGGAGGTGACTCCGGGTGCGAGGGAGAACAGGTTTGCGAACGGCAGCAGGAGGGCCCGGCAATCTTGACGCTGCTCTGGGGTCAGGGCCTCGGAGAGTCGGACCCCGTCCACCGAGCCATCTCTTTCCCGAGTCCTCAGTAGGTCAGGGAGGGGCTCGGAGTCTCCTTCTGTGCCACTGTCGGTCGCCATCAGCAGGCTGAGCTCTGAGCGCATGAAGTGGGGTTTGAGCCTGTTGGCGTGGAGGACCCGGAGGGGGTTCCGGGGGGACTCCAGGTCGATGAGATAGGTGACGGGACTCCTGCGCTCGATCACCTTGAAGGGCCCCGTCCATTTGTCTTGCAAGGCACACGGTTCGATGGGGGACATCACCCATACCTGCTGACCCGGTTCAAACTCGATGGAGGAGGCATGTTGGTCGTACCACTTCTTCATGTCCTCTTGACTGGCCTCCAGATTGGCTTTAGCGATCTCCCTGAATTTCCGGGTCTGATTTCGGAGGGTCAGGAGGTATTTGTAGACGTCCGGAGGGGTCTTTAGGGGGGCCATTTCCCATTCCTCCTTCACTAGGCTGAGAGGCCCGCGAACGGGGTGTCCGTACAGGAGTTCGAAGGGGCTGAAGCCGAGGGACTTCTGGGGGACTTCTCGGTAGGCGAAGAGGAGGCACGGTAGTAGCACGTCCCCCTGGCAGCGTAGGGGTTCTTCCAGCCCCATGATCATCCCCTTGAGGGTGCGGTTGAACCGCTCGACCAGTCCGTTCCCCTGGGGGTGATAGGGGGTGGTGAAGCGGTAAGTGACTCCGCACTGCTGCCAGAGGGATTTCATATACTTTGAAATAAAGTTCGTACCCCTGTCGCTGACGACTTCCCGGGGGAAGCCCACTCGAGAGAAGATCCCCATCAAGGCTCGACCCACTACTGGGGCTGTTATAGTACGAAGGGGGACCGCCTCAGGATAGCGGGTGGCGTGGTCCACCAGGACCAGGATGAAGCGATGCCCCTGTGCTGTTCGGGGGTCCAGGGGCCCCACAATGTCTATTCCCACCCTTTCGAACGGGGTGGTCACCACGGGGAATGGTTGTAGGGGTGCCTTGAGTTTGCGGCCGCTCTTCCCGCTGGCCTGGCAGGTCGGGCAGGACCGGCAATGGTTGGAGACGTCATTTCTCATTTTGGGCCAAAAAAAGTGAGTCACCAGGCGGTGGTAGGTCTTGTCTTGGCCCAGGTGCCCGGCCAGGGGGACATCATGGGCTAGGTTCAACAGGAAGTCTCTGAAGTGGAGGGGCACCACCAGCACTCGTCCGGCCCCCAGTTCTGCGATTTTCTGCTCGCTGTACAAGAGATCATTGTCCCAATAAACCCAGTGGGCCCCGGTGGTGTCTCCTTGGCTCTGGGCGAGCGCTTGCTGTCGCAATCCCTCGAGGGAGGGGCAGGTCTTTTGCTCCTGCCGGAATTGTTCCTGGGTGGGCCCCCCTTCTTGACGCCACTGAGCCAGGTCGGGAAGCTCGGGGGGCTGTGTGGACCCCTCTGTGGTGGGGTCCGGGTGGTCGGTCTGGAGGAAGTCTTCTTCTGGAGTGATCGAGGGCGGAGGTGCTGCCCATTCTGGTTCTTCTGGTCTAGGGATGGTGCGGGTGGCCATGGACCGGGTGGTTACGCACGCCCAGTCCGGGAGACCCAACATCCCCAGATGCTCTCTTCTTTCCACAGCGGCCCACGGGGAGCTCTCGAGATCGTTCCCCAGGAGGCAGTCCACGGGGGCATCGTCGCGGACAGTTACTTTCAGCATGCCGGACACTCCTCCCCATTCGAAGGGGACGCAGGCCATCCGACACAGGCTCTCCGAGTTATCTGCCGATCGGACGGGGCAAAGTACGTTTGGTAGGATTTGTTCTGGGGTCACCAGGTGACAACGGACGGCCGTCACACTGGCCCCGGTGTCACGCAGGGCCTCGGCCTTGCGCCCATTGATGCTCACCCATTGGCTGTACTTCCGAGTGTTGGCGGGCAGGGGAGTCCGCGGGACCATGTCTCTTCCTCCCAGGCATGCCAGGGTCATGGCGGCGGGTTCCCACTCGAACTGCTCCGACTCATAGGTCTCCGTGTCTTCGGAGACTTGTTCTTCTCCCAGGGCGGCGGCCGCCATCTGGCGGGGCCCGGGGACCTGGTTCTTCGGGCAGGTCGGGTCACTGGCATAGTGGCCGACTCGCTGGCATCGATGACACGTCACGTTAGCTCGGAACCCCGGGCGCATCGGGGGGTTTCCCCGGCCTGCTGGGGCCGGGGTGGCGTTAGTGGGCGCGGCCGGGACGGCGTCTCGGCCCCGGCCCGGGCCTCCTCCTCCTCCTCGGGGACGATGATGACCTTGGTTGGTTCTGTTCTGCTCATTCGGCCCACTCCGGGCCACTCGGGTGCTCTCCCACCGGTCAGCCTCGGTGGCGAGCTGCCGGGGTTCAGTCAATTTACTGTTGAGGAGGTGCTGCCTGAGCTCGACGAAGCAGTTGTTGGAGAGGTGCTCCCACACAATGAGATTGAAGAGTTGTTCGTAAGTGGTTACGTTGTTACCCTTGATCCACCCCTCGAAGGCTCGGCTGAAATAGTTCACGTATTCCAACCACGTCGTACCTGGGATCCGGGTGCAGTTGCGGAACCTCTGGCGGTACATTTCGGGTGTAAGCCCATATCGACTGAGGAGGGCGGCCTTCATGTGGTCATAGGACGTCATTTGATGGTCCGGAAGCTGCAGCAGGGCATCACGACCCTCGTTGACGAATCTCCCCCATAGACCGGCTCCCCAGTCACTTCGAGCGACCCGGTGGGCGGTCATGGCAATCTCATAGGCCTTGAACCACTGCTGTATGTCGTCGTTCCGGTGATATTCTCGGACCACATCCTTGGGGATGTGGACCTTCTGCTCGGTAGGACCCGGGGAGTGCGGTTGCTCGGGCACCCCTAGGTTTTTGTTCAGTTTGCGTATTTCTATCTCCGCTAGTTTGCACTCGTGCTCGTACGCCAGTCTTTTTTCTTCGAGGTCTCTCTGTCTCTGTTTTTCCTCTCGCTCTTCTCTGAGCCGTAAGTGTTCTAAGTTTATTTTTTGTTCCGCCAGTTTCAATTCTCCGTCTAATCTGAGTCGTGCCAAGTCTAACTCGTGTAATCTATTCTTTTCCCGCTCTTGGATCTCTTCACAGGAAGGGCCTGTTCTCCGTTCTTCCGTCCGGGTGGTGTTGACTTCCGGGGCTGCGGGGTCCCGGGGGGTTGCGGTATTTGTCTCTGTCCAGGCCTCTAGGGCGTTTTTGAAGTCTTCTTTTGTGCTTAGCCCGGTGGTAGCAATACCTAAGTCCATGCAAAATTGTTTGAGCTCTCGGTGGTTGTATTCTTCCAGCTTTTCCATCTGGAACTTCTCCGCCGATCCGCTCTCTTTCCTCGTCATTGTGGTTTTAGTCGTAGGGTGAGTTACTGTCTGTACGGTACGCGTTGGTTCGGATCGCGCCGCTAGCCACCAATGTTAGACGGGGACCTGGAGGGTCGGCCGAGCACAGTGATCGCACAGACAGGTAACTTCCCCCCCACAGATGGACACCACACAAAGATCAGGGTAACACCTTTTATAGGCACTTCTGGTAGTAGAGTGGTACGATACAAGGCGATCAGGACACGATGATCCTCTCAATTCTAGTCTCTAGTAAGGGAAGGGGGTAGCGGGACAGTCTTGGTACCCACGGGTACTGAGGTGTAACGGTGATAGCTCCCAATCCTCGAGCTCGGTGTTCGGAGGGGTCAGACCGCGGCAGCGCCGGCAGGACCCGAAGAGGTCGTAGGTGGCAACGGGCCGCGGCAGCGCCAGCAGGTCCCAACGAGGATGAAGGTTACAACGGGCCGCGGCAGCGCCAGCAGGTCCCACGAGAATGCAGGTTGCAACGGGCCGCGGCAGCGCCAGCAGGTCCCACGAGGATGAAGGTTGCAGAGGGCCGCGGCAGCGCCAGCAGGTCCCACGAGGATGAAGGTTGCAGAGGGCCGCGGCAGCGCCAGCAGGTCCCACGAGGATGAAGGTTGCAGAGGGCCGCGGCAGCGCCAGCAGGTCCCACGAGGATGAAGGTTGCAGAGGGCCGCGGCAGCGCCAGCAGGCAGGACAATAGTTCACAAGGCCGGGCTGTGGCAGCGCCAGCAGTCCGTCAAGGATGAGTTCGTCGCGGTGTCTCTCGACTCCAGGATACAACTGCCTTCCTGTCCTGGGGCGGCCTCAGTTATAGGTCTGGCGCCCTTTGATGTCCGGGCCCTCGCTCTTGGAGGTCGGGAGGTCTGGGATGAGGGAGTCCAGACACCCAGCAGGGGGGTGGAGCCAGCGCCCGAGGAGGCTGGGGGTGCTCGGCACCTGGCGGGGGAGAGCCATCGACACTTCTTACTCCCATTGACCTGCCAAGTGGTCCGTTCACCTCCTGGGTGGAGGGTGGTGCCGGGATGTCGGGGCCTGGCCAGGCCCAGGGTTGGGGTCGGGCTGAGGCCGCGCGGCCGCGTGGTGCCGTGTCCAAGATGGCGGCTGGGCCGGGCAATGGTGCTGACGGTGGCCCGGGCCCTGTCCTGCGGGGAGGGAGCGAGCCCTTCATGTGGCCTGTCCAACACCGGAGTATACCAAGTAGGTCCAGAAGCAGCGGAAAACCTTTCTGGCAGTAAAACGGAAGCTCTGTGATATGCAACTGCAGTACATGCTGCTATATCCAGCCAAACTGAAGGTAATTGCACAAGGCAGGGCCTATTTCTTTGAGATGCGCGCCGCGCCTCCCCCCCCCCGAAGAACAGTGTAACAAAGGACGGGGTGGGGCACTTGGTCTGATGGAAGAATTCGAAATAAAAGGCACCCGGGACAGTCCGCGGACGGGGATCAACCAGATGAACAGAGAATTACGGTGGGCGAGGACGGCACCATGAATCTGAAAACCATCAAGCTGGGTGCCTCCTCCTCACCGAACACTGAATCTGGGCATGACACAGAGGATACCCCGGAAACAATGAACCCGGCGACGTACATAGTCCTTGAAACCATCCTGGAAGCAGCTCCGGCGACAGAAGCTACATGAAAAAGGGGACATTCACACGGGCGCTGTTGGCTGCTCTGACATTTATAATAATTAAAGAATGAAGTGCATGTGGGCCACCCCTTTACTACTGGGGGGGGCAGAATGAGTGTGAACAGCCTGGTTGGGGGGGAGGGAGGGGGGGACGGAGGTGCCTGGAGTGGCAAGAGGGGAAACGACAATCCAAATGTAACACTGAGAGTACTGCAACCTTATTGGGACCCCCGCTGGACTACACTTCCCTTGATGGGCATTTTGAAGGTATAGTGATGGGCGGGCTAGGTCGTGAGGCTGGTTAATTTGGGAAGTTCAGTGGCCCCTGTTGGGCTGCGAGGGAAGCAGCACACATCCTGGAACAAGCATCGGGAGGGCATTGACGATAGCGCTGTTGCACGTTACTGGTCCTTGGGGGGTGGAGGGAGCATGGCACAGTTTGGTTTGTTTTTTAGTAGTTGTTATATGCAGCACATGGGGAATGTGGATGGAGTGCACAGCTGGTGACTGGAACAACACCAAGATAGATATCGCTATGACAATGGAGGTTAAGTTCCTTAGTTAAGATGTAAGTGGATTGGGTACAAAAGGTAACAGAGTACTCACGTTTCTTAAGCGACACCACGTCTGAGTGTCCTGCTTGCAAGAAACCCACCTGGATGACGTGGGAGCCAATAGGTTGACAAAAAAAAAAATGAAGAGGCCAGATATTTCACTCATCCTATTTTACTAATGCCAGGGGTGTATTGATATGGGTGGCTTTTGGGACGCCGTTTATCTGCAGTACATGAAAGCCGACGTGAACAGCCGATATGTCCTACTCAGGGTGATACTTGACAGACGGGATATCACTATCCTAAATATCTAGGCAGCTGCAACGAGTCCTCAGGGCAGAGGAGATAGCATTAGCGGGAGCACGTGCTGCAGATCTGAACAAACCAGCTGCTGCGCTGGAGTGGGTCGTACGTACACGCATCAGTGACATATGGGAAAGTTGCAGCTGCGCGGCGTGTGTGCGGGCAGGGACTCGGGAGAACACGCGATAGCCCTGCTGCGGTGGTCAGACCGCCCCAAGTAACAGATGCGCCGACGTCCCATGCCGCATTGGGAGCTCGCACACGCCGGAGAATCCTTTGAGCGCTGAAGGGTGAGTGCAGTCAGTTTTTAATCAGTGACTCCCCCCTGACTGAGGTTCCACACAGGGGAGGAGACAGCCGTGCCTGGGAATGGGCTGCGAGATTTAAGCACTCTCAAAGACCGTGCTCTAGCAGCGATAACAACTGAGATGCGCACAGAGGGAGGTTCTGCACCGGGCTACAGAGGAATCCCCACTTGACTCTACATCGAGCTACAGAGAAATTCCCACCTGGCTCCCCACCTGCATCTGAAGCTGTACATTACGGAGGTCCACAATCACTGCTCGGGAGGGAGGAATTGTCTGAGTGTGTTGTCTGGGGACCATCATGCACCTCCTGACGCAGGCATACCACTGCTCTGAATTCTTGGTGTGCCTCCACTCATTGAACATGGATAGCGCCAAGTTTGATCTAGGGCGGCCGAGCACCACAGAGCCTGGCCCACTACACACGGGCTGACTGGGGGCCTACTGTTCTTCACAGCTGCAGAGGAGAAGTTGCAGGAGCGGTGGTGCGGAGTTCGTTGCGTCTGGTACTACCCACGCCACTCACAAGGTGATAGTACCTTGGTCCCACGAGACGCGACACACCGGCACGGCCTCCGACAGGCGCACAATGGGGAAACCGGATAAATCTCAGCCAAAAATACATTTTGATCAAGCCAAAAAAACAACAGATTCAGGCACAGCAGAACAATCCTCCACTCAAGCGCCTATGGGGGACGCGTACCCTGCTGTGTCAGTGGCTTTTTAGTCAATGTTCAGGAAGATCCAAGCCACGCTGACTAATATAGATGGGAAGATCGATACCTTGACCTATAGAGTGGATCGTATGTCGAAACGGCTCGCGGAGAGGATAGATATGGCGGAAAGACGGATATCGGATTCAGAAGACGCACAACGCCAAATGGAAACAAAACAAGAAAAGGCCGAGAAAGCACTGGCTGCTATCATGGCGAAATCAGAAGATTTAGAGGTGAGATCCCGCCATAACAACTTACGCGTCATGGGTGAAGCGGAAACAACAAACACTGGAAACATGGAGCGCTACTTTGAAAATTTACTAGTGACCCTTTTTGGCAAAGACACGTTCTCGGATGTCTTCATCATTGAAAGAGCACACAGATCACTTGCCCCGCCGTCTCTGCCGGGGGCCAGACCGCGTCCGATCATTGCAAAACTTTTGAACTATAGAGATCGGGATGCAGCGCTTCGAAAAGCCAGGGAGCTGGAAACCTTAACACATGATGGATGAACATTTCCATATACCCGGATTTCATGCAAAAAGTCCAAGAGGCGCAGAAAATGTTTTTAGCAGTCAAGAAATCACAGAGGGACCAGAATATTCAATACGCGATGCTCTACCCAGCACGGCTTCGGATCACTGATGGGGAAAAAAAACAAGATCTAAAATGACCCTAAGGACATCCTTACATTTTTGCAGCTGAAGGGCGCTCCAGTGCAGCGTAGAAAATCAACGAGGGGCACGTAGTAGGAGCAAGGACACACTTCAGATGTTGAATGATTGACAAACCCCCCTCGACCCTTGGACAGTACTGGGACATTGCAGCTTGTCTTCAGCCGATGACGAGCTGCATGGACACAGATAAGTAAACGTCACAAACACACGTCATGACGTATGGTTCCTGAAATGTAACCTGGCTTTTTAATCAATAACTGCGTTTCTTTCCGTACCTACTGCTTGTTGCTATTTCTCAGCCCGGGAAACCCTTTCGGGTAGCTGTCGCGCTTTATAAGGCCAATAAATAAATAAATGTACATGCGCATGATGTAGAGCTTTTCTTGGTGCTGTGGTCTGCATTTTTGATAAGTGGTTTCTTCACAGAGGTCAGAGGGCTGCGAGGTTGAACTTAGATGATTAAGCGACCCCCCATGTGACTATGTCACAGGGGTTTCCGGCGGGTGTCTCACGCCTCCATGGGTGCACCACATTATCTTCTTGTTTCTAATGGGGTTTGTTTGAAGAGTAGGAAGGGGGGTTCTAGAGTTTGTTTGTGGGATGGCTTTAGCAATTTGGGGCTGCTGAAGTCGGTGGGGGAGGCGAATGGCAAGGTTCAAAAGCTGGGTTTATTAATGTGATTGAATTACCAGAGACGCTTGAACTCACATTGATCGCATTCTTTGACCTTGGCAGCAGGACACCGACACAATTACACTTAACGCCTCATGATGACTATGGGTGAGAAATATAATTGTGACATGGCATGTCAGAGGGCTTAATACTCCCCAAAAAATCAAACATTTGTTCGTCTACTTAGACCACCACAGCGTACAGATCGCCCTTCTGCAGAAGATGCATCGGAGTATGTCCACTGAGGACGCCTACCCCGATGTACCCAACCTAAGTCTAGTACTAGGGAAGAAGTAAGTATTGTGTAGCATGGGTTTTAGTATCTTTTGCCAAGAATCTATCCAAGATTTCTCTTAGGGTCTAATCAGCTCCGTACCTTGGTTTTAGAAGGACGGAGGTCAGGTATCTCTCTGTCTCGGGACTCGATTTCCCAACACCCCGCAAGGGGAGCTTGGAAACACTGGAGCTGGATTTCTCTGCAAGAGAAAAGACAGCGTCTCTCTCAGTGCGTCAGCTGGAGGGTCGGCTTCCTTCGGCACTTGCTGTAGCAAGCTGTGTCGGGCAAGTAGATAGTCGAACTGCTCCGCACCACCGTGTGTTTGCCTCGGCAAGTGTGGGTATATTTATACCTTGAAAGTGCCGAGTTTGACGTAAGGTTGGACATAATAACGTCATCAAAGAATGGCAGTTCTTTGAAAACTCCATGAGTTCTTAGATAGATCAATATTCAAGCAAGGGGAAGTTCCTGACTGCTGAAGGCGAGTCTTTCCAAGAAATCGTTGTGGCTTTTAGGAACTAGTGGAAGTATCCATGTCTGTATTTGGATTGTATGGGCTATGTTTAAATATGGTTATGATTTCTATGGCTATATTAGGGCAAGGTGATTTATACCTTTATAAGGGCATAATCAGGAAAATTACACTAGGGTCCTAAAATCCTATTTAACAGTACAGCTAAGGAGGGTATGCATTCTACACCTGCACACAATAGCTGGTCCTGATTGGACTACTGGCTACTCAGTGAGAGGGCCAATGACTGGGTTACGGATGTCACGATCCACCCACGCACATTGTCGGATCATAATCCGGTGCTGCTCGCCTTTAAACATGCAACTAATGTACATTGCCCATACATATGGCGCTTCCGTGCGCATGCTCTTTTGGATAAGCTGTATAATAATACTGTCAGGGAAGGCATCAAACAATATTTTGCTGTAGACACGGGTACGGTGGACAGTGCATCCACACTGTGGGAAGCTTTCAAAGTGAGTATTAGAGGGGTTTGAATCAGCACCACAGCGGATATTCTTAAAGATGTTCGAGGCCAACTAACACAGGCCGAGCACTAACTAACAGGTTGAGAACGGTAATACACAGACAATCCCTGTCCTGAAATCCTAGCCCATATACATGAACAAAAAAGGAAATACGACTCACTGGCAGAATCGGAGATCCGCTACATTGCACGCAGACATGTGGCGCGAGCCTATGGGGAGGGAGAGCGCCCAGGCAGAAATTTGGTCACTATAATAAGAATTTGTGAGGACTATCACCACATAACTAAGCTCACAGACAAGCAGGGCACGGAGCATTACGGCCCGAGGCGATAGTGGAACAATTCCGCAGATTTTACTCTGATTTACACACAGCACGGGGGAGTGCGACGGACGCGGACGCCTATCTATCTGGCATTGCCTGTGCGTGGCTGTCGGGTGGCCACCATCAATCTTTGCCAACCCATAGATGAAGCGGATATAAAGGCGGTGGTATGCACGTTGCCCAACCAAAAGGCGCCGGGGCCAGACGGGCTTACAACTGGATTCTATCAAGAACACATCGATCTGCTTGCGCCTTATCTGCTTGAAATGTATGCAGAGGCACATGAAACTGGTGTACTTCCCTCCGTCCCTCCGCGAGGTCCTGATAATTACGCTGTTAAAAAAAGAAAAGGCCCCGGACAGGTGCGAATCATATAGGCCGTTGTCTCTGATAAACTTGGACGCTAAGATACTGGAGAAAATATTAGCTACCAAGCTTCAGCCCCTCATGCCCGGACCAATCGGGATTTATCCCGGAGCGCTCCACGTCTAATAATTTGAGAACTATCTTTGCCAAGTTCCATGTAATGAACCCTGAACTGCCAGCCGCCGAGGTCCTCCTGACGCGGCAAAAACATTTGACTCCATTGAGTGGAGTGACATGTTCCATGTACGGCGCCGCATGGGATTCCTGCCACTGTTCCTGGGTTGGATAGTACTTTTGTACAACAGCCCTGTGGCGCTGGTGCAAGTGGGGGGGGGGACTGGCAGCACACCCATTTCAAATATATAAACCATATTTACAAGCTGACCGGTGCCATCACACCTAAGGGTAACTTGTGCATCATACATTGCAAATACATTCACTAAGTCTACCACACGCCTGTTAAACTACAGAGATGAGGCCTTAGAGAAACTAGTAACTGTAAAAGATGTGGACAGCCGGAAGCTGACTTCTTACATTTGGCGTGTGGGTGCAGAAGAGTGCTGTTGTTCTGGGAAGGGGTATTGCAATACTTACAGGAAATGACTGGGATTGTATTGCAGTGTGTTTCGTCAGTATGTTTGCTACGCCATGTACCTCACTTAAAGGGTGCGATTGGAAAATGTATGTGCGCTGTACTGTTATTGGCCAAGCACCAAGTCGTGCTGCACTAGGAAAGTGCGTTGGCTCCTATGACTAAGCGTTGGGTGAAGGATATGGTTTATTGTAATGAAAATCTTGTATTATATGTAGAGGAGCTACCGGCTGCGTCAAGACCCAGGGATATATGGGAACCTCCACGTCAATCCCTGCTAAGCCTGGCTTCCAATGACACACAGTTTGATTAGGGTCACTACTAATATAATCAAATGATGTGCTGCCGCAGGTTATGCTTAATTGGTCACTGCAAATGCTGATAAGTAAGATACTGGTTTTGTTTAAACACTGTTGGGGTAAAACTCAGTCACAAATGGTTGTATGGTTGTTCATATTGCACTGCCTAATGTGGCATTGTTTCAAATGCCAATACATTTATTTTTATATGAGATACTCAGACACTGTATAAAAAAAGGTTGCAATATGAACAGAAAAGACAAATTGATATCACAGTCAACAATATTGTTGTGTCTTTTAGCAATAAAACCACATTTTAAAAATCTCCAACCGTCCCACTAAATTTTCACTTTTAGGGGAAAAAAAAGGTGAACTCCCACTTGGCATGAGAGTCGAGGATCAAAAGGGAGAAGGAATACAAAAGGGGAAAGTAGAGGGATCCGGGCGGAGTTACAGTCTCGGACGTGTAAAAGGCGCATATATTTGGTCAGTTTTGTGAGACCTTAAACACGACAGAGGAAGGGAGGGAGGAAGGGACAGAGGAAGGGAGGGACAGAGCCAAGCTGGATCCCTGGAGGAGGTCACAGAGAGTCACTGGGAGCCCCCCGACAGAGGAGGGGTTCAGGGAGCACCGGGGTCCCTTCAGCTTCAGACAGGCCCGGCCCAGAGGGGCGACTGCGCAGCTCTGACTGGACATTGAGCTCTGAGCTCACTGCACCTTTAGTGTCCATTTTAAACATACGGCGGTCTCTGCGGGGGGACGGGGGGGGGGGGTGTCACTGACCCAGGACTCTCTCAACCCTGGGTGGAGGGCTGGATTGGAAGAGTCTGGCTCGGCCGCCATGAACGCCCCCCCCCCCCGGTCTCCCAGTCGCGTGCCTGGGGTCGGTTGGTGACGTCGGTCTCGTGCACCTCTCCTCTCTGGGGTCAGTTGGTGACGTCGGCCTCGTGCACCCCTCCTCTCTGGGTTCAGCTGGCGGCGTCGGCCTCGTGCTCCCCTCGTCTCTGGGGTCAGCGGTTCACTGTTGTGGAAGGTGCTCCGCTTCTTCCGGTTCTTCTCTTCCGCGTTATCGTGACGTGCGGGTTGTTCTGCTGTTTTATAGGTCCCTGGGTCGTGACGCGATGTCCAGGCAGGCAGCTGTGAGGGTCAGCGCGCGGGTCACGCGCTCAGTGCTTCCTTCCCATGGCCGGGCCCCCTCCCCTCCCCCCGCACTGAAGGGTCTTCTGCCCCCCTCCCCCCATGAGAGACACATCGACCGCCCAGGGTCACGGGAGGCTGCGGCGCCGAGATTGAGATTCAAACTCCAGGGCGGCCGCACCGAGCCTGCCCCCCCCCCGCCTGCAGTGGGGGGAGACACTCCTGTCTGCCGAGGATCACCGCCTGACACGCTGAGCTCCGGTCAGCGCCCCCCTCTTTGGTCTCTGCGGCCCCCACTGACTGCTCGGCATCCCAGAAGCCCCCCCCCCCTCACGGGCGCTGCCCCCACCCCCTGCCGCTCCCTGCACTGCCTCCATGTCAGGCGCGGGCTCTGCGGACCCTCCTCCGCTGCTGTCTGCGCTGCTCTCGGCCCTCTCCAGTCTCTGCGCCGGGGTCTGTTTGAGGACTTTGGATGCACATTGAACACCACCCCCCCCCCCCGCAGCAGTAACATGTTTTAAAGCGGGCTGCATGTAGGGGCTGAGATGCCGCCTTCGTCCTGTCAGTCATGCAGTTAGATGCGAGTGCGGCTCCTGTGGTGGCCTCTTTCCTGGACGGCGGCTCTTTTCGCCTGCTTGGGCGTGGAGCAACCACTGACTATGGTCACCACTTACTGCAGGGTTTGTCAAGGGGGTGACATTTAGACATTGGTTATTTAATGCGATTTTATAGGGCGCAAAGTACTTTACCCGAAGGTGTCAGTGCGCTTTTCAGAAAGGACTAGTTATGTTACATAGACTTCAGAGTACAGGGGTTACATCTAAGCGACAAGCTCAAAAGCTCAAATAAAATTATGAATGATAGTCAACACAATATTTTAACACATATACCCGTGGTTGGTTACATATTTACAACTTGCAAATAATTCAAGCATAAGATACTAGCATGCCATGTGTATGTATCCTCTCTGGAAGAGCATTGAGGGGAGTTTTAACCGTTACTAAGTTTAACTAGTAGAGTTGTTTATATCGGCCAGTTCTTGAATACCCTCCACCTGCTGAGCAAGAATATACCCAGGGTGGATTACATTTTTGACCCATAGGCAAAGCTACAAAATTTGGCCAGCAGCAACATTCGTGCTGCCTTGGGGTTCTAATCCTGATACCTTTATAAACTCTGGGCAGATTGCAGCACAGTTGGTATTCGCCTTACTGTGCATAACAGTTCTGTACTTGTAATGCCTCACAAAGACCAGGATATCTAGTTTTCTGAGCTAACAAAAGGGCAGACGTTTTTCTAGCCTACCTCAAGGTTTATTTACACTCCACCCTGGCATATTTCAGCCTTGGTGAGGACAGTGCATATGGGGCATGAGTAATGTTTTGCATTGGTAGGCTGGCAAGCTCAAATGAAATAGATGCACCTATTGTCAGCAGACCTAGCTCTGGTAAACAGTACTCCCGTTTGGCACGCGTATGAACTCGTTCATGTGGATTGAGGCTTGTCTGAGGTTGGACCAAGGGTTTGCCCTTCAGTGAGGTATGGGATGCGTTTTAAGTCATGCAACTTGCAACCCCTGCAAGGGCCCTGCCTTGCTGTAGGTGCAAGGTTATGGGTGGTTTTATATATATGGATGCTATGACAGGAGAGTGAACCATGCGGCACGAATTGCGAAACATTGAGCATCATGTTTTAACCCAATGACCAAGACAGAGAAACTGTTCAGGTCTGAATCATTAGGCCACAGGGTCGCACAACAGAATAATTCTAAACCTGAGATATCTGGTTTTTCCCGCCCTCCACCCCTCGCTATCCTCGGAGGGGATTTCCAAGAAAACCATGTGGTAGATACAGGACGAAGAGCCTGAATGGTGTGGCACGCTATGCCAGGAAAAGTTTACAGCTTAAATGTTTTAACCCTGTGCCATGATAGGCTATTCGTCCAGGCCAGAATCATGGGGCCACCGGGTAACTCGACTAGGTATGTTTTAGCGTACAGAGGGCACATGTGGTTTGGTGCAGGGTAATTCCTCCCACTCCACCACGTGCCATCCAGAGGGGGGGGGGGGTGACTGGTCTTAGAGGAATATACTTTATTAATCCATACTTCTTGTAATTTTGAAGGGACTTTGGCCTATTTGCTGACTTGCCCTTGTCCTTTATTCGTTCCCGCTCCCTCAGAGCTGGGTGTAACAGATTGTACCCTTCCCAGATGCACTATGCCAATCTGTCTCTGGGGTTCCTCTTAGGACTCAGCTGGCTATCTTACTACAGAAATGGTTATATCAAACAGTTGGCATCTTTGTATCTCACTCACATTTTACAACTGGCCTTTGAGACTGTGCAACAAGGGGGAAGGGTCTTTCAATCTTTTCCTTTAATTTTATTTTATGTATGTTATCTTTAAAAGAGATTCTTCTATTTTGCAGTACTTCAAATGCCCAGTTTAAGGCCACTTGATTTTCTGTGTCCTGCAATCTAAGTCCTTGGTCGGGTGTTGCTTTTCCGTACCAATCGGTCTACAGATTTTCATACTAGGAACAAGAACTCTCTGTGCTACCTTAACAGCAGTATCTGTTTGACAGAAGCTTCTTTAGTAAGAAGAGATCAGTGGGTTAAGGCGTGCACTGCAAGGATCGATGGGTAACAGTCAAATGTTTGCTTACAAGGTTTGTAAAGTTAATGTGATGGGTCATTTCTCCTGCACAGCACTGGGCATAATCTATAGGTCACAGATTTGCATACTAGTCCATTTCCTATGGTGTTCTTGCATTTGGCACAGAGATCGAGGTGTAATCCCAGGTCAAAGATCCTTTCCAAACAAGATAATTCACTGGAGTATGTGCCTGCTGCAAACCCCATCTGTACTGTTCAGGACATAAGTAGCTAGCTCAAGCTTTCACTCTTTGAGTGTGACAAAGTTAGTACCAGTAAGTTGCATTACAATTAACAGCTTTAGTAAATATCAAGGAGAAACTACGATTGTACTGGGTGTGATTTGCACAGTTATTATTAGTGTAATGATTCCGCTACACCTTCACAAGATAGACTGGGATGGGACTCTGGCAGCTGAGCAGGACCTCTTATTCCCGATTTCTGCTGGCTCAGTGTACACTGTAGGGGCTGGGGCTCTACCTCCTGACTCCCCCCTGCCCCCAACCCCCACTCCCGGATGGGGTTTCCCTCAGCCTGGCACCTCCCTCTTCAGCTCCAACATACCCACAAGTTCAACCACCCGGTTCTTAGAAAAATGCCACTGGTGCTGAGAGCATTTGTAAATCGTCAATTCAGCCTGCCAGCACCAGTCAAGATCACTTTCCCAATCCTCCACTGTTGGAGTGGCAGCTGCCCCCCATTTCTTTGCCACATTTTGTTTAGCTACCACTGCAGCTAGCACCAACCATTGCTTTATATCTCTTGGCCAGTCGTCATTTGCCTCCGATATCAGGAGAAACCATTTGGGCTCCAATGGGACTTCCATGCCCAACGCCTCCGACATTGACTAGGCAATTTTCCCAAATACTCCCGTAGAATCTGGCATTCCCAGAGTAGGTGGTAGAAAAAACACTCAGTCTGGCTTCCCCTATGACATTGTTTATTCTCACTCCTACCCATATAGCACTGACCTGAAGTAATACACCCTGTGTAGCACTTTAAGCTGTATAAGTCGAAACCTCATCCAGATCGCCACCTCTCTTGTGCCCTGCAGCATTCTACCCATTGCTCGTCTTCCATGGAACTCACATCTTGTTCCCATACCAACCGCAGGCCACCCATGGGGTCCAGGGCATTATTGATGGTCTTTTTTATAAAACAAGGATATGGTCTTGTCTTGTTCTTGCTCTGACAGTACCCTGCCTTTTAGTGGTGAGGCAGTCTCCAGGGTCTCTCCCTCATGAATATGCTTCTGTAATGCGTGTCTCCATTGAAGATATTTAAGCCGTTCTCCTTTCCCCATCTCATAATCCCTTTGTAAATCCACAAACGTGATATATGCTCCCCGTCTCCAGATGTCTCCTAACGTTTCAATTCCCAGTTACTCCCATTTGGCCAAGCCCTCTAATTTACCTACTTCCTTAAAAAAGTTACCCATCCAGAGCGGCGTCATTGATGAGAGTTTGCTCTCCCCACCTAAGTGCTTCGTTGCTGCCTTCCACAACCTGGCTACCTGACAATTCCTGTGGGCCACGTGTTCTACCCTGTACGCTGGCTCCGCTCTGTCTTCAAACATCCAGCCATTCACATTCACCAGCTGTAAGGCCCAGTAATTACTGCAAACGTCGGGCACTGCTAGGCCCCCTTCAAAGACCCCGCTTTAGAGCTTGATCAGTGCTGTACGTGGGGACGCCCCACACCATAGTACAGAGTTATTCAATCTGTGGGGCGCGCCCCCCAGGAGGGGGCGCGACACCATCCTAGGGGGGGCGCGACTCCACTGCAATTTAACCTTTGTTCCCTGTGTCAAAAGCCTTGCAGAACTCCGGGATGGTTGGAGGGAGGAGGGAGGGGAAATCAGTGGGGAACCAAGTGCCCAGGCTTTTGTTATGTTCACTGGCCCAGGAGGGGGTTAATTAAGAGAGATGAAATGTTTCAGCTGCTGTGAGGAGACACGGAGTCAGTCCTTTTTTACAGTCAACATTTTGCTGGATGGACGCGTAAGCCCGTGCTTAAAAGCGGAAGTGTTAAAATACAACTAACCAGTGTGCAATCACAGCTGACTCCCTTGACCTGCACATGTAGGCAGAGGCTGCACCTCGTTAGTACAACTTTGCAGTATCCAAATGCAGAACTAAGCAACACAAAGGTGACGAGTCAACCTTTGTGAAGGGCCTTCTACTGTTTGGAAACAAATTGCTGTGTTTCTAGTATCCTTTGATCCATTTGAGATGGAAACATTTTTTGTTGAAGTCTGCAGCGTAAGCAGCTGATGATGGATTATGTGGCAAACGGGGTAAAAACATTATTATGCAGAAAACGCTGCAGCTGTAATATTGCATAATTTCAATGGCGCTGGATATAAAACAGAAAAAATCAGAGCTTAACAGAATAACTTAAAATAATTAAGATGAGTGAAGCTGTTAACCTCATAAACACCAGCTGTATGTTTTCTTCAGAAAATGAAAGATAGTAAAGGACGAATTTTTATCAAACTAGAAGCACAGTCTTCTGGATGAATGCTTAACCTAGAATACAGATTTCCTTTATGATATTGTACATAGAATATACATCCCTTCTTCACATATTTGTATGCCCCATCTGTACATCACCATGTGCCCTGGAACCGCACATCACTTTTACTCCCATTTTGTATAACACTCTAGCTCTCCTCATTTGCACAACATCCATGTAAAGCGCTCTGATACCCTCTTGGGTCATGTTTGCGGTATATAAAACGTTATAAATAAAAACAAGTGACAGCTATTGTATAACAAGGACTTGACGTGTTTTGCCAAAGAACTTTAGACTGCTAACACGTCTGCGTTTTACCAGAAACAGATTGCATTCAAACGCTTAAAACTCTATTGCAGTTTCCTCTAAATGGGAGAGAATGCAAACACGGAGTATGTCCAAAGTCCCCACTCACAAGTGCGCTGCTCTAAGTAGAACAGCGAAAACCACTGACCTAGATGATAGCTGAACACATTGCACGGAGCCTCGAAGCACGTCTAGAGCGCATCCCTGCATGCGTTTCTGTACCACTGTGGCCTCATCAAGGGATCCTAGTCATAACAGCAAACAACGTTAACCGGCCTGTGCTATTTCATTCAGTTTTGTTTCATTTGTTTTTTGCCCTGGATGATAAAGGGTGCGTGTAGGAGAGTAGGGTCTGCAATCCTATGATCACCCAGATTTTTGCTTTTGCTTCACTGGTTTACGACTTTCCCTGGCTGTGGGCCTGCTAATCAGACCCACAGCCTAGCTGTTCTCTCTATTCCAAATTGTACCCAGGTACTGAATTGGCACTGGGCCCTCTCTGAGTCCCTGTACCCAGGGCTGAGGTGCACCCAGAAGTCTCCCAGGGGCTGCAGCAGGTATTATGCCACCCCTGGGCTGACTAACTAATCTGACACAACTGGCTGCTTGACAGCTGGGGCAAGGTGGTGTAATCACCCTTTGCTTTAGATATAGTATACCTATATCTAAACCTAAATGGGCACACAGATCTCCTATCAGTCACTCCTATGGCAGGCCATGACAATCCTGAAGGCAGAGTGCTTGGAATCGTGTGAGATGGCGCTCTGGCATGAGCTGAGTCTGTCTGTGGCTTTCGGGATCTATCCCTTAGCCGTTTCCATGATATCGCATACCATATACTCTTAAGTGCATTATAATCCTCGCGGTTATATGCCAACTCTGGTATCGCTTTATCAAAACATGTCGAGTAAGGTGTCATACGAATTGGAATACTAACCCCTCGCCAATTCTGGCGACGGGGTTAGCATTCCACCCTTCTAGAGGGACACGACATGTATGTAACCTGTAACCCCGGTTAAAGTCAGACAGAGCCTTAGCTCCACAAAATGGATGCTGCCACCGAGACACAAGTCTGCCCTCCTGCTGCTGGGAGTCCTCCCAGAGCAGGAGGCAAGGACAAAGGGTTTCCTGTCAGGGGCGGTGCCAGCACTGTCCCAGACAGGGTTTTGTGTATCCCAGGTAGGCAGGGCTACAGAGGAAGGTGACTGCAAGTGGCACCCCGGTGCTCACTGTGCATATGCCGGCTAAAACCAGTTCCAGGGGCACACCAGCCCCTGAGCTGGGGAAAGCCCGGCTTGGGAGAGGGGTGTAACCACACCCCTTCCTAGTCCCACCCCTAGGGCAGGACTTAGTCGCGTGCCAGCCCCCTTTTGCAGGATAAAGGTAGGAGCAGGCCCCCTTCCAAATTAGATCAATCTTTGAATCCTGAACCGACCTTCTACAAGAAGAACTCAAGACTCTACGCAAGATTTTCTCCCTTGTGACTAAGGAGTAGTCACCCTGCAGCAGCAGGCACCAACCAAGCTTCGCGGTTTGTTGCCAGTCTCTCCTTCGGATCAAGACTGCTTCATCACGACGAGAACCGGCTTCCCTGGCACCTCTGACCTCAACCTACATCATCAGCCCAGCTGTGAACCGTGGGTGCGACGAGACCTCGAGGGACCGGCCATCTTCTGAACTGCACGACGCTTGTCCAGCACGACTTCCGAGTGACCCTTGACTGAGTGCTTTGGGGTAAGAGAAGCCCCGACCCTGAGCAGCTCCAGCACCAATGTTCAGCCCCCTTGCATCCACGAGATCTGCGTGGGGCCCTTCTGCTCTTTGCTGCTCACCGCGTTGTCCAGGTCGCTTGCCTGTTGGCTAGTGGCCCCTTCACGACGCTCCACAACGACAAACACTGCTGGTCTGGTTGCTCCAGACTGGCCCTTGCTTCCCTTCCTCAGAGAAGCACCTTGGACCCTCCTGGTCCACTCAAGACGCCATTTTAGGTCCACCGCGTGGGCCTTGCATTTGCCAAGACTTGTTGCCCCAATCCTGGGTCCAGCGACGTCGACAGCAAGAACCTTCGTGGGACAGCTCGCACCTCCATCCTGGTCACCGACAACGCCTCCTGGTCCGAGAGACTGCAGAGCCCAGCAGCGCCCACTCACCTGACTGCGGTGACTTCGCCCGGTGCCATCCTGGTGCCCACTTAATCACTGGCTAGTGATTCAGAACTTGGTCCCCTCTGCTTTCAGGTTTTCTTCTTCCCTGATCCAGGCTTGGATCTCTTCGAACTTTTCTTCACTGGCCGCCTGCCAGCAACTTCTTCTTCAGGCTCCTGGTCCGTCAACGTGGGTTTCCGACGCAACTTGAACCCTATGCAGCCGCAGCCCCTGGGCTAGGTAAATCCAGCACTCCGGTGCCCCAGCATAGTCCAACACTCCAAGTGTTCGGATCCACTCCCGTTTTCGTCCCAGCTAGTCGGGTTCGCCCGAGAACAGTAACTTTGTGAATTCTAGCTTCCATAGACTTTGTCCCGCATCCCGCGTGAGAGTGCACACTCTGCACCCGAGTTCCCTAGGCCTCCTGCTAGTAATCTAAAGGTTCAGTAGTCCAGTCCTAGCGATCCCAAAGCCTCTGAGAATCGTTACTTACCTGCTAGTAATTCGCATTCCACTTTTGTAGTATATGGTTTTCCGTGCCCCTCGGGCATTTGTGTAAATTGTGCAACTTGAAGTATTTTTATAAGAGTTTTGTTGTGTGCTTAGCTCCCTGTCTCATAAAGAGCCAGGGTAGTCTTGTTATAAATAAATATACTGTTTATTTTCATAACAACTTGTGTGGTGTCCTTTCACTTGGTGTTCAAGGGGTAATGTGATGGTAAAACAGCTGGCTTAACACGCCCTCTAGAGTCTTAGCCTTAGACTGCTCGTATCCATGCTACTAGGATAGCTGGTCTATAAGGTTGACTTACAACCAATCATCAATAAGGGTTGTTTGGACTGATATATAGTGATCACTAGAATAGTGAGCACTGCACATCAGGCCAACTTCTCACAGTGCGTTTCTTTGTCATTCGTAGACGTGCAAGTGCTTAATTTAATGTTTTTATAATATGGAACTCCGGGTTCAAATCTAGAGTTCACTCTCCGCACAGAGAACGTTCCCAATCGTTATTGTGCTGCTGCTACTGTTTGTCTGGTATAAACATGTCGTATTCCTACAAGGGGTGCGCTTATCCCACAACATTATGCCTAGAACCCCGCAAAGACCTGTGAACATGTATGCAGGTGGTAGCTGATGGGACACAGGTACCAAGATTGCACTGCTGCAGGATGTAATCCGACATCGCCACTAAATGCCGCGGTACGTGCACCTAGGTAGTCGACAGGATACCTGTACCAAGATGCACTGCTGCAGGAACTAACCTGCCCTCGCCGCTGAATAAAAGACACAAATTACCAGTACCGGGCCACACAACTAGCTGATGCGTTGCGGTGACTGTAAGCCCCCCAGAGTGCACACTACACCTTATAAGCCACTTCAACTGATATTTTCAGTGCAGTACTAGCACGCGTGTAATCAGCAAAACGTGCCTTTCACTGCTTGCTTATGGTCATAGTTTCACCCTTGCCTACACCTCAAATTGAAGGTACAGAACTGAGTGTGAGTAAACAATGAGTAGCGCTATGAAAAAATGGAGAGATGAGGTGCATCGTTGGTGAGTGGTAGTGAGGGAATTCATGGAGAAGGAGGAAATGTCGGGGGCACCAAAAAAGACTGTTGCACGGTGTGCAATAAGTGCTAGGGCCATTCCTGGCTGGGACTGGAGTGTTAGCCCCCTCCCGAAGTTCGGGTCTAGTTGCGCCTCTGTACACGAGTATGGGCATGTCGTCCTAAATTACAAAAGGACACATTTACATTCAACGAGGAGAAATGTTTTCACTTCTCCTCGTTTTTCGCTCTTTCAATGCGTGCTGCATTCTACAGCATGCATTGAAAGAGGGAAATGCCTGTTGTGATTGTTTATGCGCAGGAAGGTGCCCCTGCCTGTATAAAATCAATCTCCCCACGACGCATGGCTGCAGTTTGTGCGCCAGCATAGGGGAGAGCATAGAGATGCGTCATTCTTGTAAATATGTTGCATCCCTGTGCTTCGGAAGTGCTGCAGCGTGGCGCAACCAAAGGGCTTGCGGTGTCACGCTGCGGCACTTCCTTGTAGAGCTGCCCCTGGATGTGGAGCACAACCTGAGGAAGGCAGTAGCAAAATCCATCCACAGATTGTGACGGGTGTCCTGTTTTTCGCCACAGACGGTCATTTATGTTGGTGGTGTTATTATCAATCAATGTCATGTGTAAACAAAGCATCCTAGTAAAAACGATATGCACACATTTTATCTAGGAAAATAGTGGTTTGAGCTATGTAATAAGTCTCTGTCATTTCAGCACACCCACTCACAAACCTGCACTTTATTAAACACTCTTATTGTGTTGAACATTATTTGCTCGGTATGGCCCGGAATATGCGTGCGGCGGTCGATTATGTAGTGTACCAGATTCGAGAAGTCGGGTGGTGGGGGGGCCCCATCATCTAAAACAATTGAGCTTGGGGGGGCTCAACCTACAAAAATTTGAAGACCTCTGCCATAGTAGCACCTGTAATTCTCATTTCACCCTACAGAAGAAGAGGAGGGGTACTTCATATGGTGAGTTTTGCAAGACATAAAGCAGACATGGAAGAGGCATCATTTTGAACAGTACCGCTCCTTCCAACCGAGTCAGGGGGAGTGTGCGCCAATGTTTAGCATCATTTATGAACCTATCTAGCCGCCACCCAGCGTTACAACGATGACATTTGTCGGGATCCTGCATAATGTAGATCCCCAAATACTTAAAACCTTGCTCCTGCAGGGCCACTGCACATCTAGATGTCAAGGTTGGAGCACCTCCAGCCAGTGGTAATAACAGTGATTTATCCCAGTTAATCTGGAATCCTGAATATTCCCCATATATGCAAAAGGGTGCGGTCAATTGATTGCCTTGGTTTCCTCAATTATAATTAAATATCACCTGCATAGTGATATTCGATCTTCCAACTCTTCCCCCACCGGTATCCCCCAGATCAATGGGTCCTGGCGTACCCAAGCAGCAAGCGGCTGCAGGGCTAATGCAAACAAAATTGGAGAAAGTGGACATCCCTGTCTAGTGCCTCTCTGCAATGTGAATGTGCAGGAAACCGTTGCGTTGCCCCTCACTCTGGCAGAGGCTAGTTATAGAGGAGCTTAACCCAACCTATGAATTTAGGACTCAAACCAAATCATTCTAAGACTGCATACAGGTGATTCCACTCCACGCTATCGAAAGCCATGCTAGTGTCAAGCGACAGGAGGGCAGCCTGCACCATGAGGCATTTCTCTGTTATGTGCAATATTCCGTACAGCCGACGGAGGTTCAGTCTAGTGCTCCTATGAGACATAAACCCCGGATGGATGACGGCCGTAATGACTCCAGCCAAGTGCGTGGCCAGGAGCTCTGCGAGCACTTTTACCTCAAATTTAAATAGTTAGATTGGTCTGTATAAACCCCATTTAGTGGGTTGTTTACCTGGTTTTGGGATCACAGTTATCCCCGCTGGTCCAGCGGCAAAGCGCCCTCCCGAAGTGCCTGATTAGACATGATTACCATGTGTTCTGCTGTTACATCCGGCATGGACTTGTACATCTCTACTGGCAGGCCATTAGGGCCTGCTGCTTTTCCCGATTGCAGGTCACAAGATGCTGAACTAATTTCATCCACTGTTAAGCCTTTTTCTAATCGTTCCTTGTCCTCTTCCGTGAGGCGCGGCAGAAACACGTCCCGCAAAAAGTTTCTGCAGTCCTCTTTAGTGTGTCTTGTGTATGAAGTATAGATTCCTTCCTAATATTTAGCAAATTCCTCTGCTATTTCTGCCCTTGTTTCATATGTATTCCCCCATCTCATCTTCCAGACTAGGAACCCAGCTACCCTTCATCTGCCTGTTATGTAACCACGCTAGCCGTTATCCCCTACTTCGTAGAGCTGATGTTGCGTGGCGAGTGCTTATACCCCGGCAGTGTCTTCTGCTAGATCACTGAGTTCTTTTTGTCGAACTTGTAAGTGCTGTCTCTCTACTATCGCTTGTGGATCAGTTCCTGATGCTTGGGCTTCTAAACTGCGTATCTCATGCTCAAGGGTAGCACATTTGAAGTAATTTTCTTTTTTAATGGCGCCTATTATAGCCTGCACCCTTCCTCTGATAACCGTTTTAAAGGCCTCCCAGAGGGTCACCACCGATTCAATTGATCCTACATTTTCTTCAAAGTACTGCTCCGCGCCCCCCCCCCCCCCATGTCATTTCTAAAATCCTCATCCTTGAAGAACCAGGGGTCAATCTTTAGTGGCAATGTGTGGTCCCTCCCCGGGGGCTTGTCAACCTCACCTCTACAGGGGAGCGGTAAGATTTGCCCCTAACCATATGTGCCGCCTCCCTAAATTCGCCTAGTCCTGGGACTTGCATTATGATGTAGTCAATGTAGGAGAGTAGGATCTACTTCCTATGGTTGCCCCTCAGCTTCTGCAAATGTTCTGCGGCTCCTGCCGCGTTGAGAAAAAGTTTTGCCACACCACCGCCGCACTGGAAAGTGACTTGCGGCCCCTGCCGCGCCAGGCGAAGGTAAAGGCCTTGCGGCTCCTGCCATGTTGTAACATGCCCCCGCGGCTTCGGGTGTGCTTGGCAAATGATTTGCGGTTCCTACCGCGTTAAACAAACTTTTGCAGTTCCCGCTGCGCCGGGCAGCCAGACCACACCTCAGCGGTAGCCTCAGGTGAGGGAGGGCCAGTTGGGGAGCCAAGTGGGGGACCGAGCCAGTCCCGTCACCGGCTGCGGCTTTCCGGCAGCGGCAGCAGCGTTTTGCAGCACTCAGTGCTTCCAGCCCGCTCACCCTCCGCTCCGCTCTGCTTTACTCCTCGCAGTCTGGCAAATGTGGACTGGACCATCACCCACTGAAGAACAAAGTGAGACAGCTAGTGGAACTGACTCAGTCACCAGCAGCGATGTTGATGTAGCCCAAAACTAAGAAAATGAAAGATGGGCAAACAGACAAGGGAAAACTGGAGTCCCTACACATGCCGCCATAACAAATGTGGGCGCTATCTACTACTTTAAAGGCCAGCTGTAGTGAGAGTACCCTAATTTAGGGAGGTAGAGAAATATATATGCCACTAAAACGAACATGGGGGGGTCTCAAACCAGCTTAAACCCCATGTAGGCTCTGCTATGGCCACTACCACGAGACCATCTTACAACTCTAAAGGCTCGTAGTTGTGAGAGTATCTTAGTTAGGGGGGTAGAGAAATATATATGCCGCCAAAACGCACACGAGGATTTAAACCAGCATAAACCCCGTGTAGACTCTGACATGGCCACTACCACTATACTAATTGGTAATTCTAAGAGCCTGGCATTCATGTATACAGGTCACATAGTAATACCTTTACAGGGCATGACCAGTATCGTTAGATGAGCCAGCAGTTGTTAGCGCATGAGGCTAATACAATGCCAATAAAAGAACCAAGGGCTATTTGAATACCATACCATTTTACTTATCCCCTCTTTTTAGATGAGCCGCAGCTCGCATTAGAAATATATATTGAGAAGAAATTCCTACTCCAACAGACCGCAAGCCATTAGAATAACACAGATGCTACGTGGTTTGCGATAGGGCACATCAAGCCTGATATGGACCAACAAACTAAGAGGTATGCGTTTTTATATTTACTCGCTATGATGTATGCGACGTTGTAACGAGTTTCTCTTAGAGCCAAATAATAAGGATAACAGGTAGACTCATACAACTTACACTATGTACTGTTTTTCCGATATACTTAGATTATCTGAGAGAGGACCTCCACAATATCCCGTTGAGAAGATTAAAGTTAACATAACCGATAGTGGTGACGCTTCCCACAAAGACTCCTAATAGATTGCATGACACTATGATATGAGGCAACAATATGCAAATTTACTTCTAGTAGAAGCTAATTAGAGCGAGAGCCTCAATATTATTAAACAGTTGATAGTAAGGCTCTCTTTATTGTTCACAAATTGCAGATATCAGAAAAATTCTACCCTGTGAAGAGAGGCTTCGTATGGGCATCCATTCAACTCATTGCCCACTGAGCACACTAGTAACTACAGAGAACACAATACAGATAGTGGTTACAGGTAATTGCTATTATTTCTATCAAAGATCACCACTACAAAATACTAGGCAAGGGGACCTAAGACCCCATAGTAAACGTTTGGCAGAATACAAGTGTCTTAGTTCTGTATAGGTCCACGGCCACACGATGATGGTGTATGAAAGCATCTTGGGTTCCCTATCTCTACTTATTACTTTGGCTATATTGAATATAAAGTGTCTATCTACTACTTCCAAGGGAGATTGGCTAACATCTGCGACTATATATGCATTGTTAACAATAAAGAGATAGGAAATGTTTTCTCTCTCTTTTACTTTTTCCAACGCAATCCTTTACCATTTTATTTGCACCCTTTATTCTAACCTGATGACGAACACCACTAACCGTTTGTAATGGAGGTTAAAGTTTTCTTATGATAAGTTTTTTAAGTCGCACATTCGCTTGTTTTGTAGATATGGTATGGAGAAATGTAAGATGTCTCCAGTGCCTCTTATAAAATAAGTTAAGACTGATTATTTTTCTCCTTTATCATTACAGAATATACCCCCCCTTTCCCACCTGTTATAAAGTATAAAATAACAGGTCCTGAAAAAGATGGTTTTCAAATAATTATAGCATTGAAACGTACGTCGACCAGAGAGAGAGTGCGACACCACAGCTACCAGCACAGCAATCGAGGGTTGATTTTAGCACCCGGTTTTTCCGTCTGTGCATGCAGTGTTCTCCTGGGGTGGAGAGTGTGAATGTATTGAGTGTAAAGGATATGTTTGCAGAGCTGAGAGTACGTGTGGGGATGTGTTGAATTAAATTGATATTATTTCATTGTATGTGACTTTAAAAGTGCTGAAATTATTTGTATTTATGGTACAGCATTAAAGGAAAGATGATGTTAGTCACATTTTTGTAATTGAAAAGATATATATATATCCAAATTTGTTTTATATGATGTGAAACACCAAAAGTAAAAAAAGAAAAATAGGAAATAAAATATGTAAGAACAAGTAACTATTGTGTGTGGAGAATAATGTTTACTATGCCCCAGGTTTGAGCTTTGAGAAGCCACTATTTAAAGAAATTTAGGTCTTGAGGGAACGTGACTCTTATAGTTTTGGTTTGCTTTCCCCCTTCTCCCTGACCTGTCAAGTTATTTTTCTAGGGGGTTGACTTGCTAATCCAGTCCTCTATTGGGAGCGTCACAGAAAACATCTCAAAATATGTTGATTACTTCCTCAGAAGCATGTCAAAGACACTATGGACGTCCTGAAAAAAATACAAAATTTACAATGATCTGATCTTGATAACTATGGATGTGAACGCATTGTACACTATTATTGATCACGATGTAGGAATAAGATCATGTCAACAATTTTTAGATCAGAGACTCATTAGGTACCTTGAAAACATGAATATGTTAGTTGAGATGATAAGATTTTGTCTCACTAATAATATTTTTATGTGCAACGATGAGATCTACAAACAAACACTCGGCACAGCAATTGGGACATGCTTGGCCTCTAGTTTTGCCAACTTGTTTCTAGGGGATTGGAGGAAGAAATACGCAAAGCTCCAACCATGCATCAGACGTTGAATCAGGTGAACACCTGACTTCGCTATATATAGATGATATTTTCCTGATCTGGAAAGGTAGCGAGGAGGGTGCCATCGAATTCGTTCAACTTTTGAATAGTAACAACTGCAACATCAAACTCACATACAACATGAGTAAAGAGTCAATTGAATTCTTAGATTTGGAAATAACAACAGATGGTGACAAACTCAATACAAAATTGCACAGGAAGAGTACAGAAGGAAATAGCCTTCTTCATGCTCTCAGCAGCCACCCGGATGTACTAAAATGGAGTATTCCATTCGGGGAACGGCTGAGAGCAAAAAGAAACAGCAGCACTAATGAACCATTTGAATCAGAAAGCAAGACGATGCAGAAAAGATTTAAACAACGAGGTTATCCAAATTGGGTGATCAAAAAAGTCAAACGGATAAGTAGGGATCAAACCGTCCAAGAGAAATCAACTAAAAAGGAAGACAACACGAGTAGAGTTATTTTAACCTACAACGAGGAATCCAAACAAGTGGCTAAAATCTTGAACGATAACTGGAACATCCTCAAAAGTAATCCAGTGATCGGAAAGGACTTGCCAGATCGCCCCATGATAACATACAGAAAAGGGAGAAGTCTTAGAGACATCTTAGTGAAAGGAGACATCACTACAGAGCAGAGAACACAACATCACAACCTAGAGTGTTATAGTGAAAAAATACGATACACCCGGTACTACAAAAACAGTCAAACAATTTCTTAGCTGCAGCACTGCTTTTGTTATCTATGTGCTAAAATGCCCCTGCAAGATGAGATATGTAGGGAGCACCACTTTTGCAGCAAAGGAACGTATACTAGACCATTTACGTGCTATACACAACAAAGAGCAAGTCCAAACGAAAAAAAGAAGAGGCAATCGTACGCTCCACCTGTGAAAACGTGAATCATAAACGTAAATTTGTAGCTGTCCTATGGTATATAGGGCAGTCTCCTCGGGCACTGGTTCTCTGCTGTTCCCAATCAGCTTAACTTTTTGTTAATGAATTTACTCCCCTCATTGCTTTGTTAGTTCGATCTTGACTTTAATTCTTCATTTAAATAATGTTTCAATCACATCCATGTAGTCTTTTGTTTTTTTCACATTATACATGAGCGTTATCCTTTTTAAATTCAACTCCAATGCATTTCGGCGAGTTCGTCTTCATCAGGGATAAGCTCTACAAAAATAAAATATATACAACCCTTAGTAACTCGTGGTGCCCATGGATATTTTATGCTATACAACTATATTACTCTTTAAGCGTGGCGCTTATTTACATACCTAGTCTTATTTACAAGTGTCCCCTGTCTCTGTTTCACCACTCCTTGTCCTTTATAACTAACTGCTGTGCTATTCCCTCTCGTCAGTGTGTTAACGTTTTACATGACCTCGCCTCTCGGTAAACGTTAATAGTCCTGTTAACGCGAACCGTTATAAAATGTGTTCGGTTCACAATCTGGAGTAAAATTCAAATTTTTTTAATTATTCGACTTAATGGCAAAGGGAAGGCAAGGTGGAGTAAGGGGAATCAGGTACCCCAGGAACACAAAGGTCGAGAACGAGGCGCCAGAAGAGGCAACAAGCGAGGCACAAAAAAGCAAAGAAATTTAGATGTTTACATGGGAATGACCACAAGAGGCCAATCCGCAACAAAATGAAGGATACACTCACTGTGGTAAATTTATCTAATATTACACTTTCAGATTCTCAGATTGATGTTCTATCTTTGGGTTTTTGTCATTTTATCCAACAAGTAGATTCAACTACACTGATAGTAGGATTGATTTATTTCAATTCACTAGAAAATTAAACTTGAAAAAATGGTATGCAAATAAAAAAGGAGGGTGCACCGTCAATAAGCAGTGATGCATCCAATCTTACAATAGGTGATATAGAAATTTGACATACAATGAGAGAATTGGAAGGCGGTGAGGGATGGACTGATAACCCTATGTTGAGTCTAGCAAGAGAAGATCTTGAAATAGATCGAGCCAGTGTAAGCGGTTTCAGACCTAAATCAATTTTTTGTTTACCCTAAATACACAATGATGCAATAGAAGAGTTTGAAAGAGGTGTAAAAATTAATAAAAAAATAGGACAAACGTAAAAACTTCAAATACAATAACCTAACTTAAGAACAGCAGAAGGCAATTAAGGAACTACAGGACAACAAATCAGTAGTAATTTAAAAAAATCTGAAAAGGGAGGGAATGTAGTTGTCTGGTCCTTAGAAATGCATTTGAGGGAAGGCAAGAGACAATTAGATGATGTGAACAATTGTGAAAAAATGGACAGAGTGAGCTATGAAAGAAGCAATGAGATATACAGAGCAAATCTAACGAAAAGGAAAGATGATTGTTTAATAACAATGGATGAGTATGAATTCTTAAGCTGTGATTTCCCGAAACTATCAGCAATGTATATGTTGCCAAAAATCCACAAGGATAAGAATAATCCTCCAGGAGACCAATAGTCTTGTCTATGGGTAGCCGAAATAAAAATACTTTAAAGTATATTGACTACCTTTTGAGACCCTTTGGGCAACTGCTTCCATCCTATGTAAGAGATACAGGTGACTTCTTACGGTTGATCAACAATATAATTTGGGAAGAGAGCCTGTTGTTGATGGTATTGGATGTAAATAGCCTGTACACATGCATACCGCACGATTTAGGCATGAATGCGTGTCACCATTTCTTAAGAGCACGGTCCATGTCATACTTCATGCATACTGAGATGTTGTTAGACATAATGTAGACATGTTTGACAAATAATTTCTTCATTTTCAATCATGTAATATACAGACAAACCCAGGGGATGGCAATGGAGACCAAATTCGCCCCTAGCTATGCAGGGTAGTACCTAGGCTGGTAGGAGGATCAGCTGGCCAATAACATCAACGCCTTGGATCAAAATATCGTCCTCGATGATATATTTTGTATATGGAGAGGAACAGAAATGGATGCTAATGATGTGAAAACCTGAATAGGAATACATTTAATCTTAGATTTTCTAGTGAAGTACATGCAAATTAAATTACATTTCTAGATGTAAAAATAAGGGTTGTTAAATTGGAAAGCACATTATTTCGCAAAAAAACAGCTGGTAACAGTTTCCTACATGCTGATAGCTGTCAGCCGAAGAATTTAATTAACAGCATACATACAGAGAAATTCTTAGGGCAAGAAGGAACTGTAGCTCCGAGGAAGCTTTCTATGATGAAATGAATAAGATGAAAGTGAGATTCAGAGAAAGAGGCTACTCCAAGAAAGTGATAGAACAGGCCAGTAATAAAAGTAAGAACTGTGAAAAGAGATGACTTACTGTGGTTTTGACAAAACAAACTAACACATGGTTTGCTAATAAGCCTTAATTTAGATGCCAACTATTGGCTTGGATACAAGATATAAATATTCTTACTTTTCAAATTTGTACCAGAGTACCACTAAAGCTACTACTTTAGTATTTAAACAAATGTATGTAACTTCACTCGTTGTCCATCTTTAGTGTTGATATGACCTGTATGGTTTAAAAACAGATCAACTGAACAAATCACATGATGCATATGAAACGCGTTATGCTGAAACTTTTAACAAATTAATAAAGGATTTTAAACAACTACACCGGCTGGTGGGCTCTATTTGCCTCTGGGAGCAGAGGCTGTCTCTTTTGGAATATATGATACGGACGACGCCTGTGGAAAGAGCCCTGGTCCGCCAGGCAGGACATCCTCAGAGCGTCACATGCATTTGGAAAAATATATATGTTTTTTGATAGAGTATCAAGTCTCATGAGAGGGGCAAGTCAGTAGAGACACACATTTTAAAAAACGTGGGCTCCATTAGCATCGTGCCGTGCTGGGAGAAAAAAACATACAATGTTTCAAAAACAAAGTTGGACGAGACCCGCACAACAAAAGAAAAGTCGAGCGGCCATTATTGAAGTCCAAACAGGGCATGCTGCATTGCAAAAAAAAGTCATTACGTTGTGGGTGAGCGTGTCGTACCTGCAACAGCAGGTTGGGGAAAGTCTTTTAAGAAAATAGTGCTCCAGATTGTAAATAAAACAAACAGCGCAGGAACACATGTAAGGGGGCAGTCACAATGGGAGGTTACAACATGAAAAAAGGTGGCTCTAAATGAGAACTAAGCCTATTTATTTATAAATGTTATATAGCGTTAGCTAGACGGAAAGGTATCAGAGCGCTTTACATAAAAAGAAAGAGCCTAATGCAGCTTTACATAGGATGCATAAAATGAGAAATAGAATAACTTAGTTCTGCGTAGGATGCTATACACTTAGATTAACGAGCAAGCATAAATAGAAATAAAGAGAATCAGGCAACAAAAAGGTGTGTTTACAGTGTGCAGACTAATAAGAAGAGCATAAATCATAGAAGTGAATGGCATACTAGACAGCTGAAACAATCAAATAACTAACTATCCCAAACGGTCGAGTCATGGAGAGAGTGAGCTATTGGAGCCTAGTTCAGTTGGCGTGTGTGGTAAGGTATTTGTTAAGGAGGAGTTTCAGGATCTTTTGAAGCAGGAAAAGGAGCGGTGGCATCGGAGGTCTCTAGGGAGTACATTCCATGCACTGGATGCATTCTATTGACCAATGAAAAGCCACCATTTACAAATGACAGTAACAGGAGACAACTAAAAAGATGGGCAGAAAGTGGGTGGAGCTTCACTCCCATATCCTGAATACAGCATGCCTCCAAGGGACAGCGCAAGCGCCACCTAGGCGAGACCTAAAAAGGCCCCTGATTGGGAATAAAATCCCTTGTTAGCCTAATGTTATTTAAAGCTGGAGGCTAGTCAAATGTAGAAAGCATGTTAAGACTCACTTCCCAGCCGGGATGAGATGAAAAGTGTGGATCAATGTTTTGTCCACGGGGCAAGGTAACCGAATTAGGAAAATTAATTAAATTAGGAATGCTATACAAGATATGGTGCCAAAGTTCATAATGAATGTTGAGGTTAGGCGTACTACCCTCCAGACTGGGCGCCAAATTCACCACGAAAACAACGTTTTCTATTGCAAGTTCATTTGTATTTATTCAATGCGTTATTATCCAAATCCATTTATTGGTTTATACGATTGTATATCATTGTCATTGGCAACATAATATCATTCTTATGTCGCAAACATTATTCTTGATGATAATCCACTTCATCATAACACCCAATGCATTTCGGAACCTTGTGAGGCGCGAACGCGTCTTTATTCGCACCCCTGACGAAGGGTCATGTATTTCGACCCGAAATGCATTGGGTGTTATGATGAAGTGGATTATCATCAAGAATAATGTTTGCGACATAAGAATGATATTATGTTGCCAATGACAATGATATACAATCGTATAAACCAATAAATGGATTTGGATAATTCTGAACGCATTGAATAAATACAAATGAACTTGCAATAGAAAACGTTGTTTTCGTGGTGAATTTGGCGCCCAGTCTGGAGGGTAGTGCACCTAACCTCAACATTAGTTACTGATTCAGATAGGCACGTGTGTGACTACGTGCGACGACGAGGGCACCAAAACTTATATTTGAGTAACATTAGTAAATTTGAGTGCTCGGGATACCTTTCTTTTTTTTTTCTTCTTTTTTTTTTCTTTTTTAGCCAAAGTTCATAATGCCATCTTTGATGCAATCTTTCCTGGCTTTTCAGTGCAGGGCAGTAGAAAAACGAATTTGCAGGAAGTCGCACTGAGTGCGGCACTTCTTTACGATCTCAAAGGGATTCTATAAGGACAGTACCCACTTGTCCTTCCTAAAATTTACATTTTACAATCACATGTTACAATCAGTCAGGGAACTTAGAGTCAAAGAACTTGTAGTATAAGTAAAAGAGAGGGATTCATATATTCATTAGAAGTTTCAAAAATCCATGTTCGATTTCCAAAGAACAAATTATTCCATGTGGCTTCTCTCTGCGCTTCTGGTTAACAAAACACGGTATAATAGACCAACATAAGCGGGATGCAGCTGGCAGCTGCAGCGTGTACATGCACGTTTGTACAGTGTTCAAAGGCCTCGTGTGAGATGGCCAATCAGTTGGGTGGCGGTTTAGCTGCCGCTTGCTGTATGGTACAAGTGGGATGATACGAAGTATGCATCTAAGACTACCCAAGGTTACAGTCCTGTTTTTCCATTACAAACTTACTTCAAATATTTAGTTTGATTTAAGTTATTCCTGTAACTGTAAAAAAATGAAAGATAGATCTTGAGAACAGAATTTATCACAAGGGGAGGCTGAGAATTAAGAAAAACAAATCTGTTTTTTTAGATTCCATCTTGTTTGTTACACAACGTGGATGTCACTGTCTGTGATGGTGAAACCGGGACTGTTCTTATCATGGAAATGCCACTGAGTGCGAGCTGCCCAGACCTTTAATAGAGAGTTCTCAACCACAATATTTTGGCAAAGAGGTCAAGCCAGGAATAAACGAGTGAGGTTTGTGGCTGCCCAACTCAGTTCAACAACCTTTATTTGGTTTTATAAAAGAAATAAACCATAAAAGTCATACATAGGATGCCCAGTCACCAATTTTTAGCTCAGCCCCTAACATGACCCCTCGCAATGGGTTGGGCTAAGCAGGCACTAAGAGGAAGCGCCCCTCGGTTGGGGGCCCTTGTAAACAACATTGGATCACAGTCATCTTCAGCAGTCCACCCAGCAGTGCCTAACCTAGATGCTATTTCGTTAGACATGCTCAAAGCAACCTTGCTGTCAGCACTTGGAACTAAAATTGACCCATCCTACTCCGACTTTCTGCACTGGAAAGAAACCTTTCTGAACTGATAGCCTCCTTGCAAAGGGATTGTGCTATTCTCTCCACAAGTATCCCTCCTACAAGGCCTACAATCTCGACCACCATTTCCAGTCCCAGTAGTAGTGGCCGCCTAGTCATATGGTAGGAGATACAACAGCACCTATTATGCCCAGGATTGACACTCAGCACCATCCAGTCAACCGGAGGGGGGCGGGGGTCACCCTGAACTCAGTATCTTTTCAGTCTCAGCAATCTCAGGGTTTCAAAGTGGGTGGATTGTACAGTTCCGATGATAGGTGTTAAGGGCCGGAAGAAATGCCCCCCGGGGACTTGAAAAACTATTCTCCTAGTTTGGGCTCTGTTCATCTCCTACCTGAGTCCACTCCGCTTGTTGTGGTTTTAGCTAGAGTACCATGCCTCAACCCCGTGACCAAGAAAGACTTTTACCAGCTGAACAATAAGGCGGTGCACTGGCTCAATTCCAACATTGCCCCTGGGCTTAGGGTGGAAAACCAAATTCTCATGGTGGACCGGACACAGTGGGTTGGTAGCGCCAAGAAATCCTGGGTGGGGGACTGCATTATCATCAATTTTAACAATCCAGTCATGGTAAACCGAATCTCAAGCACGGTTGCCCAGTCTAACTACAGGTGTTGGAATTTAGCAATTTTGACACTCCAGCTGGGATACTTCTACAGACCCAATTATTACCAACTATGGTCCCAGCGCGAGTGGCTCCAAGAGGTGGGCCTTAGGGCTTGTGCAGAGGGGATGAAAGGGGTGAGCACAGAAAATTGGAAGATTGCATTTGACGATGTGTGGGTCCCTCGGACCCTGTGGCACCCGCATCCCAGGAAAATGAATCGCCCCCAGAACAGATATTGAGTGTGAATGGAGGGTGTAATACCCACGCTGTCGGCAGCCCGATGTGGATCTGCTCCATATGCTTTGGTCTTGCACCTTCCTACAAGGCTACTGGAGAGAGGTCGCTGCAACTCTGGCGCATTATACCGACACCTTCTTTACGCCCACATGGGAAATCTGCATTTTAGGGGTATATGTCAGATCTAAAAAAATTGCGTCACATCGCGATTCAGAGACCTAGGTTTAATAACTGCCAAGCGCTTAATTACAAAACGGTGAAAGCAGCCAGATCCCCCAGAAATGAACGGCTGGATAAGCTCACTTAAACTATGGGCACAGGCAGAGAGTACAGCGCTACACAGGGAGGAAATGGTGGGGCTCCGCAAGTACCCCATAGCGCAATAATGGGACACCAGACTTACGGCCTTCAGAAATGGAGTAAACGGGAACGGCAATGACACCGAGCCAGCGACTGTATGATATACTAATTGAAGTTTCCGGGTGGCGGGGAGAGAGATAGCATTGGATGCCTATCGCATTCTACTACATGATACCCCGTGGAGAAAGTCTGATGTACTGGGGGCCCTGTTCTTTCCTGCCCCAACGCCTATGGCTGTGACATTAGCCCCCTACACCCACATGAGTCCGAGTCGAGTCCCGATGAGTCTCCAAGTAGTTATTCATGCAATAACCAGTCCCACACTCAGTAAGGCAATGGTTAATATAGTTTTTCCAGATAGCAGCCCTTTAGTTTTGTTGTTCACTATTTTTCATTTACATAAAATATTCTTTATTGATGTGTCTGTTGTTATAATCATGCACCATCCCTTTTCTTCTTTGGCAAAGCCCGCTTCGTTGTAATATCGAACAGGCCACATGTATAGGTCTCCAGCGCCTGATAACGATGTGTCCATTTGACACAAAGGACTTAAATAATGTGGGAAATATTAGCATGTGAAATTAGAAACATGTCCCTTTGATCTCTTTATATTTTTATTCTAGCATAGGCACTTGAAAGCTGCAGAGATATGTGGTGGGCAGGCAATCGCAACAATGTATGTGAAACTGTCTATTAGCGATAAGCTGATGTGAAACTATAAATCGTGTTGCTGTAATAGGAACAGTTATTCTATTATGTTATTAAGACGACGTTACATGCGGATATACACGGTATTCTCCACATTTTTGCTTTGCCATGTATTGCAAGAGAATGGAATAATATGAAAAAGACCAATACAGATATTTTTTTTTTTAAAGTGAACGGAGGGTGTACATTTTTTCCTTGGAATATAGCGGGGCTGGAGAGCGAGATTGAGAACACCAAATGGTTGACCCTTGTTAAGAGTTTTGATGTGATATGCCTATAGGAAACATGGGCTGTAGACAATAATTATCACCTGGATGGCTATAAAACCCTCTTCGTTCCAGCTACCCCGTCCAGGTCAGGGAGAGCCAAGGGAAGGCTTATCACCTTTGTTTCTCTAGCTTTCCTTGGCATCTCCGCTCACTTTATGTCTCTCCCAATTTACATGTGATATTGTTGTCCAGTGGAAAGAGCAATCTACTTCTGGTAAACTTTCACAACGCGGGAGTTACACACCCGGATGAGGGAAATATAACTCTGCTGGGGTCTGTACTTCAGCATAGCATCTTGAAAGGTCAGAGTTATCCCTACATTTTTTAACAGGGGATTTTAACACTCATATGTGTGGGGACATCAGGCAAGGAGGAGTGGAAGCTGTGGGCTGTGCACGACAAGCAGGATTACATAGGGAACATACTCCCCAGGGTATTGAGCTCAACTCCATCTTGCTTGAATTTGGTCTAACATCAGTAATGAATAAGCTGCCTCCAGGGAAGACCTTACTCCCACCTTTTTAGGAGAGGGTGTGAGACTTTTATTGATTTCACCTTTGTATCTACCCCCTTTTATTTTCCATTTACTGATTTTTCTGTGCAGGCAAGTGAATGTAGTGACCACAACCCCATTTGTGTCTTTACAGGCTGGACCCGAACACTCGCACACACCAAAGTGGACTGGTGTCCCCCTTAAAGCGGTGGAAGCGGGAAGGAGCGTAAAGTGGGGGTGTATTGTCCAAGAGCTACTCCACGAGTCCCTTTTAACTCAGTGTCACAGCAAGTTTGCAACCTGTCTTGATGATGAGGCAAGAGCTCCGGACATCATGGGTGCATTTGGATCCATGTCTACTGTCATAAGGAAGTTACTACGTGCCCCGGGTGGGGTCTGTAAGCAACCAGGTCCAAGATGGTTTGATTCGGCGTGCTCCCAGGCTTCCAGGAACCTGAGACAGGCCTTAGGTGTTAAGCCACGAGACTGGTTGGAGGTCAAAGGCCTACGAAGAGCATGTAAGGCTGCTCTAGAGACTCGCAAGTCTGCCCTGAAGGAGGAGGCCAGGATCGATTTAGTGGAGGCTAGTACACTGCGTAATAGCTCAAAGTTCTGGGGCATTATTAACAGCCCATTTCTATCTGGAAATAATGCTAATTTACTGGATGTCCATATCACAGAGGACGATTGGGTACATAATTTCGAGGGTATCTTCCAGTCGGATACCCCGCCAACTGAAGGGCAGAAAAGGGTGGAAGGCAAGTCGGAACTTATTTTCACCACGTAAGAGGTGAGAGACGGTATTCTGGGTCTATCTAAAAACAAGGCCCCCGCGCCGGATGGGATCCCCCCAGATCTCTACACCGCCAACGTAGAAACCTGTCCTCACAGCTGTCATCAATCCTGCAGTCCAGGTTGGCCGCCCAGATTCTTGGGCTTTATCGATTATAGTCCCGGTATTTAAAAAGGGATAACAGGACAGTACCTATTGTTATAGGCCCATTTCTCTGCTGGACTCTGTGGTGAAGATGGTGGGCCGCATGGTACTTGACACACTTGTATCATGGGTTGATGAAAACAACTTTTCATCCAATATCCAAAACGGCTTTCAACCAGGTCGTTCCACTGTAGGACAGTGTTTAAACCTGTACATGGTCCTGAACAAATACACTGTGGCTCGTTCCAGCCTCATATACCTAGCCTTCATGGACCTGTCCCCAGCATTCCACTGGGTCAATATGTCCAAGCTGTGGCAGTTGATGTCCTCCATTGGCATTGACAGTAACATCATTTTATTTCTGAGGGATCTTCAGCGTGATTCAACTGCGGTTGTCCGTTATTAAAAGGACCTGAACAAGTCCTGTCAGCTTGACATCAAGAGAGAGGTGCATCAGGGGTGCATTTTAGCACCTTTTCTTTTTAACCTATATATTAATTCCTTACAGAAGGCCCTTTTGGCGACAAATGTGGATTGTTCCCAGGTAGGCAAGCGTAGCCTGCCAGTCCTCCTATACGTGGACGGCGCAGTCCTCTTGGTGAGGACAGCTAGGGGCCTACAACTGCTTCTGAATTCTTTTGCCCTTTTAATGGAGGACTTGGACCTTTTGTTTAATCATGCCAAGTCGTTAATTATGCAGGTGGGTCCAGGAGGAGTCACGCTAGCAACCAAGATGGCCGCGTAGGCTCCCGGCTCCGCCGACCCCTGACTCCCGCCGGAATATCCTGTCACTTATCCTGCGCCCAGCCACCGTGTTTATGAACCTGCCGTGAGCTTAATGGAGCTATTCCGAACTTTTTACCTGTTCGGCTGACAAAGTTATGTCGAGTGGAAGTTTGCGGCCTAGATCTGTCCAGAAGCCGGGGTCTCGAGTACTGGCCCATCCGGGTTTCAGTTAAACAACATCGGCTGCGGTGGTGTGCTTGGGTCCGGTCCACCGGAGGGGAAAATTTTCTTTCGCTTTCTTGATTGCTATGGATGACGTTTAGCTGCCTTGGTGAAAGTCGGAGGAGGGGTGACAGCTCAACGGTCGCGGCTGTGGACGGGGGCCCTGCTCGATGGCCCAGTAAACGGCCCGCTGGTGTTCGCTGGGTTGGGGTCTCCGCCTGCGGTTGTGGACCTGGGATTTCATCTGAATCATTGATAAGTCTCCCTCCGCAGTCGACTATTCCCGACTCGCCCGTTCCCTCTCTGAGAGATCGAGTTCGAAAGGGGAAGCGATCATGACTGTCGCCGATTGCAGAGTAGAGGAGCGGACCGAGAGTGACCCATCGCTACGAACTGTGTTGGCAGCCATTGAGTCTATTCATGTATACGTCGAAGAGCGTATTCAGACGATGATGGTGCGCTTGTCTGAGTTGGTACAAATTGGACCGGACCCTACTCCACTACAAGAAACGGTGACGACCGAGACACCCAAGATGGCCACTCTGCTGGAGGAAGTAGACCCCGTACTGTGTGATGTGTCGGAGCCTTTGCCCAGTGTCATGGAAGATGAGAACAAACTCGATGCCACCAATGGATCGCCAAGCCTACGATCGCTGCCGCCTATGGAAGAACTAATTGTTGTTCCCATTTTAGAGACTTTTGATGAGAACTGTTATCGGAATGGAACTGCGTCACTCCTCCATACTTCGGGGCCGCTAAGATGGTCGAAGGATCAACGTTGGGACTTCATAACGAGGAGGGGAGTCTCTGGACCTGTCGGTGTTCACAACACTCTGGTTCTACTACTTTGTCTCGCATTGAATTCTCTTACATTTTCTTCGTCCTCGGACTGTCCGGCAGAGGTGGTTCGTCCAGAGGGGACTCCTGCGTCTGATCGTAAGGGGCAAGGATGAGTTTGAAAGACTGGGGTTTTACTTAAGAACGATGGATACGGGATCTGTTAAACTTATGCCTTGGAATGGCTGGGCGGTGATTGAAGTTCCCCTTGTAGAGACATATGTTTGTTATCCGATAGTTTTCTTGACTTCAATTTGGGGATTTATGATTCTGGCGGGGGGAGGGGCGACCGGGGGCCTGTACAAATATGCCCTCCTCCACTTCACTTCTCTACTTTGGTAGATTTCTTCTTTTAGAACCTAGTTAGTTGGGGTGACAGGCACGCTGCTACTGGGGGTTAGGCGGTAACCGTTTGCAAGGGTGCAGGGTGGGGGGATGGTTTATTGTTTTCTTTTTGTTATCGTCCATATTATTTTTCAAATTTTTAATTTTTTTTCCTAGTCTTTCCTATACATGTACTGTTGTCGTAATATCCGGACTCTGATCCTTAACTTCTAGTGTCAGGTTGCCATGATTCTCCTGCTGTTTGATTTGTGGGTGGACGGGTGTTGAGGATCCACTTCTAAACTGTTTAGCGATTATACAGCTGTCAATCTTATTTGTGTGCTTAATAGTGCGGACCTCTCGAAGAATTTTGCTGTTTTAAGTCTATCCTGTTTTTTGTACCACTTCACCCTGGTAACATCGTATGTATTTATGGCACCGGATATGTCAGTTAATTTTTTTTATTTTTGCTTAAAATAATAAAAAGATTTTTTTTAAAAATGTAAAAAACATTTATGCAGGTGGGACCTCGTAAAGCTAAGCAGTTTACTTTTAAACTCTGACTATCATCAATACCGAAGACCAATGTTTTCTCCTATGTGGGAGTTGTGTTTGACGATTCCTTGAGTTGGTGCCCTTTGCTTACTTTGAAGAAAGGTGATCTAGTGAAAGCTTTTGCAGCTGTTTTTAACTTTGCCAGCAGAGTGGGAGGGAAGCCAATAGGGGCACTTTTGAAGACATATGAAGACAAATATATCTCAAAGGTTAGTCATGGGAGTGAGATTTTGGGCCACATTGGGGTAGGGGCAGTGCAAAGTGCTGAAAACTCTTTCCTGGGAAGGGCCCTTTCTGTCCCACAAAGCACTCTATTTTATGTTGTGCACGAAGAGTTGGGAATGCCTTTCGTCTCAGATGTACTGGCATTCCGTTCCCTGGCTTTGTGGCTTAATATTTGGGCTAAACAAGAAAATACACTTAGCAAAGACATCCTACAGGAATGCCTTTCACTTGACCGTGTCTCACGCATCCGATGGCTCCAGTATAGAAGAGTTGGCCTCTCCAGGGTAGGTAGGAACTATTCGATAACCCTGAGAGCATATGTAAGGGGGACCTTACTCTGGTCAAAGAGTGTTTTTTAAGAATGAGCCATTGTGATAGAGAGGGAAATAAGACGTGTAAGCCTAGTGTGTGTAAGTACATTGTGTTAAAAACTGTACCAACTACCGAACCTTATCTTCTAGGGTTTAAAAGCATCCATGATCATTTTCTAGTGACCCGGTTTCGGCTCAACCTCTTCCATTACCTCTTGGCACACCCTCGTGGCACCCACAGAGGCCAGTGCCTCATGCCCTGTGGCTGCAACGGTGAGTCTCCTCAGGACATGATGCACTTTACAATGTTTTGTAGTTTTTATGCTGTCACTAGAAAGTTATTTATTATTCCCATTCTCAATACAGCGGGTTTTAGGAGGGTGAGACCAGCTCTTATCTTTTTACAACTCCTCTCTAATGACACTGTTTTGCATATGCTTAACTTTTTACGGTTCGCTGTTAGACTCAGGTCAAGCTGCGATTAACTAATGTATTGTAATTCATGAATTTGTATCTTGTGTTTTCATTAAGTTGGACATATTATATTTGTCAATCTGTAACTTGGAAGATGTTTTATCTTTTTATGTATGACTTTTATTGTTTTCATTTTATAAAACCGAATAAAGTTTGTTGATAATAATCACTATGGGATTCATTTAGAGGGTAGCATGGTATCCCTCACAATAACTCCAGGAGTCACAGTCCACACAATGTACATGTTTGGTTCCCCCTACTTCCAACCTTACATATACCTCAATCACCTGCTCAAACCTCTCCCTGCTGATGCCAATGTGGTCCTCCGTCAACCCGCAGACCATATTTTTTGGCCCCTTTGAAACTGCCCATACAATAAAAATGCTGCAGTTGTAAATACATATCAACTACCATTTGTTGTGTTTAAAACATTTTATTGAATAATAAAACCTAATAAACATAAGATGAATATTAAAGCAAAACAAAACATCAGTTGCCATACACATAAGAGACACGAGTTGTACATAAAAATCAACATACTGTGACACAGCAAAGTTATGTAGAGCACAATTCTTAATTTCGGGCAATCTTTAAAGTTCAACAATAGAAACGTTCATAAAGAACAGAAAAGGAAAGAAAGAAGGTGAGATACAGTGATTTCATTAATGTAATACTTCCTACATATAGAAAAACAAATACTAAATATTTTCCTTAAGCAATAAAGTCCTTACATTAAAAAACTAAGAGAAATATATTGAACAATGAACATTTCATGTGTAATTTGAATTCAATTTGAATATTTTAACCTCCTCAGCATTATTTGACTCATGATTACAACCTGAATGCTTTCTGGAAAGGAACCGCCACATGGGGTTCAAAATCACATCTTTTCCAACAATATGATTAAAATGATAAACTTGGATTTCAATTCAATTTATTGATTCAGGCCTTTTTGAAGAGCAACAATTTTAAATATATACAAACTCCATACACATGTTTAAAATTGTCACCTAAACTTGAATTCAATCCACCTTTTGATTAAACACTTCCCATTCCAGCAAGATTGTACAGTGGTTATTGTCATCTGCTCACCTACATTATGCTTAATATAAATAGTGCACAATTTAGGCGTTTGTGTCTGCCTACAACGTGGACCTGATACAAACAGCAGTACCTACAAGGTAGATGTTACAATTCAACAAGAGTCTAAGATAATCTAGGGCAACTGACTTTACATCAACATTACGGGGCATCAGCCTTGATGGCAAGCCAACTTAAAACTTATCCGTATTGTTTACATTATTATCAGAGACCATACTTGTCTCTTGGATACAACTTTACAACAGAATTTTTTTAATTTTCATTCAGTTGTATATAATAAAACAACCTACCTACCATAATTGATCTATCTATTCATCTTTTTGGGTTCTGGAGTAGCATGCTACTTGCCGAAAAGCGCTTCAACACTTCATCAGGGGTAGCAAGCACTATATAAATGCAAAACCTTCCCTCTTCTATCCCTCCACTATCTTTTTCAACCCAACTAACAGACCAACATGTCCAGCTCCCAAAATATTTTCTATATTTCCCTATACTAATTCACCACTAATCATTTTTGGATCCCGGAGTAGCGTGCTACTCGCCGAAAGAGCGCTTCAAAGTTCGTCAGGGGTAGTAAGCGTTATGTAAATGCAAATACATTACAATTACTGTTTACATCAGGCTGCACTAACACGAGGATAGCAGTAGAGTGGGGCTTAGAGATTTATCTGCCCAGAACGAATCATACTACAGAAAGTGTGTGAACAGTCTATATGTTGTGTGCCATGCAGATAAAAAACAGCATACAATATTTATCGAAGAGTCTATTGGCTCAGTCAAGGCTTCTATTTTTAATACAATTCATGTTTGGAAGCACAAGGATAGGAAAAAAGCTTTCTAAATACACAAAAGAAAACTGAATGAGTTTGAAAAACGTTCCGGCCCACGCCCATCTCCCATATAGCAGGAAGGATACACTGTGAATGCAATATCCTCTGTGGAAATGTGCACCTTTACAGGACTTACATTTGAATTATCAAAAACATACCTCCTCCCAAAAAGAAAATGTTACAAGGCCAACTGGAAAGTAAATGTAAAGGAATAAATAGGCACGGTATCAATACTGAAGGCATTTTGGACAAACAGGGGTTAAATGTTTCAGAAGGCAACAATTCGATGAACCAGGCTACCACAGCACAGGAATGCGGTCTCCAGCACTGGGTCGGATTCCTGTAATGATGCATACGCCGCAGGGAACAGATACAAGGGGCATGCAGCGTTCTCGTAAACTACCTTGACCTATATGGTGCAAAAATCTAGGCGCTTTCATTATTTGTTATTAAAACACATAGATATAGAAGACAGACCCCACGCTTCGGACCTCAAAAGAATGGATTCTTAGGCATTCTAACATTTTTTGTGCAAGGAGGGGTTTAAAAGTAACTACATCGCCTGCAAAAGGTCAGAGGGCACGACATGCTCCGGAGTGTGCATGATTTGGTTCCCAGAACTCCTTGCAAGGAGCTTGAGAATTTGAGTCTCCACAGAGCTGCTGCGGGATCTCTGATGGGTCAGTTCATCTGCCCAAGCTATTACGCAATTCATTTCTCCTTAGTTAATGCTCAGAAACCGTAAGACGAGGTCCATTTTTCATTGGTTCGTCGTACTCCAATCTGCAATAGCTTCCAGGCAAAGGGTGATAAAAAAAAGAACAACGATCGGTCAGCAGGTTTTACAGTTTTTTGTTAAACATTGAAAAGGTCCCAAAGCAAGAGAGGGAAAGGCAGAAAAGAGGAAGGTGACAAAGAGAGACAGCAAGGATGAACAAGCGAGGCTGCGTGCGCCAGGTCGGCGGCGAAAGTGAAAGAGCCACATTTGGAGCAAAAGTGCACCAGGGCCAGCGCGACCGCCATCTGTTTCCAATTAACGCGACAGCGAGACGCGGGCATTATAACTGGAAATAGATGGTGCTGCTGCTTGCTCCCGAACTGCCTAGTCCAGGGGTGAGAGAAGGCGGTACATGCACCCCCCTTTGGCCAAATGCATGCTGTCTTTCTTAGAAAGACAAATGTAAAGGCCGATAGCTAGTGATGAAAAAAACAAAAAGTACACGCACGGGCGTGTGTTCAGAATTTAAAGCCCTTACTAAAAGCCTTGCAGAGCAGCGCATGCACGCTGGCTCAGGCGAGACCGGAAAATGGTGTACGAACCAATATAAGTATACAGAAGGGTTTTAATGTACAAAACCATCCAGTGATCATATTAATCTACATAGAGTGGTGAATTTACTGGTGGTACCTAAAAGAATACATACATAGGAAATATAAGAAAAAATCTAGGTCAGACATTTGAACAACTGTCCAAGCGTTCCATTTCAAAGCTATTCAGTCCAGGACATAAAAAACCATCTGAACGGGACTACCATAAACTATATAGTCAATGTCTGTTATTCTTAGTATAGGTGAAAAATAAAATAATTTTTAGACAACAAGATTCACTACAATAACAATATACTGTAGAAGGGTTAATCATCTGACGTTGGGAAATGTGCCTCAACTCACCGTGGCATGCGGCTCAGGGTGACTCTCCGCCCTATCAAATAATTATAGGAAGGGGAGCATGGTAAGAAAATAAGTCTTTTGGAAGGCTGTAAGTGTTCTAGGCATTTTACAAACAAGTGTAAAGATAAAGTGTGCCCATGTAGATTAAAAACCATCCAAATACTCAAAGGTGGTGTCTGCGATAGTGAATCAGGTATTTTCGTATGGCTGTGAAGTCCCTAATAGGTTCCCCAAGCATGTATTCAGATGTCACTAAGGTCTATCGAGACAAGCGGGCAGCGTAATGGTGTTGAACACTAGGGGGAGACACACCAGGACCATAGAGGCAGTCGTGTGTCTGCCTTGAAGTTTGTGTATCAATGCATTTGATGGCTCGTGCTTCATAACAGGCGTGTGTTAAGGGGGCACAGGGTGAACAAAGGCAGAACCTAGTGCAGTAACTTCCATAGCAAACGTGGTGTTATGGGGAAAAAAAGACTCTTAGAGCTTGTTGGCCTAACACACAAGTACAGTGTGCTTAGGTTTCAGAAGCAACTGCCCATCAAAATATGCAGAGGTAAGGCACATGATAACACTGCCTAGTTTAAACATAGATGCAACATTCTTCAAATAAAAGCAGTGGACGTGTTTGATGTGCACTGCAATAACAAGGCTGCGATGCAGTGGAGGAAATGCGCTTAAAATTGTTGACCTCAGCATGGGGGCAGCGTGCTTTGTTTTCAAGACAAAACACCTGCCACATGTGCACTGAGAGCTTTCCTACGACATGAGAGAGTGTGCTTTGAAACGTCCATATCTTTAACATGAATGCAGCATTCTTTACGTTTTCATAACAAGAAAAAAAGAAAAGACGCGCTCAAGGCACAAAAGATTCAAGTTAAACAAAAAGGTAGGTTCAGGGACCCATTTATGCATACAAGGAACATGCTGCTTCGGTGCAGAAACAATTACAGATATAACAAACGTAGGGTCAGAGACCCATACCTATATACGGGGAGCCAGCAATCCGTTATACCACTGCAGATGAAGGACGGTGCCCAGAGTAATTTGAATAGAGGTTCCGGGGCTATAGTCCCTATTAACTGCCACAAATAAAATTTTCCTAAAGTAAACAATTGGTTTAATAAGGAATTCAGACTATCAAGTAGATATCTGAGTAAGGCACTTTGCACAAAGGACATCACAGAAATCAGTCTGGGTGGAGAGAGGTACAAAAGGGCCCAGGCTCGGGCTACGAAAGAATGGGAGGAAGAAAGATGGCAGGAACTCAAATTGGCTTGCTCTCTTAAGAACTCCACCAGGTTTTGGGCACTTGTAAAGTAGAGGGGAGAGAGGTCTCTGCTTCACCTCTGCAAAATAACATTTCTCCCCAGACCTGGGTTGATCATTTCTACAATCTTTATTCAATAACTCCATTTAATGAGCCGGACACTGTGCCGGACACTGTGCAAACAGACAACTTTATAGCTATACTTGGCCCTTTCCTTAACCTGGCCGACATCCTCAGCTCTGGATGTAATAACCAGAGGTAGAGTTCCAGGATTAAACAGCATTCCAGCCTATATCCTTCTGCTAGAAAGAGATAAATTGTCTTAGTATAACTTTTTCTTAACTAATGTCATTATCAGTGGTGCCCCAGTACCAGACTCTTGGAAGGGAGCGGAAGTCGTCCCGATATATAAGAAGGGGGATAGATTCCACCCAGCCAATTACAGGCTGATCAGCTTGATCAACTGTGCAAAAACAAATTCTGCCCAACTGATCTTGAGCAAGATTGAGGAATGGACTGCTGCTAAGGCCAACGTATCCTCCTTTCAGACAGGCTTTAGGAAGAAGATAGCCACGATTATGCCCAGGTTCTCTGGAGAACCCAGGGCCAGGTGACTGAACGATTTCTTATCAATTAAGGTGTTTGCCAAGGCTGTGCACTGGCACCCACCCAGTTTTTTTTATATCTTAATGTTGTTCATTATCTGCCCTCAATTGATGCACCATACCTGGCAGGCACAAAAAGAACGAGTTACTTTCCTTCGGTAACGATGTATCTGTAAGAGACATAAATTATTTATAGATTCTTTACCTTAGAATTACCCTCAGGCGCCAGACTGGATCCGAAGAAATTTTTTCTTAGCAGTACCCCTGCGTGTCGGTAGGTGGCATCGGTCGACTCCACGTCCGTCATCAGCGCCGTGGTCGCCGGGATGACGCCACAGTGTCTACTTAGACTCCGCTCCAGAGCGCTAACCTCAGTTCTGACACAATGTTCAATGCCAGAAGCGCAGACCCATGCATGACACTGACCATTGGTGCACAAAACTAGGGCCCTGCAAGGGAATCCCTATCCCTAGAAGTCAGTGTGAAGAATGGGGAGGATTGGTGGGGCAGTAAGGAATGTAAATGTAAATGTCATGGTACTTATAGAGCGCACTGTCACCAGACGGTCACCTTGCGGTGTCGCCTATTCGGCTTCCTGGCGCTGATACTCATACCGCTGTGGAACCCCTCCTGGCTTTCCCTGTGAAGTGTCCACTCCTGGGCACCCCCAGGGTGAAGCCAGGCATCCTTAGCACTGTTGGGGCCGGTGTGGAGGCTAAGCAAGCTATTGCCCAGAGTTGCAGCGTGGGGCCCGTGATTAGAATAGGCACCGAGGCGAGAATTAACAGGTCCGAGGAAATTGAGCCCGAGACCCCGCCGAGGCAGGAATCGAACCCTGGTCCGTGGCCAGAACTCTGCATCAGGGTCTGCCGCTCTAACCACTGAGCCACACTCCTCCACAGGAATCTATAACTAATATATGTCTCTTACATATACATCGTTACCGAAGGTAAGTAACTTGTTCATCTGAAAGAGACTATTGGTTATAGATTCCTTACCCTAGAATAAATACCCCAGCAATACCAACCCTGTAGGCAGGGCCGGGGAACTAAGTTCACCCAAAGAAGTCCTGGAGAACAGAACAGCTAAAATAGCCATATCTCCGGACTTGGCTGTCCAGGCAGTAATGCATAGTAAATTTGTGCAGGGATGCCCACGTGGCTGTGTGACAGGTGTCAACCAGCGGAACTCCACGTCCCAAAGCAGTAGTGGCTGCCATCGCCCTGGTAGAGTGGGTGCGCAGTCCTACTGGCGGTTCCTTTCTAGCCAAATAACAGATCCTAATGTATAGGACGACCCATTGAGAGATGGTACCTTTGTGCACTGTCCGACCTTTCTTGGTGTCCACATAATCAGCAAAGAGTTGATAGTCCACCCGGAAGTGTTTAGTGTGGTCAAGGTATAAAGAGAGCGCACGTTTTGGGTCCAGACAGTGGAACCTCCCCTCCTCTTTGGAAGGGTGCAGTGGGCGGGAAGAAGGTAGGAAATGTGATGGTCTGACCTATGTGGAAAGAGGCAATCACTTTGGGCAGAAAAGAGGGCTTATACGGAGGACCACTTTATCCGGATGGACAGCAAGAAAGGGAGGTCTGGAAGATAAACCTGAAGCTCACTCACCCTGGGAGCAGTGGTGATGGCAAGTAAAAAAGCAGTCTTCAAACGAGGCAAAGAGGACAATTATGTAGGGGCTCAAACGGAGCACACATAAGATAAGCGAGGACAAGATTCAAGTCCCACTGGGGCATTACGAAAGGAGAAGGAGGTAAGAGATGAGTAATGCACTTCAGAAATCTGATAACAATAGGATCGATGGCCATGCTCAAGAGCTCGGGGTACCACACTCTTCGTGCCCTGTCAGGAGCCACAAGAAAGACTTGGGACCGGTCGCATTTGATCTTCTTCAGCAATCTTGGCAGAAGTGGTACAGGCGGAAAGGCGTACAGGAGGCCGCAACTCCACTCGCAACGGAAAGGGTAGCCGAGAGAGAGCCGCCTTGGAAACTCTAACACGCAGAACTGCTGACATTGCATGTTCTCTTCGGTGGCGAATAGATCTAACCAAGGCTTTCCCCACTGTTGAAAGAGACCTTGCACCATCTTCGAGTAAATATGCCATTTGTGATCCATCATGCACCGGCGGCTGAGTTTGTCCGTCCTGGTGTTCAGTGAACCTGCTAGTTGTTGAACCACCAGAGATATGCCCTGATGTTCCAGCCATGTCCAAAGGTGAAGAGCCTCTTGACATAGGGTCCACGACCCTACCCTGCCCTGTTTGTTGCAGTACCACATGGCGGTGGTGTTGTACGTGAACACCTGCACAACTCTTACTTTAACAGAAGGAAGGAATGCCTTCAGTGCAAGATGAATCACCCAGAGCTCCAGAAGGTTGATGTGGTGCCTGGACTCCGCCGGAGACCAGAGGTCTCTGATCTCCGCCTCTCCCAAATGCCCGCACCGTCCCAGGAGTGAAGCATACGTCACTACTGTGAACTCAGGTTGAGGAAGGGAGAGGGATCTGCCGTTGACTCAATCCTGGTTCGTGAGCCATCACTGCAACTGACTTGCAGTCCCCTCCGAGATCTGAACGTCATCGGAAAGATTCCCCTGGTGCTGCGCCCACTGGAACTTCAGGTCCCACTGCAGAGCCCGTATATGCCATCTGGCATGATCCACCAGCAGGATGCAGGAGACCATGAGGTCCAGCAACCTCAAGGTCATTCTCACAGAAAACCGGGATGGATGCTGAAACTTCGGTATCATAGTCTGAATATCCTGGACTCGCTGCTCCGGAGGATAGACCCAAAACTGCGCTGTGCCAGAACCGCTCTGATTCAAAGGACTTATGGGAGGGAATCAGGTGCGACTTCCGCACGTTAACTGTGAACCACAGCAAATGCAGGAAGTCTGCTGTAGTCTGGAGGTGGGAGACGACAGCCTGGGCGAGCCTGCCTTCAACAGCCAGTCATCGAGATAGGGGAAGACTGGAACCCCTGATCTGCGCACATGAGCTGCGACCACCGCCATCACTTTCGTGAACACCCTAGGGGCGCTGGTAAGGCCAAAGGGGAGCGTGATAAACTGAAAAAGTTTGTGGCCTACCATGAACCGTAGGTAGCGCCAGTAGGCAGGCAAGATGGGGATGTGAAAGTAAGAGTCCTGCAAGTCCAACGCTACCATCAAATCTCCAGGGTCGAGGGCAGACAAGACCTGAGCCAAGGTTAACATCTTGAACTTCTCCTTCTGGGGAAACCGGTTGATGTCCCTGAGGTCTAAGATAGGACGCAGGCCGTTGTCCTTCTTGGGTACCAAGAAGTAGTGGGAATAGCAACCACGACCTACTTCTGGAACAGGGACGCATGTATCTCTTCTTGAATGGGATGGGAAGGCCATATGGGAGACAGAGCTGTTGGAGTTGCGAGCATTTCACTTGGCGGTGAAGGTCTTCCGGCCCACCATCACAGGAGGGCTGGAGCAGCTTCTCACAGACAAGACAGTCAATGGCGATGGTCTCATCAGGAGTCACACTTGAACTTGTTTGACAGCGAGCCCAGGATTCATTGGCTACAGTTGTTTGGTACGACGAACAGGCGCTGGAACTGCTTGGTGGAATTTGACTTTCGTGAGCAGTACCCCTGCGTGTCGGTAGGCGTCGTCTGCGGCTCCGCGTCCGTCATCGTGATCACCGAAATGACGTCACTGGAGTACTTAGATGCCACCCTCGCTGACGTCAGTTCTCTACATAGCTTTCCGCGCCAGGAACGCAAAGCCATGCAAGAAGCAGACACTGGTACCATGAAACTAGGGCCCTAACAGGGAAATTCCTGAACCCTAGATATCGGTTCGCAGAAACGGGGAGGATGGGTGGGGCGGTAAGGAATCTAACACTAACTAATGTTTCTTACAGATATATCGTTACCGATGGTAAGTAAATTGTGCATCTGAAAGAAACACGTTGGTGTTCGATTCCTTACCTTAGAATAGATACCCCAGCAATACCAACCCCGGTGGTGGGTCTGCGAACCAAAATCACACCAGGAAGTCCTGGAGAACAGAACGGCCAAAGAATAAGTCTCTCCGGCCTTGGCTCTCCAGGCAGTAATGCTTGGCAAACGTGTGCAGCGAGGCCCACGTAGCTACCTGACAAATGTCCTGCAAGGGACTCCCCGTCTCAAAGCAGTAGTAGCCGCTGTAGTCTGAGGGGAATGGGCGCGCAGTCCCACAAGAGGTTCCTTTTTAGCCAAGGAATAACAGATCTTGATGCACAAAACGACCCACGAGAGATGGTCCGCTTGTGCACTGCCTGTCCCTTCTTAGCTCCCACGTAGCCAACAAAGAGTTGGCCGTCCACCTGGAACTGTTGTGTGCGGTTCAGGTAAAAGGAGAGCGAGCGTTTTAGGTCCAGACGGTGGAGCCTCTCTTCCTCTTTCGAGGGATGTGGAGGCGGAAAGATGGTGGGCATGGTAATGGTCTGTCCGATGTGAAAGGCAGTAACCACCTTGGGTAGAAAAGAAGGACGAGTCCTCAGAACAACTTTGTCCGGATAGCCAGAGAGGAAAGCAGGCTAAGAGCCTGGAGCTCACTCACTCTTCTGGCCGAGGTGATGGCAACCAGGAAAGCAGTTTTTAGGTCAGAAGACAGAGAGGGCAATTATGAAGTGGCTCAAAGGGAGCGCACATCAAAAGGGTAATAACCAGATTCAAGTCCCACTGAGGCACCACGAAAGGAACAGGAGGAAACATGTGCGTGATGCCTTTCAAGAATCTATTTACAACAAGGAACTTGAAAATAGAAGGCTGACCAGGAAGCCACTAGGAGGCTGAAATGGCCAAAAGATAGCCCTTGATAGTGCCCAGGACAGAGCCCTGCTGGGCGACAGAAAGAAGAAAGAGGAAAACCTCTGAAAGAGGGGCAGAGAGATTATCCACAGCCTTTGCTGTGCATCATGCCACAAATGTGTTCCACCTGCAGGCATATACCGTTTTTGTGGGGGGAAGCCTGTCTGGCAGAACAGCATCACAGACTTCAGGAGGCAAGTCAAATGGCCTCAACTGTCGCTGCTCAATCTCCACGCATGAAGGTGGAGGCTGGACAGGTTCGGGTGGTGGACGTTCCCTTCTGCTGCGACAGAAGGTCCTCCTGAAGAGGCAGTCGAACCTGGAAATCGATTCACATTCTGAGTAGCTCAAGATACCAGTATCTTTGTGCCCAATCCGGAGCCACAAGGATGACTTGGGCCCGGTCGCGCCTGATCTTCTTCAGCACTCTGGGCAGAAGTGGGATAGGCAGAAAGGCGTACAACAGACCGCAACTCCACTCGCGACGAAAAGCGTCGCCGAGCGAGTGCCACCTTGCAAATTCCAACGCGCAGAACTGAAGACATTGCGCATTCTCTTCGGTGGCGAATAGATCTAACCAAGGCTCTCTCCACTGCTGAAAGAGACCTTGCGCCACGTCCGAGTACAGACGCCATTCGTGATCGATCATGCACCGCCGGCTGAGTTCGTCTGCCCTGGTGTTCGGCGAACCTGCCAGGTGTTGAACCACCAGGGTGATGCCCTGATATTCCAGCCAGGTACAGAGGCGCAGAGCCTCCTGACATAGGGTCCACAACCCCACCCCGCCTTGTTTGTTGCAGTACCACATGGCGGTGGTGTTGTCCGTGAACACCTGCACTACACTTCTCCGGACAGAGGGAAGGAATGCCTTCAGTGCAAGTCGGATCGCCCGCAGCTCCAGAAGGTTGATAAGGAGCCGGAGACCAGAGGCCTCGGATCTCCGCCTGTCCCATGTGGCCACGCCATCCCAGGAGGGACGCACCCGTCACCACTGTGTGCTCCGGTTGGGGAAGGGAGAGGGATCTGCCACTGGTCCAATCGCGGTCCATGAGCCACCACTACAGCTGTCTCGCAGTGCCCTTCGAGATCAGAATGTGGTCAGTCAGGTTGCCCCGATGCTGTGCCCACTGGAACTTCAGGTCCCACTGGAGAGCCCGCATCCGCCACCTGGCGTGATGTACCAGCAGGATGCAGGAGGCCATCAGCCCCAGGAGCCGCAGGGTCATTCTGACGAAACTCTGGATAAAGGCTGAAAGATTGGAAACAGAGCCTGAATATCCCAAACCCGCTGCTCGGGGGGATACACCCAAAACTGCGCCGAGTGTACAACCGCTCCGATGACGAGGATCTTCTGAGAGGGACTCAGGTGTGACATCGGCACGTTGATGGAGAACCCCAGCGAGTGCAGGAGGCCGGCCGTACTCTGGAGGTGGAAGATGACTGTCTGGGGCGAGCCCGCCTTCAACAACCAGTGGTCAAGATAGGGGAAGACTGGAACCCCTAATCAGCGCAGATGAGCTGCAACCACTGCCATCACTTTAGTGAATACCCGGGGGGCACTGGTAAGGCCGAAGGGGAGCACGGTAAACTGAAAGTGCTCGTGGCCTACCATGAACCGCATGTAACGCCAGTGGGCCAGCAGGACATGAATATGGAAATAGGTGTCCTGCAAGTCCTACGCTACCATCCAGTCTCCAGGGTCTACGACAGCCAGAACCTGAGCTAAAGTCAGCATCTTGAACTTCTCCTTCAGGAGGGAGCCGTTGACGCTCCTGAGGTCCAAGATAGAGCACAGGCCCCCTTTGCCCTTCTTTGGAACCAGAAAGTAGTGGGAATAACAACCACGTCCTACTTCTGGACCAGGAACGCGCTTGATGGCCCCCTTGGCCAAGAGGGCTGTAACTTCCTCTCGCAGAAGTTGCAAGTGATCCCCCGACATGGTACTGTGGTGGCATGGCTGGAGGGGTCGCCTCAAAGGGGAGGGAGTAGCCCCTTCGGATGATTTGCAGCACCCACCTGTCCGAAGTGATGGAACGCCAGTGGAGTACATGATGGCAAATCCTGCCTCCGACTGGCGTGGAATGAGCCTGAAATCTCAGACTAGGAAGGCTTTGAGGCAGAAGAAGCGGGAGCTGATGTGGACTGACTGGCTCTCTGACCCCCTGCTCCACCACGGCGGGCAGCACGTCCGCGACCGCGTTGAGGCTGTACAAACGTGTGGGGGTGCCCCTTCCGTGGCCACGAAAGAGACGAAAAGCAGAAGTTTGCTGGCGCTGGCCCGACAGGCCCAAGGACTTGGCCATAGCCCTGAAGTCCTTAAAGCGCTCAAGCTCGCTATCTGCTTTGTCGCCAAAGAGGAGACGGCCATCAAAGGGCATGTCCATGAGTGTGTTCTGGACATCCCCTGAAAAACTGGCGAACCTCAGCCAGGCGTGACGAGTAATCGCCACAGTCGTTGAATTTGCTCTGCCCAGCGAGTCCGTGGTGTCAAGTCCACATCGGATGGAATACCGTGCTGCGTCTCGGCCGTCAGCGACAGCCTGGGCGAGCTGTGTCTGGGCCTCCGCCGGACACTGGGGTAGCACGTCCGCCACCGTATCCCACAGAGAGAGCGTGTAACAGCCCAAAAGGCATGAAGTGTTAATGGACCGCAATCCTAGGCTGACCGAGAAGAACAGTTTCTTGCCAAACTGATCTAGCCTTTTGGATTCCTGATATGGCAGAGCGGTCGGGAATGCGGTCTGGGACGTGGAGGCCTGGATAACCAGACTCTCGGGGGTGGAGTGGGTGGACAGGAAGCAGGGGTCGCCCGGAGCCGGGCGTTGGCGTCGGTCCACGTACTGATCCACAGGGAGAACTGTGGAGGGCTTGGACCAAGTGCCCATCAGAAAGTCAGTGAGGGCCTCATTAAACGGCAGCAGAGGCTTCGTAGAGCTGACTGGCTCAGAGAAGTGTGGCTCAATGGTTAGAGCGGCAGACCCTGATGCAGAGGTCTAGCCCGGGACCAGGGTTCAATTCCCCGCCTCGGCGGGTCTTGTGCTAAAAAATTCCACGGACCTGATAATTCTCGTCTCGGTGCCTATTCCAATCATGGAGTCCCACTCTGCAACTCTGGGCAATAGCTTGCTTAATCTCCACAACGGCCCCCACAACGCTAAGGATGCCTGGCCTCCACCTTGGGGGTGCCCAGGAGTGGACACCTCACAGGGAAAGCCAGGATGGGTTCCACAGCGGTATTCGTACAAGCGCCTTGAGACCCTTGCGGGTGAGTAGTGCGCTATACAAGTATCAATTTACATTTACATTTACTGGCGGTTGAGTACTGAGAAAAAGGGGTCCCAGTGTGGAAGCAACAATGATTTTACCATTTCACACCAAAAAAATTCAAAAACAACAAATGAATCCACATTGTTTTAATTCACAATGAGGATGGGTATAACGAATATACAAAGTATCGTAGGTTGTACAGTGCCCAAGGGGGGGAGGAGGAAGTGATTGAGTGAGGATGGTGTGGTAAGGGAGTTGTGACAGTAAAATCAACCTGAGTAACAAAATTACATTTGTATGTTAATTCAAATACAAAAATAGGACCAATGGTTCAATGCAGCAGTATATACATGTCATACTCCAGAAGTGCAAATAATGTCAAATTAGGTATGGAGTTGACAAATATCGGGACAGTTGTCGACGTTTCGACCCTCAATGTAACGCAGGGATTAGTGCAGCCCTTGCAGCAGGGTCTTCATCAGGACATGGAACTGGGCGGGCAACCTAATGAATATATATATGTTCTATTAATAGTTCAAAATAATCGTGGGACACAACTTAATTGTGAGTTGTAACAAAAAGCACACATCAACAAAGAGCATACCGTTATGAATATTGATCTTCCTGTGAGGGGCTTTCATCGCCGTGGGTCATATTCATTACTAAGGGTGGGAGATAAATTAAATTAGAATTGTGGGAACCGAAGGTTCTGAGAGCAGCAGAATAAACATACTGTTATTCTTTTCAGAGGCTCAAAATGGATTACCGGTCATCATATACACAAGCGTTGTGTACTCACTTTGTGAAATTGAGAGAGCGGTGGAGGTCGAGACCGGCCTGCGGGCGGTGGATTTGGCCGTATCTAGAACAAGACATTGAGTTAGACTTTACAGAGCAACGTCCTGTTGGAGTGACTCGGCACCAGAGACGAGTGGAGAAACATGCGCTTACCTACATAATGCGGTAGCTCGGCAAAAAGTCCAGAGGTGGTCTTAAGGGGATCACTCCGTAGTATCTGTGAAGCAATAAGTTAAAAAATGATCGTGAATAGAGGATCTCATCGGGGATCACGATCTCAAAGACTGCAGTGGCAGGGCGGATGAGGCTCACCGAGCACCGTCCCGTGGGAGTGACTTGACACCAGAGACGTGTGGAGAAAAGGGCGCTTACCTAATGCGGTAGCTCGGCAATAAGTCCAGAGGTGGTCTGAAGGGGATCACTCCGTGGTATCTGTGAGGCAATAAGTTAAAAAATGATCGTGAATGGAGGATCCCATCGGAGATCACGATCTCAAAAGCTGGAGTGGCAGGGCGGATGGAACTCACCGAACGCCGACTTAATCGGGCATGTACTCCCGCTCGTGTCTGCGTCTGCAATCGCAAGACGAGCTTCCTGGTTAGGTTAGTAACCTAGGGAACGGTGTCACGTGACTATGGGTCATGAATAGACATTGAAAAAAGACTGCGCGTTTAGTACGATTATAATACTTTAGCGGCAATTAATGGAGTTCGTTTGAAGTGCTCTATAATAGCCGAAAAGGTCATTGACATGATGAAATGATGATTAATCAGACATAGAAAAACCACAGACAATAATTCCAAAAAGGATTAGATATAGAATTCCCCAGACACATTGGTGAAGCCATTGCAGTGTGTAACAACCAATCAAAGAGGAGCATCTTTAAGGATCTAACTAATTCTAACCGATTTTAGCTATTTTTGGCGTACCTCTCACATGAGGGTATAGGCCAGTTCTGAGTCAGATCAGTTCAGGATTATGCTACCACCCCAGGGTAGTCAGTTACATAGGAACATATTAGGGTAATATTGCTAACTGGGAAAAAGAGCTATCCTGTTCCATGAGTCCATTATGGATAGAATTAAAAAGAAGCATCCACTTTACTTCGCGTACATTTAGAATACTAGCAATGTTACCACCTCGTGGTCCCAAAACTGCCTTTTCTAGTACCACCCACCGGAGACTATCTGGGGGGTGTGCCGCGAGTTTGAAATGGTCTACAAGTGGGGCGCCCTGGACCTCACATCTGATCCTGCTCATATGTTGGAGAATTCTTACTTTAGCCTTTTGTTGGGTTTGGCCAATATAAATCAATTTGCATGGACATACTATCGCATAGATGATGTTAGATGTATTGCAATTGCTGTGGAATTTGAGTTTGATTCTGTGTTGGAGATGTACGAATTCCTTTGTTGGTATGGTGGTGTCACAGGCCTTGCAGTGCCAAACCTGAAGTGGCCAACAACTGGTGGAAGATTCCATAATGAGGTAATGGTGGGGTCATCAGGACTTGGTAGAAAGGACCGCACTACATAATCCTTCACACTTTTGGCTTTTTTGAAAGCATGTAATGGTGTAGCCATTTGATTGACATCGTCGGATATCAATTGCCAATGTTGGTTTACAATGCGTTTGATTTGATTGCTTTTAGTCGAAAACGTTGTCACACACACAATCCTGTTATTTTGTTCCTCTGTCCTGTCTTTTGGAGTGAGTAGTTCATCTCTTAGATAAAACCAGGCACGTTTCCTTGACTTCTTGACTAGCCGTCTAGGATAGCCCCGTTCTTGAAGACGGTTCGCAAGGTCCTCAGATTCCTTGAAATAGTGATCTTTGTTGGATCAGTTCCTCCGGATATGGAGGAACTGTCCGAATGGCAAGTTGTCACGGAGTGCGCGAGGATGATGGCTGGTATATTGTAACAGTGAATTCCTCTCAGCAGGTTTGCGATAGAGTGTAGTGAATAAGGTTCCAGACTCCTCGTAGATGGTAATGTCCAGAAAATTTATAGTTTTGTTGTCCGATTGGCTTGTGAATTTGAGATGGGGTGATTGTTGATTCAACCATATGAAGAACGATGATAATACCTCAGTGTCGCCACTCCAGATTAACAGTATGTCGTCAATATATCGCATCCAGAGACTGAGTTGGTCTCTGAATGGATTGGAGTTGTTTAGTACAGTATCATCTTCAAATGCTGCCATGTATAGAATTGCCACGTCTGCGGCGAAGGGAGCCCCCATCGCTACACCAGAGATCTGAAGATAGAATTGATTTTTAAATATAAAAAGGTTTTTTGTCATTGCAATCGTCAGAAGAGCTACAATGAACTCTGTTGGAACTTGCACTGGAGCAGGTCGTTGGTTTAGACACCTGGTTATCACAGCTAAAGCTTCCTGTTGAGGGATGCAGGTGTAGAGCGATACCACATCGCATGTAGCTAGTACTTGACACTGTGGGTCGAAGGATCGATTCTCGACAATGTTTATAGTGTGCATGGTGTCACGCAGGTATGATTGAGTAGACTCTGCAAGAGGTTTAATGAAGAAATCGATATACTTCCCAAGTGGTTCCAGTATGGACCCACAGCCAGAGACTATGGGGCGTCCCGGGGGGTGGTCCATGCTTTTGTGTATTTTGGGTATAGTATAAATGGTTGCCAGTCGTGGATGTTAATGATTAAGATATAAAAATTCGTGTTCGGACAGAAAACCCTGGTCCAGGCCAGCTTGCGTCAGCTGCTAAATTTCGATGGCGGTGGCTTTTGATGGATCCGATCTTAGTAGTTGGTAACTGGTCCCATCGTTTAATTGGCGCAAGATCTCGGACTCGTAGTCGGACATGTCTTGGATCACAATTGCGCCGCCTTTATCCGCTGGCTTAATCACCACATCGTTGTTGCGGGTGAGTGATTGCAGGGCCAACTTTTCAGTTTTACTGATGTTGTACTTTGTGAATGATTTTGTATCCAGAATTTGTTGTACATCTCTCCAAACAACGGTCTCATAGGCCAGTATTTTGTGTGACATGGCACTGGCGTGCGGTACAAAGGTAGATGGTGTTCGTAATCCTGTCAATGAAGGGTTGGACCGTGCATCAGAATTGCGAAAAAAATGTTTCAGCCGTATTTTTCGAAAGAACTTGAAGAGTTCAGTTCGTATTGTAAAGTTATCAGGTCTGTGGGTCGGTACATATGATAACCCTTTGTTTAGAACTTTGATTTCATCCTCGTTCAAGTTGTGTTGAGATATGTTGATAACGGGGCTCAGGATCTCAGGAGTGTCTACCATCGGTAGGTTTTGTTGCGGGTTACCCTCTCCCCATGCTGTTCCAGTTGAAAGTGCACTTGCTTCGGGGCCTGGCCTCGTCCTCCGTCCCAATTGTTCGTATTCTGTTGGCCGCGTTGCTGGCCACCTCGCCGGTTGTTGCCTCTGCCACGGGATGGACGCCATGGTGCTTGGCGTTGTCCTAAAAAAGGGTTATATTGATGTTGCTGGTAGCCGTAGTTTTGATAATTAAAGAAAGGGACTGGGGCCTGAACTATTAATAGAACTTATATATAGTCATTAGGTTGCCCGCCCAGTTCCATGTCCTGATGAAGACCCTGCTGCAAGGGCTGCACTAATCCCTGCGTTACATTGAGGGCCGAAACGTCGACAACTGTCCCGATATTTGTCAACTCCATACCTAATTTGACATTAATTGCACTTCTGGAGTATGACATGTATATACTGCTGCATTGAACCATTGGTCCTATTTTTGTATTTGAATTAACATACAAATGTAATTTTGTTACTCAGGTTGATTTTACTGTCACAACTCCCGTACCACACCATCCTCACTCAATCACTTCCTCCTTCCCCCTTGGGCACTGTACAACCTACGATACTTTGTATATTCGTTATACCCATCCTCATTGTGAATTAAAACAATGTGGATTCATTTGTTGTTTTTGAATTTTTTTTGTGTGAAATGGTAAAATCATTGTTGCTTCCACACTGGGACCCCTTTCTCTCAGTACTCATTCAACCCAGGTCCCAGTGACTATTTTTGGGTAAACCCCCCCATATATATACGACTGGCGGTTGAAGCACCTCGGTGAGGAAGTTAGTCCTCACGCTGCTGCAGGGAGCTCAAGGGCTAGGGCCTTGGCTGCCCTGCGCAACACCACAGCATAAGTAGCCCCCTCCTCCGTAGTCACGGAGGGAGGAGAGAGAAAACCAGTGTCAGGCGAAGTGTCTAGACCACTGGCATCCCCCAGCTCATCATCCCAGTCCTGACTTAACTGGCACTGCTGTGCCAGAGGGTCCTCAGACCCCTCCCAGTCCTCCCCTTGATCCGTGTCCTGATTAATAGGCATGTCAAATGTCAAAGGTTCTTATATAGCGCCTTATCACCGATAGGTCTCAAGGCGCTTGCTTTGGGAACCCGTCCTGGCTTTTCCCTGTGAGATAATGCCTACTGGGCATCCCCAAGGTGAAAGCCAGGCATCCCGCCGCTGGGAGGCCGTAGTGGAGATTAAGCAAGCTATTGCCCAGAGTTGCAGAGTGTGAACCCGTGATTCGAGTAGGCACCGAAGCGAGAATTGTCGAGTCCGTGGACATTTGGGCTCAAGACCCTGCCGCATCGGGAATTGAACCCTGGTCCCGGGTCTGACCTCTGCTTCAGGGTCTGCCTCCTCTAACCAGTGAGCCACACTTGCATAAATGACAGAGCCGGGTCATAGGTGAAGGGCTCACCCATCGACATCGGGGACGGCACTGCTCCGACGCCGAACCGGGACTGGGGCTAAAACCAGAGACAGTGTTGTCCGAGGATGGCGCCGGGGTCAGCACCAGCGGAGGAGTCATAAGGTCAACTGGCGTCGACCGGGATCTAGGCCTGGATCCCACGGGGTCCTGCACGCCGAGACCGAAGTTGCTGACGGCACCGGGGCCGAAGCCGCCAGCAAGTTAAACTCCCAGTCGGACCCGCGGGCCCGAAGCCACGCCGGCAGGTGTCGACGGCGGGAAGAGAGTCCTCTTGGCCACGAGGAAGTCTCTAATATCGCCCAGAGTCGCATTCAGTCCAGGGACCAGAGAGTGTGGGACAGGATGCGACTCCTGAGCCGCGTGAGTGGCGAGGGGAGTCCTCACTGCTTCTTTTTGACATGCCTCGGCTTACCCGAGTGCGAGGACTTGGATCCGGATGATCGGTGATGACTGCGGCTCCGCGACCAGTTCCTCGACTTCCTCCCCGACTGGGACCTCAAGCGGCACAGAGTCGACTGCCGGAGCTCAAGGAGCTTACGGGAACGCTCCCGCCTAGCCTTCGATGTCAAGGCCCGGCAGTCGGAGCGCGACTTGTCATCGTGGTCGCCCCCAAACAGTAGGAACACCGGCGGAGGGGGTCGGTAACAGACATCAGTCGGTGATAGGCGTCACACAGCTTGAAACCGGGCATCCCTACTGGCACCAGGAGTCGAGTCGACTCGACAAAGATAGACAAAAATGTCCAAAAAGTTAGTAAAAAAATGACTAAAGTTACGTGCTCTTCCCGGATCTGCGCTATCTGGCGCGGAAAAAAGAAGAACTGACGTCAGCGCACGAGGGCGGCGTCTAAGTACTCCAGCGACATCATTCCGGCGATCACGACACCGACGACGGAGCCGCAGACGACGCCTACCGACGTGCAGGGGTACTGCTGACGAAAAACTTTCCGTATCCAGTCTGACGCCTGGGGGTAATTCTTAGGTAAGGAATCTAACACTAACGTGTTTCTTTCAGATTCTGTCTTTCAGATACTAGCTTTTTTGGCGTAAGGATTTTCTCCAGTGTGGAGTTTCTCATGGTGAGATAGCGTTTTTCTCTGCAGCTCTTCTGGCATTCAGAACACTCATAAAGTTTTTCATCAGTATGGAGAATCGCTTATGATTAGTGAGGCTGTGCCTATCAGATAGGAATTTCTGGCATTCACAGCATTGGTAAAGTTTTTCCCCTGTGTGCGTCTGCTCATGTAGAGGGAGATTGTGTTTAAAACTGATGCTTTTCTGGCACTAAAATATTTTGATGGTGTGTTTTCTTATGGCGCTTGAAATTATCTCTACCTCTGAATCTTTTCTGACAATTAGAGCACTGATAATTTTCTTCTCCAGTATGGATTCTCATATGTTTAGTGAGATTACATTTAAGGCTGAAACATTTGTGGCATTTGGAGCACTGATAAGGTATTTCCCCAGTGTGGGTTCTTATATGGTAAGTGAGACTGCCTTTTTTACTGAAACATATCTGGCATTCGAGCACCTATATGGTTTTTCCCCAGTGTGGGTTCTTATATGATTAATGAGACTGTTTTTTTGGCAGAAATATTTTTGGCATTCAGAGCACTGATATGGTTTTTCCCCAGTGTGGGTTCTTATATGATTAATGAGACTGTTTTTTTGCCCGAAACATTTTTGGCATTCAGAGCACTGATAAGATTTTTCCCCAGTGTGGGTTCTTATATGCTGAGTGAGATTGCTTTTTACCCTGAAACATTTGTCACATTCAGTGCACTGATAAGGTTTTTCCCCAGTGTGGAATCTCACATGCCCAGTTAGAAGTGATTTAAGTGTGAAATCTTTTGGGCATTCAGAGCACTGATAAGGTTTTTCGCCAGTGTGGACTCTCACATGTGCAGTTAGAAGTGATTTAAGTTTGAAATCTTTTGGGCATTTAGAGCACTGATAAGGTTTTTCCCCAGTGTGGGTTCTTATATGCTGAGTGAGACTGAGTTTGTCTCTAAAACATTTCTGACATTCAGAGCATGGATAAGGTTTTTCCCCAGTGTGGGTTATTGTATGTTGAGAAAGAGTTCTTTTGTCAGTGAAACATTTCTGGCATTCAGAGCACTGATAAGGTTTTTCCCCAGTGTGGATCTTTGTATGCTGTGTGAGTCTACTTTTTAAACTGAAACATTTCTGGCATTCAGAGCACTGATAAGGTTTTTCCCCAGTGTGGATTCTTATGTGCCGTGTGAGTCTACTTTTTACACTGAAACATTTCTGGCATTCAGAGCACTGATAAGGTTTTTCCCCAGTGTGGATTCGTATGTGCCGTGTGAGTCTACTTTTTACACTGAAACATTTCTGGCATTCAGAGCATTGATAAGGTTGTTCCACAGAATGGGTTATTGCATGTTGAGAAAGACATCGTTTGTTACAAAACCTTTCCTGGCATTCAGAGCACTGATAAGGTTTCTCCCCAGTGTGGGTTCTTATATGATGAGTGAGACTGTTTTTGTCATTGAAACATTTCTGGCATTCAGAGCACTGATAAGGTTTTTCCCCAGTGTGGGTTCTTGTATGCCGAGTGAGACTCTTTTTTTCACTGAAACATTTGTGGCATTCAGAGCACTGATAACGTTTTGCCCCAGTGTGGATCTTTGTATGCTGTGTGAGAATACGTTTTACACTGAAAACTTTCGGGCATTCAGAGCACTGATAAGGTTGTTCCACAGAATGGGTTATTGCATGTTGAGAAAGGCTTTGTTTGTTACAAAACCTTTCCTGGCATTCAGAGCACTGGTAAGGTTTTTCCCCAGTGTGGGTCCTTGTATGTTCAGTAAGTCTTCTTTTGTCACTGAAACATTTCTGGCATTCAGAGCACTGGTAAGGTTTTTCCCCAGTGTGGGTCCTTGTATGTATAGTAAGTCCTCTTCTGTCACTGAAACATTTCTGGCATTCAGCGCACTGATAAGGTTTTTCTCCAGAGTGGATTCTCATATGTTCAGTGAGTTTCGATTTACGGGCGAAACTGTTCGGGCATTCAGCGCACTGGTAAGGTTTTTCCCCAGAGTGGGTTAATGCATGTAGATATAGACTCGCTTTGACACTAAACCTTTTCTGGCAGTCAGAGCACTGATAAGGTTTTTCTCCAGTGTGGATTCTCATATGCACAGTGAGATAAGATTTACGCCTGAAACTTTTTTGGCATACTTTGCACTGAGAGTGGTTTCCCCCAGTGTGCATTGTGTCAAATTCTGTGAGATAAGATTTATGGATGTATCTTTTTTGGCATATGTAACTTTTTCCCCCGACTTAGGTTATTTTGCCTTGATTGAGGCGGTTTTGAACACTGAATTTGTTCTCACAGTCCGTGTTTTTTTAAGGTGTATTCCTAGAGTTAATATCTCTACGTTTAGTTTTCTCTTGCTTATATGCCACAGTAAGAGTGAACCCGATTTTAGAGTTAGGCTTGTTTAGATAATGTTCAGCATTTATCTCTAAAAGAAATTGTGTGTAATCTTTTTAACACTTGAATTGAGCAAACTATGTCTGGAAGCAGCCCTGTAACACCTGTCGAAATATTTCTAGCAGATAATAGTCTTTAGGTTATAGCCTATCCGGCAGCAACTTATTTTGTGACTGAAGATTTTCTCAAATCTATTTGTATAGGTTCTTAGCAATGCAGTGATAAGGTGTTAGTCTGATATTTATTAATTAAACTGATAAGTACCTTTTTGCACTGACGTAATGGCAGTAACTGAGGGCGTTAGAACGTGCACGAGTCTCAGAACATCAGTTCCTTTTATCCTTTCTATGTTTGGTGTAAGGTTAAGGTTTGTAGTTCTGAAGACGAGGATTTATTTACATTACCTATAGCGCAACTGTGCTCATTTAATCCATTTTTATATTCAACAGTTTTACATATCACTCATTCACAGCAGATACTGTTGAGGCGATTTACATAGAATTACAGAACAGTACACAATAAAAAATAAACAATCTGAGATGGTTATGAACACAATAAAGTGGTGAATTTTTAAGGTTTTCGCAAGAGTTAGCAGAGTGGGTCGTGGTTTTCTACCCAGAGTCAGATAGTCTCAAACTTGTGTAACTGGTTAAAAACGGTTGTTGAACAAAGGTGATTTTCCAATCTTTCGGTTGTTAACGTGTCAGTTTCGGAGTCTTCTCTCAGCGTCTTTTTTCCTTGATGGTATGCAGAAGATACCTTTTGTTATAACTTTCTTTTATGCAGTGTGTGCTTCCTCTCTGGAATTACATGATGTTTTAGATGAACGTTATTCTGTGCACAGATAGGGCTTTGCTCTGGGTTAATGAAATACTAAATTAGAGACTTCACTTACAGTATAGTACTTTCCTCAGCTCCCACTTCCTCGCCACACCGAGATTTTGGAAATTGTTTAAACGTAGAAGGCTGGATGTCCTTCAGTTTTTCAAAATAATCCTTCCTATGGCACTGACTTCAGTTGCCTGGTGCTAAATCTTGCTTTCTTCGTCAGTAATTTCAATCACCTATAGTATTAAAATTAAATAGTTAATACAAGAAAATTTCCAAAAATATAATTTACAAGCCAAGTCAATGCAGAGTTGCAGAATTTTGACAATGTTGAGCTGTTTTTCAGACAGAGCAGAGTGTAGAATGGTAGCCTGAGAGTACTTGGATGTAGGAGTGAGGATTTATAGAATTTTCAACATTTTATTAAGCCACCTAAGGATATATGCACCCTATAGACTTGTAACATTGAATCCCAAAGGCAGAAATTAAAGTCATATGCAGTGGCACCAAACAGATATTTAAACAAGCATTGGAAATGCAATAGGTCTCGCCATAGGATAGTTTAGAGTTTTTGGTGTGGAAAAGGTTTTTTTTTTTGTTACGTTTTTTTCCCTTCTAAATAAAAGTATTAATTTTGTTTTTAGATTTGTGATTATTTTAGAAAATAGAGGGGGGGGTCGAGAGCGAAGGACGGAGGGGAGAGAGAGGGGGGAGAGAGGAGAGAGAGAGAGAGATGGGGAGAGAGGAGAGGTAAAAGAGGGAAAGGGAGAGAGGGAGAGGGAAGTGAGGTAAAGGGAGAGAGGGAAAGGGAGAGAGGGAAAGGGAGAGAGGGTAGAGGGAAAGAGGGAGGGTTTAGAAGAGAGGGGGAGGACGAGAGCGAAGGACAGAGGGGGGAGGGAGGGAGAGAGGAGAGCAGGCAGAGGGGGAGATGGGGAGAGGGAGAAAAATTAGAGCAGAGGGAAGGTAAAGAGAGGGAGAGAGGAGAGAGAGGGGGAGAGGAGAGAGGAGAGAGGGAGGGAGAGGGTGAGGGAGGAGAGAGGAGTGAGGAGAGAGTGAGAGGGAAGTGAGGGAAAGGGAGTGGGCGGGGAGAGAGAGTGGGGAGAGGGCGGAGCGGGAAGAGCTGCTCTCGGCAGGCTGGGGAACAGATGCTGCTGGGGAACGGATGAGGGGAGTTGCTGGCGGCTGGGGAGGCAGGTGGCGGAGAGCAAGGGGCGGAGCGGGAAGAGCTGCTGGCGGAGCAACCTTGTTATGGGCAATGTGTTGCTGTAAAGTGGATTATAAACTGATCGACTAAGAGTAGACCAAGGTCTATGTGTCAGTGTGAGTGATCTCAACATCACAGAACAAAATAGTGTGTAACTTTCTCTATTTACCGAGCAGTTTATGCAATCTCTACAAGTTGCGCTATAAGAATCTGGGAAATTTTCCGCATGTCCTGCTGATGCCTGAATTCTGTGCTGTATGCTGGAGGGGGAGGTGTGCTGGTAGAGAGAGTGGGGAGGGGGCGGAGCGGGAAGAGCGTTGTGAGGGGAGAGAGAGTGGGGAGAGGGCGGAGCGTGAAGAGCTGCTCTCGGCAGGCTGTGTCAGTGTGGAGTGCTGGCAGCTGGGGAGGCAGGGGGCGGAGAGCAAGGGGCGGAGCGGGGGGAGGTGTGCTGGGAGAGAGAGTGGGGAGGGGAAGAGCTGCTGGCGGAGCATCCTTGTTATGGGCGATGTGTTGCTGTAAAGTGGATTATAGGCTGATTGACTAAGAGTAGACCAAGGTCTATGTGTCAGTGTGAGTGATCTCAACATCACAGAACAAAATAGTGTCGAGCAGTTTATGCAATCTCTACAAGTTGCACTATAAGAATCTATGAAATTTTCCACATGTCCAGCTGATGCCTGAATACCGTGCTGTATGCTAGAGGGGGAGGTGTGCTGGGAGAGAGAGTGGGGAGGGGGCGGAGCGGAGCGGGAGGAGCGTCGTGAGGGGAGAGAGAGTGGGGAGAGGGCGGAGCGGGAAGAGCTGCTCTCGGCAGGCTGGGGAACAGATGCTGCTGGGGAACGGATGAGGGGAGGTGCTGGCGGCTGGGGAGGCAGGGGGCGGAGAGCAAGGGGCGGAGCGGGAAGAGCTGCTGGCGGAGCTAAGTAACAGATGTTTACACAAAAAGCCGATTTGATGCTGTGCACGTGCTTTAGGCCACGCCTGAAAGCCACGTGCACTGTATCAAATCAGCTTTTTGGTTAAACTCTGGTTAAGGCCCTATATCCTCGCAAGCTCGATGCGTGTGCATCGAATAGCGAGACCTAAAAAGGATACTATTAATTAATTTTTAATCTGGATTTCTGGGGCGGGAATTTCCCCTCCATGGACAACAGGCATTTTTCCCCTGCCCTGAGTTACCACCTACTTGTATCTAGTATCCTGACTTTTGAGTTTGGCCTCTGCCGCACACAAATCTATTGTGTATTGCGAGGATTATGCCTAGACATATCCCTCAACTATGGTCCAGAGTATGAATCGAGGGCAATGAAATTAAGGCATACTTTCATGTGGTCATTTTATTCCACCTGATTATCCTTTGTTAGGTTTTGCTGCACCTGGATGTAACGGGTGCAGAAAAACAGGACACCATTTTTGTCCAGACAGGAAAATTAGACTGAAAAGACCCACAAGACTGTGGGTGCAGCAGAAGCAGCCAAGACGTATGCTGTTTTTTTACTAACTGGGGGAAACACACAATTCTTCCCTTTGTTAGACATTTCTTTACCCTTCCCTCCCCTGCTTCACCCATCGCCCCCCAACCAACCACATGCATATATCTACCACCTGCTTAAATCAAGTGGTAAATAAAAGCCCCAAAACATTGTGAAATAATGAATGGCATGCGGTTTAACAGGCAGAAGAATCTGTTCCTTGTGGCAACTCCCCAATCAATTGCGTCAAACTGGTAATGGAATATGCTACTTACCAGTATGTATCTGTTCTTGGCATGTAGGGCCGCTAACATTCAAATCTTGTGCATAGATCGCCGCCTGGTGTTGGGTCCGGATGATTGCACCTTGTTGTCCTGGAAGAGTCTTTTGAGTATCACGAGATAGGTGGCTCCTCCCCTGGACTACAGTGCGCATAGGCATCCTCTCCATCCTCAGATTGTTTTTCGCCATTGTGGCAGGGATGGAGTTTTAAATATCATAATTGATGACCATGCTTGCAAATAATTCTGACTGCTACAGCTGCGACAGGCACCGGGGAGGATGGGAGGGCGATATGAATGTTAGCGGCCCTACATGCCAAGAACAGATGCATACTGGTAAGTAGCATATTCCGTTCGAGGCATGTGGGCCGCTAAATTAATATCTTGTGCATAGTATGGATAGCAGTTTCTCCCCTAGCGGTGGTTGCCCGAGCCAGCTGCAGCAGCCTGAAAAAGAGACTTCAGAACAGCCTGTCCTACAGAAGCTTGCTGCTTGGAATGCACATCTACACAGTAGTGTTTTGTAAATGTATGTATGTTATTCCATGTGGCTGCTCTGCATATGTCCTCTAATGGAATGTTCCCCAGGAAAGCCATGGATGCCCCTAGCTTGCGTGTTGAATGCGCTCTCGGGAGGACTGTCAGTGTGCGTTTAGCTTCTGATAACAAATCTGAATACACTTCACAATCCATCTGGCTATTCCTGCCTTGGAAATGGGTTTGCCTTTGTGCTGTGGTGAGAAAGCTACAAAGAGTTGTTTAGTCTTCCTAAAATCCTTTGTCCTGTCTATGTAATACAGGAGAGCTCTTTTCACGTCTAGCGTGTGCAGTGATCTTTCTGCAACTGAGTCTGGATTAGGGAAGAAAACCGGTAGCTCTATGGTCTGATTGATATGGAACTGAGAGACTACCTTGGGCATGAATTTAGGGTTGGTGCGTAGAACTACCCTATTAGCATGCACTTGAATAAAAGGTTCCTGAACAGTTAGGGCTTGCAGCTCGCTAACCCGTCTTAGTGACGTAATCGCTATTAAAAAAGCCACCTTCCACGTTAAGAACTGAATCTCACAAGAGTGGAGGGGCTCGAAAGGAGGTCCCATTAGTCTGGTCAGAACTAAGTTAAGGTTCCAGACTGGAGAAGGTGGTCTTCTGGGAGGAATGACTCTTTTGAGTCCTTCCATGAAAGCCTTTATGGCAGGAACTCTGAACAGTGACAGGTGTTGTCTGTTCTGCAAGTAAGCCGCTATTGCCACCAAATGTATACGGATGGAACTGTACGCCAGATTGCATCTGTACAAGTGTAACAGGTAACAAATGATGTTCTGCGTGGATGCATCTAGCGGGTTAATGTCATGGTTGGAACAATAAATGACAAAACGTTTCCATTTGGCGGCATAGCATGCTCGAGTCGTAGGCCTCCTCGCCTCCTTAATGATGTCCATACAATCAGGGGGCAGATTTAGATACCCAAATTCTATGACTTCAGGAGCCATATTGCAAGGTTTAACTGTTGCGGATCTGGGTGCTGAACCTCGCCATGGCTCTGGGTGAGAAGACTGGGTGTAAGACGCAGTCTTTGATGAGGCACCACGGAAAGTTCTAGGAACGTGGTGTACCATGCTTGCCTCACCCACGTTGGAGCAACCAGGATGAGGGTCATCGAGTGTTGTCTCAGTTTCTGCGCCACCAGAGGTATGAGAGGGGCTGGCGGAAAAGTGTACGCAAATCTGCCTGACCAGTTAATCCATATCGCATTGCCCTGAGACCGTGGGTGTGGGAACCTGGCGGCGAAGCTTGGGCATTTTGCGTTCTCGTTTGTGGCGAACAGGTCTATCTCTGGTTTTCCCCACTCTGCTGGAAGAACGGCTGCAGTACCGAGGGATGAAAATCCCACTCGTGCACCTGATGGCTGTGCCTGCTGAGCAGATCCGTCATCTGGCTGTCCTGTCCCGGGAGGTTCTCCGCCATGAGGAAAATGTTCCTCTGAATGGCCCACTTCCACATGCTCTGAGCCAGGTGAGACAACTGTGGAGAGTGAGTGCCTCCCTGCTTCTAAATGTAATACATTGCGTCATGTTGTCCGTCCGGATCAACACGACCTTGTAGCACAGATGCATCTTGAAAGCCTTCACCGCCATGAAGATCGCCATCAGTTCCAACAGGTTGATATGCATCTTCTTCTGTTGGTCCGACCATAGTCCCTGCACTGTGTAATGAAGGAGATGCGCCCCCCATCCCAGGAGGGATGCGTCCGTCGTGAGCACTATTTGTGGTACAGGCTCCTGGAATGGTCGTCCCTTGCAAAGGTTGTGTGGGTTCCACCAATGCAGAGAGTTGTATGCACGACCGGTCACCAACACTAGGTCTTTCAAATGTCCTTGAGCCTGGTTCCACTGCCGTGCTAGACACTCTTGGAGCGGACGCATGTGCAGTCTCGCGTGCGAGACTATGAATATGCAGGAGGCCATCATGCCTATCAACTGCAAAAACACTCGCGCTTGAAGTGAGTGCTGAGGTCTGAATCTGCGAATCAGCATTTGCATGCTGTTGATCCGCACCTGAGTTGGCTGGGCTGACGCTGTCAGTGTCCAGTGTCGCTCCCAAGTACTGTTGCACTTGAGCGGGCTGCAGATGCGACTTGGGATAGTTTAGAGAAAATCCCAAGCTGTGCAGAAGATGAATTGTACGTGACACGTGGTCGACACACTGTTCGGGCGACTTTGCTTGAACAAGCCAGTCGTCCAGATAGGGATAAACATGATTATGTTGTCTATGAAGGTGTGCCGCCACCGTCGCCAAGCACTTGGTGAACACTCGGGGAGCAGTGGTCACTCCGAAAGGCAGTACCTTGAACTGGTAGTGTTTGTTCTGTATAGTGAACCTGAGGTATTTCCTGTGTGCCTGATGTATAGGTATATGGAAATATGCATCCTTCAGATCCAAGGTTGCCAGAAAATCCCCTTGACTGAGCAGGGGCAGAACCTGCTGCAGAGTCAGCATATGAAAATGCCCTGAGAGGATGTACAGGTTCAGGGGTCTCAGGTCTAAAATGGGTCTGAGAGACTCGTCCTTCTTCGGGACTAAGAAATAGAGAGAGTACACCCCTGTTCCGTGCTCCTCTAAAGGCACCAGCTCTATGGCCCCCTTTTGCACCTCCTGCTGTAATAAGAGTATGTGCTCTGCGGACATAGGATGGTGTCTTGGTGGTATGTCGGGTGGAGTGGATGTCAGTTCTAAACAATACCCGAACTGGATAAGTTTTCTCACCCACCTGTCTGTGGTAATGCCTTCCCAGACTGGCAGGAACTGTTGAAGTCGCCCCCCGACCGGTGTTATGTGGTCCGGGGGCAGTGACAAGACGTCACTGTTTGTTATTTGCGGAGGACCTGGCGTTATTGTTACCGCGTCCTCTGCCCTTGGTGCTGTTACCACGGTATCCACCCCTCTTGTTCTTATTGAAGGTGTTCTGTGTAGCGCCTTTATTGAACTGTGTCTGCTGAGACGTTTGCCCCCTCGAGGTTCCTCTGTTATTTGAGCGACGAAAGGAACCACCCCTGAACTGCTGAGACTGTAAAGCTCCCATAGACTTAGCCGTCTCATTATCTTTCTTTATTTTTTCAAGGATGGTATCAACGTCAGGCCCAAATAGGGAATCTGGGTTTATGGGGTGATTCAGTAGACTTGTTTGTATTTCTGGCTTAAAACCTGAAATCCTCAACCACGCCTGTCTCCTCAACATTACGCTAGTGTTGATAGCCCTGGCTGCAGTGTCTGCTGCATCTAGCGCACACTTGATGGACGCATTTGAAATCAGTTTCCCTTCCTGAATAAACATGTCCGCCCCATCCTTATACTCGTCAGGCAAGTGTTGTAATAGTTGCTCTAGAGTGTCATAGTGTGCCCTGTCATATCTGGCCAGTAGGGCCTGTGTATTAGCTATCCTCCAAATGGTAGCCGCCTGCGCAGCAACCCGCTTCCCAGAAGCCTCTAGCACTTTAGACTTTTTGTCGGGGGGAGGAGCATCACCACTCGTCTGCGAGTTCGCCCTCTTCCGGGCATTGGACACCACCAGCGAGTCCAACGGCAGTTGACCCTTTATGTACGTAGGGTCCACAGGGGCAGGCCTGTATTTCCTCTCAATACGGGGGTTCACCACCCTTGCTCTGGTTGTGTCCTTGAAAATGTCAGTGGCATGCTTGAGGACACCCTTGAGCATCGGTAGTGTCTTCACTGATCTTTCCGATGTAGCGAAAGTGTCAAACAAGAAGTCCTCTTCAATCGGGTCTGCATGCATGACCACATCGTGATTCAACGCCGCCCTCTCAATAAGGGCGTTGAAGGCCGCAGTACCCTCCGTGGGTGCTGTCTTCACTTGGAACTGCTGTGTGTCCGACGTGCCTTGGTCGTCACCCACATCTTGAGATGCATCAGGGTAATTAAATTGTTCATCATTTTGTCCATCATCCCCACCATCGTCTGTGAGTGCGGGGGAATGCGTAAAGGCCTGCTCGTAAGGCCATACAGGCTCAAAAAGTACTGGCGAGGCAGCAGAGCCTTGTTTCTTTTTGAGGAGAATTCGATATGATTCCATCCCCTTTTCCGGTAAGATCTTCCGTTTCACGAGGGTGAGTCTTCTGGTTGCAGAGTCAATGTACAAACCCTTCGACCCCTCGGAGGGGGGTTGGGTAAGACTAGCGCTTTCAGGAGTGCAGTACCGTTCCTTAAAGAGGGACATCGTTTTTGCAGGGTCGGGGCCCTGCACTGGCTTAGACATCTTGGGTCTTGCGGTCGGAGGCAACCCAAATACTATCGGTGGGTGCCCCGATGTCTGTTTGACCTTCTTTGCGGCCGTCTCCAACTTCGATCTAGTTGGGGCGCCTTGTGTCCCAAAATGGCGGTGGCTTGATGCGTCACGTTCCAACGCGGCCATTTTCTCCTTCTCGTCGAGAAGCTTCACCAGCATATCCCTGTATGCCTCCGGACTGAGGGGCTGCTGCGACTCGAGTCCGTCTTCAGTGTTCACGCCCCTCAGGGCTGCCTTAGTTGCCGACGATCCGTCTGTTTCGGCTTTCGACACCCTCTTGGGCATGCCGATCTTCGGGTTGGCACCCTTATGTGACCTAGAAAGGTCAATGACACTCTGAGCCTTAGTACAATCCGGAGGATCGAAGCTTTGAGAAACGAATCCTGGAGGAACCAGTTTCAGTTTCGATTTGTCCTTAGTCAGTTTCAGTTTCGTTTTCGAAGGCGCAACCACCGATGGCTCTGATATATTCTTAGCCGGGCAAGATAGCGGGGCTGTAGAATGAGTAGAAAGATCTTGGCTAAGTCCTTGCGGCGATGCTTCGACCTGAGCCTTTGACCAGACAGTGTCACTTTCGACCCCCGACACGTCGGTAGGTTCTTGTTCATCACTCGAGTCGCCCTCCGCGACTCCGATATCCATAACGACGTCTCTTACCTCGACGTCTTCATTGTCTTCTACATTTTCTACCTCTCCGTAGTAAGAGTCTTGATAGGAGGCCGGATCGGAGAGTTGTTCTGGTTCCTCCTCTTGGACACCCTCGTCGTCCCCAGCCTCGAAGATATTCTCCGGTTCTAGCGCCTCTCGCGCCGGTGGTCTCGCCTCACGTCGAAGAGCGAGCGCCCCTTCCGACCTGAATTTCGCACAGGCCCGGCAACTCTCCTCGTCGTGGTCTGGAGATAGACAATCGCTGCACACCGGGTGCACGTCTGATGAAGGGTACTTCGAGTCACAAAGTGGACAACGTTTGAACGGGGTCCCAGTTTCCATCGCCGATGTCAGAACTTCGGTCGGGCCTAAAAAGTTCATCAAAAGCACACGTGCTTAGGTATCCGGGAACCGGACAATATAACTCAGCACCGAACGAAGAACAATACCGACGCTTCAAAGGCCTTTTGGCCTGTAGAAACTAAAGTTTTTCCATAGGTTCCGCACACGAGTCACAGAACACATCCGAACCCAATGGCGGAAAAAAACAATCTGAGGATGGAGAAGATGCCCATGCGCACTGTAGTCCAGGGGAGGAGCCACCTATCTCGTGATACTCAAAAGACTCTTCCAGGACAACAAGGTGCAATCATCCGGACCCAACACTAGGCGGCGATCTATGCACAAGATATGAATTTAGCGGCCCACATGCCTCGAACTGCATGTTACTGGGATAAATCTACCACAAAACAATTACATGAGATTTTTCTGCCACCCCAGTATTGTGCAACTTCTAACAAGGGACTATGAGAGGTCTTGGACCGGTCCTGTGACCTGGAGGGTCACACCAAGTGTGCCCTTATTTAAGGCAGAGGACTGTCATGGGTTTAACAGCTAGAGCGGCGGTGGCAATGCACCCTGTTGTAAGGATCAATAGCCTGATGAGATCTTTGCATCATGGTCAGTGTAGTGGCTTCCTACTGACACACCCATGTAATGCTCCATTTCTATGCCTGGGTGTTAAGGGTGTTGGTGCGCGTAGAATAAATGCAATGTGAGAGTGCGACAGAGTAAACAGCATCTCCTGCCTGCCAGTTGTGTATACAAGTGGGACCATCTGTCCCTCTTTTATACCCGAGTTCAAAGTCCTCTGTTACCAAGGAATTAAGTGCTCTACAAAGTACTCAGGTGCCTGCTGTCACACCAGGGATGGTGTCAGCCTATCTAAGTTGAGGGGACATCACCTGCAGGCTGCATTACTTAATGGAGAACCTGTGTACCTGTCATGAAGAGCCTAGAAGTCTGCCTAGAAGCCTGCCTGTCTGGTAAGAAAGGGAAGGGAGGACAAGGCTGTCCTGGAAGAAGCAAGGTCCGACACATCCTCGTTATCTGTAGGGCGGGCCGGAGAGCCATCCAGCAGGACCAGCTAGTCTGAGGGACTTCCCCCCCGCCCCGCCAAGACTCTCCTAACAGTTCAAGGCAAAAAATAAAACTCTACAACAAAGTGATTGTTGAGGCCCAGTTGGAAGATTGTGTGCTGCCAACGGCGTGTTCAAGGTTCCATTTGCCAAATTCCTAACACAACAGGGTCTGAATCTACTGACTTCCTGGAGAGAATGTGTTGGGCTTTTAGCTGCTGAATTTCTGACTACTCTGTGTCAGAGGCCCATGAGGGACTACAACTACTCCAGTGTCGACCACCCTGCCTAAGCTTACGCTGTGGTCCAGCCGGCCACAATGTGGGCTCAATTGCTGATGGTCAGGCCTCCAGAGGGGGCTGCACTTACCAACAGGCCAGGTGTGACTGCTACCTTGGGACTGCTGATCTTCAGGCAACTGTAAAGAAAAGAAGAGTGGGTGCCCTACTGAATGCAGCCCTACATCCAGGACAAAAGCGCTCCACAACAAGCTGCCGGGAAACAGGAAAGAGACCCAGACAAGACTGACTCATCCTATGAAAGGGTAAGACACTTACAACAGAGCATATACGCATTGGGGTGACTGGAGTGACAGAACTGCACCTATACTATATTCATGATACTCCTAAATGCCCCTAGAGGGGAAGAGGGTATCAGAACCGGACGCACCTGTCTAGAGCATATGGTAGTCTGGCATGCCTGCACCATCCTTTCACCCAGACTGTCCATAAAGTTGATTTTAGAGCTGCTACGCACATAGCAGGGGGAATCTCAGACCATTCGCTGGTGGAGGTGCAACTCGATGGGCCGGTTGTGGACTTCACCCTACCCCCAATGGTTGATCCGTGATATTTAAAAGACAAGACGTTCAAAGGTCGTATGAGAGATAGAGCGGACTTCTATTTTAAGGAGAACGGGCGGCCTGTTGAATCAGCTTGCATGCTATAGGGTGAATTTAAGGCAGTGATTCGAGGCCAGACACAAGCCTTGATTGGGAGAATGTCGAAGGAACGTAAATTGAAGTGCGAGGCTCAGGACAAGGAATGTGCTTTCCTGGAGGTTCGGTTTGCAAGTGGGGAATCAGTTTCTCTCCCATTACACCATCAACTGAAGCAGCACACATTAAGAGCACTAATGAAAAATAGCGTGCACTCATGCACAGGCTACCCAGCATTGTCTCTATGATGTCGTTGATAAAGCCAATGAGTTGCTTACATGGTTAGGGAGACAAGACAAAGGACGGAACTGGATCCTTGAGGACACTGACAACAAGGGGACGGAAATACTGGGAGAGACTTCCGGAAAGACCTGACCCTGCCAATGCTAACGAATGAGGACCGAGACGCACTAGACCAAGACCTGACAGTAGACTAAATAAATAAAACAACAGGAACCTTGCAAACAGGGCAAGCGACGGGGCCTGATGAGCTCCCGTTAGAATGATATAAAAGCATGATGGATAAAATCAGGGAGTACCTCCAGAGTAGGTTTCAGACTGCCTGAAAATAAGGGTGTCTCCCGGAGGACCAAAGAACGTCTAAGGTGGCGGTCATCCCAAAAAGGACGAACCAGCAACTGAGTGTGGGTCTTATAGATCTATCTCCCCGCTTAATATTGAGACTAAGGTCCTTGCGAACACCCTGGCGATCTGCCTGCGGACAGTAATTGCAACAGTGGTTCATCCTGATCAATCGGGCTTTATACCACACCAGGGAACGCGCTTAAATCTCCGACACCTTAAAGAAGTACCATATGCAATAGAGGATTCCTTTGCTGAACCAGGGGCGCTGCTGTTAAGCTCTTGTATGTGGACCCTCTAGAGAGCATGCGCCGATGTTCCTTGTCTCCCATGCTCTTCACACATGTTTGGGTTCACCAGGACATCTCATATGGGGTATTCCAGTTGATAAGAAGTGGGATGTGAGAATCTCCGTCTACTCAGACATTTTGTTATATGACATGTAGCCAGCCTTCTCAAGTGAACGAATCCTACACAGTTTTCAGATACTTGGAGATATTTCAGGATATAATATCAACTGGAAGAAGCCCTTAACATTCCTGCTGGTGGCAGGGACCCTGCGGCTGCACTCAAGGTGCGTAGTTCGCGAGGCATTACATGGCTTTAAATATTTGGTTGTGTTTATTACAAGAGAGCACAGGCAGGAACATACTCCCGAAATTAGGGACTTTGATGGGATGCCCCACACTTGCGGGCGCTCCCGCTCTCCTTACTGGGCTGGGTGGCCCTATTTAAAGTGATGACCCTCCAGGGCCTCCTGTACATTGTGCAAAAAATTTCCTTTAAGATCCCACCAGACATTTTTTTTTAAAAGGTAGTCTGAGAACTTCGCCTCCTGTTGTGGGATGGTGGCACGTCACACTGAGTAAGTTGCAGAGGGGAGTTTATTAAGGTGGACTGGCGGTCCGGAGCATTCTCAAGTATTACTGGGCCTCGCAGCTGGTGGCAGTCAACAACTGGGTTTTTGCGGACCGTGAGGATCCTGCTTCCCGGGTAGATAGATTGGCCAAGGGCAAGAGAGGTTACCCCACCCCGGTGCGGTATCGAAGAAAGTATGAGTGTGCCCTACCTACTCATACCCAAACAGTGGTAAGGGTGTGTAGAGAGGCTACCAAGTGTTTAGGCTGAGAAGGTAAACGGACTGAAATGACTCCACTGTATGATGGTGATCTCTTAAGTACAGTGGGAGGATTGCAGGGCTTCATAAAATGGGGATTAATTAGCTTAGAGCGGCCGGGCGATGTGTGGAGGGGACAGGCGCTTGTGTCCTTCACGATCCTACAACAAAAGTATAAATTAGGTGACTAAAAACTGTTCTGACATTTGTAGGTGGTCACGCTCTGCAAAGTCACATCCGGGAAGGGGGGCAGTTGCCTGATGCATCCCTACTGGAGGACCTGCTGCTAACTAATCCCGGAGGGTGTTACAAGGGAGTGACAGGTAGAGGCTAATGGGCCCCTTTCCTGGGGTGTCTATACCCTCTATCATGCCCACCTCCTGTGCGAAGGGGACACAGTCCTAGCCCTGATTGGATAAGTCGCATCATCTTCAAGATAGTGGGCACTACAAAGTGTACTTCACCTCGCCTCCAGCACCTGAGGGGTGGAGTTGACAGAGAGAGCGGGGGTTGCACCTCCTGTTCTATCTAAGGTTTCCCACCTGTCCTTGCACCTAAAAGGGGGTGAGGACAGGAAGATTGCTTGCTTCCTCTAACAGAAGAGGCTGGGGTCGCATTACCAAGGCGGCAAGGCCTTTGAAAATCCCTGCCACAGATGGCTCTGCCTGACCAGGGGGAGGTGTGAATACCTCCACCCAGGAAAGGCATGTGCAGGCACTCTCCCCATGAGGACAGGATACTGTCTGGTGGTAGCAGGCTGGCTCAGGCCAGTCGGTGATCATACTAAGGATTGGTAGATCTTAGGAGACCCCTCTACGCGGCACTCTGTGTGCAATTTTTTATAAATCAGACACTGCAATCAATGCAGGTTTAATATGCTGAGATGTTTACTATCAAATATCCCATATTTCAGAGCAACGCACTTACTACAGAGCTTCCCTGGTCACTTGCAATATCCAGGAATCGACAAGGATATTGCTGGGGCATATCTGCTCATGCAGTCTGGACATCGTTAACGTTAATAGAACTTCAAACATGGGAGGTGGGAGACCCACCACATTAAGAAGGAGTCCCCTGTCCTCCAAACTCTAAATAAGGCACTTGCTCAGCATTGGAAGCGTCTATTTTAAGGCTAGCTCTGAGTAGCTGATAGTTACCAGTGGTCGGCAAAATGTTATACAAGCTGCAAAGTTACACAGATCTCGGTTGAAACCCTTAGTACAAACAGAGAGTGGAGGAAATAAAGAAACTGCACGGGGTGGGGGCAGGATTGAAATGGAATTAAATGAAAAAGGCTTTTATATAGAGCCTGGCTACCCAGAGGCAGGACTAAAGGGGGGGCCCTTAGGGGAAGAGCCAGGTCTTCAGCTGTTTCCGGAAAGCCAGGTGGTTCGATTCTTTCCGGAGAGAGAGTGGTAGGGAATTCCAAAGCTTAGCCGAATTGTATGAGAAGAGGCAGCCACCCGATCTGGCCCTCATTATTCTAGGAACCTCGGCCAGGTGGAGCTCGTCAGAGCGAAGTCTTCTGGAGGCCTTGTGTGGCCTAACCAGGGCCTTGATGAGGGGTGGACCGTTTCCCTTCAGAGATTTATGGGCGACGCATAGAGCGTTAAAGCGGATTCTCTCCTGTACCGGGATTGGTATGCTACTGACCAAACTCACTGGAGAAAAGAGAGGATTAAAAAATAGGATCTACCATATGGGATGGACCAATCAACAAGTGATTTAGATCTGCATTTGACATAATCAGTAAACAGAACCAGATGAGCTGACAAGCTGCACATGCAAGGGTGAAAACAGAATCATGTGTAGGCTACTGCACATGCAGCAAATTAATATGGCCTACGCCAGACCATTATAAAATTCTATATTCATTCTACTGACCGCCCGACAAATTTAACAAGAAAATATTGTCACTAACATAAATGCACTAAACACACAGTCTCTAGCTGCTGCTAATATCAAGTGCACATACTTTCAAGATATCATCTGATCACTAAGCCCACTCATCATTCACTCCACACTCTCTACCACTAACCTTTCTTCGTACTTTCCTCTAAGATCACCACTTTGGGGAGCACCCCGCTACTTCACTTACTGCCCCTCATCTCTCTTTTATCTCTTTGCTGAACACTCTCACTTGAATTCTTTTTTTTTCACCTTGAGAACCCATTGCAATTCTCAAATCAGCCAATCCATCTTGCACAACATCTGACCTCTTCATGGGTGTGAATGTTAAACACCTTTTTGGATACATTTCTCGGCTGAACCTCACTACTAAATCTCTCCAGCTTAACTAATATCTATTCACTGCTTCAAAACTGCTATTGTATTATCCCTTCTCAAAATCTTACTTGTGACGGTTTGTCACATGGCTCAATTAGGCTCAGGGAGAAACGCTGCCATTTTAACATGTTACAAAAAACAGTGGTCCCTACTCGTGGACACAATGGTATACTGAGCTAATAATCACACACCTGATAAGTGTTATGTCTTTTGTCCAGCCGGACAAGGAATTTATTTAACAATTTTCTTAATAAAAACTGAATGAACACATTAATAACAAGTGGGCACAGCCGTGACCCACAACATTCAGACAAAACAACGAACAGAATGGTAAAAGGAGCAAAGCAAAAAATATGTCTGTGTACTTGTAGTCAGTGTTACAGACAGAGATTGTTATAACCACACCATTGCATTTCACAATATTTTAAATGTCATATTGCATAAGGGTTTTTTTTGGTCGACGACGTTTCGATGCCTGAGTTAAATCAGGGGCATCATCATCAGGACAAAAATATAGTCATCGTTGTCTTTAAATATTACACTGCCTTTTAACGCAATTCTATACAATTATACATTCATGGGAAAAAGGAGGAGAAAAGGGGGGAGAAGAAATTAGGCATGTTGTATTGGAAACTTGCAATCTCATCTCTTACATTAAAACAGAGTATATTTAAGTCCTCGTGGTGGAGAAAAACGGCGCATTTGTGGAACTCAGTGTCCAGGACTGTGAAATACAGAAGGGAAATGACTTCATTGTGTGAGAGGGGGGTATTTGAGTGCCAGTGATGACAAAATAGCGGCGCATTCAAAATGTGGAAACTGTGTATGTTGCGACTCAACCATCGAAGGCAAAACTTTTGAGTATGGAAATATAAAATGTGACCGTAAATACTTTTCCAACTGCAACTCCGCAAATCTTGTATATGCTATTTTATGTCCATGCATGCTCATTTACATAGGCCAGAAACTAAAACTACGAATTGGCCAACACAGAAGCAGGATAAGGTGCAAGACAGCTAATGCACCGCTTGTTGAACATTTTTCAGAAAAAGGTCACAGTGACAAAGACTTTGTATGGACTGTGATAACAATCATCAAACCCCCCCTAGAGGAGCAGACATGTCCCTTTTGCTCAACAAGGAGGAACTCCATTGGATCGTTAAAACCAACAGCATCAGGAATGGCCTGAATCGTCTTGAAGATTGGACCTCCCTACTGTAAACAAGGCTTACATGAAATAACCCTCTAATTGGTTTTCTATGTATTGCAATGTGCCTGATTTTTTCACAATATTCACCACCTTAAGATGGCCGCCGCGTCTACACACTATGACTAGAGGTTTCACTTCCCCAGTCCTTTTTCACTGTTCACAGCCTAACCGGCTCTCACTTTCGCAGTGCACCATCGCTTTCTGCAGACCACATGGCCCTTTAAAAACTTGCCACATGTGAGTTCTCAAACACCAGAACCCCACCGTCTGCCACAGCGCCGCCGACTTCTGCATGTAAGTAACCCGCAAGCGCCGTTTCTCTTAGCACTCTAGTCCCACCATGCCCCGCTGGGTAATTGACTCCATTGAACTTTCTCCCCAGATCGAGCTATTACACTCCCAATCCAGACGACATTTCCACGCTGGAAACGGCAGAACCGGTAATTATTCTACCAGCAGTACGCCATGCCGCTCAACTCACCCCTCCCCTCCCAGCCGCACTCGACCCCTTTTAATGCTCAACCATTATTTTTCCAGATTCCTCCATTGTTCATGGTATCTGCTTATCCGTTGAATTGCCTGATGTGATACGCGTAGGTTTTAGCCTCTATTTTTCCCAGTCGCATGCTCCGTGTTAATGTTCACCTGCACTAATAACGGTTGTGCCCTTCACTACATGACTACCCCACGTTACCCGGTTCAGCCTCCGTCCACAATTAATTTACAGTATAAAGAACTTCACTGCCAGCCATCATCAACACCTCATTTCCGACCGTTCTCACTCCGGTCACTATGTCACATCGAAATTCGGAACAATTGTCTCCATCACTGCGCCTAAATAGTCTGCCCTCACGGGAATTGTTATTATGCGCCGCTATTTTGTCATCACTGGCACTCAAATACACCCCTCTCACACAATTAAGTCATTTCCCTTGTGTATTTCACAGTCCTGGACACTGAGTTCCACAAATGCGCCGTTTTTCTCCACCACGAGCACTTAAATATACTCTGTTTTAATGTAAGAGATGAGGTTGCAAGTTTCCAATACAACATGCCTAATTTCATGTATTTCTTCTTCTCCCCCCTTTTCTCCTCCTTTTTCCCATGAATGTATAATTGTATAGAATTGCGTTAAAAGGCAGTGTAATATTTAAAGACAACAATGACTATATTTTTGTCCTGATGATGATGCCCCTCATTTAACTCAGGCATCGAAAAGTCATCGACCAAAAAACCCCCTTATGCAATATGACATTTAAAATATTGTGAAATTCAATGGTGTCGTTATAACAATCTCTGTCTGTAACACTGACTACAAGTACACAGACATATTTTTGCTTTGCTCCTTTTACCATTCTGTTTGGTGTTTTGTCTGAATGTTGTGGGTCACAGCTGTGCCCAGTTGTTATTAAGGTGTTCATTGAGTTTTTATTAAGAAAATTGTTAAATAAATTCCTTGTCCGGCTGGACAAAAGACATAACACTTATCAAGTGTGTTATTATTAGCTCAGTATACCATTGTGTCCACGAGTAGGGACCACTGTTTTTTGTAACATGATACTGCCCAAGGTCCCTATGGCATACCTTTTGGGTTCCCGTGTCTTTCTTAAGCCATTTTAACATGGACACGTTCGACAAAGTTGCCTTTTCTTTCACATGATGACTTTTGACGCATTTGCATCTGTGAAAGTGAAGGATTACTTTCCATGAAACTACTTTGCTTACGAATTCCACTTCGTAAGAACATTATCACTACACCTTGACCAACTCATAAGGTCTGAACATACATTGTGCAGATGAGACGGTTTGTTATTCGTCCATGAGCTATCAATAGATCATGAACAAGGGCGGCCTGACTAAGGTCTCGGCCTGGAAACAAGAATGCTTTTTGCTATCAATAAACAAACATTTCTGGGTTGGGGCAGAGGAGCACTTGCTGTCATTGCAAGGTCACTCCCTGCTAAAACCTCAACTCAGCTGCTTGCCAATCACTCTGCGAGGAGGGATGTCTAACCTGTGAGCAAAATGGGTGTCAGGAAGGCCCTGTAGTAGACGATGGGTTAGAGGATAAAGAGTGCCATGCCATCCCTTGATATCCCCTCCTATATTCACAGTCCCCTGTTACCAGTTGGCCGTTTTGCTGCCAGCATGAAGTGGAGAGAGGGGAATCGGCAGGATGTTGTAATTTAGCAGCGATTAAATTGAGCGTCATCTTAGTTATGGCCGTTATCTTGACATTTAGCGGCATCCATTTTGGATTTACGGCAGCCATTTTGTCTGCCACACGTTGCCTCGGGTCGTCCATGTGCGTTGTCCTACCTCTCTGCTTATGGCCTTTGAATCTGCCCGGCAACAGGCTAATAATAGCATCTCTGTGTTTTGCCGCTGACCGTTAGGGTCCGCATCTGTTAATGGTTAGCCTTAGATTTAAATATGTTAGCCGAGACCCCAAGACTGTTAGCTCCTCCCACCGATCGATTGTGCTTCTCGATATTACCTTGTATGGACATAAAATGTGCTCTTTTGCTTTGTACCGCCTACTTCTGAGCCCCTCTGTGGGTATAAATAAACCATGCGTTCCGTAGCCCTTTGTGCTACTACTCGCAGTGCCGAAGGGTACTGTCTGAATTTTAGCACCACCTCATGAGGTGTAATAAACTTTATGTTTTGCATTTCCAGTTTCCGTGCCAACTTTTTTCTTTTGGGTCTGAGGACTTCGTGCGCAGAAGGGCGAACCCCTTGCACTAGCCGGTCTGGCTGAGGCCTGCACGACAAATTGGCGCCGGCACGTGGGGCTCATCGACGACTCGGAGGCCCGAAGGATTGGTCGTGACGAAGGTTCGGAACTTCGCTTTGGACGCGATCGCTGCCAGAGAAGACCCGAGTCTTGGCACCCGAGGTGGTTCTTCCCTACTTTCCGATCCGACCATCCAGGTGGCGCCGGTCTTCGACTGAGATCTCTTCAGCTGGTCTGCCGTGCAGTGACCGTTTGGTCGAATTTAGAACTTGGCAGTTGGAATCTGGACAGCCTATGATTGGTAAGAGCCGTTTTGCGGCGCCTGTTGTAGGTTTTGGATGCCCTTGTATGGTAAGGTAGTCTTAGGAACACTTACCGTGACATATTTGTATTTGGGAATAGACTTGTCTACTTTGGATTTTGTTTGACTTTTGATTTGAATATGGGAATATATGTGTTGCAACTCATATAGGCAGGCCATGCGAGGACTTTTCCTCCACTTTGATTTGTATAGCGCAACGTACTAAGAAAGTACCTTAAGCGCTCTTTCCATATAGTAGTGTATATCTTGCACTATTCTTGAGCATGCCTGTTTTTCGCACACTTCGAAAGTTGTGCTGCTTGTTTGATGGTACCAGTTTACGACTTGAGGAATCGCAGCCGGCTCCCCCAGAGGGGACACCTAATAGAGATATGTATGTGAAGTTTGGTCTTTCTGCCATAATGTACAGCACGTTGTGGCACAAATACACGAAAAAGGATCCTGAGTTACGTTGGCCACTGCATGGGTCATTTGATGCGCGAAAGGTTGAGTATGTGGAACGATGTCTGTTTGAGCGAAAGTCTAGACGAGATATGTTTGAGAGTTTGCGAATGTGGGAGAAAGAAGTACGCTATGGGTATAGGGTTGTGCACCGCTTTAAATCCTGTGTTTATTGCTTTTCTTTCGTGCCTCCAGGGCTCACCCCCTGTCTGGGGCGATACGTCAATAGACCACAAGTAGCTGCAATACCTAGTTGGGTATTACTGTCCCCCTTGGGCACCGATTCGTGCTGTGCAACCAGCTCCAAGACTCAATTCGAATTTAAAGTTCAAATGAATAAAACGTGATGCATCTTCAAAATTGGTTAGTTAATCCATAATTTCATTTATTTCGCATGAAATCCAATGCATTTCGGCAGTTATTGCTGCCTTCATCAGGGAAATAATTTTCTACAATGGCCAAAAAAATAAAAAAATCAGCATCAGTAATTTCATTAGATTCATTACATGTACTGTTATGCAACGTCTTAACTCATTGGTGTTAGATTGTCCATGATGTGTTAAATTACTCTAGTGCGCGCTACGTGTTAGGTTGTCTCTTACTACAAGGATCTATGAAAACGATCGAGCATTCTGCAGTGGGTGTTCAGTTACTAATTTTGAGCATTTGCTGCGCGGGGATAGTTCTATGGATGGCTATGGCGTGAGTTCGCCGTCTACACGTTAGTGTTTTATATAACCGCATTGCTATCTATTTAACCTCGCTATGCGCGCTGACTTGTTAGTTTGTTGCTTACACCCCTTAGCTACCCTCAATGGGGGCTGCTTATTGTAAATGCTTTGTTACGCGCTTCTAATTCATTGATTTAGAGGCTAAATGGCTCACCTCGGCGTTTGTTATGCCCTGCTCTACAGTCCGACCCGCTGTCTCTCTTCTCTTCCGGTAATCCTACTGCGAGGTTCGCGCATGCGCACTAATATCGCTTCCGCAGCTTTTTTGCTTACAATATAACTTTATTGTTAACTGGGTACCTAGTGGAAGCGAGCACTAGGGGGGATCGACTATGTATTGGTACTGCCTAAAAGCTAGTTCTGTTCATTATATTTGAATGTTAGTCTTTTAATACGTGAGTAAAAAGAAATGTATATGCTTATAGGTAACAAAGAAATTCAGTTCGTTCATTAAGTCCGCCCGGTTTCAGGCTGCCCAGATTATAAATCCAATAATTCTCCTGTTTTAATAGACTGGTTTTGTTGGAAGATCCTTCTTTTTTAGGTAATGTTTCCAAAACGCACACTCTTAGTTGGCTAACGTTGTGCTGCATCTGAGTAAAATGTTCTGCTATGCTGGTTTTCCTGGATTTTAGTCTTATGGTGCTTTTGTGTTCATTTATGCGTATTTTCAATTTTCTTTCTGTGTGTCCTACGTAGACATCACCACATGGGCACTTTATCATGTAGATTAAATTGGTTGAGTACCATGTTGCGTTCACTTTTAATGATATGGGGTACCCCTTTTGTGGATGAGGTATGGTGGATCCTTTTATGATGTTATTGCATGTGTTGCAATTATAACAGGGTACTGTTCCACGAAAGGAAGTTTTACTTGTGTCTTCACTTATTGGTTTGAGAAAATCTGCAAGATTCTTAGAACGAGTATGTGCAAAAATGACAAAGAGATTCAGTGACAGAGGATATCCTCAAGATATCACTCAAAAAGCATTAATCCGAGCTCAATCAAAATCGAGGCAAGACCTTCTCCAAAGGAAAGAAAATAAAACCAGTAACCGCATCACATGCGTGAGCAAATTCTCCACAGTCAGTACACAATTCAAGCACATCATCAAAAAACATTGGCCAATGTTAAAATTGGAACCTGACTTTCGGGGCATTTTTGCACAAGAACCAATTTTTGCACATACTCCTCCCAATAGAATCTGGAATGATCATATTTGTAATCCTGCATTTTTATCAGAACAAATGTTCCTTTTAAAAAACTGATCTGGGAAAAAAAGAGAAAAGTTTTTTATTGTATCATGTGTATTTAATGCATTAGTTGTGTATGCCTATATGTATTCGATTAATTGTTTTATCAATATAATTAAATTTTTATATACCAGTAAAGTCTAGTATTCTGTGTGTTGGCTTATATATACTGTATTCATTGAATAGCCTTTGGTTGCTCTTGTATAATTTTAGGCCTGGGTATATACCTTTGTATTGAACTTTTTCCCTGACCCAGGATTCTTATCCTTACCAGGGGGTCCCTGATACACTACACAATTTTGAAGATGCATCACGTTTTATTCATTTGAACTTTAAATTCGAATTGAGTCTTGGAGCAGGTTGCACAGCACGAATCGGTGCACAGGGGGACAGTAATACCCAACTAGGTATTGCAGCTACTTGTGGAGAAAGAAGTACGACAGCAAGAGAAGCGTGAGCAAGCGTTGATTGAAAAGGAACAGCGAAAGACTGTATGAGAAAGCGCTGGAATTGAGAAAGAAAGAAGCGAAAGAATTACAGGAGCGGGAGGAAAAAGAACGTAGGTTACAGATATCTGGCCAATATTCTGTCCGTCAGCCTCTCTATCCTGTCCTTAATAAACCACAAGATGATTTTTTGTTATTAGACCGACCTCCTCCCCCGTATGCCGTTCCATCCGCTCTGTCCGGAGACGACGAGGACTCTGGTTCGGATCAACGAAAATCGTGGGACACTCGATCCATGTTGACTACTGCACGCGCGACCGAACTTCGGCAAGCTGCTCGTTTGGCATTACGTAACACTGAATCTGCTCCTGAACTTTTGAATATTATGACAGATTGGTCGGAAAAAGAACAGTTATATTTTCTTACAACATATGCTGATGAAGTTGTAGAAAAGTTTCGAAAATACTCTACAGTCTTAGAACCTAATGATATCGCAAGTGATCGTAAACAGTTACGTGATGGTTCTTTTGTTTTTTCCCAGGTAAACAACACGGTCAGACGACTGATTAAATTACGAAACGAGGCGTGCCACCTACAGGAGCAGAAAAAGATTGCAGACAACGTTCCCCAGTCCAATCCGCCTGGAGAGTTGCAGTCCTCCCTCTTCGAGACAGATAAGATAAAACCTGCTGACATGAGACCTACGCGGGAAGCTGCGCCCTTGTATGTTCCTCCTAAGGGAACGGGTGATAGTGATGACAAAAGTTCGGTTGATTCTAAGGGATATTTCATTTATAATTGGGTGTACACTCCTTGGAATAGAGCAGATGTAATGCGCTTAAAACAGCATTACCTGATCCGCGTAAAAATCCAGCCGCCTTTTATGAGGAAGTCGAAGGCGCTTTAAATTCTTGTACTATGACCTTAAGTGATATAGATTTGTTTTTCGGTTTAATTTTGCCCCGTGACATGTGGAGGACTGTTCATAAAATTGATGACCGGGCTATTTTCGGTGCTGAATGGAAAGATTTAGAACGTTTAGCTGCGGACAGAGAGCCCGCCCAAAAACCACATCGGTTAATATTAGATCTTCCTGCAGCCATTTTGACTAAACTTAAAACGATATCCCCCCTAAAAAGATCGATTGAACTGTTTTAGCATCATGTAAACAAAAGATAGATGAATCGGTTTCTGATTTCTTTACTCGCTTCGAGGAAGCTTTTCATGATTTTAGTGGCCAGTATTTAACAGAGGATACCGGTAGGCATTTGTTTGTTGATAAATATGTTACGAATCTGTTACCAGGGATAGCCAGACGTCTAAAAGCTAGCGAAAGTTCTTTGACTACGTCCTCTCCAGCCTCTGTTTTGACGATGGCTCAGTATTATGAGCGCCAGGAGGCGGAGGCGAAGGGGAATGAGGACAAGAAATCAAGAGTTAAAAACGAAAGTTACGTTGGCCCAGGTTTATGGTCTGCCTTCTAGAGGTTACGATAGGAGCCCTGATAGAAATTATGATAGAGGTGGACGAGCACCTCCCAATACTCCTTACGGTCGTACGGATTTATCTCTCAATCAATGTGCATATTGTAAGCAGCTAGGCTATTGGATGCGTAATTGCCCGTTGCTACGTCCTCAACAGGATGACAGGGAGCGGTGCCGAGGGAGAACTGGTCAGGTTCTTCGGAGCCTTGGGGCTATATGAATGATGGTGCCCGATCCGATACAAATACACGCCCACAGCAGAGACAGAACACTTTCGATAGGCGGAATCAATATCAAGTGTCCGATTATGTTCAGCCTGATCTGTACGATTCTGCTCATGCATAGGATTGCCTAAGATGGGGTAAGGAATCAGTTGAAGTTCCAGTAGATCAGACGGGTCCCTATGTTACAGCACATGTTTTGGGCTCTACTGATCGGTTTCTGGTTGATACAGGAGCTATACGTAGCGCTTTGTCTAAACAATTGGTTCTGAGGGCTCCCCTGTCTGGCATAACTATTACTTCGATAGGTTTCGATGGAACACCTTCCCTTAGCCCATTGTCACAACCACTCTCATTCTCTGTTGATAAATTCAGTGCTCCATGTCCGTTTTTGCTTTCCCCTAACACACCAGATAACATTCTGTGTCTTGATATGTTGAAGCACTTTCGAGCCACGATACGATGTTTTCATGAAGGGGTGCGAGTCATTTTAAATGATAATTACACTGAACTTGACAGAATTTATCTTGTTAGAGAAGATATTGCATTAGCCTCATTTCCTGAATCTTTGTGGGCTACCTCAGACACTGATGTGGGTCAGATGGTCATTCCTCCGGTTCAGATTAGTGTCAAGGAGGGAGCTGTGTTGCCTCGTTTGCCACAATATAGAATCTCACAGGAGGGGGAAGATGCACTCATATGAATTGTACATGATTTGATACGAGTTGGGGTTGTTGAGGAAGTTCCATACAATGTTTGCAATAGCCCGATTCTTCCGATTCTGAAAAGAAATACTGACACACGAGTTTACAGATTCATTATTGATTTGAGGGAAGTGAATAAAATCGTAGTACCACAGTATCCCGTGGTTTCTGACATCACAACACTCCTTACTTTGGTTACTCCGACTGCCACTACATTTACTGTGATAGACTTGAAGAACGCTTTCTTTTCGATCCTCATTCATCCTGATAGCCGATATTTGTTCGGTTTCACTTTGAATAATCGATCGTATTGATTTTGTAGAGTTCCTCTAGGCTATACTGAGAGTCCAAGTATTTACAGTCAAGCATTGAAAAGGGAACTTGATTCTTTTTTATTGCCCGAAGGTTTGGCTCTCATACAATATGTCGATGACATCTTGCTGGCAGCCGACACTCCGGAACAGTGTGAAAAATGTACTCTATCTTTGCTTTCTTTTCTTGCTTCACATCATCACAAAGTCTCTCGAAAGAAGCTGCAATATTGTAGACCAAAGGTAACCTACTTAGGTCACTTTTTGTCTAAGGAGGGACGTGCATTGACATCAGATCGCATACAAGCAATTTTAGACACACCAGTTCCTACCACACAGAAAGGAGTACGTGCATTCTTGGGTCTTACTTCCTTTTGTAGACAGTGGATTTTGGGGTTTTCACACATTGTTAAGCCTTTGTTAGCACTTTTGACGAAAGATACTCCAGTACCCCTTCCATGGACAGAAGAATGTGAAAGTGCTTTTCGACAGTTACGACAAGCCCTTTGTTCAGCACCAGTGTTAGGCACACCAGATTACACGAAGCTTTTCACACTTTACGTGAACGAGAAAGATGGATGTGCATTGTCAGTGTTGGTTCAGTTACACGGCGATAAGCAACGTCCGTGTGCATATTTTTCAGCAGTTCTTGATCCCGTTGCTAGAGCATTACCTGGACGCTTTCGCTCAGTTGCAGCAACAGCGGTGTCAATTCGACAGAGTGAGGGAATAGTTTTGTCACACAAATTGTTAGTGCTCGTACCTCATGCTGTTGATGCCCTTTTGAATCAGACAAAGACGCAGCATTTGACTAGCGCTCGTCTTACAGGATATCAACTGACATTGCTACCCCCCCCACATTACATTGAAGAGATGTGCAACTTTGAATCCAGCTACTTTGTTGCCATATCCGGTGACTCAGCCTCAGTCACAAGAAACGCACAATTGTATTTTTCTGACTGAAGAACAGACAAAGGGTCGCATTGATTTGCAGGATACACCCCTTCCAGATGTAGATGGTGAATTGTGGGTTGATGGGTCTTGTTTGAAATTACCAGATGGTACGACTTCAGCCGCATATGCAATTACCACGCTTGAGACAATAGTGGAGACAACACGCATACCACAGAAATCGGCTCAAGCAGCTGAATTGATAGCTTTGACACAAGCATGTGAGCTTAGGGCTGGTTTGTGTGTGAACATTTATACAGATAGCCGCTATGCTTTTGGAATAGTGCATGATTTCGGCCTACTCTGGAAGGAAAGAGGCTTTCTTACATCTCACGGAATACAGATAATGCACGGAGACTTAGTGCATAATCTTTTGACTGCATTGACATATCCGAAGAAAATTGCTAAAGTGAAGTGCAGTGCACACAAGAAAGTAACAGACAAGATTGGACAAGGAAATGCCTTTGTAGACCGTGTAGCACGTCAAACTGCGATGAAGAGAAATACCACTTCTATGTATGTAGTGAAGTCACAAGCTGAAAGATGGCACGACGCTAGGCAGGAAGTGCGAGAGATACAGAAGACAGCTTCTGACAAAGAACGTGAACAGTGGTCTAAAGAAGGAGAGTTAGATGATGAAGGTTGTTGGAGAAATAAGCAGATGGATCGATGGAAGCTGCCTATAGCTTTCGTACAACCTATGGTTCAGATGGCACATGGGCTAGCACATGTTGGAGCTTCCGCAATAACGAAAATGCTTATGCAGGTTTGGGAGCATCCAGAGATTGCTAGCACAGCTAAGAGAGTAGTACAGTCTTGCTTGATTTGTTTGCAATACAATCCTGGAAAAGGGACACGAGTTCCATCTGGAGGTTTTGTTACACCAACTGCACCTTTTGAAGTCCTTCAAATGGACTACATTCAGCTTGAGCGGTGTAATAATTTAAAGTATGTCCTAGTGGTGGTTTGCTCCTTCAGTAAATGGATTGAGGACATTGACCAAACAGACACTAGTCTGCAGCAATATGTTGATTTCAATTTAGGCCTGTTTCCTTTTGTTTGTGCTGCATTAAATAGTAGGAAAATACGACGATTGACTAGAGTTGTAGAAGCTGTCACCAATGAAACTGCTGTAGCTCTTGGTAATATCACTGAAGAACTACAAATTGGCAGAATTGTAACTCTTCAGAACCGGATGGTTCTGGACGTTATGTTAGCAGATAGAGGAGGAGCATGTAAAGTCATCGGAAGTAGTTGTTGTGTATTTATCCCTGACAATTCGCCTTCTGTATATGAAGCAATTCTTAAGCTACATAAAATAGCTGCCGATATTCATGAGAAAAATGGCACTTGGACTTTTGCTGGATGGTTTTGGGCTTTGGTTTCCGCCTGGGGTTGGAAGTTACTGACTGTTCTATGTATTGAAGTTGCATTGATTTTCACTTGTCGTATGTGTATCCACTGTGGCATAATGCTATGTTCTATGTGCATAAATGCCTGTATACCATCGAAACGAAATGCAGTAAAAGCGCAACAATCGTTGGATAAAGAAGTGACAAATATAATGTGCATAGATATACAAGATGAATGCACAGATTACCCTAAAAGAGCATATGTCTTTAGCTAATGCTAAAAGGGTAGTCTGTTGTAATTTAGCAGCGATTAAATTGAGCGTTAGCAAAAGACATCTTAGTTCTGGCCGCTAACTGTCAAGATAACGGCCATTTTGGATTCACGGCAGCCATTTTGTCTGCCACACGTTGCCTCTTGTCGACCATGTGCGTTGTCCTACCTTTCTGCTCATGGCCTTTGAATCTGCCCGGCAACAGGCTAATAATAGCATCTCTGTGTTTTGCCGCTGACCGTTAGGGTCCGCATCTGTTAATGGTTAGCCTTAGATTGAAATATGTTAGCCGAGACCCCAAGACTGTTAGCTCCTCCCACTGATCGATTGTGCTTCTCGATATTACCTTGTATGGACATAAAATGTGCTCTTATGCTTTGTGCCGCCTTCTTCTGAGCCCCTGTGTGGGTATAAATAAACCATGCGTTCAGTAGCCCTTTGTGCTACTTCTCGCAGTGCCGAAGGGTACTGTCTGAATTTTAGCACCACCTCATGAGGTGTAATAAACATTATGTTTTGCATTTCCAGTTTCCGTGCCAACTTTTTCCTTTTGGGTCTGAGGACTTCGTGCGCAGAAGGGCAAACCCCTTGCACTAGTGGGTCTGGCTGAGGCCTGCACGACAAGGAGGCCCCTTTAAGCCAGAGATGAGGACAGACTTCAGACGATACATGATTCAAGAAGGCGGGGCGGAGAGCCGGTCAGGTAGGTCAGTAGTTGGTCCAGCTACACACAGCAAGGGAGCGCGAGGCAGAGAAACCAGCTGGGAAGACTGGAAAGACGGAGAAGACCTAACAACCTTCCGAGAGAGAGAACCGGAGCCCAGGGGAGGTCACAGCTTGTCCGCGAACGGAACACCCGAACCTGGCAGAGGAGGGAAAGCTGAAGCAGAAGGAGACCAGACCTCAATGAAGGACGCGTAGTCACTACGCCACGGCTCGGAGGGACGTGGCTCTTCCAGGTGCGTGGGCGTCTATGGGGCTTTTGGAAAGGGGCTGAGTCAAAGAGGGAGGGGAGGCTGAGGGGTGAAAGGGGCCCAGGGAAAAGGAAATAAGTGAGACGGAAAAGAAAGACAAGAGCAGAAATCATTGGCTACTCTTTTTCTTTTTTGTTACTCCAACCTCTACCCCCTTCCTTCACATTTATGCATAGCTATTATTTATCCTTCACATCCTCCCTTGACTAAACCATAAAGCAAAAACACTTACCTGAGCCTTTTCCTTCTGTCCGAGGGGCGACGGTGGCCGAGGCTCAATTAAGGGACTGAAGTGGAAGATTCTGTGGGAAAGAAGAATACAAAAGAGACAATCAATTACTGTGATTTCCTGTAATACTAAAAAAAAGTGCATACTAAGAAATTATTCAATGCAATGAGCTCCTTCTTGACCGACTCTTCTACATACTTGCTGTAGAATGTGGGCATAATTCCATTAGTCCAAGATAATGGTAAGCCTAATACAACAACTAATTGGTGGTCAAGAAAAATTGGAATGGGCCATAGAGAGACAGATGACATCCTCCCTTGACTAAACCATTAAGCAAAAACACTTACCTGAGCCTTTTCCTTCTGTCTGAGGGACGACGGTGGCCGAGGCTCACCTAAGGGACTGAAGTGGAAGATTCTGTGAGAAAGAAGAATACAAAAGAGACAATCAATTACTGTGATTTCCTGTAATACTAAAAAAAAGTGCATACTAAGAAATTATTCAATGCAATGAGCTCCTTCTTGACCGACTCTTCTACATACTTGGTGTAGAATGTGGGCATAATTCCATTAGTCCAAGATAATGGTAAGCCTAATACAACAACTAATTCGTGGTCAAGAAAAATTGGAATGGGCCATAGAGAGACAGATGACGACGGCCCAAGTGGGCAGGGAAATGTTCAAGGCTTCACTCACCCAGCAGGTTGAATGCATATATAAGGTTGCTGACGGTCGGCGGATAGGGAGTGTAAATTCCTCGGCAAACAGCACTCTGCACGAGTTTTCGGTGAAGGAGATAGGCCTGGCAGGGCACTGGCATCCGCTGTCCGGTCCCCTAGATACAATAATTTCATCACCACCTTGCTGGATGAGCATCAAATCCCACAACGAGACATTCCTGAACAACTCCGTATCCTTACGAATCACTACTCCACCCTCTACACCTCTCAAAGATCGGCACCTATTAACCTGCATCCTTATCTGGAAGACACGGCCATCGCGTGGCTTGGTCCATCCCAACAAAAATTCCTCCACCACATCCTCGCGGTGGATGAAATAAGGGATGCCATCATGTCCATGAAATCGGGCAAATCACCTGGATCTGACGGGCTGCCAATCGACTTTTACAAGGCATATATCCACATCCTTGCCCCAATACTACAACAAGTTTACTATTCTGCACTCGAAGTGGGAACTCTCCCGCCCTCGATGCGCGAGGCCCTTATTACGTCTCTCTTGAAACCGGGCAAAGCCACCGGAACACTGTGACTCCTATAGACCCCTCTCTTTGCTCAATACTGATGTCAAAATCCTAGCGAAGGTACTGTCATCCCGCCTTAACCTTTTGTTGGAGCGCCTGGTCCTACCCGACCAGGCAGGTTTCGTCCCCAATAGGGCGATTTCACATAACTTACGCACCCTTCAGGCTGTACTACAAGACATAAACCCCAGATCCGAGGCTGCTGCTGTGTTCCTCGACGCCACTAAAGCGTTCGATTCCCTTGAATGGGATTACCTGCTAGCCCTCCTTGAACGCATTGGGATCCCTTACAGCTTCCTTGATTGGATAAAGTTGCTATACAGCAACCCATGTGCCTCAGTCCTACTCAATGGGGCCAGGTCGGCTCCCTTTGACATACATAGAGGCACCAGGCAAGGATGCCCCCTCTCCCCTGCCCTCTTTGCGAGCCCAGATCAGCACAGCTCTTTATCGATTGAAAGGTTCTTGCCAAGTGTTAGTCTCATGCATGCAGTGCAATATTAAAAGCACCTGAGTTTCAGATATCAGCAGCTATGTTCGTGTTGTGTTTAGAGCGTGGGGCCGATCAACCTGCATCCACAGCATACATTGTTATTTTAACCTTGAACACTTTGTGCAGACTTGAGCTCGCAGTGTGAGTCTGGAGATGTGAAAAACAGACCGTTCTCATGTGAAGGAAAAGCAAGCAGTTTGCCTTTATAAAAACAGAGACATGTAGTGTTGTGTGCAAAAGCAGCAAAATGGCGTTTGAGCAACTAACTCACTTATGCTAACATAGCAATGTGTGCAGGCAGAACCGTATCCTCAATACACCCTCCCTTGATGGAGCCAATGCACGAAAAGAAACATAAGAAGAATGCAGAGTTCAAGTTCATCCGAGAAAGAAATTAGTTCATTCTTGTCAAAAAATGGGTCACGAGGAAATGAAAGGGGCAAAAAGAAAAGAATGTCTATTAAAAAAGAAAAAAAATGCAAGTGAGAAAAAAATAACACCACGGGGAGAAGCAAAAAACTTGAGTGATGCATCTCATGCTGGATCGTTGCCAATCGAATCCATCAGCGTGTATACACAGTATGTCGCAACAGCCTCCAAAAGGAAGTCATTGTTATTGTCAGCAAAGAGTTCCGCCATTTAGTTTAGTAACGGAAATTAACATACATGTTCTTCAATTGCAGTAGCCTCTAGCACGATCAGAGGACAACTTGCGTTTACGTCAAGATAACTTCGTTCCAGGAAGTCATGCCCAGCCGTATATATGTCCCAATTTGGTAAAACTCAGTGTGCTGCTGCACAGATCATAATCCCGATTCCAAAACAGGCCAACTCATGAGCCACTAAGGAATTCATTAGATGGTCAAAATCTGGAGCAGGAGACACAGTATTTGAGAGACAGAGTTCTAATAGCCATTCGAATTGGCAATGCAGGCAAAGGAACAAGGGCTGAGCACAAGTAAAGTATGAAAAGCGAAATGATAATCCATATACCACGCCCCATGTGACCAATGGCAGTACTCCATAGTGTTCAAGCTTTCGATGCATGAAGCTGTGTGAGCCTGGGTCGGCTGTCTCTTGACACAAACAGTGCAGCCATTTTGGAGCAAGCAAATCAACAGCAGTACACCGGCAGCCAACGCGAGAATTAGAGGGAAGCCACCAAAGATGCTGGAAAAAATAGAATGAAAAAATGCCGGTATCACACCAAATATAGTTTGGAATGAGGTCACAAGGCTGGAGCTAACAGTTTTAAAAAAGTGGGCCAGGCCTGTAGTGGTTGAGGCATTAAAGATAGTGGGGATTAAAGCACCAAAATGAAGTGGGAGATCCGTATTTAGAAGCGTGTGTACTTCTGTACGCGTTTTAGTAACATGAAGTACAAATGTTTCATGAGAAGAAGTGAGAGCGACTTCTTTTTGAGACAATAAAGCTCTTATTCTGTTCAACTTGTTGAACTCAGCTTTCAGGGTCGGAATGGAAGGCCAAATCGAGATATCAAGCCTCCCATGCGGGGGCGGGAAAAGCACATTTTTACAGCAAACTACTCGCTGTGAAACAGTGACAATGTATGGAATTCCAGCCAACATCCTGCAGCAAGCTTCATTATTTAAAAGCAAATATCTACCGTTAGCTAATAGTGTGAATGTTGGTACGATAGCTGGAACAGGAATTCCCTTCAAAATGCAAGCTAAATTCGGAGCCTCCACATTACACGTGTCATGCAATTGAACATTCTTGCATACCAGTGAATGATCAGGTGTGGAAGTGCACTCCTCCCCTTTTAAGTAAACCTCTTAGCCATCCCTCAGACATCTGTATGAGAAGGGCAGAGACCAAACTTCATGGAGAAAAGCGGTACCAAGTGGTTCATATCTACCCAGGGCATGGTGTTTCATACATGAACTAAACTTAAACAGAGAAAAAGGCAATGTTATTAAACCATGGATGAACCAACAGCTGAATTAGATTCGACTACAGAAAATGGTAATGGTTCTAATTTTTTTATTGCAATAAAGAATATGATGCATCCTTCATGGACATGAACTGTTGTTTTTCTCTTAAATTAAATGTTAAAAACACTGGCGAAATATTAATGTAGTCCCAAGGCACTTTCCCAGATTTTAAAGTTTGTAAGGTCCATGCAAACTGCGTGATGGACCACAATTGATTTTGACCATGGAACAAAACAGAAACATCATCTTACACAATATCCACAACAGATGAAACAATATTATCCAAGGTGTAAATCCTGGAAGAGAGTGTGTTAATGCTATTATCAATGAGAGCAAGCACTTTTTCCAAATTAGCTTGGTCTATTGCTCTTTAACGGGAAGCAGCCTAAACCTGCGACAGTTTCCAAACTTCATTGTAAATCGCACATATATATATCTTTTAGATCTTCCACTCACAGGCCCCTTAACAAAATCAGTTAAATTAACATTGTCGGTGAACAAAGATAAATGATGTTTAACAGACAAAAGAGTAGAATGTTTCAGCCAATTTTGACATCATTTCCCCACTGACTAGGTGGTAACTGAATGGGAAGTTTCAAAAAGGGATCAGTTCTGTCCTGTGTAAGGCCAGGGGCTAAACCCAGAAAGCCATGTTGACAAAGATCAGAACTTGTTGGCTACAACAGCCAACCCTCAGGATCCAGGGACGAAATGTTAAAGGAGGAATTTGAAATGAAAGATTGTAATTCATCAAGGGATCTATCAGTATGATTGTTTCAATTAGGGTAAGCATGCAGATTAGGAATTTTAGGGGTATTCATGTGTTTTGAAGTGGCCAAACTAAGACAAGTTGTTTGTGAGATCGTACTATTTAAAAACAACATGTGGAGGAGAATAAGACATGCTCGGTGTAAAGCTTCAGTGCCCTGCACTTGCCAGGGTCTAGAACCCCAAACAGATTTAAGATCTATGGTATATTTCCATAGCTTGTAGCCATCCACTGCTAACTGATGCATAAAGGATTTGGAATACAACAATTTTGAGTGAGTAAGTCTCACTTTCGAATTGGATTTGTAATTTAATTTAAAATAAAATTAACTCGGGTAAGACCGATCAAAGTCAGTAAAATGTGAATTTATTCAAAAGGGTATTTGAGCTGCCTTCTATGGGAGTAGGACAATGTTCCCATTGGGTGTAATTAACCACATTTCTAAATATATTAGCCTTATGCAGAAAGTGAAGGCCATAGTGTTGGTAACAGAACAAGTCGGCGTAGTTTGTGGAGTCTAAATATAAATCCTCAGCATCAAAGGCAGCATAATATTTCAAATCAGAAAAGACAGCTTCAATGGCTTGGACATCGCAATCATCAGAACGTATGTTTTGTTTCACAACATCCACCATTGAAACACGTAATACGTTAGGAACATTAACCACCTCTGTGGGTCCATGAATTTGAAATTTTATAGCATCTCATACAATAACATCTAGCACGGGCTAGGCTGTGATGTTGACAAGAGTCTGGTCTCTTTTCATGATGTATGATGAGGAGTGCGGGGCCAAAGTTCCATCAATTAATCAGATTTTTGATCGTTCAGTTATATAGAGTCCATTTACCAGACGGAAAAATACCATCACAAATCCAATCGACATGAACAAAAAAATGGAGATGAGAACCAACTAGATGTAATTCCAAGGTTGAACCAAAAAATGTCTTTTAAACCAAGTAACAAAAATAGAAAACCTCAATGGTGCATTCGATGTTATAGAGTCAGAGTCAAAGGAAAAATGTGACTTGTCAGCTAGACTTGTTTACACACCAGGCAATGACAAATCCGTGGGATATGTATACTCAGTATCTTCATGTGAATCGCCAGCTGGCGAATTTAATAATGGATTAGTGACTGTGGACATCTCTATAGCAAGGTCAGGGATGTTGGTGTCAGCAGAGGCCAAAACAGAATTTCTCAGCATTGCTGGACAAGAGACAGCAGGAGTCATACTAAGAAGAATCGACCAATCGTTGAAGTTTGACATTGTCAATGGAGTCGTACCTGTTTCCCTAGCGACCAGGAAGTGGTGGTAAAATGAATGTTCTTGTGCCCTGCATGCCAAGCACTGGAACGGGTGCATGATACGAGGGGCTGAACTCCTTCTTGTTCTCCACCTTCTCACAGACCAGGTCACCGACTCGGGGTAGCCAGCTAACTACCGGAATCTACTGGAATCTGTAGAGCAGCTTCAGCTCCATATGTGGAGGGCAAGTGTTCCTTTGCAAGACTGTCTCGAGTCTCTTGTAGGTCCTGTAACACAGCAGAATGATTATCTACGTCAAAGGGTATGTCTGTCGCCGCCATGTCTAGACCATCAATGTCCGGGACAAACATTTTTATGCCAAAGAGCATTTTGTACGGGGTCTGCCCACCCAGAGATCTTCTAGGAAGATTATTTAGTGCACGTAGTACCTAAATCCTAGCTGTCAAAGATTGCTTTAAGTCACGGTTCATTGGCACCACAACAGTATGGCCCTCAGGCCGGTATGGAGACAAAAATTTCACCTGCACCCCCAAAGGTCCCATGGCTTCTTTGTACACCTTAGAGGTGAACGCTGGACCTGATCAGAATGGAAGGTGCCACATGCAATAATTCCCACAAAGACATGCAAATCTCTGATGACAGTTCGAGCATCAGAACTCCTTTGTGGCCAAATGCAGAGAAAACGTGTGCATGAATCCACTGCATTTAAGATATACTTATACAGAGTATCAGCAGAAAAAGGTCAGCAGTGATCTAAATAAACACAACCAAGTGGTCTATTAGATATGTACAGCTGAGTTTGTGGCGGCCGTGAAGCAGTTGAAGGTTTAATCTGCTGACATACATAACAAGAAAGGACATATTCACAAATGTATTTATACAATCCACGCCACCAGTAACGCTGCTGTAAGATAGAGACATACGCTGAAACGTCGGCATGAGCCGAGGCTATGCCTTCGTGAGCGATTGTTATCAAGGGTAGCCTGCGGTCCGCGTCGGGAATCAGCCTGTCACCAACATTGTTAATTCTCACATAGGGATCTTTATCAGGACTTAAATGATAAGAGTATTTAGAAGGGAAACCCATAGGGTAATTATCAACGATCTCTGTAGCAGCTATAGCTGCCAAGATGTCATCATCATTCTTACTGTTGGACCTTGTAACTGCTGCTGCTACATATGTTGCTACTGCGGTCTTTGCTGCTTCATCAGCAAGACTGTTGCCAACAGCGTGTACTCCTACACGCTGGTGATCAAGAGTATGAATAACATTTACGAGAGGCAGACGTTCTTTCTTTCTGCCACTCAAACCCATAGCATCTTGTGCTTAATTGTGCCACCTTTGGAATCACGATAGTCATTCAGAGTCCAAAAGAATACATTTTTATTGACGGACTGAACACAGTAATAAGTCACTCACAATTAAAGTAGTCACACGAGGGTCAGAAAACTTCAATGCAAACACTAGAGCACAGTTTGAGAAAGGTGTGTCAGGGCAAGCTTTGTGTTTTATAGTCTATTATGGAAAAATTCCAATCACACGATGGTTCATTTTTTTTTTAATAAAGTGTTACTATATTCGTGATAGTATGTAGGAGAACAGCCAACACTTGTTTCACCCCTTACATGGCCATCCGGCCTGGGGCTTCCTCAGGGCTTTACGAATCAGGTTGAAGAAGTATATCTGGTTGTTCTTTTCTGTGGATAAATAGGGATTCCCTGATTTTGGTGTAATGCCGGTACGAGCCGTCTCGTGCGATTGGAATTTTTCCATAATAGACTATAAAAAACAAAGCTTGCCCTGACACACCTTTCTCAAACTTTGCAATAATAGGGGGTTAGGGATTTCCCCATGCCGAGGGCAAGCTTGACAAAAAAGAGGGACCATTGCTCAAAAAACGGCTAGTAAGGGATTGGGACCTTTTATCCCTCATTCTCACTATTATTATTATTATTATTAAACTAACCCAAGCACTAGAGCACGTAGCTCTGCCAACTGGGCGGTGCAGTCACCTAATGTCTGCGTGTTCACGACATCGGACTTGCATTCTCCATTCCCCATGGTACCAGCCATGATTACGCAGGCCACTGAATAAGAATGCTTAGATCCTATCCCCGGTTGTGCCGCACCGTGAGTGTTAATGATACAATGGTAATCCTCAAGCGTGCGCATGGACAGAGGAGCAGGATGAACAAACTAATACTGTAAGAACTCCTGAGTTTGCAATGAGGGGTCAAAGATAAATGTGACATCCGGAAATGTCAACGAAGTTGTCCATTGCATCCAATTATGATATAAAACTTTAGAATTTGGTACACTGGCATCACTGCTTCAAATGCAGTATAAGGTGTAACAACCAACATGTGTTTTCCTTGTGACTGCACTGTCTCTTTTAGAATCGCCATCTGTACAGCTGTCAAGACTTTATTGACAGAAGAAAATCGCTTTTCAGCCGAAGTGCACAAGTGTGACTTGTAAGCGATAGGCACTGTGTCTCCTTCATTAAACGTCAAGTACGTGACACCCACGGCACCAGGCACAATTCTTATTACCAGGTTAGTGTGGTTATCATGAGTCAATAAGTACTTAGATTCAAGAAGATCAGACTGCGAAAATTGCAGAATAGCTGATTGTTCAGGCAGCCAGCATGACTTGGTAAAAGTTGGTTGTATCAAAGCATATAGAGGTTTGTTACGCTGGGCATAATCAGGAATATAAGTATGCCCGAAATTCAAAAATCCCAGCAGAGTTGTAGGAGACCATAAACATGCGCATTTCTCCAGGAAGTGAGGTGTAAGACCTCTACCTTCATTGTTGAGCCCAGGAACAACACTGTGAACTCCGCAATGTCTGACTTTGCAAAGATAAATTTATAACCGAAGTCCGCAAACATAACTATGATGCGGTCAATGCGACACAGATGCGGCCATAATTCATCGTCCATTAGATAAATATAATCAATGTACGAGTACGTATCAGGATCAATGCCATCTAAGAAAGAGATGACACATGCGGCAAAGACACCTGGGCTGTTTTTATAGCCCATGGTCAATCTTTTAAATAGTTTTTGTTTGACGCCACAAGGGAAAGCTGTCCATTGACTATTAACGGAGGACAAGTTATGACTAAAAAAGCCATTTGAAATGTCTCGTGTGATCTTAAATCTTTTTCGCATCAGACTGTTAATGAGAGCTGAACTGTGGGTGTTCTGTACCGCACATGTTCGACAATGTGAATTTAAATGTCGATAATCCAAAACCAGAAAACACAAGAATATATCTACACCCAAATAATTTCCAAAAACTTATTTCAGATCATAGGGAAAACACAAACTTATTGAGTTTGACCCAGTATTTTTATATATACCGATCTATTTAAAAATAAAAAATTCATTCTTCTTTTGAAAGTTACGCAAAAAAGGAAAAAACTGTACATTCAACACATTTAAATTCCAACATCTAACTATTTACAAACAAAATATTTACAATTCATATACACAATTATCATACATTCCACAAAAAATTCACTATACAAACACAAACAATTGAAATTTTCAAAAAAGTTAATCTGAATTCATAAAGAATGAAGAGACAAAGTCAAAAGGAAGGAGCCCGTCCTAAAATAAGGATGACTTTTACAACCAGCCAGAGCTAGTTCAAATGCTTAGTGATATTGATTGCTCCCTCAGATGTGCCGACGTGTTTCTAGTCCAAGGAAACCAATTCCCAGACTGTCGTCAGGGCTTTGTCACTTTTCTGTGTAAAATGCAGAAAAACAATAAAGTTTTAATTATCTAGCTTGAAGCCTCTATTCTTTCTGGTATTGCACTAAACGATCTAAAGTATGTACCTGTTGGTCTCTGATGTCCTGGCCTCTCACGGTATCGTCAGGCTCAGGGAATTTTTTTTATGAATCTTTGTATTCAAGGAAGTGGCTCAAGCTGTGAAACAGGACATTTTATGTTGACTGCCTGTGATAGAAGGAAAAAGTCTGATCTGAGTTTCTCCACTCATTTATGTACAAGAAGCAGGGAGGAGGAAGAAGATACAATCTTACTCATTCCTACCTCTGTTCCAGGGTCAGAGTCTTAATAGCGGCAAGTGGTTCGCCTGTGCTTCTGTTTTCAAAAGCAGGTTCTGATAAAAGAAATTGCAACAATATTGGACCCATAATCTTGTGTACCCAACACCAGCCTCGTTTGTTGCCACCAGTTTGCTATATAACGTACCTTTGTCAATGCGTAGGTACTGGATTGAATTACTATATCCTGATTACCATCAATCACCAAGCCCGGCAGGGGCACACGCTCCCTGTGTCAAGAGAAAAGATCGATACATTTGTATCCGACCTGAGCAACACGTCTAAGTCCAAACGGACGGCTTCCTACATGAGGTGGGCTGTACATACTTGATTCTTTTCTTTAAAGGTGTAACCGGGATAGCTTGTCTTTATCGCACGGCTCCTAAAATTATAACAAGACTTATGTAAATGTAAATAAATGTAAATTTACCGGTATTTATAGAGCGCACAGCTTCTTCCCTGAGGTAGTGTCCCGGTGCTGTCCGTATACCACTTAGGAACCCTTCCTGGTTTTCCCTGTGAGTGTCCACTCCTGGGCACCCCCAGGGTGAAACCAGGCATCCCAGCGCTTTTGGGGCCGTTGTGGAGATTAAGCAAGCTATTGCCCAGAGTCGCAGAGTGGGACCCATGATTAGAATAGGCACCGAGGCGAGAATTATCAGGTCCGAGGAAATTGAGCCCAAGACCCACCGAGGCGGGAATTGAACCCTGGTCCCGGGCCAGATCCCTGCATGAGGGTCTGCCGCTCTAACCATTTGAGCCACACTTCTCCACTTATTTACCGCATGTAGCTTTTAAATTCACGCGCATGGTGCCGCTTACAGAGTCGGCATTTTTTAAGAAAATTAATTAAAGCTTTGTTCTGAGGAATACCTTCAATCACTGTTTGTGAGTAGGACGGGTGCTCTCTCTATTGCGCTTGACCGGTGGCCATCTTGGAAACATCTGCACTTCGAACTCTTCTCAAAATTTGCTAAATGGCCTTAAGGAATTGCAAATTACCACCAAAGTGGCATGTGACCACATGTGCACCTATGCTTATTTCAGGGGTGCAACAGGGTGTCCTTTGGACACCCCTGCACCCTTGAAATTATTCTCAATTTGCGATTCGCAAATTGCGAATCGCAAATTGAGAATAAATTCCCATTCCTTCCTATGGGTCTCCTGGCCCATTGAAATGAATGGGAAAGTATTCCTTAATTGCGAATTCGCAATTTGCGAATTCGCAATTAAGGAACATTAAGAAATTGCTAAAAAATTGTGATTTTCCTGATACATACCAATTTACGATTCTGAAATAGCGATTTCTTAAAAATCGCTATTACATAATCGCAAATTGGTTCCTCGATACATATGGACCTATATCATATAGTCTGTCAGGGGGAGCCACCCTACTGTCAGCAGTTTCCATTGTGATAAAAGTGTCAGTTGCTGTCGCCTTCAGATATGGATGCAGTGCTTGCCGCACTATTGTAACATCCGCTGCGCTGTCAAGCAGCGTTAATGCCCATGTCAGGATCCGAAGCTGTGTTCTCACTATCCGTGGCATACCTTACGGTTAACGCAGCAACTTTCTTTTTCTAAAAATGAGGGCGTTAACGTGGCAAGTCTTCCTGCTTACCTTTACCAACAGATGGGCGGGGCTGCTCACGTACTTGTGAGGCACCCCGACCCCCGCCGTGTTCTCCTCCACCAGCTTGCGCGCAATGTTTCCTGTGAAGAACGAGGAGAACGTTGCTCAGGAACCTGAAATCTATCAGGAGACCTAATTCTTGCGTGGTCGTGCAAATCATAAGTGCGCTCAGTAGACACTGGTATCGGCGACGCCGGACGTGACCCCTGTTTCTATTGCAGCTCCCCCTGATTTTTATTCTTCCAATTCTGTTTTGGAAAATTTGGATGGTCGTCTTTAGTAGACTTTGCTATCTGAGTCTGCGGGTGAATTGCGGCCAATGGTCTTATAAGCCTCCGCAATAATTCACGGTAACGCTCGGGGTTTGTCGACATCTTGGACAAGGCGCAAAGCATTCGACACCTGAAAGTTAACCGCATCTCCCTTTACATTACAAAAGTTGAGATCAGCAACTATGTCAAACACTCCACTGAGCCTCATTCCCAACACGACAGCCGCCTTCCGCACTGTGCTCATCCGGAACATGCTTGATCAAGTCAAGTCAAGTCAAGAGAAACTTTATTTCGATTGATTCTACAATCATAAAAGTACAATATAAAAAGTATTACAACAGTTTTAAAAGTTTTCAAGAATACAATGTTAACTGCTACATAGAAAAAATATTAGATTAATCTTTAAAAAAAATAAAAAAAAAATCATCAATACGGTGATGCCTTGGTTAGCAAAAGGCTATGTACACAAAAATTTTCACATAAAATTTACAATGCAAAAACCGCTAATTGAGAACGAATTTTCAGACATGCCTTTAAGTAGCAAGCTACACATTTTGCAACAAATTGAGTGTCTAGAAACTGTAGAGCCAAAAGAGCGGGCCTACATCTTCTGAGACCTAAATGGCGAAGAAGTGGAACCAGCCACTGTTTACGCGGGGTCTCATAGTAACTGCAAAACAAAATTACGTGTAATGTAGACTGGAGGGAGCAGTTGTCGCAAGGGCATCTAGTTAATTCACGTTGCCAGTCTAAAGGCACTGGGAACGAAACAAGACGATAAAAAGAATCAAAACAAAATCTTGTTAAAACATATCTATCATAGTTTGACAGATAATAAGTCAAATAAGGTTGGATGCCAGGAGAGGATTGTATCGTCACTAGTTGGGTGTTTGATTGCTTACCAATTTCTGAGCACATACGAAGATCTCTTAGATGGGTAGCACAAAGATTCTTCAAGGTCTTTCTGGGTATATCCATTAGTAAGGAAGGGTTGGTAAAAAAAGCTAAACAATTCAAATCTTTCAGGAAGTTGAAAATATATAATAACCAGGGAATCTTTTTCCAATGAGTCAAAGTCAGACAGTCGGTTATTAGTGATCGTGAAAGGTGACACTGCTCCTTAGTCCATATACGGTGCCAAAGGAGAATCGGTTGGAATCTAATGGTGTCAGATAGATAATCCAGACCGAGCTCGATATGACTACCATAATTGGGAGCACTTCGAGGGAGAGCTAATACGTATTTCAAAAAATCATTTTCGATAACTTGGAGCTCTCCAGCAAGAGTGTGTCCCCATACGCCCGCACCGTACGTAGCCACACTTACGCATTTAGCTTGAAAGATTTTAAGTATCTCTGCAGGAGCAGGCTTACCCAACTTTCTGGAGAGAGAAGTCAACGCTGCTGTTGTGCGTTGAAACTGCATTTTTTTGCTGGTAATGGCAGGTTTCCAGGAATTTTCATCATCGATAAGGATTCCTAAGTAAGGGTATTTCCTGGCTTTTTCTAATCTGATGTTATCTATATAGAGAGGTTTCCATTTCTGAACTTTCTTGCCAATATACATAACAAAAGTCTTGGATTTATTTACTTTTAAACCAAGGGAAAGCATATATTGGCAATACTTGTCCAGTTGGAGTTGAAGCTGATTTGGTGTTCTCGCTAGTATAACAGAATCATCAGCGTATAGTAGTGCTGGGATTGGTCGAGTGTTTATGCAGGGGAGATCTTTCTCGCCTACCAGCATAGCTTGCTCCAGTCCATTTGTATAGATATTGAATAGAAATGGAGCAAGGACCCTGTCTAATGCCTTTGGCAATGCTGAATGAATCTGATAACTCTCCATTGATGCCGGACCTCACACAGGCTTTGGCATCCGTGTAAAGCTCTCGAAGAAATTTCAAGAGTGGGGGGTCTACGCCCAGATTGCTCAAAATCTCCCACAACTTGGAATGGATTACGCAATCGAATGCGGAGCTTAGGTCCACATAGACCAGATAGAGATTTCCGCCTTTGGCCCTGGCGTATTTACCCATAAGTAGTGTCAAATTAAGGGCTTGTTCTACAGTGCCCAATCCCTCCGGGAACCCAAACTGGAGGTCGGTTATAATCTTATTCTCTTTGGCCCAATCCTGGAGGCGCTCCAGGATTAGCCTCCCGGCAACCTTTCCCAGCGAGTCCAAGAGGGAAATGGGTCTGTAGCAGGCTGGATTATCGCGCTCGCCCTTTTTAAAAATGGGTAGGAGAACAGATGTGCACCAGGAATCAATTAAGCCAGCCTGTGAAACTGCAGACATAACTTGAGTGACTATAGGGGACCATAGATCTAGGTTACTCACGAAGATGTCGAGCGGGACTCCATCGGGGCCAGGAGCTTTACCGGTCTTCGAGGAAGTCAATGCAGCGATGACCTCTGTGAGATCGAAGTGGAGGTCGATAGGATAAATATTATCCGTGGTAAAGACCTCCTCACCGGGTCGGGAGGCCAAGGCTACAGAGGCTACAGAAGAGGCATCCCCGAAGATCTGTGAGTAGTGAGCGACCCATTTATCGGCAGGTACGGCCACATCGAGATGTCGAGCGGCTGTAGCGTCCACTAAAAAGGGAGACTTGACTGTTCGCCAAAATAATGAACTATCCTTACTTCTTGTGCTCTCATGGAGTTGAGCCCAAAGGTTGTTTTTTATTTCCCTTTTACGAGTTTTCAGGGCCATTTTATAATTTCTTCTTAATGTGGCTATTAGAACCGTATCCCTAACCCGGCTATGGAGTGCTCTTTTAGCGCACTAAGGGCTTTGCGGCAGCAGGAGTCAAACCAACCCCGCGAATCCTTATCATGTGCCTTAAATTGGCGAGTAAGATCCTGCCGAATAGGTTCTAAGATTTTTCCAAAGGTAGAAAGAATCAAATGAGGAGGTGAGGTCTCATCTAAACAAATATATATTAAGGGAAGAATTTTTTGAATGATCTTATCAGTGGTCTCCTTGGGGTTAATCTTTGACCATTTGACTGTATAGCCGTTGGTTTTGTCCATCGCCAGAGAATGTTGGGTTAAAAGGCTAGTCTTATTGTTAGTTACAGAAAATGTGTTGAATGTAATAGTGATACTATTAGAATAGTGATCGCTTGAAGGATCTGTGCCTGTTGTGAAATGTTTTAAACGATCTTTTAGAATTTGCGAACACAGGATATAGTCAATGGTGGTGGACAAGCCTCTACCGTGAAAGGTCGGCTTGAACTCAACAATAGGACACACTGTTTCGTTCGCAAACTCAAGTTCTAATGACAAGAGACAGTCGTTTAACAGGCTCCCAGTACTAGAGTGTGTAAAATGGGTAATAGGGGAGTCGTGTTCGTCTTGGAGCCCACAGATACCTTTTTTATAATTGCTGCACAGATAGGTATTGAAGTCCCCTCCCCACACAACATAAAATTGCAACTGCGGGTTCTTAACTCTCTGTTCGTGCAGATATGTAGTGGTTTCTGACAGAGACTTTGCACAATCAGCGGGAGAAAGATTGTTATACATATTGATAAAATAGTACACAGAACATTTGTCAAAGACTATCTTTAAAATTTGAATAGAAGGAGACACTAAGGGTGCCTTTATCGTTATAAACGAAGTTTGATTAGAAAGGTAAATAGCAAGGCCACCCTTTGGTCTACCATGGATGGACGGACTAGCAGGGATGTGAAAGGTTCTGTATCCCTGAATGTGAATGGGGTCAATGGCCCAGGTTTCCTCAAGACAAACTGCATTATGTTTGTTGATTACGTCAGTCCATGGCTGAAGATGTATCTTGGATCTAAGGCCCGCCACATTCCAGTAAATAACTGTGAGGTCCCAGGCTTTTGATAGTATGGGGTTAGCGTTCAGTGGATGTAAATGTGCAGGAATTGATAAGTCATCGGTCTGGGTAGTTGGGAAGGTGGTGGGAGAAAGGGGTAGTAAGTCGCAGAAAGTTGGAGAGTTATGTTGGGATCTCGTATGAGGCTCTTCGGGAATCGATGGGTGAGCGTGGCCTAAATCTTGTACCAAGGGGATCGTTAGAGGATAAGGTAGATCAGTCAAGGGGGTATTAAGATTGGAAGGAAGGCTGGGCGGAATTAACGGGGATTGAATAGTGATATTGTCTTTATCGTTGGTGAATGGAACTGATGGTCAGTCAACCATATCCAGGCATTCATACCTGTTGGTTAGGGGTAGGCCTCTCCAGTCTGAAAGATGACTAGGGACTGGATTGTTGAATCCGTAACCTGCCCAATTGCCTCGGTCTCTATTCCCACCCCAGTTCCCCACTTTTGTCCAGGTCCAAGGAGGAACGGCATTACGTCGAGGGGCCGGGGGGTAGAAATATGACAGACCATGGGTGGCTATCCCATCAGAAGTTGTATGATCTCCCCAAGAGCAGATGTGCTCTACGGTGTTGTGGTCCATGAAATTCACTATGACGCAATCACCTTGGATAGTTTTAGGCACAGTGCCTACCCAGGGGACTCTTCGCACAGTGGTGACTCTGTTGTCCAAATAAGAGGGCAAGGGTCTATTGTTGGACAACCAGTATATTATTTTGTTTTTTAGGGACCAGACCGGTTCGTCCTGGTTGGGTGAAAGTTCCGGGACGCCTGTCATGATGACTACGTAAGGGGATGCCTCAGGCGGTAATTGAATAGGATGGGTCCTCCTCTTTCTATTTCGCGGAATGGTATTAGGTTTAACAAGGTGGTTAGAGAGGGCAGGGGCCGGGGTGGGTAAAGCAGATGGAAGTTGTGGTTGGGTAGTCGCCTGTTTCTTGGGATTAGTTGACGGCCGAAGCGTTAATGGATTAGGTAATTTAGGTGGAACTTGGGCCTTAGTTGTAGTTGTTAATGACTGTTTTTGTGGTAGTTCCTGTGGGGCCTTCTGGGTCGTTCTAGAGGGGTTCGCTGCAGACGGGTCTAAATTAACTGTATTTGGTTTCGGATTAGTAGATCTCCCTTGCATTGAGGTGGAATCTATGAGGGGAGCTTTACTTGAATTCAGGGCAAGGGACAATTGGGATAGTCGGAGTTCAATCTGTTGGACTGACTTTTCTATGGGTTTTAAATAAAACCTAATTATGTCTCCAATTTTGGTGAACAGTAAGTTATCGTTGTTACAGGTGTTAGTAGTTAGGTTACCATCGTCAACCATATCTCCTTCACTATCGTCGCTACTAGAGCTACCAAAGCTAATAATAAAATTTTCTGTGGTACAGTTAGTTGTATTAACAAATGATGAAAGGGGTAATTGTTGATTTGGAGTTTGAACTGGGTCAATGGGCTGGGTGGGGGGATGGGACATGGTAGGGATACTGGGAATTAATGTAGGAAGAGAATTGACAAAATGATCAGGCTTATGGGTTTTCCTCCTGTTCTCTTTTTTTTGGGGGAATTGCACCTTCCCGTAGGCCCCTTTCTACAATTGGAGTTGGAGTTGGGACAGCCTCGGGTTGAGTTGCAAATATGGCTGGAGATTTTTCTAGTGATTGTAACAGATGTGATTGCGAGAGATCTAGGGAAGCGGACAGATCCACTATACAAGGGACTGTGTGAATCTCCGCGTGTTCCAGCAATGGAGGGGGAAGCTCTACAGGACGCTGAGGAGTTTTTGCGGTAGCCAGTAAACCCAAAGAAGAGCGTCTGGCAATGAGCAGGTCCTGGGAAACTCTCCGATCTAACAGGATAATGCCCTGCTCAATGGCCTCGTTGGCTTTAGTTATAAATGGATCTATCGGCCCGATAACTTGAGCAGCAGCCTGGGCCTGTATTTTGACAGCATTTCTAGTGGTTCTCGGGGACATCATGTAATATATTCAGAAACAAACAAGTATTAGAGGTACTAACTACAAACTTTTCTCTGCTACGTTAAAAAGTTAAGAATACTTAGAATTACAATAATTCGTAAAAAATCGAAAAGGGGAGGGAATGGAGTTAATATGGTGGCCCAGTCCAGTCTTGCCCAGTCTTGAACGGGCTTAAACGGGCCCGCCCTTGGCCCGGGCTTCGCCCCGCGCTTCGTCCCGCACGAGTCCCGCTTTGCGGGAGGGGCAGACAGAGATATAGGGTTCCTACAGGGGGCGTGGCCGCCGGGGGAAGAGGCACCAGCTGGGACGAGGGCAAGACATTCATAGACGGCGTGCAGAAACACTTCGCATATTCTGCTGCAAATACTTTACCCCAAATCTCACAATCTGTTACCTCTGGCAATAAGTCTTTCTGCAAACTAATTGTGAGAATCCTGTGTTTTTCCACAGGAGTGGTATTAGGAAACACTGCTTCCAGTTGGTCAAATTTCTCAGCAAGCCAATAAGGCATATCGAACTTAGTTTGAGGGTGCTTGCACATTACCGAATTAACCGAATTAACCATGACTGGACTAATCGACATCCCGGCCGGTCCAACTTGTTCCGCTGCAAGAAACATACTAAAGCCCTATGTACCCCAACAAAAGAGGTATAAAGTTGACACAAGTCGTCAATCGGGGCATTGAGATAACGTGGATATGGTGTGAACCCGGCTAAGACTGGCAAAGTGGCCCCAGGAATTGACAAGAGACCAAACCGAACCGGAGTTACGGTGTGGGGGAGGGTGCCATTAAACCAAACACGATGCTGCCATGCCGCAATTGGAATCTCTTCTGTCCTATATGGAGCATAGCTCACAGGAATCGCAGTGTGAGTGTATGTATGAAACGTATCCTCATCCGCATTTATTGCAGCAAACGTGACCCAAGAGTAGGAAAGCTCAAAGGGGAACGCCGAATCAGCACTGACCAAAAAGATAACAGACATACCATTGCCTGGTACTCCAAACTGCGTCAGAAGACGCAGGAGCGTTGCCCTACTATGCTGAGCTATGTCAATTTCATCCATGAGGACATAAAGAAAAAAAATATATATAAATTGCAGTACAAAAAAGGGTAGTAATTCAAAATGTGAACCTTTTTATAAATCTCATGCTTGAATTAACCAATAACACATTCGTATAGGTAGGGTAATCCGTCACGCCTGTTAACCGGAAAAGGTGTTGAGGGTATTGTGGACAGATACGAGCGCTAATCAAGACTTTGGGCGCCATGTTGCGGGAATTCTGCTCATGCACAGAACTATGCGCAGGAAACCAGGACCTCAGTGTATTGTGGTGTACCAAAAATCCACCTCAGTGCCCAGAACCTCTATCCGACTAGCAACAGTGTCTCATTCATTCTCCGTACTACAGCGAAGCTACCAATGAACAAGCGACTTTGGGACCTCTCAGGAATAGTAGGAATCAAGAACACTCTTTTTATTCTCATAAATGTCCACAACGTGAGCAATCAGAGAGATGGTATAGTTTAAAATGTTTATTTCAACTACGTGCTCTAAGATGCAGTATCTTTGCTAACATAACTAAAAAGATGCATAAAATCAATACAATCAACATTGTTACAATTCCATAAAATACAAAGGGAGAAATTATATTATAATGATAGTGGAACCAGGTCTATAGCGCCTTGTGTACCACCCTCCCCTTGCTAGGAGCTAGGTATTATAATAATAGAAGATCTCTAGGTTAAAACCGGGAACCCCATACCTCGAAAGTCAGGTGAAGTGAATCATATCCCAGATCAGCACAGCTCTTTGTCGATTGAAAGGTTTTTTCCAAGTGCTAGTCTCATGCATGCAGTGCAATATTAAAAGCACCTGAGTTTCAGAAATGAGCAGCTGTGTTTGTGTTGTGTCTAGAGCGTGGACCGATCAACCTGCATCAACGGCATACATTGTTATTTTAACCTTGAACACTTTGTGCAGACTTGAGGTCACAGTGTGAGTCTAGAGATATGAAAAACAGACCGTTCTCATGTGAAGGAAAAGCAAGCAGTTTGTCTTTATAAAAACAGAGATGTAGTGTCATGTGCAAAAGCAGCAAAATGGCGTTTTCGCAACTAACTCACTTATGCTAATATAGCCAGGTTCTGAGCTGGGATGGGGCAGTGAGCTAAATAACGGTGATGGATCAAGCCCTGATCTTTGGACTGGGTAAGAGTGGTCTGCTTAATGCAGACACTCTGTTCATCACCACCCCCTTTTCTGAATCGTAATATAGCAATGTGTGCAGGCAGAATCATATTCATCCCTACACTTGGATGTTTTTCTTTGTAACTCTTCATCGCCAAATAAAACCACCAGTGTTTCTTTTCTTTTATTCCACATTGAGCTAGTCTCCCAGTGGATTTCCTGTTATATCACGTTGTTTTTTCTATGTGTACCGAAGTGAACAATCACTGGGAACAGACACTTTCAATATTCTACAAATCTTTGGTTTTCTTCATTTCTTCTAGTTGAGTCTTCATTCATCTGGTATTTGAATAACCCACATGATTATATACTTGTTCCTGTAATTCCTTCATCTCACAATAACTGCACTGTTCTGCTCCTGTCTATGTCCTCAGATGAGTCAATATTATTGTTAATGTTCTTAAGTTCTTTTTGAATTCACTGCTTCTCTAGGATTATTTCTAAGTGAGTTAAATGAAGGTGTGTGTTCGCTGAGGCTATGTAGGATCAGAAATTGACAAAAGCTCGTCACACTTTTAGTGCAATTGTAAGGTTTACCCCAGGTGTGTTTGCAATTGACAAAATCACTTCTGACATTCATTGCAGTGCCTATTTTTACTCTGTGTATGTTAGTTGATGTATCCGTAGGTTTAATAAATGACAGAAGATATTCACACATTCACTACACCTCAAAGGTTTTTTCTCTGTGTGCATTAACGCATGAATCCTTAATGCGAAAGATTTCCTAAAGGTACTTCTACACTCACTACAGTTGTACGGTATTTACAGAGTGAGTGTAAGCTGACGTCTACATAGGCTTGATAATTGACTAAATTTCTTCACATTGCACTTGAAGGCTTTTCTTCTGCGTGTGTTCGCTGATGCCTGTTTAGGATAGATAATGGACTACAGCGTTTCAAGCATTCATGGCATTTAAAAGATTTGTTTCACTGCAATGGTATGGATTTTCCCCTGTGTGTGTTTGCTGATTTGTTTGGTGTTCTGCTAACTTACTGAAACTCTTCACACATTCACTGCAATGGTATGGGTTTTCCCTCTGTGTGTATTCTCTGATGTGTGTGGAGCTGTGAAATGTGATTGAAGCTCTTTACACATTCCTTACAATGGTATGGTTTTTCCTTTGTGTGGGTTCGCTGATGAATTTGGAGTTCTTGTAACCGACAGAAGCTCTTCACACATTCACTGCAATGGTATGGTTTTCCCCCTGTGTGTATTCTCTGATGTGTGTGGAGCTGTGAAATTTGATTGAAGCTCTTCACACATTCCTTACAATGGTATGGTTTTTTACCTGTGTGTATTCTATGATGTCTATGGAGGCTTGATAATTGACTGAAGCTCTTCACACATTCCTTGCAATGGTATGGTTTTTCGCCTGTGTGTGTTCGCTGATGTGTTTGGAGTTTTGCTAAAGTACTGAAACTCTTCACACATTCACTGCAATGGTATGGTTTTTCCCCTGTGTGTATTCTCTGATGTGTGTGGAGCTGTGAAATTTGTTTGAAGCTCTTTACACATTCCTTGCAATGGTATGGTTTTTCCCCTGTGTGTATTCTCTGATGTGTGTGGAGCTGTGAAATTTGATTGAAACTCTTCACACATTCACTGCAATGGTAAGGTTTTTCTCCTGTGTGTGTTCGCTGATGTGTTTGGAGTTTTGCTAACGTACTGAAACTCTTCACACATTCACTGCAATGGTATGGTTTTCCCCCTGTGTGTATTCTCTGATGTGTGTAGAGGTTTGAAATTTGATTGAAGCTCTTTACACATTGTTTGCAATGGTATGGTTTTTCCCCTGTGTGTGTTCGCTGATGTTTTTGGAGTTCCTGTAACCTACAGAAGCTCTTCACACATTCACTGCAATGGTATGGTTTTTCCCCTGTGTGTATTTTCTGATGTGTTTGGAGATATGCTAACCGACTGAAACTCTTCACACATTCACTGCAATGGTATGGTTTTTCCCCTGTGTGTATTTTCTGATGTGTTTGGAGATATGCTAACCGACTGAAACTCTTCACACATTCACTGCAATGGTATGGTTTTTCCCCTGTGTGTATTTTCTGATGTGTGTAGAGGTTTGAAATTTGACCGAAGCTCTTTACACATTCATTGCAATGGTATGGTTTTTCCCCTGTGTGTATTCTCTGATGTGTGTGGAGCTCTGAAATTTGTTTGAAGCTCTTTACACATTCCTTGCAATGGTATGGTTTTTCCCCTGTGTGGGTTCGCTGATGTTTTTGGAGATCTTGTAACCGACAAAAGCTCTTCACACATTCACTGCAATGGTATGGTTTTCCCCCTGTGTGTATTCTCTGATGTGTGTGGAGGTTTGAAATGTGATTGAAGCTCTTCCCACATTCCTTGCAATGGTATGGTTTTTCCCCTGTGTGTATTCTCTGATGTGTTTGGAGGAGTGATAACCGACTGAAGCTCTTTACACATTCATTGCAATGGTATGGTTTTTCCCCTGTTTGTATTTGCTGATGCTCTTTTATGGTTTCTAATTTGCTAAAGTTCTTGACATATTCAGTGGAATCGCACAACTTTTCTCCTGACCGTGTTTCCTGAAGGGTCAGCATAGTTAATAAACCACTTGCGTTAATTTCACAATCCATGTATATGTGTGATATTTTGGACACTTGATTTCCAATTTAACAATAAAATACCAGGCTCACTAAATACCTGACACATTCATAATGTCAGTAAGGCTTCCTTGTGGGTGATTGCATCTTTAGATTGGATAATGGCTTTGCATGCTTGCGGGTAAAGCTTAATCTTCCTTCCGGTAGGTGCTAATTGGGACAATACTCTGTACTTCAGAGAACAGATCTTCGCTTTCCTTTAGCCTTCAGTTGTTAGGCTCTACTTCGTTGTGCTTTTCCCTGGTTCCTGTGGCTTGGCTAGAAAGTGTTTGCAATACACCTAGAGCACTGAATGCTGGTCTGTTGCCAGTTTAGATAGCGAAGCACTGCTCTAGCCATATCATGATGATGAAGCGACTTGTAATGTGTACAGCTACTCCAATGAGTGTCCGGGGCAAAGCACAGGTCAGAAAAGAAAGCAAATCTGTTTGTTTCAAACATGGACAAAATGCAAAGTTTTCAACCTTTTTTAAACATTTTCATGTTACTAATAGCTCAAAGCTGAAGAGGGAGTTTGTTCCAAGCTATGGATCCCAAATAGACACGAGACCTTCCTCCAACTCTCATACCGGCCTCATGATCAAAGCTGGTGTTGCACGCTTGTTTATACAGCAGGTGGTTTGTCAGTTTTGTTGCCTTAATTTTGTAGAGGTCGTTTCTTTATCTTGGGGTGTCGAGGTGCAGAGCTCAGACTCAAACACTCACTGAATTGCCTTTGACTGCGTCTTCCTGGATCTGTCATCTGCCTCTGATTGCACTGATGTTTTTGGAGCTCCTTATTTTTGATAATTTTTGCAGGTTTGATGTGTTATCTTTATTATTCATAATCAATCCGTGCATTTAAGGCTTATTTTCTGTTGGATGTAAAGAAATGCAATATTACTAAATGCAAATGTAATACAATGTGAATACACAATATTTAACCAGCTGTAGAAGACATCTCTTCTCTACAATATTTGAAATTTAGTAAGGAACATTTTACCATACATGGATATTTCATTAAAACTGCGGTTGAACATGTCACATTGTATTTACTTCTGAAAAGGCAGTGATTTACCATTATTCACAGAGTAACTTACTAAAGAAAGGGCAGCCACAGAGCACTCGTGCTACAGGTAGAGTTTTAGGTAGATACTCATGGACAAGATTTCATTTAAACAGAGCAGATTGTGGAAAAAGAGAGGAATCAGGAAGCGCTGCCTTTAATTCAGTTTCAGGAAGTATCTACCAAAGGTAGCTCTTCTGGAAGTGTATAACAAAGGTAACTCTTCAGGAAGTGTATAACAAAGGTAACTCTTTAGGAAGTGTATAACAAAGGTAACTCTTCAGGAAGTGTATAACAAAGGTAACTCTTTAGGAAGTGTATGACAAAGGTAACTCTTCAGGAAGTGTATAACAAAGGTAACTCTTCAGGAAGTATACATGACAAAGGTAGCTCTTTAGGAAGTATATATGACAAAGGTAACTCCAGACACCTTTTTCCACAATGCTTTCCTGTTCACACTGGATCAGTTCAAATGCCAACTCCCGCCGTTACCATGCAGCTCATTAAGGGCCTTACTACGAGTGCGACGGCCCTCATGATCGCCGTACTCACGGTGGCGATCCAACTGCCACCATCCTAGCGGTCTGACTACTGTATTATGAGTGTGGTGGTGGGACCGCCCTGAGACCGCCACCCCGCAAGGATCAAGGATCCCGCTGTGGAGGCGGTCTGCAAACACCCTGAATATGTTGGCAGTGCCAATGCCGACATCGCCGAGCATATTACGGTCTGCATATTCACCGCCCTTTTCATGGCCGGGACCCCACCATGAAAAGGATAAAGGACATGCAGGTAAGGGGGCCCTCACAGGGCCCCGGCCGATTCTGCTTCTGGGGTTGCATGCGGGGGGCACATGTTGCGCCACCCCATGGAATTGCACCCTTGTTCCTCCACAGAGTGGCATGCATGACATGGTGCAGGAACATGCTGCAGGCAGTCTTAAGGTGGTGGTATGCTGCTAAGGCTCTCTAATGAGCCTAATACAGCCGCCGTGAGACCGCTGCTGCACCGCCCACCCACCCTGGATTTAGGTCATATTCCGGCGGCGGGCTCACAATGGGCTTGGCAGTCTGCCTGGTACCTTCGCAGTGGTAGTACGATTGGAAGACCGCCACACTCGTAATAAAGCCCTAAGTCACCTTCAACACATTTTCACATAGTTCAAGCATTTCTAGATCATTCTAACCTGGAAGACTGGAGCATTATCCTGAGTTGAGGTGGATTTTCTATCAGCGTAATATATATCCATCTACCGTGAACTATTGACTGATTCTGCCCTGAAAGACAACTTAAAAAGTGAGTCTTTAGTTCTTCCTAAAGTAGGTAAAGTTAAGATCCAGTTGTATTTCAATCAGCAGCTCCTTCCAGGGTTTTCTGTGAAACAGAATGAGGGGTTAATTCCAATGGCCCGTCTTTATATTGCGCACACAGATATGGCAAACAAACATTAAATCATGTAAATTAATATTCAACGATATCAGTCATTTATTCCTTATATAGAATCCATCACAACCAATAAATTATCTGAAATATCAAGCATCCAACAGATGTGTGCATATTAATAATTGCTTTCCATGTTCCTGTTTTCCATGATATTTGACTTATTGTGGTCTGTCTGAAGGCCAGGATGCTACTTTGGAACTCAACAGGGCTTTGGTAGAGCGAAAGGGGATGTCGATTGTTCACAGGTGAAGTCACATTCCTCCATTCCCATATTTCTTTTATCCAGGTTTACCTCATTCCATGTCCTTCAGCTCCCCTACTCCCCTCGGTCTGTGTACTCACTCTTCAGGGTTCCTTGTTAGCTGTAGCAGGGGGGCACGCTTGAAGCATGCACACAGCAGATGGAGATAATGGCCTGATAGTGAAGAGGCAGTGGTTGTCAGTACACTGATCACAAGCTTCATTTAAGAAGCTCACCTGGGAGGTACTAACTGAGAAGGTGCACAGGAAGGGGCCTATTAGCTATAAACAGAGAGAGTGCACAGGTGGGTGCTAGTGAGGTATAAACAGATGAGGTACACATATAGGTGCTTATGAGGTATAAACAGATGAGGTGCACATATAGGCACCTATGAGGTACAAACAGAGCAGGTGCACAGGAAGGTGCTAATGAGGTATAAACAGAGGAAGTGAACAGGTAGGTGCTTCAGTGACTCTGGGACTATATCTGCTTCTAGACCCTCTTCCTATAACGCTGGCTCCTGCTCCTTTTACAACACTTGCTGCAGACAAGGGGCCTGATTTAGAGTTTATCCGACAGGTTATTGCCTCAAACATGACAGATCATGATCGCTTTATTACAATTGCCACAGAATATAATGCATTTTTAATAGGGTAGACAGGACACCTGCCTCATTTATGACAGAATAAACCATCCACCTGAATATAAATCGGGCCCTTGGCGGACATTGTGTCCAGTGTCTTCTCAGTGTTGGAAAGAATGCATTGCATCAACGGCACAGTATTATCTCACCACTGCTGTGACTCGCAGTCATAAGGCCATTATGAATGGCCTAAGATGTGTGCCAGAATGCCTGTCAGGGCTCGACAAATGCACTCGCCCGCTCGCATTTGCGAGGGAGAATTGATGAGGACAAGCTATTTTTAGGTCCTAGTTGCCATTTCTGGCGAGTAGGAAGACAAACTAACTTTTGTCCTCTGTCTTTGAAAACGGAGCAAAAGTGACAAGATAACAAGATTTAAAGGCATTTGTATTGCTCCCAAAGGAAATGAGCAATAAAGATGCCTTTAAATCTTGTTAACTTGTCACTTTTGCTCCTGTTTTCAGAGACGGAGGTCAAGTAGGTTGCCGTTGGGTCAAGGGAATTTTCCAAGGTACTAGACCTGCAGGACTAGTACAATTTTTCGGATTTATCGAGCCCTGCCTGTGAATAGTTAAGCATGAGCGTTTAGGAGGGAGATGGGTCTGTATGATGAGCAGGACTAGGGGGTTTTCCAGGGCCTGTGAATAACCATCTTTACTGTCTCTATCTTGGTGTCAGTGGGCTTGCCTGTGTCCCCAGATGAGTTGTTTTGCAGCTTATCTTATTTATGCTCAAAGAGTTGGAGCTTTTAGGACTAAGCAGCTCTTTCAACAATGTTTGAAAACAAAACTAGTCAGATGATCGCCACCAGGTGTACATGTTTTGCATGTGTAGAATCACACACTAGTAAATGCAGCGCACGCATGCTTCACCTCGTCAGTTTGTGAATGAACCCTAACTTGTGAGTAAGTGAAAATTCACAGACGCCAATCTGACTCTTTCTGACACTTAGAGTTTCACTTCAACAAAATGCTGCAGTAACTCTCCATCCAGGGTAGGCAGAGAAATGGATCACCCTCTAAAAGTGGTGGCGAGTAGTGCTATACGGTACATTGCACCATTTATGCAAGAAAAACTGGGGAAATGGTACAAGGCACTGGGAAAATGGCATGTGATGACAATGTGGCATGACCTTCCCAATACACGTGCTTTTACACTTTTTTTGGGCTCTCTGTGTCCAGTTTATCAAGGCTCAGGGTCTAGTTTCAAGTCAAGAGATAGTGCAGGATTAGACTAATTATAATGTCATACATTCCAACAAATGCCTTTACCACGTATGCCTTTACCACGTAACACCTTTACCACGCAAGTCTTTACCATGCATATGCCTTAACCACGTAACACCTTTACCACGCAAGTCTTTACCATGCATATGCCTTGACCACGCATAATGATTTACAACAATGGCCCTGCCATAAACCACCTCAAAATGACTTTATCCAAAGGACGATCAGCCGTACTCTCACTCGGTGTGCCACGAAGACGACAAATCATTGTCCAAGTGCTCACTACTGTTTTATTCATTCTATAATGCAGCAAAACCCAACACATGATGCCTACGCATTTCGGCTCACGCCTTCAACCGAGCAACCCAGTGTACCACAACCACAGTGTTATTAAAACAAACATCACATGAACACTACACATTTACGGTCTCCACCTAATCACCTATTACACGTTTAGTGATATACTGCTCCAATTCCCCTTCTAATTCCTCATTTCGCCCACATTGTCACACAGAAATGTTGGCAGTTTTCAGTGTTAAAGTAAAAAGATTCTCTATATTTCCAGATTTCATATTTATGGTGGGGCAGATATCTGCTTTTACCAGCCCCATTTGAACTAAAGAGATTATACGTAATGAGGCTTACACGCTGGCTGACCTCCAGACTGTCCTGGGGCTTGTCTTTATGGCTGCTCCACCTTCAATTCTCTGTGGTTCGCAAGTAACGTTCCCCAACGAACAGGGCTCTTAACACCTTAATATCTCGGTGGGATGGTGTACTTGCTTGCAGCACATACAGGAGATCACCATATCTAATTAAGTTGGCCAAACTTTATGACAAGGCCTAGAACACAAGCAAAGGTAATGCGCTGGGCAGCTTCCCGTACTTAGCTGTGTTCACATTCAGCCCTGTTAGGCACTGCCATGCTCCCCGATGGAACTTCCCGCCACTGACGGGCTGATAATCATTTCCAACTCTAAAGCAGATGTATTTCACGAATAGAACAATATCCAACGAGTCGTCACTCTTTCATACAGCATCCCTCTCGCAAATAACATTTGTTCTCCAGCAAGGCTAGGTTACAGCAGTAGCCAGTGTGTCAGGGGCTCTAGTCCAAGAAAGACATTCCCTCTTTGACCCATGTGAAACTGTGAAATACAGCAATAATTAGGAGTTCAGTGGGCCCTGGTGCCACTGCGCCTGCTGCGCAAATGGAAGCTACGCCTCTAGTTTGAAAGTAGGAATGGAGGAAAAACAATCCGTGTTTGGGATAAATGTCATTACATAGAAAATTGCGGGTGTGCTCATGTCATTTAATATGTTTTTTAAATTGTAAGGCAGGCTTGTGGAATACCTCATTAAAAGAGGCTTTCATTCTTCTACGGCAGAAAAGGGTGTACCTACAAAGAAATACACATACAAAGGTGGAGAAGTGTGGCTCACTGGTTAGAGGAGGCAGACCCTGATGCAGAGGTCGGACCCGGGACCAGGGTTCAATTCCCGATGCGGCAGGGTCTTGAGCTCAAAATATCCACGGACTCGATAATTCTCGCCTCAGTGCCTACTCGAATCATGGGTTCACACTCTGCAACTCTGGGCAATAGCTTGCTTAATCTCCACTAAGGCCCCAGTGCGATGGGATGCCTGGTCTTCACCTTGGGGATGCCCAGTAGGGGTTATCTCGCAGGGAAAGCCAGGACGGGTTCCCGAAGCAAGCGCTAAGAGACCTGTCGGTGATTTGGCGCTATATAAATCGAGATTAACATAACATAACATAACAAACACACACACAAAATATGAACACACAGATAAGTACCACTATACCGAATTCTGTGGAATTGATCAAAAACTCTGTGAATTCTGCTCCGCAACTCCATTCCATCTCACCACAATTAAGAAAACAGAATCCTCACATACCCTTGGGAAAACGACAAGTAACATTATCACATGCTAAAATGCATATAATCATCTAACAAAAGTGAAAATAAAAATACAGCAAGCAGTGAGAGACGTGATGATTCTGGGGTCCTTCCTAACCTAGGGAAAGGACCAAGAAGAATCCTTGAACACAAACAGCACACAATGCTGACATGATTTGGTGGTGGTCCCATCCTCCTAGGACCACCCCAAGCACAGGTATGGGCAAAAATACAATCCCAACCAAAGGCCCTGCAAAGCATTATGGGACGAAATTCTAGAGTGCAGTGATTATTATAGTATCCAATAGCAAAACCCTCCTCAGGGGTAGGCTCTCCGGCTCAGCTGAGAGCTAATACAATAATATTCACTAAACTCTAGAATCTTGCCCCAGAATGCGCCGCTTTCGGCAAGCAAGAGCATTTTTTTCTGCTCTCGCTTGCTAGAACTGGAACACAGTTTTCTGTGGCTTGGCCGGAGCGGTATAGCTCCCGCCAAGCCACAACAAACAGCTATGTCCCACGGGTGGCCAGGGAAATAGCAGGGGTCTGCCCTAGGGGTGCCCAGGGCCATTATTGGCTGAAGGTTCTTCATATTTTCCCCAGGGCTGCGGAGGGGCCATGTGACCCCCGCAATACATTTAACAAAAAAGAGGTGGCAGTCCCTAGGGGTGCAGGGGGGTCTGTGTGGCCCCCACACATCAATTAAAATTAGACCCCTGGAGAGGTGGTCCCTGGGTCTCCGGGAAGATCATGCAGGCCCCCCCTTCCAAATTGACAAAAGGCCGAGGGAGTTGGCATTCCCCGGGGTCGCAGGGGTTTTTTGTGCCCCCGCATTATTTAAAATTAAAGCCCTGAGAAGGTGGCAGCCCACAGGGTGGAGGAAGGGGGGTCCGCGCAACCCATGCTTTGTGTAAAGAGAAAGCCCCAGGGAGGTGGCGGACACCGGGGCACGTGGGGAGTCAAAGAGCCCCCCCAATTATAATTAAATAAGCACCGGGGAGGTGGTGATTCCTGGGCAGTGGAAGAGGCTGTACAGGGCTCGACAAATTCACTCGCCTGCTCGCATTTGCGAGGGAGAATTGATTAGGACAAGCTATTTTTAGGTCCCACTCTCCCTTTCTGGCGAGTAGGAAGACAAACTAACTTTTGTACTCTGTCTTTGAAAACGGAGCAAAAGTGCCAAGATAACATGATTTAAAGGCATTTTTATTGCTGACAAAGGGAATGAGCAATAAAGATGACTTTAAATCTTGTTATCTTGTCACTTTTGCTCTGTTTTCAGAGATGGAGGTCAAGTAGGTTAAAGTTAGGTCGAGGGGATTTTCCAAGGTACTAGATCTGCAGGACTAGTACAACTTTTCAGATTTTTCGAGCCCTGCTGTGCGAGCCTCTCCCACTTTCATTTTTAAAGAAGCCCCGGGTAGGTGATGGCCCCTAGGGCAATATTCAGCTTCATGGGGGGGACCTGTGTTCGCCTCACTCTATTATTTTTAGAAATGCCCTCAGGACCTGGCCCACTTGGGGCCAACACAGGAGACCACGCTAGGTTTAACAACAAAAAAGTTGGCAGGCATCGAATCCTGCCGAAATTATTTTTTTTATGCTTTTTTTGGCCATGCGAGGTCTTTGTGGGACTCCCCCGAAGAGACCCAGTGGGGTCAGGGTGTTTCTACCCAACCCCCTTTTCTTTTTTTAATGGTTTTTTCTGTGAGTTGATTCAAACAGAGTCACAAGACGGCTTCCAACACTTCCTCATTTGAAGTGTTGGTAGCCAATCAGATCAAGGTATGAGATTGGGAGGGGTTGCGGGTGCTCCGTGTCCCAAGGTATTTCTGTAAATAACTCTGCAACTACTGTACAGATTTAAAGAAATCACAAAAAGGCACTTCCCAGAATCAACATCCATTTTCCTGACAAATCTGGTGTCATTCTGTTAAGCAGGTCAGGGCTGTAGACATGCCAACATTTCCTATGGAAATTAACATGGGGAAAAAGCGTTTTGGGACCCCCCTTTTTTCTAAGACAGATCACCCCGAAAAAAGACAGCAGCTAAAGTGAGTTGCAAACTACTTTTAGAAATTTCACGAGTATTCGTCAAATGACACCAAAGTTATTGGCAAATGAAAAAACGCTCTTCCTATGTAAACTACATCCTAACTAAAACTGATGTAGCTGATATTTTATGATACCAAAAGCCTTTTGCTTTAAGGCCTGTAGCTTTCTTTAATCTACTTAAAATTGACACCAGCAAGAATGCATAAAAGGTCACACGTTCCATATTCTGTGTCAGCCAGCTGCAACGTGCAAAGCAACACAAGGCTTTCCGAGAAATACGTGTGCCAGCTTCCAGCCAGCTATTGCAGAAACAGCACATTTCCTATCTGTGTCAACGTGACCTGACCGGTCACGTCCGTGCCATGCCCACATATACCAGAAACAGATATTTCACCTCTATGGAAATACCCCAAATCTGCTTTTGTTGATGACACGTGCCGATGACACGAGGGCAGCAACACCAGATCATAGACGTATTTCGGTCCTTAGAAGGTATCACACCAGAATTAGCCTTCACTGATTGGTCCAGCAGGACCTAGTCTGATCGGTGTTACGTATTTTGTGATGCCCATCCTCGAGGGCTTGTATCTATAAAATGTCTCTGCACTGTCATACCAATTGGGCACTCAGTAAGCTTTGCTGAGGTCTCCGTGCTGCATGTTTATTTTGCATTCTGATTGGGTTCCAAATAAATCTTGCAAACTTGTGTGCTGAGAGAGAATTATTTCTGTGTCATTTTATTATCCTTTATTATTTCAGCTTCAACATTTGGTGAAGAATGCGGTCCCATCACAACTGACTGGCTCCATTGACGGACACTGGTGCTTGGCCTCTTCTGCACCCTCTGAGAGAGGGGATTTGAGGTGATACCGTTCTGTTTATTTATCTCTCTCCGATCTCTCTGGTTGCTGGAGCGTCGATACCGGTGGATGCTCTCGTTGTTGCCTCTCTGTTGTCTTTGGGGTGATTCTGCTCTTTTCCCTCTCAGCACGCTTGTGTTGTTTCTGCCTCTTGTTCTTGGCTTCCTATGTCTGCGCCAGTGTGTTTATGTCCTGGGGATATTTACACTGCTTGTTTTCCCGACTCCATGTCTTTCATGGTCCCTTTTATGGTCACGTTCTTCGTTCTCCTGTTATTGGTTCTCATGGTCTATTTTTGCTTCTGCCATCACAAGGCCCAGGAAGTCAATACTGTTTAGCCATTTATCTCGCTTTCTGTAATATTGACTTTTCTTCGATTCTGCGCCACGGGCGTGTGTTCACCTTTGTCATTGCTGCCTACTGTCCGCTGCCTTTTCTCACGTACAATTTTTTTCTTGTCCTGGAGGGTCTGGCCCAGGTCTCAGACATTCCCTGGCTGGTGACGGCAAGTTTCAGCAGGATTCCTGGCCGGCAGTAACTCTTTGCCACACTGACATTACTTATGCCAGATCCCCTGTTGCTCAGTGAACTAATAAGACTGATTTTTCATGACATTTCCTCTCCAACGCGTTTGGCACAAGTACCTGAGCAAGAATTAACAAATGTACGTTTTGACTTTCAACTTTCTGCCATTTTTGCTATGGAGGACACTGGTTCTAGCCTTATCCAAGACCTGGAACATTCCCCATTGTGCCGTTTTTGCAATAGAGAACATTGGTCCTAGACCTATCCGAGACATTGAATAGAACAGGAAAACAGTGGGTAAAATACCTGGCTCTAAGGGTTAGTTAGCATAGCGCCAAGAGGAAGAAGAACAAAATTAGGGCCTATTCACCAGCCCGAGTGGACCATTGAATAAACTTAGGGCTCCTTCACAAGAAGATTAAAAAGCATAGGGAAGGGACAGGTTTGTTCTGGAGCCATGCCATCCACTGAACCACACACATGTAACGGGAAAGCAGTGGTCCTTGCAATATTATTACCGGCATCAGCAATACTAGTGACAACGATGATTATAGTCTATTCTACAGATCTTGAGATACCGCATCTTAATGGAAGAGTGGGAAATGAACCAACGAAATCCCCAAAGGATTATGAACTGAATATGACTGACTATGACCACAAAGAATGCTGAAATGGGGGTGGATGTGAATAAAGGGGATCAAGGAGGATTGTGGGAAACATATGAAGGAAATCAATACATTGAAATGCTAAAGCCATATGTAACAATTTTAAATATATCTGATTGCTATGTTTGCACACATCTGCCCACAGATGCCACACATAGTTTAAAGTACCACGTACAGCCAGTATCCAAGTATGTAGGCTGTGTCTTAATGCGCGACATGCTACTAAGCCAACACAGCATGTCTGTGTAGGTGTCGGTAGGTGTGACTGTATTTGAAGTACTGGCCCCTCCTAGCGATAGCAAGCAAGCAACAGACTCTCCTCTCATACCTAAAAGGGTCCCTTGCACAAATATGCAGCCGACTGGCTCAGGGTCATCAGGGATTGTTCGACTGTGAAGACAGGATAAACAGGATAAAAGGTATACAACCAGCAAAGACAGTTCAACAGATATATATGGGCACCAGCAGCTGTAACCACACCATGAGACTGACACGAGTCAGGAGCCGTGACAAGTCATCTCCAGGTCTGGTAGGTTACAGGGGCCTTTTCTTTGTCTGTGGCCCATGGGCATACTTCTATCTGCCTCCAGGATGGTATGCAAGTTGCTACCGAGCATCCATCATTCCGCAGATGACCCACTTCACCAAGTTAGTTCCAGCAGAAAAGCAAGTGTTGGCGCTGGTTAGGGCAGAGAGAACGGCAGCATGGGTAGACAACATATTAACAGGTTTTGGGGCGATGATCCCAGTGGTAGGCGGTGCCTATACCTCAGTAAGGATACACCAGTTATCCAGAATGATTGAGGATCTAGCGGACTCTACCACTGGCGCCTTAGGGAATATAACAGAAGAACTCACCTCCATGAGGACCGTAATAATCCAGAATAGGATTACTCTAGACATCATTCTGGCCAAAGAAGGCGGAGTCTGCAACATCATTCATCAATTACCTTCTCAGTGCTGCATATTCATAGATAACAGTGGGAATATAAATATAGCAATAGATAAGATCAAGGAAATTAGAGATGAGGCTCATGGTATACACACAGGGGGCCTGTGGGAAGACATGACGAACTGGTTTGCAGACTGGGGTTCTTGGATACTACAGGCCATTATAATAGTGGTAGCAGTCCTTTTGACACTATGCCTCCTGGTCAAAATCTGCCCGGCCTGTTGTACAGTCATTTCCAACTCCTGTGCCCGCTGCATATCCAGGGATGGTATTACATACCACCACACTCATCAGCATGAGGGACAAGAGATGATGAACAAAGCTGATTTCTGATTAGCATGTGATTTGGTATCAGATGTGGCGATGATGTAGCTGATATTTTATGATACCAAATGCCTTTTGCTTTAAGGCCTGTAGCTTTCTTTAATCTACTTAAAATTGACACCAGCAAGAATGCACAAAATGGTCACGCGTTTCATTTTCTGTGTCAGCCAGCTGTAACGTGCAAAGCAACGCAAGGCTTTCCGATAAATACGCGTGCCAGCTTCCAGCTAGCTATTGCAGAAACAGCACATTTCCTATCTGTGTCAACGTGACCTGACCGGTCACGCCCGTGCCATTCCCACATATATCAGAAACACATATTTCACCTCTATGGAAATATCCCAAATCTGCTTTTGCCGATGACACGTGGGCAGCAACACTAGATCGTAGACGTATTTCGGTCATTAGAAGGTATCACACCAGTATTAGCCTTCACTGATTGGTCCAGCAGGACATAGTCTGATCTGTGTTATGTATTTTGTGATGCCCATCCTCTAGGGCTTGTATCTATAAAATATCTCTGCACTGTCATACCAATTGGGCACTCAGTAAGCTTTGCTGAGGTCTCCGTGCTGCACGCTGATAGGGTTCCCAATAAATCTTGCAAACTTGTGTGCTGAGAGAGAATTGCTTCTACTACCTATTGGCAACCGCCTGTAGGTGATATATACACACACATCGGATATATATACTTGGCATTTTGTTGTAAAGGCATGCGTGGAAAAGGCATGCATGATAAATGGTGCATTGTAAATGCTATTTCACTCTATGTCCAGTTTATCAAGGCCTAGGGTTTAGTATCACATCAAGAGATAGTGCAGATTAGACTAATTAAGACCCCAAGTGGTCTCATAGCGTCATGGTACTCAATGGGACATGGACCTAAACTGAGTCAATGCCGTCTACGGAGTCCACTTCAAAGGGCCTTTGCTACCAGTGTCTTGAAAGCTACTACCTATTGGCAACCGCCTGTAGGTGATATATACACACACATCGGATATATATACTTGGCATTTTGTTGTAAAGGCATGCGTGGAAAAGGCATGCATGATAAATGGTGCATTGTAAATGCTATTTCACTCTATGTCCAGTTTATCAAGGCCTAGGGTTTAGTATCACATCAAGAGATAGTGCAGATTAGACTAATTAAGACCCCAATTGGTCTCATAGCGTCATGGTACTCAATGGGACATGGACCTAAACTGAGTCAATGCCGTCTACGGAGTCCACTTCAAAGGGCCTTTGCTACCAGTGTCTTGAAAGCTTCCAGTAGCACTTACGCTTCTTTTAGTGCTGAGGCAGTTTTGGTATTTGGTTCACCACCGAACAAAAGGCCTGACTAGTCCAGTTGAAACTTCAAATTTAAATTTGTAGAAAACTGTTGACTCAGTCGTCACCTTTGTACATTGACAGGGGTTCTTTTCAGAGCATAAAAATGTGGTGGACGCCCACATTCAATTTTGATGTCAATCCACCAAATGTTGTTTCAGAAAAACACACTGGGAGCTTTTTCACGGGAAGTATGGATCATTATTTTCTTTTCTGTCCATCGCTACCAGGTTTTACCTGGAGGTGACTAACAAAAACAAGCATTTGCAATGCAATAGGTCTCGCATTTTCAAGAGTTAGAGCTATGCGCATTGCAAATAGCAAAGTATTTTACCTAACTATAAAATGTGAGGTTTGGTTTGATTATGTGTTTTAAAAAATAATACATGTAAACTTGAGCTTATTTAAGGTAAAATAAAAAGTAAATGTTAAATGAAAATAGAATCAAAAGGTATTTAACTATTAAGCACATGTAAGATAAGGAACAAGTCCAAAGTGAATATATTATAATATGTTATCAGATGATCCTGTGCCAGTTACTTTGTCTTTACCGACCGCTGTTCTTCCTGTAAGATAGCGTTTGTGACCGGGAGGTAGGTGAGAAAAGCTCTTTGTGGCGAGCCCGGCAGGATAAAAAAAAAACATGGCTGCTAACTTCAATATGAAGCGGTGTGCAGAAAAGGAAGGCGTGGCCGCTACTACGAAAGAATGTGAAAAAGTGAATGAGAGGTGTGGCACACACAAGTCATATATCATAATTAACCACCACATGTTAAACATACCTACAGATGGTATATGCATGTATATATACTCAAATGTACACAATAAAATTAAACAAATGAATATATGTATGCACTCTACTAATCTATTATAGAATACCGGGAGGGCAAGGGTGATAAAGCGGGCATTCCTGTTCAGAACACTGCTGGCTGGTGACTGCCTGTCTGCATCCTTCTGTGTACCTGCTTCTACCTGGGGGTGAGGTGCCTGTTCTGCAGCACTAAACACACACTGTGTACCACACACACATCTGTGTTGCACAGTTTACTCCGTGTTCAACATTGCGTCGTTTGGGTTTCTTGTTATATATGCTTTTATTGTTTTAAGTTTTACTGGTATTATGACCTTCTGTCCTGCACAACACTTCTTTTAGCAAAGGAAATCCTAGGTTCGAGACAGGGAACATGAGAGCAAGTCCTCTCCCAGGGGCAGGGGAAGTAATCAAAAGAAGACAAACATCTGCACCCAATACACTTACTGCGTCCTCAGTAGGCACATAATATGGTGTTACTTTCACTATTAGATTAGTTTTGTACCAGTTTTTAACTGCACCGTGTTCTTCCCTTTTAAGGCGCTGCCTCGCATCTAAGTCAGTCCTAAATCAGTTTTTAAAAAACTGCATCGGTTTTGTTTGTTCTGCAAATGTCCTGTGTACCAGCATTAGTGGGCAGGAGGGCAGGATACCAACATGTAGCTTCAGCTGTAAACTGGAAGCTACGAGCAGCGGCGTGGGGAAGGAGCTATAATCCTAACCACGCCACACTACAACAAGCAGCGACAAATGGAATGCTGCCCGTTCACAAGCTGGTAAATGGAAGCAGCTGACGTAGGCGCGCCATGCCGACACACCATACGCGTGCACATGTCCTGTCCGGGCGCATGCATATCTCCTGTACCTCGACGACAATAGATCTTGCCAAGTGAGCAACAAATGCGCTGCATCGCTAGGCGAGACCTAAATAGGACAGTACATCACCCACCCTAAATAAAGTGGGCAGTGTAATGCCCCTCCTTTGACGATCCCTACTCTATTGGCTGTCAGAGGAAGCTTGAAACCCTTAAGGTCTGCCATCCAGGCAGTTTATTCTTTTGTGTTTGCAAAGGAGTACCCAAACTCTAAATCATGTCATAAAAGTCTAGTGGACTATGCTCTTGTTTGGGTAACACCCAGGATTCCAGCCCGGCCCCTGCACAGGAACAGTTCTGTTACCCTTCCGGGAGGAGCTTCAAATGAGCCAAGATGATAACCTTCAGGCCGGCCTAAACCTTCTAGAGCCGATGGCCACTTTAGACACTGTTGAACAATTACTTCTCGTTTTGAATGTCCTTCGGTGGGAGGCACCAAGGGCAGCTCTACAATCGTTCTGCTTCTTCAGCGTGGGCGTTCCAACACTGTTGTTCTTCTGCTCGTCTGCTCAGCAATGGTGGCAATAGTTTATGGAGGAACCCAATGGATGTGATATCTCACCCTTTCTCCGTAATCCGGATGTGGCACCACTGAGAGGTTAGTCCACTCCTTTGGTCTGAAAGTATTATCCTTTGATGGTGACAAACAGCTGATCCTTAGGCTGGACAGGGATTCTGACAATTCCATCAGCGGTCTGAGGGTGTGCTTGACAGCCATTTACTTCCTGATGACTACTAAATGTATAAATATGAATAGAGTTCAAACTGAAGTTCTTCTCATAGCTAGAGGACTCTCAACAGGAAAGCCAGAGCTTTGTCCCACACAAGCTGAGCCTGAATAGGTTAAAAACATTGGAAGTTCATTTGCCCGCGATGTCTGATTTCTTCCTCAAATTCAAAAACGTTTGGTCTTCTTGAGTTTTACAACAGGATTCCTGGAATGATTCAACAAAACTACTAACCTCTCCTAACAGAGTTGAGGGGGTAAGAGCTTATTTTTCTCTTTTGGCTGGACTATCTACCTCAACTTGTGGAAGGCTGCACGGGGAAGACAGCTACACTTTCACAATATGCTGATCTGAATATGCTGAAAATGATAGAGTTAGAGTGCAGAACTATCATCATGTGCTTTCACTGCCGCCTTGATGAAAAACAACGGTACAAAAGGGGGTGGTGATGGACGGAGCATCTGAATCAATCAAACATTCACACCCAGTCAAAAGATCTGGGTTTAATCCATCACCGTTGATGAAAAACAGGTCAGCTTCAAACTCCTCTGTCTCATTCATCAGACGTCTTACAAAGTACAAAGGTGGTCCAACCTCCTGGCCTGACGTGTTAGTGCCCGCACACTACTCCTACATGACTTCTAAGACCCATCGCCTGGGTCCTAAATCACATTCCTCACTTCCAGAGGGCTAGATAGGGGTGGAAACCTTCAGTGAACTGAGGCATTACATATTGCCCTCGCTTACAGAGGGTTGGATGAGGGTGGAGGACCTTCAGTGACCTGAGGCATTACCTACTGCCCTCGCTTCCAGAGGGCTGGATGAGGGTGGAGGACCTTCAGTGAGTGCAGGTATCACAACTGAAATTCTTCTTTTTGTTCCTCGACTCAACCCTTCCCTCAGTAAAGTCATAGTGGCTTCAGGAACGACTTGACAACATACTTATTCCGCTGATGTGATGTTCTGTTAGCTTGGACTTTGTCTGCCTGTTATAATCCTATCAGTCAATTCTTGGTCCCCCAGGCCCCTGACCACTGTGGCAAAGATACGCTCTGCTGGTAACGTGTTACTACAGCTCCAGGGCCCCGGATCAAGCTTCCTGTTGCTTTGCTTACTGTGGCCAGCTGGGCTTGAAGGATCGTGTGGTTTGTGGTTCACTCACTGCTTTGAGGCCACCGCCAGCTGGGTCTTCTGTCAGCGGTGCCTTGTGCAGATCTTCCTTCCAGGCAGGGGCTTCTTTCCTCAATGATCAGTTCAAAGGTCGGGTGCGGTACAACTGGTCTAGGTCAACTTCTTTATTGCAATTCTACTGGTCAAGTCACAGGTGTCAAGCTGTGAGATGAAGGACAATCTGGGTTTTCTAAGCTCCGTGGAAAATTGAGACAGTTCTACCGCATCCACCACATACTGCAAGACTCCAAGAGCTGAAGCTAGAAATACAATTCCAAGGATGAATTCAACTACTCTTACTAAACATCCCTTTGAAAATGGCAACTAGTGAACATACCCACTGTACCAGCACAGTGCAGAGAGCTTTTCAAGAACCTCGAGGTACATTGATCTTTTCTATCTGTTGTAACAGAAGATGGTGATCCTTGGTCACATCAATGCTCTTTGTACAAGGTCATACATTTTGCTATCAGAATCCAATTAATCTTGCCCAAACACACACCTTCAAGTCCATATTGCATGAAGCTGGGCGGTCTTAGTCCTCAGCAAGCCCTTTGTAAATTGCTGACATTTTCTTAGGCCTCCTGGACAGCTGTGCCAACACACAGACCAACTAAACACCCTCCGGGAGCTACCAATCGATCCACCAGCACTTGGTAGCCCAATCCAGACTCCAATCTTTAAAACCATCTACCAGCATCCAGAATCCAATCTTTCAACATTCTCTGTTACCATCTTTGGAACTGCCTGTCTCTGAGATTTGTGGAAGCTCCACGCGCAAAGTTAGTTCGTAAAATCACAATAGACTGGAAGACAAGAACAAATAATGACACACCGCACAGAACTGTATATTAATCAACCATTTTTTCATAACATGTACCATTGTCTTACTTCTGTTGTTTCAACATGGACGTGTTGCTGTCCTTCATTTAAAACTTCACTCACCAGTTTGTTTTACATCATACCTACCTAGCTGTTTACTATTTCTGACCTAAAGAAATCTCTGGAAGAAATGATGTGCTGCCTTTTTCTACGTAAATAGTTAATGGATTACTGCTGCAGGAAGCGTGCACTAAGATACACTTTATTGGGACTAAAGGTACTTTGTTAGAAAAGCTGCAACTTCTAGAATAATAACATAACCAATGCAGAGCACACAGTGCAACAACACAGACCAGGTACTAGGAGAATCTGATGCAAATAATGCAATAATACAGGTCACACACAAGGAGAATCTAAAGCACAGGCCAGGCACTAGGATTGATGCAAACAATGCAATAACACAGGCCAGGCACTAGGAGAATGTGAAGCAAACAATGCAATAATACAGGCCAGGCACTAGGAGAATCAGATGTATACCATGCAGTAACACAGGTCATGCAGTAGGAGAATCTGATGCAAACAATGCAATCAATCAATCAGACATTTGTTAAGCACATTAGATACCCGGGAGGGGCTCAAGGCGCTGGGGGGGAGGGGCCGTTACTGATCGAACAGCCAGGTCTTCAGTATCCTCCTGAAGATCAGCAGGTCTTGGGTCTGTCGTAGGTTCAGTGGGAGGGTGTTCCATGTCTTGGCGGCGAGGTGGGAGAAGGATCTCCCTCTGGTGGTTGTTCTTCGGATGCGCGGGACGGTGGCGAATGAGAGGTCAGCGGAGCGTTGCTGGTGTTTGGGAGTGTAGAAGGAGAGCCGTCTGTTGAGGTGGGCTGGGCCGGTCTTGTTGAGTGCCGTGTGTGCGTGGATGAGAAGCTTGAAGGTTATCCTCTCGTTGACAGGGAACCAGTGCAGGTTTCTCAGGTGGGGGGTGATGTGGCCGTGTCATGGTACATCGAGGATCAGTTGTGGCAGGCGTTTTGGATACGTTGTAGTCGATTGATGAGCTTGGTTGGGGTGCCCGCGTAGAGGGTGTTTCCGTAGTCAAGTCTGCTGCTGACGAGGGCCTGGGTGATTGTCTTTCTTGTATCTGTCGGGATCCATCTGTAGATCTTGCGGAGCATGCAGAGGGTGTTGAAGCAGGAGGAGGAGACGGCGTTGACTTGCTTGGTCATTGAGAGCATTGAGTCGAGGATGATTCCCAGGTTGCGTGTGTGGTCGGTGTGGGTCTGGGGTGATCCCAGTACCGTTGGCCACCAGGACTCGTCGCAGGCTGACAGGTTGGAGCCGAGGATGAGGACCTCTGTCTTTTCCGAGTTCAGCTTTAGATGGCTGTTCTTCATCCAGTCTGCCACGGCCTTCATTCCTTCATGGAGGTTGGCTTTGGCGGTGATGGGGTCCTTGGTGAGGGAGAGGATCAGTTGAGTGTTGTCGGCGTAGGAGATTATGTTGAGGTCGTACTGTCGGTCAATGTGTGCGAGCGGGGTCATGTAAATGTTGAACAGTGAAGGGCTGAGGGAGGATCCCTGGGGTACGCCGCAGATGATCTCGGAGGCTTTGGAACAGAATGTGGGGAGGCGGATGCTCTGGGTTCTGCTGGAGAGGAAGGAGGTGGTCCATACCAGAACCTTGTCTCGAATCCCTGCGGTGTGGAGGCGTGCATGTAGTGTGCGGTGGCAGACGCTGTCAAAGGCGGCGGAGAGGTATATGAGGATGAGTGCCGCGATCTTCCCGTTGTTTAGCAGGGTCCTGATGTCTTCGGTGGCGGCGAAGAGGGCGGTCTTGGTGCTGTGGTTGCTGCGGAACCCTGACTGGGAAGGGTCCAGGATTCTGTTCCTTCGAGGTATCGGGTTAGCTGTCTGTAAATGATTTTCTCAAAGACCTTGGCCGGGAAGGGGAGCACAGAGATGGGACGGACGTTCTTGAGGTCTCTTGGGTCTGCCTTGGGTTTTTTGAGTAGGGTGTTGATCTCGGCGTGCTTGCAGCTCTCTGGGATGGTCGCGGTCTCGAGGGAGAGATTGATGACGTTGCTCAGGTGAGGTGCGATGGAGCTGCTTGCTTTGTTGAAGACGTGGTACGGGACTGGGTCTGACGGAGAGCCGGAGTGGACTGTGCTCATGGTCATGATGGTGTCATCGACGCTCACGCTGGTCCAGGCTAGCAAGGGGACGTGTTCGATGGTGTGCGGAGTGTCTGTTGGGGCTGTCTGGGTGTTGAAGCTGTCGTGGATGTCTGCTATCTTGCGGTGGAAGGAGGGGGCGAGGGATTCGCACAGGGCTTGCGACAGCGGGATGTCGTTGGTGTTGGAGCTGGGGTTGGAGAGTTCCTTCAGGATGTTGAAGAGCTCCTTGCTGTTGTGTGCATTGTTGTTGAGGCGGTCTTTGAAGGATGTCTTCTTGGCAGCCCTGATGAGGTGGTGGTGGTTGCCGACGGCTTCCTTGTGTGCTGAGTGGCTGTCTGGAGTTTGTTCACTGTGCCATTTCTTATTTAGTTTCCGGCAGGCTTGCTTGGAGGCTAGGAGTTCTGGAGTGAACCAGCTGGCCCTCTTGCTGGTTTCTCTGTGGGGAGGTTACTTCAGCGGGCGAGGGTGTTGGCACAGTCCTCGATCCAGCGTCTGAGGTTGTGTGCAGCGGCATTGGTGTTGGAGGGTTTGGTGGGTGGGCTGAGAGTGAGGTTTGCATGTAGTTGGTCTTCGGTGATTTTGCTCCAGCGGCGGCGGGGGATCTGTTGGGTACGGTGGTGTGTGGTGGGTTTCTGGAAGGTGAAGTGGATGCAGCTTTGGTCGGTCCAGAGGTGTTCGGTGGTGTGGCTGACGGAGACGTGCGGTCTTGAGGAGAAGACGGGCTCGACCGTGTGGCCGGCGGAGTGGGTGGGCTTTGTGATGAGATGTCTCAGTCAGAGGTTGGTGAGGTAATCGATCAGGGTTGTGTAATTGTTGTCGTTGTTGTTCTCAAGGTGAAAGTTCAGGTCTCCAAGGAGGATGTAGTCGGTGGAGGTCAGGGGGTGCGTGCTGATGAAGTCGGCGATGGAGTCCCTGAACTGGGGGCAGGGTCCGGGGGCTGGGGGGTCAGTGCAATAACAAGGGTCAGGCACTAGGAGACTGTGATGCAAACAATGCTGTTAGAACCCGGAGTCTCTAATTGGCAACAGTATGGACCTTTGTCAAGTAGGGACCCTTTGTCTACATCAGGGCAAGGGAGTTACATGCTGTAGATAACCCCTGCTCACCCGGTTGGTAGCTTGGCATGAGCAGACAGGCATATCTCAGATGCAGTGTGTTAAGCGTTTACTCAAAAATAGGTTCTTAGTTTCAAGTGTCTCTGGCAACAGATAATCCCAACAGGAGTTATCGTTTCAACGCACAAAAGAGTTCTCAGGGGACAGTCTGCCTGCGAGGAGCACAGCGTCGGGCCCGGAGTCACAACTAGACTCTCAAGGGACAGTACCATTAAGAAAACAAACAAAGGCTGTTCTCAGCGTCAGGGAGCTGTGAGGTCGTGTGGCATGTTGGTTGCGTCGGTTCCTTGCTTTGGGGGAAAGCGATGTGGCGGTACCCCAGCTGGGGATGCAGGCAGGAGGTGGCTTCGGTCCTTATGGGAGAGGAGGTGGCGATACGGCAGCGCTGGCGCAACAGGTCATTGCTGATGTCATTGAGTCAGTGAGTGCTTGCTCACTCTGGTCGATGATGGCGATCTCGGAGCCGGTTGCAGCCCAGCGGCAGGTGTTGGTCTACGGTGCGAGTCAGAGCAGCACTCACGGTCTCGTGGCAGATGGTGGCGAAGTTAGCTGGCTTGAGTTGCAGAGTTCCTCTGTAGTGGCTGAAACAGCACTTCCAGCTTTGCTCAAACAGAAGAGGTGAAGCTGTTGGTAGCCCTGCGCCTTCAAACACCTGCGCCTTCAAACAGGAGACTAGCACAACTCTAGCCCTCGGGGAATAATCGGCAGGATGATGAAAGTATCTTCCTTGGTCCTTTCTACCTCTCCTTGGCACGAGAGACACCACCACAGGCCAACCCACTACAGCGCTCTGGCAGAGGGGCAGTACAACTCCTCCTGTCTCCAGGTGATCTTCCTCGGCAGAGGGACGTCTTGTTCGTTCCAGAGTGATTCCAAAGATCTGGGGTCTGGGCCCCAGTATTTATACCCATAAATCAGTTGTTCTCTGAAGGCAGAGGGTATTTGCCTGGTCAAACCCAGTTTTTGGTGCATTCTACCAGTGTATGTTTTCTTCCTTTGTCGGGGTAGGCCAGTGTCTTCAGACTCACTACAGGGAGTGGAGCCGATGTTGTGGGAGATGGCCCAGCTCTATGCAGATTTTATGAGAAAATAACACACCCAGGCAAAACAAAATACTGGCGCGGTTCAAGTAGCAAAAACATTTTTTTAGTAAGAGATAATCAGGCACAAAATTAGCATTTACGGATTTGGTTTAATAAAATTGATAAAAGATGTCATGAGGATAACTAAACAATAACAGTAAAAAATTCTTTCGTTAGAAATTCGATATATATAAATTGTTGTGTATACAGATATTTCCAATGATCTGAATGGAAGATGGTTTTCGTCTACGCGTTTCAACACATGGAAAGTGTCTTCCTCAGGACGCTACCATCTTGTAGCATATAAAGGTGCTTTAGGATGTTGAAAGAAAAAACAAGGGAGATATAAATCCAGCCGAAAAGTCATGACAGCATGAGTTGCGGCGAATAAAGTAAAAAGTTGACGAAAACTCGATGGCTTGGTGGAAGTGATCTTGCGTTCCCAAACGGCAGGCACTGTACTGTGCAGGTGAATAAGGTCAGTGGATAGCTGTTGATTAAGGAGGCCGGGGCTTCAGAAATCCTCAGTTGCTGATATGGCATATGTAGTGCTTCATATATTGATGAAAAATCAGATGATAAAACCATAAAAACCCAGGTTGGATACCTGTGGGCAGCTTAGCGTTGTAATTGCTGTAGCGGTATGGCGTCTACTGCCTCGTGGAATAAAACGAATCTGATATGAGGCAGTGGAGGCCTCATATGTTATCGAGCCGATAAAAGCATAAAAATGCAATTTGGATATCTGTGGGAAGCTGAGCGTGGTGATAACCGCATCGGCGTGGCGTCTGCTGTCTTGTGAGATAAGTCGAAAATCTCTATGCAGACCCAGGTGCCTACTCCTCCCATCACTCTCAGGACTATCAGCCTAGTGCCGTCACGCCCTACCTCCTGGAGTCCCTCCAGCCCTGTCACTCGCAAACTCAGACACACAATACACACGCTAGCAGAAGCAGGCTGGATGGTCAGGCAAGAAAATACTGTCTTTCGAAAAGTGGTATTTCCAAACACAGAATGGTAAAACAAACTTTACTAAAAGAAGCATCTTATCATTCTGAGTTCAGGCATAATAAACTCGACTCTCTACCTGGTTCCCTGAGTCAGGTAGGATTATAGGATGCTATAACCAAACTGCTCATTCTGGCCTAAGGGGGAACAGGCTGCCTTACAATAGTGAAAAATGCGCTCTGGGTTGATTCAGTACCAGGTCATGCCTCACACTCCAGGGCATGATCAGCCTCCCACATACAACACACCCTGCCCGCAGGGCCTTCTGTAGGGGTGACCAACAGGCAGTAAAGGGAAGGTTCACAGACCGGCAAGTGGTTGCACTTATTGAGTCACACAGCAGCCCCAGGCTGCATACGGCGCTCTGCGGTGGCAGGCCCAAGTCATACTTTACGAGCTGCTCCGGCGAGTGGCACAATTGGTGCTGCAAGCCCACCAGCAGCATTTGATTTACAAGCCCTGGGCACCCCTGTGAACAATACTAAGGCCTGACAGGCCTGACAGTAAATCAAATACGGCAATCATGGAATCTCGAATTAAACACCATTTTAATCCAATGAGTACTTGCACTGCGGCACTGATTGGCAGTGGCGAGGTGCCCAAAGCGTCTAAACCAGCAAACATCAAAAACAGAGGAGGCAATCCATCAAAAAGTGGATCGGAGACCCACGCCATTGGTACTAGGTCCTACAAATGCAATAAGACAGTGTCATAGAAGAATCTGATGCAAACAATGCAATATCACAGGCCAAGCACTGGGAGAATTTCATGCGAACAATGCAAAAACAGAGACCAAGTACTGAGGAATCTGACACAAACAATGCCATAACACAGGCCAGGCACTACGAGAATCTGATGCAAACAATGCAATAACACAGTCCAGGCACCAGAAGAATCTGATGCAAACAATGCAATAACACAGGCCAGGCACCAGAAGAATCTGATGCAAACAATGCAATAACACAGGCCAAGCACTAGGAATGATGCAAACAATGCAGTAACACAGGCCAGGCACCAGAAGAATCTAATGCAAACAATGCAATAACACAGGCCAGGCACCAGAAGAATCTGATGCATGCAATGCAATAACACAAGCCAGGCACTAGAAGAATCTGATGCAAACAATGCAATAACACAAGCCAGGCACTAGGAGAATCTGATGCAAACAATGAAATAACACAGGCCAGGCACCAGAAAAATCTGATGCATGTAATGCAATAACACAAGCCAGGCACTAGGAGAATCTGATGCAAACAATGCAATAACACAGGCCAGGCACGAGGAGAATCTGATGCAAACAATGCAATAACACAGGCCAGGCACTAGGTGAATCTGATGAAAACAATGCAATTACACAGACAAGGCACGAGGAGAATCTGATGCAAACAATGCAATAACACAGACAAGGCACGTGGAGAATCTGACTCAAACAATGCAATAACACAGACAAGGCACAAGGAGAATCTGACTCAAACAATGCAATAACACAGACAAGGCACGAGGACCATCTGACTCATACAAAGCAATAACACAGGCCAGGCACTAGGAGGATCTGATGCTTTTTTAGTTCGGACTGGACTGTTCCCATGGGGCACAGGGTCAGCGCTGATTTGCATATCGCCATTGTCTAACCCAGGGTGGTGTGGAGTGGAAAAAAGATGGATTTGGGCCCAGATCTTTGGACTGGGGTGAATGTGTGACATTGATCCACATTCTGTCCATCATTGTTGTGTTTGCAGTTACCGCTCTAAGTGTACTGGGGATGCTCAGACGTGAGTCCCAGGCACTCCACAACACTGGAATCAAGCTAGCCGGGCTGAAGAGAGGTGTTACCTCGAAACCGGGCCGGTCCTCGGATGCTTGTTTCCGTTCTGGGAAGGACATGGCTTTTGTAGTTCGGACTGGACTGTTCCCATGGGGCACAGGGTCAGCGCTGATTTGCATATCGCCATTGTCTAACCCAGGGTGGTGTGGAGTGGAAAAACGATGGATTTGGGCCCAGATCTTTGGACTGGGGTGAATGTGTGACATTGATCCACATTCTGTCCATCATTGTTGTGTTTGCAGTTACCGCTCTAAGTGTACTGGGGATGCTCAGACGTGAGTCCCAGGCACTCCACACCACTGGAATCAAGCTAGCCGGGCTGAAGAGAGGTGTTACCTCGAAACCGGGCCGGTCCTCGAATGCTTGTTTCTGTTCTGGGAAGGACATGGCTTTTGTAGTTCGGACTGGACTGTTCCCATGGGGCACAGGGTCAGCGCTGATTTGCATATCGCCATTGTTTAACCCAGGGTGGTGTGGAGTGGAAAAACGATGGATTTGGGCCCAGATCTTTGGACTGGGGTGAATGTGTGACATTGATCCACATTCTGTCCATCATTGTTGTGTTTGCAGTTACCGCTCTAAGTGTACTGGGGATGCTCAGACGTGAGTCCCAGGCACTCCACACCACTGGAATCAAGCTAGCCGGGCTGAAGAGAGGTGTTACCTCGAAACCGGGCCGGTCCTCGGATGCTTGTTTCCGTTCTGGGAAGGACATGGCTTTTGTAGTTCGGACTGGACTGTTCCCATGGGGCACAGGGTCAGCGCTGATTTGCATATCGCCATTGTCTAACCCAGGGTGGTGTGGAGTGGAAAAACGATGGATTTGGGCCCAGATCTTTGGACTGGGGTGAATGTGTGACATTGATCCACATTCTGTCCATCATTGTTGTGTTTGCAGTTACCGCTCTAAGTGTACTGGGGATGCTCAGACGTGAGTCCCAGGCACTCCACACCACTGGAATCAAGCTAGCCGGGCTGAAGAGAGGTGTTACCTCGAAACCGGACCGGTCCTCGGATGCTTGTTTCCGTTCTGGGAAGGACATGGCTTTTGTAGTTCGGACTGGACTGTTCCCATGGGGCACAGGGTCAGTGCTGATTTGCATATCGCCATTGTCTAACCCAGGGTGGTGTGGAGTGGAAAAACGATGGATTTGGGCCCAGATCTTTGGACTGGGGTGAATGTGTGACATTGATCCACATTCTGTCCATCATTGTTGTGTTTGCAGTTACCGCTCTAAGTGTACTGGGGATGCTCAGACGTGAGTCCCAGGCACTCCACACCACTGGAATCAAGCTAGCCGGGCTGAAGAGAGGTGTTACCTCGAAACCGGGCCGGTCCTCGGATGCTTGTTTCCGTTCTGGGAAGGACATGGCTTTTGTAGTTCGGACTGGACTGTTCCCATGGGGCACAGGGTCAGCGCTGATTTGCATATCACCATTGTCTAACCCAGGGTGGTGTGGAGTGGAAAAACGATGGATTTGGGCCCTGATCTTTGGACTGGGGTGAATGTGTGACATTGATCCACATTCTGTCCATCATTGTTGTGTTTGCAGTTACCGCTCTAAGTGTACTGGGGATGCTCAGACGTGAGTCCCAGGCACTCCACACCACTGGAATCAAGCTAGCCGGGCTGAAGAGAGGTGTTACCTCGAAACCGGGCCGGTCCTCGGATGCTTGTTTCCGTTCTGGGAAGGACATGGCTTTTGTAGTTCGGACTGGACTGTTCCCATGGGGCACAGGGTCAGCGCTGATTTGCATATCGCCATTGTCTAACCCAGGGTGGTGTGGAGTGGAAAAACGATGGATTTGGGCCCAGATCTTTGGACTGGGGTGAATGTGTGACATTGATCCACATTCTGTCCATCATTGTTGTGTTTGCAAACAATGCAATAACACAGGCCAGACACTAGGAGAATCTGATGCAAACAATGCAATAACATAGACAAGGCATGAGGAGAATCTGATGCAAACAATGCAATAACACAGACAAGGCACGAGGAGAATCTGACTCAAACAATGCAATAACACAGACAAGGCACGTGGAGAATCTGACTCAAACAATGCAATAACACAGGCCAGGCAATAGGAGAATCTGACTCAAACAATGCAATAACACAGGCCAGGCACGAGGAGAATCTGATGCAAACAATGCAATAACACAGGCTAGGCACTCCTAGATTCTCCTAGATCTGTTGGCGGCTTTCGATACGGTCAGCCACACCATCTTGCTGGACCGTATCGGGAAGCTGGGGATCACAGGCCAAGTGCTAAAGTGGCTGGAGTCTTTTCTATCAGGTCGTACTCAAAGGGGACAGCTGGGTGATCAGCTATCTGGGATTAGTGATGTAACATGGGGTGTGCCCCAGGGGTCAGCACTATCCCCCCTGCTGTTCAATATCTACCTGCAGCCGCTGGTTGAGGAGCTTATGAGACGGAACTGCGAAGTTTTTAACTACGCAGATGATACCCAGCTACTGGTTCAGCTGGAAGACACCATTGAAGCCCAGGAATCAGTGAGGAATCTGCTCAGCTTCACGGTCAACTGGATGACCAACAATCTGTTGAAAGTGAATGCCGAAAAAACAGAGGTGCTGGTCCTCAGTAACCTAGGGAACCCCTGGAGTGACCTATACTGGCCCCCAGAGCTAGGTTCCACTCCCCCTCCTGGTAGGGTGGTAAAAAGTCTGGGTCTGAGGATTGATGCAGACCTCTTGATGGCTCCCCAAGTCGCAGCCGTGGTCGGCTCTTGCACGGGTGTACTGAGGCAATTGTGGAAATTGGTACCCATCTTATCAGCCTCTACCCTGCAATCGATTGTATCTGCCACAGTCATTTCAAGACTTGATTACGGCAATGCACTATACCTCGGCTTGCCACAGAAGCTGTTGAGGAAGCTGCAGGTAGTACAGAACGATGCCGCAAGGCTGATCCACTCCCTGCCTAGAAACTCTCACGCCACCCCCCTGCTCCAAAAGTTGCACTGGCTACCGGTCATGTACAATTCAAATGTCTCTGTGTGGCCCACAAGGCTCTCTTTGGTAAAGCACCAGAGTACATAAAACAACGTCTCATGAGATACGTTCCCGGCAGACCTCTGCGCTCAGGGAAGACCTCTAATCTGATTCAACCCAGATTCAAGCTAAAAACCAGAGGAGGCAGAGCCCTGTCTGTTCTTCTCCCACAGTTGTGGAATGCACTTCCGACTACTTTGAAGGAAGAATCTCAGTTACTGCCCTTCAGAAAGAAATTAAAAACCCATCTATTTAAAAGGGCGATGACTCCAGCATAGTCGATGGGTAGCCTGAGGGACTTGGGTTAACAGTGTGTTGTGTTGTTCTGTTTCTAAGCGCTTAGAGACCGGCGGTGATAGGCGCTATACAAATAAGCAATAACATAACATAACATAACATAACTAGGAGAATCTGACTCAAACAATGCAATAACACAGACCAGGCACTAGGAGAAATTGTTACAAACAATGCAATAACACAGACAAGGCATGAGGAGAATCTGATGCAAACAATGCAATAACACGGGCCAGGCACTAGGAGAATCTGATGCAAAGAATGCAATAACACAGGCCAGGCACTAGGAGAATCTGATGCAAAGAATGCAATAACACAGGCCAGGCACTAGGAGAATCTGATTCAAACAATGCAATAACACAGACAAGGCACGAGGAGAATCTGACTCAAACAATGCAATAACACAGACAAGGCACGTGGAGAATCTGACTCAAACAATGCAATAACACAGACAAGGCACGAGGAGAATCTGACTCAAACAATGCAATAACATAGACAAGGCATGAGGAGAATCTGATGCAAACAATGCAATAACACAGACAAGGCACGAGGAGAATCTGACTCAAACAATGCAATAACACAGACAAGGCATGAGGAGAATCTGATGATTGTTTGCGTCAGATCCTTCTAGTGCCTGGGCTGTGTTATTGCATTGTTTGCAACAGAATAGATTATTAAAAACAATAATGAAGCATCAACATAAAAATAAATCAATAATTAATAATAAAACCAAAGGTGGCAAGTTTATGTATTTCGACGCGCGTTTCGGCGTGCAAGACAACGCCTTCTTCAGGAGCCACACAATTTTCTGCAATGTAACAGAAAAACATATTATAACAACCCTATTTATTGATTATAACCATCAGTTTTTAATAATCTATTCTGTCACTGTGATTTATGAATTGCCTTTTTTAAATTTTGTGTATAAAATATGTTTTTTGAGAAATAAATAATACATGTATGTATATGCATTTATTTAGTTGTCCGTCCCTCCTTGCATTAGTTTCCTTGTTTATGATTGTCTAGGAAGTTTTACACACTTGTTTATTTCCCTGTCCTAGGAATCGTTATTTCTATTCAGGGGGCCCTTGTTTTTCACATACATTAGGTGGGACATGGCACTAGTTCACTGGGTCACAAAGGATGCCTCTATTCAGGGCCCAAATGGGCATCTTTGGATACCAAGCACTGGAATTGCCGTTCTGAGCTCTTCTGTGAAATTATGTCCATCACGCCGTCTTCCATCATCACACGAGGTGCAACAGGCAGGATTCTACAATAAGCCAAACCAGAGGACCTTTCTTGAATTTGCCTTTCAACCAGTCTCCAATCAGCAAAGGAGCTTTTTTGTCATTTGCAGCAGTCGCCAACAAGAAAAGAGGATCTTTTTGTTTCACCTCTGCCAGGCTTCCTGCTCTGACGTGGAGACAAATGGGATTTAGCAGGGTACAGGAGGCCGGATGTGTATTCCACCCCTATGCCAGACATCCAGTGAACAACAAGGGGGTTCCTCGGGGAAGCTACCAGGGGCTGCTTTCTGAAGCAGGCTACGTAAACAGAGACTGACCCTCACATAGGGACTAATCCAATTCTCTCCCCCTCTTAGACATTCACAAGATAAACAAGGTTCTGGGTCACACAGATTGAAGCATTCAGCACTGGTGAGTCTGGAAACCTTTAGTGGAATTTTAGTGAATCAGCCTAGTTTATAGAAGGGAATATGCAAAGTGAATCTCCAGAAACTATCAGTTGGTAATAGTCTGTGTAACAGAAAGACTGGACATCAGAATGAATCTAGATCTAACCGAGATTATTCATGTCCTTTTTTCCCTTCCACTGTCAGTAAAAAGCAGCGCCAGGTGGAAATATTCCTTCTGCAAATGCCTCCTCACAGTGAAGTAAAGTAAAAAGTAGTGCAGAGTAGCAATGTTGACCTCTGCACTCCTTACAGTGACAGTAAAATACAGTGCAATGTGCACATATTCCCTTGTTTAATTAAAACCCATGGGTTTCAGTAATAAGTGGTGCAGTTTATAAATGTTCCCACATTAAATGTCCCTCGTAGTGTGAGTAAAATGCAGCACACATATATTCTGTACTTTAAACACTTCTCGAAGTGTGCGTAAACATCCATGCACTTTATGGATCAATAGGTACCCTTTATAATATAGTGAAAAGCAGTGCTTTGGACACAGATTTCCTCTTTTTTAAACACCCCTCATTGTGTTTTCCTCTGTAAATGTCCCTGGTAGTGTAATACACAGCAGTGCACTGCACACAGCTTTCCTCCTGTTACTGCCCCTCATAGGATGGGTAAAAGCAATGCAGTACTTACAGATTCTCTCTCTAAAGGCACCTCAAAGTGTCAGTAAACTGCAGTGCAGAGTCTACAGATTTACTCTTTTGTAACCACCCCTCGTTCACCTCCTGTGGTCCTAACACTGCTTCTAGCGCAGTGCCCAGACTTCCTCTTCTGTAAACGCGCCTCGTGATGTAGTAAAGAACAAAGCAACGTGCACAGGTCATCAATTCTGATAATACCACACTTAGGGGCCGCCTTTGAGCCGCACGATGAAGCGCAAGAGCGACGCAACTCTTAAGTTAGATTTATCAAGACACACAAGCCCGCCCTGCATGTCCATATGTGGCGTCACACTTAGGGGCATATCAAAGAGTTGCGTCGGCCTTAAGCCACACGATGAAGCGCAAGAGCGATGCAACTCTTAAGTTAGATTTATCAAGACACGCAAGCCCGCCTTGCAAGGCCCTGTGTGGCGTGACACTTAGGGGCATATCAAAGAGTTGCGTCGGCCTTGAGCCACACAATGAAGCGCAAGAGCGACGCAACTCTTAAGTTAGATTTATCAAGACACGCAAGCCCACCTTGCAAGGCCCTGTGTGGCGTCACACTTAGGGGCATATCAAAGAGTTGCGTCGGCCTTGAGCCACACAATGAAGCGCAAGAGAGACGCCACTCTTAAGTTAGATTTATCGAGACACGCAAGCCCGCCTTGCATGGCCCTGCGTGGCCCATGCAATGGAACGCAAGAGAGACGCCACTCTTAAGTTAGATTTATCGAGACACGCAAGCCCGCCTTGCATGGCCCTGTGTGACGTCACACTTTGGGGCATATCAAAGAGTTGCGTCGGCCTTAAGCCACACGATAAAGCGCAAGAGCGATGCAACTCTTAAGTTAGATTTATCAAGACACGCAAGCCCGCCTTGCAAGGCCCTGTGTGGCGTGACACTTAGGGGCATATCAAAGAGTTGCGTCGGTCTTGAGCCACACAATGAAGCGCAAGAGCGACGCAACTCTTAAGTTAGATTTATCAAGACACCCAAGCCCACCTTGCAAGGCCCTGTGTGGCGTCACACTTAGGGGCATATTAAAGAGTTGCGTTGGCCTTGAGCCACACAATGAAGCGCAAGAGCGACGCAACTCTTAAGTTAGATTTATCAAGACACGCAAGCCCACCTTGCAAGGCCCTGTGTGGCGTCACACTTAGGGGCATATCAAAGAGTTGCGTCGGCCTTGAGCCACACAATGAAGCGCAAGAGAGACGCCACTCTTAAGTTAGATTTATCGAGACACGCAAGCCCGCCTTGCATGGCCCTGCGTGGCCCATGCAATGGAACGCAAGAGAGGCGCCACTCTTAAGTTAGATTTATCAAGACACACAAGCCCGCCCTGCATGTCCATATGTGGCGTCACACTTAGGAGCATATCAAAGAGTTGCGTCGGCCTTAAGCCACACGATGAAGCGCAAGAGCGATGCAACTCTTAAGTTAGATTTATCAAGACACGCAAGCCCGCCTTGCAAGGCCCTGTGTGGCGTGACACTTAAGGGCATATCAAAGAGTTGCGTCGGCCTTGAGCCACACAATGAAGCGCAAGAGCGACGCAACTCTTAAGTTAGATTTATCAAGACACGCAAGCCCACCTTGCAAGGCCCTGTGTGGCGTCACACTTAGGGGCATATCAAAGAGTTGCGTCGGCCTTGAGCCACACAATGAAGCGCAAGAGAGACGCCACTCTTAAGTTAGATTTATCGAGACACGCAAGCCCGCCTTGCATGACCCTGCGTGGCCCATGCAATGGAACGCAAGAGAGACGCCACTCTTAAGTTAGATTTATCGAGACACGCAAGCCCGCCTTGCATGGCCCTGTGTGACGTCACACTTTGGGGCATATCAAAGAGTTGCGTCGGCCTTGAGCCGCACGATGAAGCGCAAGAGCGACCCCACTCTTAAGTTAGATTTATCAAGACACGCAAGCCCACCTTGCATGGGCCTGTGTGGCGTCACACTTAGGGGCATATCAAAGAGTTGCGTCGCCCTTGAGACACACGATGAAGCGCAAGAGAGACGCAACTCTTAAGTTAGATTTATCAAGACACACAAGCCCGCCTTGCATGTCCATATGTGGCGTCACACTTAGGGGCATATCAAAGAGCTGCGTCGGCCTTGAGCCACACAATGAAGCGCAAGAGCGACGCAACTCTTAAGTTACATTTATCAAGACACGCAAGCCCACCTTGCAAGGCCCTGTGTGGCGTCACACTTTAGGGCCTATCAAAGAGTTGCGTCGGCCTTGAGCCGCACGATGAAGCGCAAGAGCGACGCCACTCTTTAGTTAGATTTATCAAGACACGCAAGCCCGCCTTGCATGGCCCTGCGTGGCCCATGCAATGGAACGCAAGAGAGACGCCACTCTTAAGTTAGATTTATCGAGACACGCAAGCCCGCCTTGCATGGCCCTGTGTGACGTCACACTTTGGGGCATATCAAAGAGTTGCGTCGGCCTTAAGCCACACGATAAAGCGCAAGAGCGATGCAACTCTTAAGTTAGATTTACCAAGACACGCAAGCCCGCCTTGCAAGGCCCTGTGTGGCGTGACACTTAGGGGCATATCGAAGAGTTGCGTCGGTCTTGAGCCACACAATGAAGCGCAAGAGCGACGCAACTCTTAAGTTAGATTTATCAAGACACCCAAGCCCACCTTGCAAGGCCCTGTGTGGCGTCACACTTAGGGGCATATTAAAGAGTTGCGTCGGCCTTGAGCCACACAATGAAGCGCAAGAGAGACGCCACTCTTAAGTTAGATTTATCGAGACACGCAAGCCCGCCTTGCATGGCCCTGCGTGGCCCATGCAATGGAACGCAAGAGAGGCGCCACTCTTAAGTTAGATTTATCAAGACACACAAGCCCGCCCTGCATGTCCATATGTGGCGTCACACTTAGGAGCATATCAAAGAGTTGCGTCGGCCTTAAGCCACACGATGAAGCGCAAGAGCGATGCAACTCTTAAGTTAGATTTATCAAGACACGCAAGCCCGCCTTGCAAGGCCCTGTGTGGCGTGACACTTAGGGGCATATCAAAGAGTTGCGTCGGCCTTGAGCCACACAATGAAGCGCAAGAGCGACGCAACTCTTAAGTTAGATTTATCAAGACACGCAAGCCCACCTTGCAAGGCCCTGTGTGGCGTCACACTTAGGGGCATATCAAAGAGTTGCGTCGGCCTTGAGCCACACAATGAAGCGCAAGAGAGACGCCACTCTTAAGTTAGATTTATCGAGACACGCAAGCCCGCCTTGCATGGCCCTGCGTGGCCCATGCAATGGAACGCAAGAGAGACGCCACTCTTAAGTTAAGCTGGGGATCACAGGCCAAGTGCTAAAGTGGCTGGAGTCTTTTCTATCAGGTCGTACTCAAAGGGGACAGCTGGGTGATCAGCTATCTGGGATTAGTGATGTAACATGGGGTGTGCCCCAGGGGTCAGCACTATCCCCCCTGCTGTTCAATATCTACCTGCAGCCGCTGGTTGAGGAGCTTATGAGACGGAACTGCGAAGTTTTTAACTACGCAGATGATACCCAGCTACTGGTTCAGCTGGAAGACACCATTGAAGCCCAGGAATCAGTGAGGAATCTGCTCAGCTTCACGGTCAACTGGATGACCAACAATCTGTTGAAAGTGAATGCCGAAAAAACAGAGGTGCTGGTCCTCAGTAACCTAGGGAACCCCTGGAGTGACCTATACTGGCCCCCAGAGCTAGGTTCCACTCCCCCTCCTGGTAGGGTGGTAAAAAGTCTGGGTCTGAGGATTGATGCAGACCTCTTGATGGCTCCCCAAGTCGCAGCCGTGGTCGGCTCTTGCACGGGTGTACTGAGGCAATTGTGGAAATTGGTACCCATCTTATCAGCCTCTACCCTGCAATCGATTGTATCTGCCACAGTCATTTCAAGACTTGATTACGGCAATGCACTATACCTCGGCTTGCCACAGAAGCTGTTGAGGAAGCTGCAGGTAGTACAGAACGATGCCGCAAGGCTGATCCACTCCCTGCCTAGAAACTCTCACGCCACCCCCCTGCTCCAAAAGTTGCACTGGCTACCGGTCATGTACAATTCAAATGTCTCTGTGTGGCCCACAAGGCTCTCTTTGGTAAAGCACCAGAGTACATAAAACAACGTCTCATGAGATACGTTCCCGGCAGACCTCTGCGCTCAGGGAAGACCTCTAATCTGATTCAACCCAGATTCAAGCTAAAAACCAGAGGAGGCAGAGCCCTGTCTGTTCTTCTCCCACAGTTGTGGAATGCACTTCCGACTACTTTGAAGGAAGAATCTCAGTTACTGCCCTTCAGAAAGAAATTAAAAACCCATCTATTTAAAAGGGCGATGACTCCAGCATAGTCGATGGGTAGCCTGAGGGACTTGGGTTAACAGTGTGTTGTGTTGTTCTGTTTCTAAGCGCTTAGAGACCGGCGGTGATAGGCGCTATACAAATAAGCAATAACATAACATAACATAACATAACTAGGAGAATCTGACTCAAACAATGCAATAACACAGACCAGGCACTAGGAGAAATTGTTACAAACAATGCAATAACACATACAAGGCATGAGGAGAATCTGATGCAAACAATGCAATAACACGGGCCAGGCACTAGGAGAATCTGATGCAAAGAATGCAATAACACAGGCCAGGCACTAGGAGAATCTGATGCAAAGAATGCAATAACACAGGCCAGGCACTAGGAGAATCTGATTCAAACAATGCAATAACACAGACAAGGCACGAGGAGAATCTGACTCAAACAATGCAATAACACAGACAAGGCACGTGGAGAATCTGACTCAAACAATGCAATAACACAGACAAGGCACGAGGAGAATCTGACTCAAACAATGCAATAACATAGACAAGGCATGAGGAGAATCTGATGCAAACAATGCAATAACACAGACAAGGCACGAGGAGAATCTGACTCAAACAATGCAATAACACAGACAAGGCATGAGGAGAATCTGATGATTGTTTGCGTCAGATCCTTCTAGTGCCTGGGCTGTGTTATTGCATTGTTTGCAACAGAATAGATTATTAAAAACAATAATGAAGCATCAACATAAAAATAAATCAATAATTAATAATAAAACCAAAGGTGGCAAGTTTATGTATTTCGACGCGCGTTTCGGCGTGCAAGACAACGCCTTCTTCAGGAGCCACACAATTTTCTGCAATGTAACAGAAAAACATATTATAACAACCCTATTTATTGATTATAACCATCAGTTTTTAATAATCTATTCTGTCACTGTGATTTATGAATTGCCTTTTTTAAATTTTGTGTATAAAATATGTTTTTTGAGAAATAAATAATACATGTATGTATATGCATTTATTTAGTTGTCCGTCCCTCCTTGCATTAGTTTCCTTGTTTATGATTGTCTAGGAAGTTTTACACACTTGTTTATTTCCCTGTCCTAGGAATCGTTATTTCTATTCAGGGGGCCCTTGTTTTTCACATACATTAGGTGGGACATGGCACTAGTTCACTGGGTCACAAAGGATGCCTCTATTCAGGGCCCAAATGGGCATCTTTGGATACCAAGCACTGGAATTGCCGTTCTGAGCTCTTCTGTGAAATTATGTCCATCACGCCGTCTTCCATCATCACACGAGGTGCAACAGGCAGGATTCTACAATAAGCCAAACCAGAGGACCTTTCTTGAATTTGCCTTTCAACCAGTCTCCAATCAGCAAAGGAGCTTTTTTGTCATTTGCAGCAGTCGCCAACAAGAAAAGAGGATCTTTTTGTTTCACCTCTGCCAGGCTTCCTGCTCTGACGTGGAGACAAATGGGATTTAGCAGGGTACAGGAGGCCGGATGTGTATTCCACCCCTATGCCAGACATCCAGTGAACAACAAGGGGGTTCCTCGGGGAAGCTACCAGGGGCTGCTTTCTGAAGCAGGCTACGTAAACAGAGACTGACCCTCACATAGGGACTAATCCAATTCCCTCCCCCTCTTAGACATTCACAAGATAAACAAGGTTCTGGGTCACACAGATTGAAGCATTCAGCACTGGTGAGTCTGGAAACCTTTAGTGGAATTTTAGTGAATCAGCCTAGTTTATAGAAGGGAATATGCAAAGTGAATCTCCAGAAACTATCAGTTGGTAATAGTCTGTGTAACAGAAAGACTGGACATCAGAATGAATCTAGATCTAACCGAGATTATTCATGTCCTTTTTTCCCTTCCACTGTCAGTAAAAAGCAGCGCCAGGTGGAAATATTCCTTCTGCAAATGCCTCCTCACAGTGAAGTAAAGTAAAAAGTAGTGCAGAGTAGCAATGTTGACCTCTGCACTCCTTACAGTGACAGTAAAATACAGTGCAATGTGCACATATTCCCTTGTTTAATTAAAACCCATGGGTTTCAGTAATAAGTGGTGCAGTTTATAAATGTTCCCACATTAAATGCCCCTCGTAGTGTGAGTAAAATGCAGCACACATATATTCTGTACTTTAAACACTTCTCGAAGTGTGCGTAAACATCCATGCACTTTATGGATCAATAGGTACCCTTTATAATATAGTGAAAAGCAGTGCTTTGGACACAGATTTCCTCTTTTTTAAACACCCCTCATTGTGTTTTCCTCTGTAAATGTCCCTGGTAGTGTAATACACAGCAGTGCACTGCACACAGCTTTCCTCCTGTTACTGCCCCTCATAGGATGGGTAAAAGCAATGCAGTACTTACAGATTCTCTCTCTAAAGGCACCTCAAAGTGTCAGTAAACTGCAGTGCAGAGTCTACAGATTTACTCTTTTGTAACCACCCCTCGTTCACCTCCTGTGGTCCTAACACTGCTTCTAGCGCAGTGCCCAGACTTCCTCTTCTGTAAACGCGCCTCGTGATGTAGTAAAGAACAAAGCAACGTGCACAGGTCATCAATTCTGATAATACCACACTTAGGGGCCGCCTTTGAGCCGCACGATGAAGCGCAAGAGCGACGCAACTCTTAAGTTAGATTTATCAAGACACACAAGCCCGCCCTGCATGTCCATATGTGGCGTCACACTTAGGGGCATATCAAAGAGTTGCGTCGGCCTTAAGCCACACGATGAAGCGCAAGAGCGATGCAACTCTTAAGTTAGATTTATCAAGACACGCAAGCCCGCCTTGCAAGGCCCTGTGTGGCGTGACACTTAGGGGCATATCAAAGAGTTGCGTCGGCCTTGAGCCACACAATGAAGCGCAAGAGCGACGCAACTCTTAAGTTAGATTTATCAAGACACGCAAGCCCACCTTGCAAGGCCCTGTGTGGCGTCACACTTAGGGGCATATCAAAGAGTTGCGTCGGCCTTGAGCCACACAATGAAGCGCAAGAGAGACGCCACTCTTAAGTTAGATTTATCGAGACACGCAAGCCCGCCTTGCATGGCCCTGCGTGGCCCATGCAATGGAACGCAAGAGAGACGCCACTCTTAAGTTAGATTTATCGAGACACGCAAGCCCGCCTTGCATGGCCCTGTGTGACGTCACACTTTGGGGCATATCAAAGAGTTGCGTCGGCCTTAAGCCACACGATAAAGCGCAAGAGCGATGCAACTCTTAAGTTAGATTTATCAAGACACGCAAGCCCGCCTTGCAAGGCCCTGTGTGGCGTGACACTTAGGGGCATATCAAAGAGTTGCGTCGGTCTTGAGCCACACAATGAAGCGCAAGAGCGACGCAACTCTTAAGTTAGATTTATCAAGACACCCAAGCCCACCTTGCAAGGCCCTGTGTGGCGTCACACTTAGGGGCATATTAAAGAGTTGCGTTGGCCTTGAGCCACACAATGAAGCGCAAGAGCGACGCAACTCTTAAGTTAGATTTATCAAGACACGCAAGCCCACCTTGCAAGGCCCTGTGTGGCGTCACACTTAGGGGCATATCAAAGAGTTGCGTCGGCCTTGAGCCACACAATGAAGCGCAAGAGAGACGCCACTCTTAAGTTAGATTTATCGAGACACGCAAGCCCGCCTTGCATGGCCCTGCGTGGCCCATGCAATGGAACGCAAGAGAGGCGCCACTCTTAAGTTAGATTTATCAAGACACACAAGCCCGCCCTGCATGTCCATATGTGGCGTCACACTTAGGAGCATATCAAAGAGTTGCGTCGGCCTTAAGCCACACGATGAAGCGCAAGAGCGATGCAACTCTTAAGTTAGATTTATCAAGACACGCAAGCCCGCCTTGCAAGGCCCTGTGTGGCGTGACACTTAAGGGCATATCAAAGAGTTGCGTCGGCCTTGAGCCACACAATGAAGCGCAAGAGCGACGCAACTCTTAAGTTAGATTTATCAAGACACGCAAGCCCACCTTGCAAGGCCCTGTGTGGCGTCACACTTAGGGGCATATCAAAGAGTTGCGTCGGCCTTGAGCCACACAATGAAGCGCAAGAGAGACGCCACTCTTAAGTTAGATTTATCGAGACACGCAAGCCCGCCTTGCATGACCCTGCGTGGCCCATGCAATGGAACGCAAGAGAGACGCCACTCTTAAGTTAGATTTATCGAGACACGCAAGCCCGCCTTGCATGGCCCTGTGTGACGTCACACTTTGGGGCATATCAAAGAGTTGCGTCGGCCTTGAGCCGCACGATGAAGCGCAAGAGCGACCCCACTCTTAAGTTAGATTTATCAAGACACGCAAGCCCACCTTGCATGGGCCTGTGTGGCGTCACACTTAGGGGCATATCAAAGAGTTGCGTCGCCCTTGAGACACACGATGAAGCGCAAGAGAGACGCAACTCTTAAGTTAGATTTATCAAGACACACAAGCCCGCCTTGCATGTCCATATGTGGCGTCACACTTAGGGGCATATCAAAGAGCTGCGTCGGCCTTGAGCCACACAATGAAGCGCAAGAGCGACGCAACTCTTAAGTTACATTTATCAAGACACGCAAGCCCACCTTGCAAGGCCCTGTGTGGCGTCACACTTTAGGGCCTATCAAAGAGTTGCGTCGGCCTTGAGCCGCACGATGAAGCGCAAGAGCGACGCCACTCTTTAGTTAGATTTATCAAGACACGCAAGCCCGCCTTGCATGGCCCTGCGTGGCCCATGCAATGGAACGCAAGAGAGACGCCACTCTTAAGTTAGATTTATCGAGACACGCAAGCCCGCCTTGCATGGCCCTGTGTGACGTCACACTTTGGGGCATATCAAAGAGTTGCGTCGGCCTTAAGCCACACGATAAAGCGCAAGAGCGATGCAACTCTTAAGTTAGATTTACCAAGACACGCAAGCCCGCCTTGCAAGGCCCTGTGTGGCGTGACACTTAGGGGCATATCGAAGAGTTGCGTCGGTCTTGAGCCACACAATGAAGCGCAAGAGCGACGCAACTCTTAAGTTAGATTTATCAAGACACCCAAGCCCACCTTGCAAGGCCCTGTGTGGCGTCACACTTAGGGGCATATTAAAGAGTTGCGTCGGCCTTGAGCCACACAATGAAGCGCAAGAGAGACGCCACTCTTAAGTTAGATTTATCGAGACACGCAAGCCCGCCTTGCATGGCCCTGCGTGGCCCATGCAATGGAACGCAAGAGAGGCGCCACTCTTAAGTTAGATTTATCAAGACACACAAGCCCGCCCTGCATGTCCATATGTGGCGTCACACTTAGGAGCATATCAAAGAGTTGCGTCGGCCTTAAGCCACACGATGAAGCGCAAGAGCGATGCAACTCTTAAGTTAGATTTATCAAGACACGCAAGCCCGCCTTGCAAGGCCCTGTGTGGCGTGACACTTAGGGGCATATCAAAGAGTTGCGTCGGCCTTGAGCCACACAATGAAGCGCAAGAGCGACGCAACTCTTAAGTTAGATTTATCAAGACACGCAAGCCCACCTTGCAAGGCCCTGTGTGGCGTCACACTTAGGGGCATATCAAAGAGTTGCGTCGGCCTTGAGCCACACAATGAAGCGCAAGAGAGACGCCACTCTTAAGTTAGATTTATCGAGACACGCAAGCCCGCCTTGCATGGCCCTGCGTGGCCCATGCAATGGAACGCAAGAGAGACGCCACTCTTAAGTTAGATTTATCGAGACACGCAAGCCCGCCTTGCATGGCCCTGTGTGACGTCACACTTTGGGGCATATCAAAGAGTTGCGTCGGCCTTAAGCCGCACGATGAAGCGCAAGAGCGACCCCACTCCTAAGTTAGATTTATCAAGACACGCAAGCCCACCTTGCATGGGCCTGTGTGGCGTCACACTTAGGGGCATATCAAAGAGTTGCGTCACCCTTGAGACACACGATGAAGCGCAAGAGAGACGCAACTCTTAAGTTAGATTTATCAAGACACACAAGCCCCCCTTGCATGTCCATATGTGGCGTCACACTTAGGGGCATATTAAAGAGTTGCGTCGGCCTTGAGCCACACAATGAAGCGCAAGAGCGACGCAACTCTTAAGTTACATTTATCAAGACACGCAAGCCCGCCTTGCATGGCCCTGTGAGGCGTCACACTTTAGGGCCTATCAAAGAGTTGCGTCGGCCTTGAGCCGCATGATGAAGCGCAAGAGCGACGCCACTCTTAAGTTAGATTTATCAAGACACGCAAGCCCGCCTTGCACGTCCCTGTGTGGCGTCACACTTTGGTGCATATCAAAGAGTTGCGTCGGCCTTGAGCCGCACGATGAAGCGCAAGAGCGACCCCACTCTTAAGTTAGATTTATCAAGACACGCAAGCCCACCTTGCATGACCCTGTGTGGCGTCACACTTAGGGGCATATCAAAGAGTTGCGTCGCCCTTGAGACACACGATGAAGCGCAAGAGAGACACAACTCTTAAGTTAGATTTATCAAGACACACAAGCCCGCCTTGCATGTCCATATGTGGCGTCACACTTAGGGGCATATCAAAGAGTTGCGTCGGCCTTGAGCCACACAATGAAGCGCAAGAGCGACGCAACTCTTAAGTTAGATTTATCAAGACACGCAAGCCCACCTTGCAAGGCCCTGTGTGGCGTCACACTTGGAGGCATATCAAAGAGTTGCGTCAGCCTTGAGCCACATATTGAAGCGCAAGAGCAACGCAACTCTTAAGTTAGATTTATCAAGACACGCAAGCCCGCCTTGCAAGGCCCTGTGTGGCGTCATACGCAGCGTAAATCACTGCTTTGCGTTACTCTGCCCCAGTGAGGGGTTCCATGGGCGGAGCGTGTGCGGAGCGTGGGCGGAGCGTGGGCGTTCCCATGCATCGCCCCATAGATTTTGGTGCATTTCCAGATGCACCAACACTGGTAGACCTGGGAGTGCGTCAAAATGCTGCACCTCCCATGTGAGGTGTAACGAGGATAAATATCTTTATTTCTCCTTGTTCCTTGCTTTCTATGTGTGCTGGATTCTGCAGCACACATGAAAGAGGAAAAAGCTTCAGGGGATTGCTTTTGTGCAGGAAGGTTCCCCTTCTTGCACAAAAACAATCCGGTTTACAACGCACACATGCTTGCACCATGGTGCAGGGGTGCCTGCTTAGGAGCTAGGAGCACATTGTGCGCCAGCGCAGGGAAAAGACAGGACTGCACCACTGGCGTAATGAAAAGTGATAGGGCCTCCCTGCACGGTACTTAGGGGGGCCCCCTCTGGGCTCAATCAGGAGCTCTCCCGGCCAGAGTTCAGTGCCGAAGGGGCCCCTTGGAGCTAGGGGCCCCCCCGCACCACATGGGCTGCGGGGGCCTGTGTTACACCCCTGGACTGCACTGTAGAATGTTAGATACAGCGCATTCCTGCCCTTCCCTATCACGCAGTGCAACTAGGTGACTTGCTGTGCTGTGTGCCCCTAAGTGTAGTAGAAGGAAGTGCAATATGGACAGCCTCAGGGGTCCTGGATAGAAGAGCCTCGCTCACCCCCTGGGCCCCCCGGATAGAAGAGCCCAACTCAGCCCCAGGGGCCCCAGACGGAGGAGCCCAGCTCAGACCCAGGGGCCCCCGAATAGAAGAGCCCAGCTCAGCCCCAGCGGCCCTCGGATAGAAGAGCCCAGCTCAGCCCCCAGGGGCCCCCAGATAGAAGAGCCCAGCTCAGCCCCAGGGGCCACCAGATACAAGAGCCCAGCTCAGCCCAGGGGCCCCCGGATAAAAAGCCCAGCTCAACCCCAGGGCCCGCGGATAGAAGAGCCCAGCTCAGCCCAGGGGCCCCCGGATAGAAGAGCCCAGCTCAAAGCCAGGGGCCCCCGGATAGTAGAGCCCGGCTCCCCAGGGGCCTTCGATAGAAGAGCCCAGCTCAGCCCCAGGGGCCCCCGGATAGAAGAACCCAGCTCAGCCCCAGGGGCCCCCCGGATAGAAGAGCGCAGCTCAGCCCCCCCGGATAGAAGAGCCCAGCTCAGCCCCAGGGGCCCCCGAATAGAAGAGCCCAGCTCAGCCCCAGGGGCCCCCGGATAGAAGAACCCAGCTCAGCCCCAGGGGCCCCCGGATAGAAGAGCGCAGCTCAGCCCCCGGATAGAAGAGCACAGCTCAGCCCGGCTCCTGCAGAGATTCCCTCCAGGATTATTCAGTCTATTTCTACAAACACAGCAGAAGGTGCTGACAATCTCCTACCTGAGCAGAGACCTGTGCAGACATGTCCGGGCTCTCTCCCCCTCCTGGGGCTAGGAGGGGGGGCAGATCTGGGGTCTGAGGGGGGGTCTGTGAGGGTCTGAAGATGGAGGTCGCTGCACAGACAGAGAAGGGCTCCTTCCTCCTCTGCAGCAGGCTGCACTCACGAGGAGAGGCCGGAAGTGATGTCAGCACCGCTGCTGGTGCTGTCTCTGCCGCCACTGACCCGGAAGAGGAAACCTTTCTCTTTCATCCAATGTGCAGCTCATTGGATTTCATCAGCAGGCGAGGAGCGCCCTCTGGTGGCCTCTGACGGAACCGCCGCCTCTCGTCAATTGGAAATGACAGTCTCTATTTCATTAAATATATGAAAATGTCGAAACTGCCAGAATTAAACTGGACAGCGTTTTTCTAATTTCCCTGTTTCTGTGGGTAATTCTTTATATTTGGTAGGGCTGTGTATATTCAAACAGCATTCCAAATTAAGTTTTGCATTTCTCTACATTGTTTACCTGCTCACTCTCTCCCTTCAAAGGTTCACTTATAAAATAAAGAAAGAAGTAGATTGCAGTCTCAATCAATTCATAAGACAGAACGATCAGGTTTGACTCCCACAGATCTCTCCCTCAGTTGATGGTGTCATGGCAGTGAGTGACCGGTGCCGGCTCTGAGGATGAGAGGGTATTCCAGCACTAACTAATGTCAGACTCCTTCATACAGGCTCTTATTAGAGTTACCACCTTTGGTCATGTTTTAAGATTTTGCAACGGCCCGGATATTATTTTTCAATAATACTTTGTATAAAAGTATTTGTATTGATTCTTAAAATGGCTTTGCTGTCTTTGTTTACTTTAACTATCAGTCATGGTTCCTTAAGGCAGCTCTAGATCACATTTTAAAGTGATTTCTGCTTATATTTGATATTTTAATTTTGCACTGATTAGAGGAAAACATACCAGCTTTAACTAATCTTCCTACTTTTGTACTCGCCGGAACATTCAAATACAGGCCATGCCGCTAAAAGACCCGCCAGGTGGTAACCCTCTCTCCTATCATAAGACACTCCTCGTCCACGCACCATCGATGTGCGGGTGCAGGGGGGGCTTCGTAGCACTGGCAGGCAAGTTGCATTTGTTGCCTCTGCAGTGACATCAGATCCAACACACACACATCAGAGCCTTCAAGTCTCACTCATCATGAGTGACACTCACACATTTAGAGGTTGTGCTGAAGTCTCAATCACACCTAACTGAATCTTATAACTGTGAAGCGGGAGGTGGTTCTAGTATTCCATATGTGACTTTGCTCGCACTTCTACTGTGTGCAGAGTAGGCGCTTACAACTAAAGAGGGAGACACTATTCACTTCATAGAGTTCAGAAAACCCACTGTCAGACATTTTGATAACACTACATTTTCAATATTTCACCTTTACGGCTGCACATATTATACTTTCAGTGTAATGTTAATGTAGATGTCTGCATTAATGATTTAGATGTTACCTGTGTACTCATCATTCCTATAATGTCACTAATGTCTCTTCCTCTGACATTATAAAAGGCAAATGTTATGTGACATCACTTCCTGTGAGGCCATCAATAGGTTAGTTTATTTTGGCTCCTAAGAATCTCAAAACCTTGAGCTCTGTGAAGCCCATACATGTGCGCTCATCTGGAGTAAGGGAGAGGAGCATGCTCTTAGCTCAGAGATGAAAGCGTCTGGAAGCGGTGCAGGCGCTACCCTGACACATCCCTGCCAAGCTTTGCTCTCAGCATTCAGACCAGAGGAGTGCTGCTCTCTGCAAAAAGAAATGAAATGTTTGTTTCAGTTTAATTGCACTTCATGTCAGTGTTGTTCAACTTTACAATGGTCACAAAGTGGTTCCTCGCTTGTGTTCCTATGAGTACCTTCAGTCTCCTGATTTTCACACTGTGCTGTTTCTCCGATTAAATTGCCCTCGAAAGAGCATACAGTCTTTTCTGAGAGAAGTCCAACTTATGTTTCCTGGAGAAAGTGGTTAAAGCCTTTGTCTGTTTCTGCTGATTCTTGGATTTGACTAAAGTGAGTCAAATTCTGTGCCGAGGTGGGTTCACTAAGAGAAGCCCTTCAAAATGTACATTGACGCTGTATGTATCTGGCTTTGTATATGGTTTGCCCGTGGTCATTCCATGCACAGAGACCAGAGGTTCCCCAAAAGTGTACAGGGCTCAATGTAAAACCCAAAGTGCTCTATTAGTGGGAGTGTGGGCGAGCAGCCTTAGGCCTCACACGGAGGAGTGGAAGACATTTATTGCACAACATTGACCAATAATGGACACACGGCTCGATAAGGAGATCCACACCACTTTTGGAAAAATATACATTGTTTGTATTTTATTTTAAGACCAAGATCTTCGCAAAAAGGTAAGTACGTTTTTAAATAAAAATACTTTTCACTTTTAAAAGTTGGCATTTAGAATATGTTTGAAGCAGTTCAATGTTCCTTATGGTGAAAACAATAATGCAGTTTAACAGGTAAGTTCCACACTTACAAATCCAGTATTCGGGCCCAGAGGTCAGCAAGGAGCACGGGTTAGGTGAGTACCAAAACTGCACCACTAGCAGCACAGGGGCGGCTGAGTGCAGAGGTCAGAGTCAGAGTTCGGCCCAATGCTTTTCAATAGAGACTGGGGGTGCCAGGAGCCACACTGCTTGCAGGTAAATTGATCGGTTGCAGAGGCTAAGATTTGGGGGTTAGCACAAGCACAGGGGGGGGCCCCAAGCAGCACCAAGCATACACCACCAGGGGCAGAGGGGCAGCTGGATGCTACATCAGCGTTGGGTGCCCAATGCTTTTGAATGGAGTGGAGCTTTTGACAAACAGGCTGCAGGCATCTCACTGAAGGTTGCAAGAGGGAGACCAACTATAGGAGAGGTAAGTAGAGAGGCAGGGTGTGGTAGGGGCAATATTGGTTCAGCTCACCAAGGCCCAGGGGCTCCGGGTGCAGGGGCACCTTTCAACTTCCAAGTCTTCTTACCTGAGCCAGTCACGGTCAGGCAGAGCCTCTGGATTCAGCCTAGAGGCATCGTCATGGAAGTCAGGAGGGAGTGGTCAGCGAACACTGGATTCGAGGTCTAAATCACTGGGGAGACTTCACTGGGCAGGTGGGCCACTCAGACTCGGGCCGTGGGCGTCGGGTGTAGGGATTGTGGTTCCAGCTGGATCCGGAGCCCTTGGAGTTGTTTTCATCTGGACAGGTCCACTCTCCACGGGAGATTGGAGTCTTCTTCAAAGGCAGCTGTCCACCCAGGGTTTTCAGAGGTCACTGGCTGCAAGACAGGTTGCAAGCTCGCAGAAGCTGGAGACAGGCTAGTAGGGATGGGGCCAAGGCAGTCATCGTATTCAGTCTTTTCTGCAGGGACCTCTTCTTTCTTCTTAAGTCATCGCAGATCCAATTTCCAGGACTACATTTAGGGGAATTTTACCGGAGTAGCAGGTAGGGCCAATTGGCACCTTGCCTGGGGTGACTACACCCTCAATTATGCCACCCTCCTGTGGCACTGTGTATAGACCTAGACCTGATTGGCGGGCCTCACCATCTTCAAGATGGTGAGGACTGAAAGATGTGCTTCATCTCACCTCCCCCACCTGAGGGGTGGATTGGCAGAGGTGGGCACATCTCTTATTCTCCTAAGTTTTCCCACCGGTTTTCCTACATGAAGTGAAGGTGTAAACCGGAGGCTGCAGTCTTCTGTTAGCAGCACAGGCACAGGATTGCATATTACAAAGGCGACAGGCCTTTGAAGCTTCCCCTTTGAGCACCGGCCCATCCCGGGGGAGGAGGTGTGACACCTTGGCCCAGGATGTGCATTGTTTCTGGTCCAAGAGAGAAGGGGCTCTCCACCCAGGGGTCCAGAAACATGTCTGGTGGTGGCTAAATGCCTACAGCCGGTCAGACACCACACCAGGATTGGTAGGTTTTCAGCGGGCACCTCTGAGGTGCCCTCTGAGTACATGGTATAATAAATCTCACAGTGGCATTGGTGTGGATATATTGAAAGGAGTATTTTGCACCAAACACCCCTGTGTTCAGGGAAGCAATCATGGTGCTGTGGAAATCGAGCTGTCGAGTTTCCAGCCCATGTACTCTGTTTGGCTTCACTGGCACTTACAATATTAAAGAATGGACACTAATATTGTAGGGGTGTATCTGCTCATGCAGATATGTCTTCACCCGTGGTATAGGTCACCCTGCCTTAGGGCTGTGAGATCTGCTAGAGCGGTGACTTACCTATACCTTCAGGTAGTGTTGTCTGGCACAGCACCCAGGAAGAGTGCCATGTCAACCTTGTTGTTTACGCTCTCACAGGGGCATGCAAGCTGCAAGGGCAGTGGCATGGTCCCACTGAGGAGGGTACGAGGGGACCCTCTTCAGCTCCCAGGCCCTGGGTACCCAGGGTACCATTTACTAGTGACTTACAGGGGGCAGACATACCAATTGTGGATATGTTTTGGGAAAAAGCACTGGCACCGGAGACCCTGTGCACTACAATTGAAACCACATCAAAACCAGGCCGCAAAAAACAGGGGATAACCATGTCAAACGAGGCACTTTCTCACAGATGCTCTTAGTGTTACAAATGGGCGTGAAGGATAGGACCTCTGCTCCACTGGGCTGAGTCAAGATATTTCCTTTGAAATGTTTTCAGCTGACACGTCCGGGGGATTGAAAGGGCGTCTGATGAAATATCTTCATCCCGCAAAGAACACTACGAAAACCGAGGAGGCATCAAAGAATCTAGCACACCGTAAGTCATTGGGGGTAGAAGTTGCTCCTGCTGTAGACCGTCTTCACCATACCCGGGGGTTCAGGGGAAATAACACGCATGTGGCAACAGAGACCATTATGAAAGGACTGACTTCATGTTCAGCTTTTCTGCACAATACAAAGCCCCTGAAAGAGAAAAGAAAAGGGACACTTCATTCAAAGTGCATCACTCCTTTTGCTTGCTTGTTTCTATTTTCACTTTTTGCCATTGAGTTTCACATGTGATTATTATATATGATTTGGGGTGACTGATGCTTCTAGGATGAAAATATAGGGTGGGGGTGTTAGGGGGATGGATTTTAGTTTAGATTCCTTCGGGTTACTAGGCACATGCTCCCGCAAGTTATACAGGATCACTTTGATTCTAATGACTAACACATTTTTGTCAGACTGTGAGATGGGATATAGTATAAAGTCATGGACTGATAATAGTTTGAATACTAAAATTAAGAGTGGGCTGTTATGTTGTTTGTTGAACATCACACCCTTGATATCCTGTTACTTCAAGAGACTCATTTACTAGGTACAAAGTGTGTGTTCCTGGGTAGTACACATACACCTGTGTCTATCATTCAGTATTTATTCCGTGGTCCACAAGGGTCGCCATTCTCCATTCGCCTCTGTAGGTCCTTCCCATTTTCAGTACAGACAGTTCATGTAGACGACATAGGTAAATATGTCATTCTCTCCAGCGGGCTTTCCCATCATTCACCCGTCCAACTAACCCTCTGACATCGACAATGCGAGTTAAAGGGTATGGGGTGTTGGAATGCCTGGTAGCTGTTAGATGATACTCTTGTGAAACATCTGCGGGATAAGATCATAGACTATTTTGAGATTATTGCGTGTTCTGTACCTGCAGCAGTTACAGTTTGGGAAGTATTCAAGGTAGTGACTAGAGGAAATACCATGGCTCAGATTAGGCGTAACATGAAAATTGGTAGAGAGAGTGTTAGACCTGGCAGCCTTAGCATGGGTTTCCCCTGCATTTTTTGCCTTTGCCTCCTGTGTTTTACTGTGTGTTGGATTTTGTTTTTGCTGGTCTAGATTAAGCATGGGCGCAAAATCCGTTCCGCTCGCGGATTTTTCATATTTTCGGAGAATCCGCAATCCGCGAACTCTCGCGGATGCGGCGAGAATACGCAAATCCGCGCGAAGCGGATTTTTTGTTTGTGTTCGCACTGCTCGCGCTGCTCGCGGTCCGCGGCGCGGGCAGGAACAATCTCGCACTAGCGAAAGTACAAAAATTAGTAAAGGAAGTGGCCCAGTCTCCAACTTCCTGTTCCTGTCCAGCAAGCTCCTCCCATAGGGGTGGGGTGAAGGAAGTGCCCCAGTCTCCAACTTCCTGTTCCTGTCCAGCAAGCTCCTCCATTTCCTGGCCACTTTTCGATCTTGACTGGGAAGGATTACTTTTTGTGGTTGCTGGATATTTGGATTTGAGGCCTTTTGGATTACTTTTGGATTCGAATTTTGATTTCACAAAGAAGTAAGTTGATGTTGTTTGTTTGTGGTGATTTTTGTGTGTGTTGCTTTTTTTTCGACTTTTTTGGGGGGAAAATCTGCAAGTTCGCGAGCTGAGGATGTTTTTGCTTGTGTTCGCACTGCTCGTGTCCCGCGCAGCAACAATCTCGCACTCGCGAAATTGTAAAAATTACAATTCTGCTGCACATGAATTGAAAACCACCAGGCTTATTTATGGGTGCATGCATGATACAACTGTTTTGTTGAATTTTTTTTTAACATGATTCTGGCCAGGGCATGGATGACATTGGATTGTGCTGATTTTTGTGTGTTTTAGGACTTTTTGGGGTGGTGTTGGGGGCTTGCTATGTGGGTGGGGGCCATTTTATTGTCTGGTCCCGTGTGGGTGGGGGTCTAGGGGCCATTTGTAAGCCAGTTTGTGTGCTTTGTGCCATAGGCCTGCACCCACTGTGCTCTGATGTCATCCATTATGCCCAGGGGGGCCCAGAATCGGTCTGTTAGCGGATTTTGCGGGTTTTTGCCACGTTCGCGCCGTGAAGCAACAATCTCGCACTCGCGAAATTGTAAAAATTGCAATTTTGCACCGGAAAACCACCAGCAGGCAGCATAAGCCTTCTGAAAATGGATGGATGGCATTGGATTGTGGTGATTTGATTTGTGTTGTGTGTTTTCACTTTTTGGAGTAGGGGTTGGGTGCTGGCTATGTTGGTGGTGGCCATTTTGAGGCATGGTCCTGGCCATGTGGATGGGGGGGTCAAGCGGCCATTTTGAAGGCAGGCAGTGAGCTTTGAGACATAGGCCTGCACCCATTGTGCCTTGCTTTCACCCATTGTGCCCAGGCGGAGTCAGGGGTACATGAAAGTACAACCCTCTGTGTGTGTGCTCTCTTGGATCAATGTTAAATTCCTGTTTCCCAAAAATTTAGCAAATCCTAATTTTGAAAATTCCATATTGTGTGGTGTGCACGTGTGTATTCATAAATGCCTACTTGCAAACTGTTTATTCAAGCGCTACATATGCAACATATATTTACTGATGTTCCTCTGTCTTCGTTTGCGTTTAGGTGCACAAAACTCCGCATCATCGTTGAGCATCAGTGCCAGGAAGAAGTCCTGCTGCGGCCTGTTGTTCCACTTCCGACATCTGAAGAAGATGGCTCCAAAAAGAGGTGCCCGTAGGTCCTCTTGCAAGAAAGATGTCTCTACTAAGGAGAAGAAGAAGCAAGTGGCACCACTTACCAAGGAGACTGGTGGCTCAACCAATAAATTTTTTGGGCAACAACAACAAAAAAAACAAAGGCCCACCATGAGTGCTGCACAGGTAGCCTGTTTAGTTGTTGAATCACCAACGACCAGTGATGTTGGATCATCGCAAGAAAGTAGCAGCACACCATCAACACAGGTTGTAACTCATCTCACAAGTACTATTCAACAACCAAAGCCGCAACAACAACTGCATGGGCTACTAGTACAAGCAGAAGTACATGCGCAAGGAGCTGTCCAAGAAGGAGCTGTCAGAGAAGGAGCTGTCCGAGAAGGAGAAGGCCGAGAAGGAGAAGGCCGAGAAGGAGAAGGCCGAGAAGGAGAGGTCCATGGAGACTTGCAAGTAGAGGTCAGTGAAGATGCCCATGTAGCGGCGCATGGAGCGGTGCAAGTGCCCACAATGGTTGTTCTTCCAGAAGTAGGGGCACAGGAGGAAATTGACTTTGGAGCCGGGGTATCATGTCAGGAAGACGAAGCCACTCCTCCTGATGATTCATTTTCTCCCAGCTCCCCAGCAAGGAAAAGATCAAGGAGGGTGTGTAGAAGTTCCTCTTCAAGCCCCGCTCCATCAGATGATGATCTGGATCTAGATTGGCAACCATCTCTGACGTCTGAGAGGGAGGCACACCATGAGCTGCGAAAGGTATCACATGTTAAAAGGAAGGGCCCCGGAAAGCTCATACTTATGGATCCGAACGTCGGACTTGATGAAGTGGTGCATTCTGATGTTGTTGAAGAGGATGACAGCAATGACCTAGTCATCACACATGTCAGTCCAGCCACACCGGCCATGCAGCAGACAGACATTTACACCCTATCCCGACGTCATGCTGAGCGTGACCCTGGCGACGTGCCACTGGTAGCACCACCAACGCAGTCAAGTAGTACCACAAGTTCAACAAAACCTACAGCTCCCATATTTTCTCCCCAGAGGGGGACTCCATCCAGCTCGACTCCCTCAAGTAAGGTTGCTGCAAAATTGCACAACCCAGTAGATGTCTGCAAGGCTCATCCACCACTGCTTCATCTGGCATTGGCAGCAGTATCACCTCGTGCGGCAAAACCAGAAGTTTCCAGTCCCCAGTTTGGAACTTTTTTAGTGTCCATGAAAAATAGGATAACATAGCCGTTTGTTGCATTTGTAAGACTAGCGTTAGCCGTGGTAAGACTGGTACCAACTATGGAACCGGAGGCCAGATAGGTCATCTTGAAAGAAAGCACGCTGTCGAATGGTTTCCGCACCTAGCAAACGTCAAGGGAAAGCGATCCCAAAGGGCAAGTGGCCAAAATATACCCATAGTAGGTGTTTCATCTGAAGATGATGGGGAGGTAGAAGAAGCGTCAGACATGTGTCCGGTTGCACCCAGTACCCCTGGCAGCACCACACCCTCCGTAACACATAGCAGGCACACTGAGAGTCTGGGAGACACACCAATGCGGAAAATGTCAACACTGATCAGAAGTGGGTCGAAGAAGGCATCAGCATCATCCCGTAAATTTGTCCAGCGCACCATTTCAGCCATGTTCTCCTCAGATGCGCAATTTCAACGCAACCACCCAACTGTACGCCTCTATAACACTAAGCTGGCAAAAATGCTAGCGGTGGACCTTCTCCCTTTTTCGTTTGTCGAAGGTGTGGGTTTCCTTGAACTCGTGGCAACATTGGCCCCTAAATGGAAGGTTCCTAGCCGGTACTATTTTGCCAGGGTTGCTGTTCCAGCACTACACAAAGAGGTGCTTGAGTTGGTGGGGGCAGCTTTGCAGAAGAGTGCTGTTCACACTATACACCTGACAACAGACATGTGGACCAGTTGCGCAGCCACTGATTACATGTGCATCACTGCACACTGGGTCTCTTTTTCAGGGGTTATTAAACAGATAAATGCAGGTGGTGACTTGGTCGAGATTTTTAAGGGTGCTCGTAAACATACAACATTAGCCATGTTTGGCATGGAGAAAAGTCATACTGCAGTCAACATTTTGGCTGACTTTAACAAAAAGGTCTTGAAATGGCTGCGCCCAAGACATTGCAAGGTTGGTTATGTTTCTACAGATAATGGCAGTAATGTAGTTAAGGCCATGGCGGACGGTTTCTATTTCAGAGTGCCGTGTTTGGCGCACTGTATCAACCTTGTTGTGCAAAATTTTTTGAAAAAAGAACTTGCAGTCGACAAAACACTGACCATCTGCAGAAGAATATGCACACATTTCAACCATTCTTTTAAGGCCCGGAAGGAGCTGAGGCGCAAGCAAAATGAACGTAGAATGCCAGTGAAAGCACTTATCCAGGAGGTGGCAACACGTTGGAACTCAACCTTCTACATGCTTGAGCGTCTGCATGAGCTGTTTCCAGTAGTCAATGAGTATTTCTACAACCTGGGTGGTGATACGACAGAAATGATGCTAGCGGTGGAGCAATGGCAGCTAGTTAAAAGCCTGACAGACATGCTTCGGCCTTTTGAGGTCTTCACGCGTGACGTCAGCAGGGAGGACTGTTCTTTGAGCAAAGCTATCCCACTGTTGCTGAAGCTCGAGCACCAAGTCAAGGTGGTGTCTTCACAATTAAAGGACGTTGGAAAGAACGAAGCACATGAGTTGGCGCAGAGATTATTACAACGCCTAGTTAGCAATGAACGGCTTGTAAATATCAAGAAACAACAGCACTACATTTGTGCTACTATTCTGGATCCACGTTACAAAAAGCCATTGTTTGGCAAAGTAATAATTCCTTTTGAAACATCGGATGTTACAGAGTACAAAGGTTGGCTAGCTCAGTCAGCCATTCGTTTTGAAAGAGAGCGGAAGGAAACTGTAGGAGAAGACAGTACTACTAGTGAATCAGCAGGCCATCAGGCGTCCCAAAAAAGCCCTTCTGCATCTGTGCCTGTGGCAGAAGTGAGTGACTTTCCCTCTGAGCCGTTAACCACACCAGCAACCGTATCATCTGCACCAGGCGCATGCGATATGTCTGAAGCGAGTTGGCTAACTCAGCTAGGGTTTCCTGGTCCTAGAAAGGACACAGAAGTGCAAAGTACAGGAATCCGGGAGGACATTCTTTCAATGGTGCAGGCCTATCTGGATGACTCAACAGAGGTCAATATTACTGAGGACCCATTGGCGTATTGGCATGGGAAAAGAAAAATATGGCGAGAGCTCACCAACCTGGCTATCAATTACTTGTCTTGCCCACTCGCAAGCGTGTCCTCAGAACGTGTTTTTAGTTCTGCTGGTGGCATTGTGACTTCCAAAAGGTCCCGCCTCTTGCCCGCAAATGTGGAGCGGCTCACCTTGATAAAGATGAACCAGCACTTCATACCACCAGATTACAGAGTACGAGAATGCACGCAGGAAGAAGAGGACACCGCCCTACCTGAGGAAAGTTCTCCTCAGTTACCAGAAGTAACCCCGACTGATGATTTAGCAGAGTATGAGGACGAGTTCTGTTTCCCTGACAGCGAGTTCTGAAAATGACTCAATCATTCATTAATTGTAAATAGTCCTCCTTATTCACTTTTATTCCTGTGTGTCTGTCTTTCTTTAGCAAGTGCTTCATCACATTCCCAACAAAACTGTAATCAACCAATAAAACAACAAGCCCATCAACAGAACTGTCTTGATTTTGATGCCGCAGCATTCCTCAGGTTCACAACAGTTAGTTGCCAAGAACTCAGTCCTGGTCGTCTATCCTGAGTCCTCCTTCTCCAGACTCACCCTATCCATTACCCATAATGCTGATGCCTGGATTCTGCACAATGAAGAAACTTACTTAACGTTGACGAGTCCCCCACTGTGAATTCCAGGTGGAGCCAGCCCTCAAACACAAATTACAGGTAAGATAAGCGTTTGGATGGGAGGTAGTATAATGGAGTAGTCGGAGAGGCGAGAGAGTGACAGTGGTACTAGCAGCAAAGTCCTAGGGCTCTTGAATTAACAAACTCTGTGACAGGCATTTACTTAGGAAAACATTTGGCCTATTGCACGTGAACGTGTAGGCGTTATTATTGCTCGCTTGCCTGTCTCAGGGGTGCTGTCTCTGGGGCTTCTAGGTTTTAGGGTTGTGTGAGCACCGCTGCCACATTTCTAATGTTGATTGCTTTTGATTTGCAGAAAATCCACGCCGGGAAACTCCAGTTGTGGCCCTGCTGCAGAACGCTTTAGGACTCTGTGAATTCCAGGTGGAGCCAGCCCTCAAACACAAATTACAGGTAAGATAAGCGTTTGGATGGGAGGTAGTATAATGGAGTAGTCGGAGAGGCGAGAGAGTGACAGTGGTACTAGCAGCAAAGTCCTAGGGCTCTTGAATTAACAAACTCTGTGACAGGCATTTACTTAGGAAAACATTTGGCCTATTGCACGTGAACGTGTAGGCGTTATTATTGCTCGCTTGCCTGTCTCAGGGGTGCTGTCTCTGGGGCTTCTAGGTTTTAGGGTTGTGTGAGCACCGCTGCCACATTTCTAATGTTGATTGCTTTTGATTTGCAGAAAATCCACGCCGGGAAACTCCAGTTGTGGCCCTGCTGCAGAACGCTTTAGGACCTTGTGAATTCCAGGTGGAGCCAGCCCTCAAACACAAATTACAGGTAAGATAAGCGTTTGGATGGGAGGTAGTATAATGGAGTAGTCGGAGAGGCGAGAGAGTGACAGTGGTACTAGCAGCAAAGTCCTAGGGCTCTTGAATTAACAAACTCTGTGACAGGCATTTACTTAGGAAAACATTTGGCCTATTGCACGTGAACCAACACGATGACAGTGTTCAGTTAAATGAAATTACTGCAAAACCACCACCCACCCAGCTCAAAAGTAGTAAAAAAACAGGTATGCTCAGATAAAGTTTGAAAAAGTATATTTATATCCCTAACAAAATAATCTCCCGCAAGACCCTCCCTAACCCCAACAAATAAATAGTCCTTCAAAAGTCCCCAAAAAACCCAACTCCCAATTCCCACCCCCCAAAAGTCTCAAAAAAAGGGGCAAGGGACACTCTAGGGATGCAAGGTGTTGAGTTTGGCCTCCAGGGCATCATGCTTTAGGGCCAGGGCATCATACTTCTCCTGGAGGATGGCTTGATCTAGGCGGAGGCCCTCCACCACATTCTGATATTTGGTCCATTTCTGGACCTCCGCCTCTAGGTCGGACACTCTGCGGAGTGCACGGCGCAAGCGACCCTTAACAGTACTGCGAGGTGCAGCTTTTGCTGCTCGGCGGTGGCGTCTTCCAGCACGGCTCCGGTTCGCTGGAGCACTGCGCTTACCGGCAGAACGTGGGGTCACGGAGGAGGATGTAGTAGATGTTAGATTTGATGCACTGGAGTGCGTGTTGTCCCCCTCCAGTTCCACAAGCCGCCGATATTCGGCAACAGTTGCTTCCAGCCTCCGTTGCCGGGCCAGTACAGCCAGCATACTCCTCGTTGGTTTGGAGGTTTTAGTATTGCCAACTATATGAAGAAAGAAAGACATAATCTGTAACCAATGCTCTTTAAGAATATGATTAACACAAAATGATTCAGCAGGAAGTTGTGTCACAGTACAACTAGCAACTAGCCAGGGCAGTACAAAACTATTCAGGCCAGTATCATGGGCGTCCGCAGGGAGGGGCAAGGGGGGGCGCTTGAATCACCATTTCCCTTCCCACAACTCACTTGTATCCTTGGTTTGGTGCTCTTTCATATGAAAGAGATCTGGCAGAAGTGAGTGATTTTTCCTCTGAGCCGTTAACCACACCAGCAACCGTATCATCTGCACCAGGCCCAGGCGATATGTCTGTTTCCCTCCCTCTCTCTCTGTCTCTCTCTGTCTCCCTCTTTCTGTCTCCCTTTGTCTCCCTCTACCTCGCTGTCTCTCTCTCTCTCTGTCTCCCTCCCTCACCCTCCCTCTGGCTCCCTCCCTCTCTCTCTCTCCTTCTGTCTTCCTCTCTCTCTGTCTCTGCCTCTATCTGTCTGTCGGTCCCAGCCTGCTGTAATTACCATATTGTAATTTGTCACTGGGCCACCACTGGATACACATCATATCCTATCTAAGAGTCAGATAGTACCATGATCCAGCTTACCTGTACTCGTCACCGCCACTGTCTCCTTCCTCACAGTCTGTACTTCTTGCTCTTGGTCCGACTCCTCTAGCGCCGCCTCCTCCCCAGATTGATCCTCGGACTCCGAGTCAATGATGACCACCACATCCGAGCTGGCCCCGCCACCAGATGTTCCACCTACAAAGTAGATTTAGGAATGTTAGATTACACCACTCCACTAGTATTTGGTCTATGAATGAAAAAATGTGAAAACAACAGAAAAATTAATTGACTGTCTACTCTAGTCTAAAGTAAAAATGTCCCTCCTTCCAGGGAAAGCTGTTGTCTTGCTTCATTTTTTTGTCACAATTGTTGAATGCTTGCTTAATTTTAACACACACTATTTTTCTCTGAACAGACAGAAACTGGACTTCTAAGGACAAGAGGAACATCAACTTCAAACCAGGTGAAAGCTCGGCTCGACCACAAGAAAAAATGTGTTCCTTCCAATCCATTACTCATCAACTCAGCACCAAGCACTTTTCCATTTCCAACTAACTTTATTTTAATATATGTGTTTACTTAAACTTTTAATAAAGCTTTTAAACTTGAATAGACTCTGTGGTTTTTAGTCCTCCAGACTAGAGTGACTGAGCGAAAAGTTCTGCAATTTTTGCAAGGAGGAGTCCGTGCTGCTGACACTACCAGGTTTATTTATACAGTGTGCCAAACACGCCACTCTGAAATATTATTACTCTGGTCTTTGGTGTCCATAGTTCGGTTTGTGGAGAATTGTCCCTGCAACAGTAGTATTATTGATTTTGATCCTATCTAAACACTATTTCGAAACAATTAAATTAGGAATGCTTGGACAACAATAGGTCCTCTATATTTAAATGAAAACTTACTGGGGCCAGCAAAGGAGCACTCGCCGCCCTGGCCTGCATCCTCCTCCTTTGGAGCCACTGCATCCGATTTTTCGGTACGCTTGCCTCTGGGCGGACCGGACGTACAACATGAAAGAATGAATAGAGAAAACATTGATGATTGCTGCTTGCCGATGTCCTTGTCAACCAAATCAAACATTTAGAAAGAACAAGAACCTACTATTTCATCCAAAAAGAGGGCTACAAAGGAAGGACTGCACCTGAGCCTCTACTCTAGGGGCAGATTTACAAGCCCCTTGCAGCTCTTTTGCTCCATTCTTGCGTCAATTTTGTGACGCAGCGCCACAACAAGAGAGGCGCCATGGTGTGGCGTATATTAACAACGTGACGCATATGGGAGATGCATCCCATTCTAAAGCCCTGCGCCATTAGGGAGCATTCCATCGCAAGGGAGGGCGTTCCTGCGCAGGAACGCATGCTAAAAGTGGCTATGGGGAATATATAAAATTTCAATCAGTCATTTAGGACAATGATGCGTCACTGAAACCCTGCGCCTGCATGAAGCAGACTTACGGCTTGACGCAGCATTGCTGGAGCTGCGCCATCGTTGCAACGCAACTCCATCAATGAGCCGCCTTTACGGCACCGATGCGTAACGCTTCGGTGACGTTTTGGGACCATGGTGTGCCGCATTGTAAATACGGCGCACCATGGGTGGTGCTGCCGTGCCGCACACTTTGCAGGGATGCGCAGGTAATTGCTAATCTGACACTTAGGGGCATACTTACGAGTTCTGAGCTGGACACCTCCAGATGTGCACCAGAACAAATGCGTAACGCAAAACTAACCTTGCGTCACGGCAGATGCGCCGCTATTACAATGCGGCAAACCCTGGCGCAAGGGTAGGTAGATGCGTCACGCATCTCGTGACGAAAGAGGGGCGCATCTCTAGAGTCGCGTCGCGGGCGCGATGCAACTATAGCAGTGCTCAGGGCTGCCCAATACTCAACATACCGCATCAGTCCTTACGCCTGCTTCAAGCAAGCAGGCATAAAGAATTGACATAGCAGCGTCGCAGAAGTGCCTGCGTTAAATCTTGTAGATTTCACGCAGGCACTTTTGCGAGGCACACATCTGCCTGACCGGCCCCCCCCACCCCCCAACCCCCCCCCCCCCTTGCGTGGGAACGCACCCATTGTGGCGCAGGCCCAGGCCTTCACGTGGCGCATCTCCTTAGATGCATCACGTTGTACATGACTCGCAGGGATGCGCCACATTTACGTCGCTGTGCGTCAGGTAAGGCAGTGTAAACGTGGAACAAGGGGCTTGTAAATCTGCCCCTTTGTGTCTAGCATTACGCAGTTCTGTAAAATACACTCATACATTACTCAGCCCAATTAAATGAACACAAAATAGAAAACAAATAAGCAGTGGCACCGGCACAGAGAAGGAGAACAGTGCACCTGAAATGCACAGAAGATTTTGAAATATTAATTTACCTCTCTTATCAATGTAATCACCAGCAGCATTATTGCTCTTTGTAAAAAAATTAAAGCAAACATTTGCAATATAACACAGTCACACAGAGCAGGAGAAAAAACAGAGTAGTGAGTGATGAAAAAATTGCTACTACTACTCACCAAGCCCGGGGACCTCCACTCCCAGCACGTCTAGCAGGTCACGCTCTCGGTCTAGGATGTCGGTCCAGCGGTGGGTGACTTGATTGTAGGTGCGCTGGACCCCCGTGATCTTAAAAAGGGCCCGGCACACCTGCCCCCACCGCTTCCGTCGCTCCTGGCTGTTGGTGTAACCAGCAGCGATCCTGCCGCCTGCCGCGATGGTCCTGGGGAGACGGCGCTGCACATAAAAAACAAGTGCGCCCACCTCCTCAGGGCTGAAGATCTCCCGGGGCACCACCATTTCCGCCCTCAAGCGACCACACGGGAGCCGGGCACGGGCTGCGGTGCCCGTCTTGGGCAGCTTGACAGCTGTCTTGACCATGTTCTGGGCAGGTGTTAGCAGTAAAGAAGAGACAAAATGAAAAAGAATAAGAGTAGGGAAGAAGGAAATAAAAGTTTAAAAAAGTAGTTGAAAAGTAAACAAAAGTAGCCTAAAACACAAAAATATAGATCTAGAAAAATAGAGGGATAGAAAATAAGTTAAATAGATCAAAAAAATATTAAAACAAGCAAAGGATGGCAGAGATATACAGAGGATAGAAACACCATACCCAGACACATAGGAATGAATGAAAAACAAGATGGCGGCCCGATCACGTGCGCGTAAGTAAGTTCGCACGCGATTTCTCTCGCGAACTCGTGCGAACTTGCATTCGCAAGGCGCGCATTGCGCGAGATTACACATAGCGGGCGGAAACGGAAATACGTCACGCAAACAAAATGGCGGCGCCCATACTCAACCTTGGGGTAACTCGCACGAGTTCGCGGCTTCCACGGGCGAGTTCGCACTACGCCGCGCCTCGCGAATAGGGCGAAATTACCGAAAAACGAGTTTTGCAAAAGCAAAACGAACGAGCAGGTGCAAAAGTTCGAGCTCATCATTTGTAACCATTTACCTGTAGTGCTTCCTGAAGGGGCCCTCCAGAATCCGGTTGCCTACTTGCAACTATTGTGTGACCCTGCTCTGACAGTCACAGAATAGTTACAAGTATGCCATTGCATCCTGTTAAAAAAATGTATTTACATTGCATTTGCAACAAAAAGGAAAGGGAGCAGACAAGCAGGTGCCAGCCTTCATTAATGTCAGTTGGGGCAGGTCAGGTGTTGTTGTTTGCAAAACTTAAAGCACTTAGCAGGTGTTCACTCACTGGTCAATCAGAGGGTGTTGTGATGACACCGAGGGTGGCATGGGTGTGCCAGCCAGAGGGTGGCATGGGTGAACCAGAGTGCCAGTGTTGACAGAGGATGGCAGTGCTTTGCTTTGCCCCAATAATGTACACTGGTGAACTAGAGGGTGATGTGATGACACAGAGGGTGACATGGGTGAGCCAGAGGGTGGCATGGGTGACCAAAGAGAGTGCCAGTGGTGACAGAGGGTGGCAGTGATGAAGAAAGCTTAGCAAACAGGCTCGGCACGTAGAAACAACAAGTTCGCAAAACTGGCGACCCGACAAGTAAGTTCGCAATTTGCGAAATTGTACAAAACCCTCGCGAACTTGCAGAAACCCGTGCGAACACACACACCCCCAAAAAATACGCAAATCCGCGAGAATTCGCGGATTTCGCGTATTTTCGCAATCCGCAAATCCGCAAATCCGCAAATCCGCAAATCCGCAGATTCGCGGATTGCGAATCCGCAAAATCCGCCCATGCTTAGGAAAGATACCATAGATCTTAAATCTGTTTGGGGTTCTAGACCTTGGCAAGTGCAGGGCACTGAAGCTTTAAACCGAGCATGTCTTATTCTCGGCCACATGTTGTTTTTAAATAGTACGATCTCACAAACAACTTGTCTTAGTTTCGCCACTTCAAAACACATGAATACCTCTAAAATTCCTAATCTGCATACTTACCCTAATTGGAACAATCATACTGATAGGTCCCTTGATGAATTACAATCTTTCATTTAAAATTCCTCCTTTAACATTTCGTCCCTGGATCCTGAGGGTTGGCTGTTGTGGCCAACAAGTTCTGATCTTTGTCAACATGGCTTTCTGGATTTAGCCCCTGGCCTTACACAGGACAGAATTGATCCCTTTTTGAAACTTCCCATTCAGTTACCACCTAGTCAGTGGGGAAATGATGTCAAAATTGGCTGAAACATTCCACTCTTTCGTCTGTTAAACATCACTTATCTTTGTTCACCGACAATGTTGATTTAACTGATTTTGTTAAGGGTCCTGTGAGTGGAAGATCTTAAAGATATATATATATGTGCGATTTACAATGAAGTTTGGAAACTGTCGCAGGTTGAGGCTGCTTCCCGTTTAAGAGCAATCGACCAAGCTAATTTGGAAAAAGTGCTTGCTGTCTTTGATAATAGCATTAACACACTCTCTTTCAGGCTTTACACCTTGGATAGTAAAGTCCACATTTGTAAAGCGCACAATCACCCGTGAGGGTCTCTAGGCGCTGCGGGCCGTCGGGAAGATTAAGCGAGCTATTGCCCAGAGTCACATGGTGCTGGGCTAACCTGCCGCCGGAGCCGGGGATCGAACCGTGGTCCCCAGATTCCAGCGTCAGTCGCCCTTGCCGCGGCGCCACACCTCTCCCTCTCCCTTGGATAATATTGTTTCATCCGTTGTGGATATTGTGCACGATGATGTTTCTGTTTTGTTCCATGGTCAAAATCAATTGCGGTCCATCACGCAGTTTGCATGGACCTTACAAACTTTAAAATCTGGGAAAGTGCCTTGGGACTACATTAATATTTCGTCAGTGTTTTTACTGTTTAATTTAACAGAAAAACAACAGTTCATGTCCATGAAGGATGTGTCATATTCTCTATTGCATATAAAAAAATTAGAACCATTACCATTTTCTGTAGCCGAATCTAATTCAGCTGTGTGGCTCATCCATGGTTTAATAACATTGCCTTTTCCTCTGTTTAAGTTTAGTTCATGTATAAAACACCATGCCCTGGATAGATATGAACCACTTGGTACCGCTTTTCTCCATGAAGCTTGGTCTCTGCCCTTCTCATGCAGATGTCTGAGGGATGGCTAAGAGGTTTACTTAAAAGGGGAGAAGTGCACTTCCACACCTGATCATTCACTCGTATGCAAGAATGTTCAATTGCACGGCACGTGTAATGTGGAGGTTCTGAATTTAGCTTGCATTTTGAAGGGAATTCCTGTGCCAGCTATCCTACCAACATTCACACTATTAGCTAATGGTAGCTATCTGCTTTTAAATAATGAAGCTTTCTGCGGGATGTTGGCTGGAATTCTGTACATTGTCACTGTTTCACAGCGAGTAGTTTGCTGTAAAAATTACCTTTTCCCGCCCCCGCATTGGAGGCTTGATATCTCTATGTGGCCTTCCATTCCGACCCTGAAAGCAGAGTTCAACAAGTTGAACAGAATAAGAGCTTTATTGTCTCAAAAAGAAGTTGCTCTCACTTCTTCTCATGAAACATTTGTCCTTCATGTTACTAACACGCGTACAGAAGTACACGTGCTTTTAAATACGGATCTCCCACTTCATTTTGGCGCTTTAATCCACACTATCTTTAATGCCTCAACCACTACATGGCTTGGCCCACTTTTTTTAAACTGTTAGCTCTGGCCTTGTGACCTCATTCCAAGCTATATTTGGTGTGATACCGGCATTTTTTCATTCTATTTTTTTCCAGCATCTTTGGCGGCTTCACTGTCTGTGTCAAGAGATAACCGACCCAGGCTCACCCATCTTCATGATCGAAAGCTTGAACAATATGGAGTAGGAGTACTGCCATTGGGCACATTGGGCGTGGCATATGGATTTTAATTTCGCTTTTCATACTTTACTTGCGCTCAGCCCGTGTTCCATTGCCTGGATTGCCAATTCAAATGGGCATTAGAACTCTATCTCTCAAATACGGTGTCTCCTGCTCCAGATTTTGACCATCTAATGAATTCCTTAGTGGCTCATGAGTTGGCCTGTTTTGGAATCGGGATTATGATCTGTGCAGCAGCACACTGAGTTTTACCGAATTGGGACATATATACGGTTTGCGCATGACTTCCTGGAACGAAGTTATCTTGACGTAAACGCAAGTTGTCCTCTGATCGTGCTAGAGGCTCCTGCAATTGAAGAACACGTATGTTAATTTCCGTTACTAAACTAAATGGCGGAACTCTTTGCTGACAATAACATTGACTTCCTTTTGGAGACTGTTACAACATACTGTGCATACACACGGATGGATTCGATTGGCAACGATCCAGCATGCGATGCATCACTCAAGCTTTTTGCTTCTCCCCGTGGTGTTATTTTTTTTTCTCACTTGCATTTTTTTTCTTTTTTAATAGACATTCTTTTCTTTTTGCCCCTTTCATTTCCTCGTGACCCATTTTTTGACAAGAATGAACTTATTTCTTTCTTGGATGAACTTGAACTCTGCATTCTTCTTATGTTTCTTTTCCTGCATTGACCCGATCAAGGGAGGGTGTATTCAGGATACTGTTCGGCCTGCACACATTGCTATGTTAGCATAAGTGAGTTAGTTGCTCAAACGCCATTTTTCTGCTTTTGCACACAACACTACATCTCTGTTTTTATGAAGACAAACTGCTTGCTTTTCCTTCACATGAGAACGGTCTGTTTTTCACATCTCTAGACTCACACTGCGAACTCAAGTCTGCACAAAGTGTTCAAAGTTAAAATAACAATGTGTGCTGTTGATGCAGGTTGATCGGCCCACGCTCTAGACACAACACGAACACAGCTGCTCATTTCTGAAACTCAGCTGCTTTTAATATTGCGCAGCATTCATGAGACTAGCACTTGGAAAAAACCTTTCAATCGACAAAGAGCTGTGCTGATCTGGGATGTGATTCACTTCACCTGACTTTGGAGGTATGGGGTTCCCGTTTTAACCTAGAGATCTTCTATTATTATAATCCCTAGCTCCTAGCAAGGGGAGGGTGGTATACATGGCACTATAGACCTGGTTCCACTATCATTATAATATGATTTCTCCCTTTGTATTTTATGGAATTGTAACAATGCTGATTGTATTGATTTTATGCATCTTTTTACTTATGTTAGCAAAGATACTGCATCTTAGAGCACGTAGTTGAAATAAACATTTTAAACTATACCGTGTCTCTGATTGCTCACGTTGTGGACATTTATGAGAATAAAAACGAAAGAGTGTTCTTGATTCCCAGTATTCCTGAGAGGTCCCAAAGTCGCTTGTTCTGGGTTGTCTACTCATTGGTAGCTTCGCTGTAGTACTGAGAATGAATGAGACACTGTTGCTAGTCGGATCGGGGTTCTGGGCACTGAGGTGGATTTTTAGTACACCACAATACACTGAGGTCCTGGTTTCCTGCACATAGTTCTGTGCATGAGCAGAATCCCTGCAACAAAAGCAGCTCTAGAAACAATGCTTGGACTAAGAAGAGTATTTTCAGCCAACTTTAGGGATTAGTGATAAAACCTATCAACTCAAAAAACCTGGACTGAGTCCCTGCAAGAAGAAATAATTTAACAAGCACACACTGGTGAATAGTCACAGCTGATTGTGGTGTTTGGTTGTATTCTACAACAGTAATGATTCAGTGACAGCGGCCAGAGAACAGTGTCCAAAAGCAAAGTGAAAGGAGAAGAATGTGAACTGTTACACTCGGATATATTGCTTGCAGTACACAACATTTACCACCCAAGCCCTGACGCGGAACAAGTGAAAGGATCAGAATGAGAGCTGTGACTCTCTGTGTTAATGCTTGCAGTGCACTGCATTTACCTCCCAGGCCCTGACATGGAAGAATGAAAGGAGAAGAATGTGAGCTGTGACTCTCAGGGTTAATGCTTGCAGTGCACTGCATTTACCACTCAGGCCCTGACATGGAAGAATGAAAGGAGAAGAATGTGAGCTGTGACTCTCAGGGTTAATGCTTGCAGTGCACTGCATTTACCACTCAGGCCCTGACATGGAAGAATGAAAGGAGAAGAATGAGAGCTGCGACTCTCTGTGTTAATGCTTGCAGTGCACTGCATTCACCACCCAGGCCCTGACATGGAAGAATGAAAGGAGAAGAATGAGAGCTGTGACTCTCAGGGTTAATGCTTGCAGTGCACTGCATTTACCACCCAAGCCCTGACATGGAAGAATGAAAGGAGAAGAATGAGAGCTGTGACTCTCAGGGTTAATGCTTGCAGTGCACTGCATTTACTACCCAGGCCCTGACATGGAAGAATGAAAGGAGAAGAATGTGAGCTGTGACTCTCAGGGTTAATGCTTGCAGTGCACTGCATTTACCACCCAAGCCCTGACATGAAAGAATGAAAGGAGAAGAATGTGAGCTGTGACTCTCATGGTTAATGCTTGCAGTGCACTGCATTTACCACCCAGGCCCTGACATGGAAGAATGAAAGGAGAAGAATGTGAGCTGTGACTCTCAGGGTTAATGCTTGCAGTGCACTGCATTTACTACCCAGGCCCTGACATGGAAGAATGAAAGGGGAAGAATGATAGCTGTGACTCTCAGGGTTAATGCTTGAAGTGCAAGCCCTGATGTGGAAGAAGTGACGCCAATGTCCATCGTTGCATCTGTAAATGCACCCATCATAGTGGCCCTTTACCATAGGTGTTTTTCATCAAGCTGGATCTTAACGCACCGCTGACTATGTAGCCGATTCACGATTAGATGATTCACGCTTAGATCAATTGTATATAGCAAAGGTGTTCATCATCGAGCTGGATCTTGGTCACCGATGGCTGTGTAAATGATTCACGGTTAGATGAATTGTATATAGCAAAGGTGTTTATCATAGAGCTGGATCTTGGTCACCGCTGGCTTTGTAAATGATTCACGGTTAGATGAATTGTATATAGCAGAGGTGTTTATCATCAAGCTGGATCTTGGTCCCCGCTGGCTGTGTAAATGAGTCACGGTTAGATGAATTGTATGTAACAGAGGTGTTTATCTTCGAGCTGGATCTTGGCTGACCGCTGGGTATGTATATAAGTCACGGTTAGTTGAAATGTATATAACAGAGGTGTTTATCATCGAGCTGGATCTTGGTCACCGCTGGCTGTGTAAATGATTCATGGTTAGATGAATTCTATATAACAGAGGTGTTTATCATCGAGCTGGATCTTAACTCATCAACCGCTTATTATGTAACTGATTCACTAATAGATGGATTGTATACAACAAAGGTGTTTATAATTGAGCTTGATCTTGGCTCACCACTGGCTGTGTAAATGAGTGGGGGTTAGATGAATTATATATAACAGAGGTGTTTATCATCGAGCTGGATCTTGGTCACCACTGGCTGTGTAAATGAGTAAAAATTTCGAAATTTGTAAAGCGTACAGCTACCTCCACCGGAGGTGTCCCGGCGCTGTCCGTATACCGCTTAGGAACCCTTCCTGGCTTTCCTGGGAAATGTCCACTCCTGGGCACCCCCCAGGTGCAGCCAGGCATCCCAGTGCTTTTGGGGCCATTGTGGAGACTAAGCAAGCTATTGCCCAGAGTTGCAGCGTGGGACCCATGATCAGGACAGGCACTGAGACGAGAATATCCAGTCAGGGGAATTAATGAGCTGGAGACCCGCCGAGGCGGGAATCAAACCCTGGTCCCTGGCCAGAGCTCTGCATCAAGGTCTGCCTGCTCTAACCATTGAGCCACACTTCTCCACCTAACGGTCAGATGAATTGTATATAACAGAGGTGTTCATCATCGAGCTGGATCTTGGTCACAGCTGGCTGTGTAAATGAGTCCCGGTTAGATGAATTGTATAAATATATGTTATGAGTTCCTTATTTACAGAGACTCATTCAACCAAATTCTAACTGGTTATTGGACAGAATCAATGCATGACGGCAAAATTATTGATAGGAATTATTGTGGAATGGAGGAGCTCAGTACAAAGAGCTTCTCATAAACCTATGAGCACCAAGTAAGGGTGAAGGGCCAGCAGTTATAAAGTAATGATTATTTGATTTTTTTGTTTTTTGTTGAAATGCTCAGCAAAGGTCATAATCCAGAATGTTGCTCCTCCTAGGTCTCGGATTAACTCATCGTTTTATACTTTTTCTCATAGTAAGAGAGGCTCTTTTTCTGACCCCCTGTTTGTTCTTAAAGTGATAAAGTTCTAGCAAAGTGGAGCTACTTCACTGTGATTACTGAGTAAGATCTTCTTACACCTTTGCCAAGTTACCTGTAAAAGAGAATGTTATGAGTTTGTCTAGGGGCTAGTAATCCCATAGTTCTATGGGTGCTTAACTATAAATATTACATATATATTTATATATTTATCCACTGAAAAAAAAACAAAGTTTACAGGGACATTATAGTTAGGAAATAGAATTTTAAAAACCTGAGAAATTAGCTAAAAAAACAAAGGTTATAGGGACGGTATAGTTCAGTTCACAATTTATACACAAAACCATAGAAATGCAGCAGTAATGGTTAAAGTTATCTCAAGAAACTATAATTCGTACCCTCAGGTAACTTTAACTTGCGCGCCCACCATGCATAATTTCCCTGCAAATTATATCATCAATGATGGCATAGAAGTTATCATGAGTGATGTAATATGTGGGGTAATTAGCAGTGCATGGCCAGTGAAGGACTGGACTTTTTAACAGTACCAGCGGTGCCAGGGAACAACACCTATAACCTTCATGGGATACCTGTTTCGGCGCACAAACTACAGAGACACGGGACACTTCCTTCGGCGTCAAAGATTCAAGGTTTATTACTGCAGGGAACACAGAAGTCACGACAAGTACAACACGTGCAACTTGGGGAGACTGCTTCAAATTGGTTCTGTGGATCGCTCCTTTTATACAAAATTAACTCATAGGACAACATGGTGCACAAAAGTTTACAACCTGGTTCCCATAATTATCCCCCAGAGGGGTCGCTTTGGTCACTTTGGTACACATAAGGTCCGGAACATAAGTGCGGAAACATTTGGCGGTTCCCAACTGTAAAAACCCATCTTCCTAACATTAGTGAATTCTAATCGGCAGTAAAACAGATCGAAATAGGGACAAGGACAGGTGCAGAGGAAGATGGAGACAGTGGGGGATTGAAAAGAGTGTGAAAGGGGAGGTATCGGGAAACACGAGATACAGGCATCAAAGGGACGTGCCTAATGAGATGCACGGCTGAGACAATAAACCGGACGGCAAGATGAGCCTCGAGCGGGGCCATCTGCCTTACAGTATCATCCCCCTCATCGTAAAAGATATTTACAAAGTACATGTGTCTTCCACAAATATCCTGAGAGTCCCAGGGTGACGAAGCGGACAGTGTCCGTTCGCTGGCTACTTGAGGGCAAGAGACAAAATGGATGCCGTATCTAAGATGGAACCCGTGGGTACAGATGAAAAACCCGCATATCAAACGAACGGTTTAAGTTAGCACAGCGAAACTGCGCACACTTACTAAACTCGTCATTTGCGGTTCTTAGATACCAGACTCGACCATATTCGTGCGAGTCGAAAACATCACTTAAAATTGTCACGGAACCTCACCAGGGTGCGAGTAATAGTTACCTTAGGGTACTGCCCCAGATGCTCCATGCCTACGGCATGAACTAGCATTGCTCCCGCTCGCAGGGACAAGCTACAAATGCTGCTCCCTGCATGCGAGAGCAATTTTTTCATCTGTTTCTCTGCCCACTTCACAGCGGGCAGGGAATCAATTATAAAGTCTGCTCTCAGCAGCCAGGTGCATTTCTCAATGCTCCTGCCTGCTAGGAGCAGATATAGTGTTTGTTCTCTCTTTGCAGGAGCTTTAAAATTGCTCCCACGAATCGAGAGCAAACACAGGTTTCCGTGTTCGGACCAGTGCGGGCAGGGAAACTGCTATGCTCTGGGTGTGGGCACACCAGGGCATAGCCAAGCTGGCAATGGAGTATGGGGTCCCCAGGCTTATTATTGGCCCTGGGAGGGGTGCATGTTGCCCCATTCCCATTTGCTTTTACAGCCTGCCCCATGAATGGGGTCCCTGGGGCTGAAATTGACCTGGAGAGGGGGCTGCGTGTTCCCCTCCCTCATGATTTTTGCTTCATGCCTGGGGATGCCCCCCTGTTGATCCGAAATCGGCCTGGGGAGGTGGGCTGAATGGCTCCCCTCATTACAATTACGGCTGGGCCCCAGGTAATGGGGTTCCCTGGTCCTAAATTGGCACAGGATGGAGGAATCTGCCCCCTCCTCTCTGGTTTGGATAGCTAGGCTCTGGGGGTGGTCTCCAGGGTCATAACTGGCCTGGGGAAGTGGGGCCACGTGTGCGCCATCTCTCCTAATTCTGAAGCTAATTATCCCCCAGGATCTGGCCCACCCGGGGGCATTTTAAAAAACAAGTAGGCCTCTCATTTCAGCTCCTTCTTGGAAAGTTTCGAGGTGATCCATCAGGAGGGGGCCGAGAAAAACAGGGGTCCCCCTTGTATTTTCTATATACTTCGTTAAACAGTGCTGTAACAAAAACTGCTGAACAGCATTACACTAAATATGGCATGAAGCTAGATCTTGGCCCACAGATTAAGCTTTTTGTTATTTGGTGTAAATCCAATGAGTAGTTTTTGAGAAATGAAGTGTCAAAGATAATTGTATATTTAGGCAGTTGGTGTCCAGATGTGCTCTGATTGACCAAATTAGGAGGCAGTAGTCAATCCTGATTGGTTGGTTTCAACCTGAACAATATGTTTTGGCAGCCTTTACCAGACTCAGTGACATAATAAATTAATTAAACAAGCTTTTTCAATTCAATAGGCTTGGCATCTGCAAGAGTTTAAGCTATAAGCATTTAAATGACAATGCCTTTTATTTATGTTTTAAGAAACAAAACTCAAATAAAAGGGATTATCATGTACAATGCCAATAACACAAACTCTCGTAAATGCGAGACCTAGTGCACTGGGAATGGGAACCAGCAGAGAGATATAGGGAAAGAGAAAGATGGAAAGAGCGAAGGAACGAGTACGGATGTGGAGACAGAGAGAAAGAGTGAAAACACTGTGACCGTAGATACATTTCATTCTACTGAACCATACAACTTGTAAAACTTCAAAACATGAAAAGCATAATTATTCCACTTACCATGGAGAAGTTAATTGAAGGGGGTAATGAAGCCTATAGCTGACTTGGTGGCTGGTTGCAAATGAAGTTGCAGTTTCAAAAGTGCAGGACACTGTAAACAATTTAGAATAACACTGAAAGCGTGATTTGCGGGAGCTAAAGCAACCCAAGGCTGGGTAACCAAAGCTGTTTTCATTGGCCCGTATAAGTCCTGCAGTGGAGCAGCGAGCACTAGGATTGGCTGTTGGCTTTCAAGCCAATCATAGTAGCTCTCCACAAAAACTCTGTGGCAACCATCAGAGGGTGAAACACACCCCCTTATTGGCTGTCACCCAAAATAATGAAAATTATAGAAGTGGCTCCGTATAAAGGCATTCTTATGGATAGTCCGTAAAAGGTAGGGACGGTTAGTCACCATGGGTGTTGATGGGATTTGTGTGGAGAAATGAGGGATGGAGGAAACTCTCTGGAGGCTCTAGACCATCTCGTAATGCGGAACATTTACTGCTTGAACCTCCCACTTTGAAGAAGAAAAGATCGATGGCCCAATCCTTTTCAGGCAACGCGGTGAGAATCTGGAACTCACTTCCGCCTCAGCTCCGGACCACCACCTCCTCCCAGGCCTTCAAAACTGACCTCAAAGTTCTCCTCCTTCAAAGACACTTCCAAATTTAATTCACGCCCTCTCTATTATGTGAAGGAAGACCTTCCATTGTAGAAAACTCTACTCTCCATGACTATGGAAGTGCCTTCCCAGTGTGTTCTTGTGGTTTGAGTGTCTGCTATTTATTGCAGTATTAGCCTTCTACCTGTGTTTGGTACTCTTTTGTAACATGCACATGTCACTTTTCTCTTGTAACACACTGTTTGCTACCTCTTACATTTTGTTTGCTTTAGATACTTGCACAAGTGCCACCATTGCCTACGTAACGTTTGTTCTTGTGCTGGAGTGTCTGCCATTTATTGCAGTACTATACCTCTACTTGTACTTAGTATGCTTTTGTAACTTGCACACATGTCACTTTTTCCTCCTGTAATGTAACGTTTGCTACCTCTTGTATTTTGTTTGCTCACAATTGTCACTTTTGCCTCATGTAACTTAACGTTTGCTTTTGCAATTTCATCACTTGTAATCTTCTCCTCATTTATCATTACTGTTCCTATTGTGAAGCGCTTTGACACCTTCGGGTAAAGTCTGCGCTATAAAAATGCATAACATAAATAAATAAATTAATAATAAAAGCATCACTGCCACTACGGTGATGATGAGAAGTCAGTTGTTATTCAGGATGCGATTGCAGTCGCAACCACCTCCACTGTTTCTTATGTGTTGTTTTGTGGCCACAATTTTAGCTGCTATTGTGATGGGAGTGTAAAAGGACACACGTGATGATTTGTATGAGAGAGGCCTGGGCATGAATGACTTTGCGTGGTTGTGTGTGACACTAAATAGGCAACTGTGTGCAAAAATCGTGTGTACAGATTACTAGCTTTTGCACGGTACATTGCCTGTGTGTTACTGTGCCTGAAGTGCAAGGGCCATTGGATTGGATTTTGGTAATCTGCACACATGCAAGGAAGGGGGCAAAGGGGGAGCTGAAAATGACACAATGCTGGCTTTGCGCTGCCTTTGTCTCGGTCTGCTTTGTACAGCCTTGTGCCGTTAATACTTCAGTAACGGCAGCAAGCTCCTGCTCACCTCTCCCATCCTACACCAGCACCAGCAGCCTCTATGACCTGTGAAGAGGTGGTGACTAAGAATAGTACAAAACAAATAGGCACATTTTCTTGTAGAAAATGGCTTTGTTTGGATTATATAACACTGTTATTTATTGCTGAAACATCAAGTTACCATTTGATGAGATTAGGAACGGGAATGACTGCCTTGCACGGAAGCAACATCTGGACCGTAACAATAAACTAAATAAGTAGAAACGGGCGCTCTGCTAAAACATGAAGCGCGGCGCCCATGTGGAGAAAAGTAATATGGGTGTGGATATAAAAGCAGTAGTTCCAAAGGAGCATATATACAACTACAGCGTAACCAAACTGTAGTTGGCCGGTGCTCCTGAGAGAAAACCTCAAATGATGTTACAGGAGTGCCAACCAATCAGAAGCCAATAAAGAAGAGTGATGAAGGAGTAAACCAATGGCAAGCAGCCAGGTGGGCTCACACTCCTTGTAATGATTACAGCAGGTCTTGCAGACAGCGCATGCGCTGATGTTCAACCTAAATAATATGCAAGGGGCAGAGTGGGCACACCGGAAAGGAACCCCCCTTTTACAGGCTGGCCACAACATGGACAACATGCGTGGCAGCCATTACAGGACTCTTGGACATGGAGCCAATTGAAATGAAAAGATGATAACAGTTACCGTATAAATTATTTGTGGATGATACCACACTAGTTTTAGGAATTGTCTGTTTTAAGGTGATTTTACCCTGTGAAATTAAAGGATGCTAACTGTTACAATATAAATCATTTGTTGTCTGTTCTAAGCTGTTCTAAGCTGATTTTACCCTGTGAAAAATGCTGAGCCTCTTATGAGATTTCTTAAATCATGTTCAAGAGAAAACAGTTCTCTCATGATTTTCACGCCGGGGTTATAGAAGGTGCTCCAAAAGCTAGAATGAGAGCATGTTTCCTGTAAATTCACTCTGTCTTTTTCAGCCATGTGACAATAAAGTCTGACATTTTCATTAAATCATGTACTTCCAGCAGGAGCAGTGAATGTCAGCTGATATACAATGTTCTACTGCAGCCTCCCAGAGTGTTCTAAAGAACAACTAGAGAGCTAACAGTGTTCCTTATGACAAAACTATGGCTCACCTGAAGCCATCTTGATTGAATCAAACTGATAAACCTAAAAACATTTCATTTAAAAAAAGGAACAAAAAGAGGCAGCTCATTTTGTCATAGACATTATGGTTAGTGCTGTAGAAAGCAAAATTAGAAAACCTTTTAAATGAGTTCTCAAATATCTTCGTCTATTTCATTAAAACGTTTTGGCATGCAGACAGAAACATGCACTTTCAACGCCAGCAGCAGATTGCCAGTTAACTCCCCGATGTCAGCAGCTCTACCACATTGTTCTTCCAACAGCCAGTGACGAAGCATTCCCTTGAATTGCTTCATTCGGGGTTTCCTGTGTTTGTGTATTAGTTTCCAATATTTTTAACAGGTTGGCATCGTTGGCTAGTGAAAAGTAGTACTACCTGTTCAACTGATTTGTTTGTTTTTCCTTCCAAGTACTCGTTTTTATTGTCCTTGTTTTCCACTCTTTCAATTACTTTGTTTTGGTATGTTGAGGGATTGATCTGGTGTACTCGGCCTGTTACAGTTGCCAACCTGCTTGCTGGAATTTCTATGCTTGATTTCTGTAAAGCTGAATTTTCTTTTAGTGCGTTAATGATATTTGGCTGTTGCTGTATAGAAGGAGAACTTGTTTTAATGGCAATAGATGTGCACTTTTCTTTTGGTTAGTGCTTCCCGGATTAACGTGTCCGTTATTAGCCCTTGTGTCTGGTGCTATTGGATTTGGCAACCGGACTGTTTCTAAGGTTGATGCGTAAATGGCGGCCATTGGGTTCTTTAAAAAGAAGAATTTTTGGATCCTAGTTTGTGAGGTAATTTGGGTGTTGGCGCAGACAAGCCTCTTTCTCTGTCTGGGGGTCTTTCTTTTTTGGCTCGTTACTGGCCCTTGTTCTATAATTTTTTTTATTTTTGCCTTTAATCACCTGACGCACTCCCCTAGATCTCATGCTCCTTATTGCAGTATTGTATTGTTCAAGTTGTTTAGCTCATTTCCCCTTGGGTGTACCACAGCAGGGCACACTGGTGAGCTGCTAGCTAAGTCCAACCTAGTTGGACTGCTTCTGCAGCGTCACCGAGCCTCACTTATCGTCAGCCACTAATGGCTGCCGTGCTCACTACCTGGTGTTTCCCTCTGTATTAGCGCTGTTGTGGCAGTTGCTGTTGCTGCTATCTCTGCTGATCCTTAATTGTCCCTTGACCTGCACTGTCGCTAGCTCTGGCTTCTGTCACTTCTGTCACTCTTACTGCCAGAGCCGATGTGCTGTGTTAAGGTGGGTCGTTTGTAGCTTGTTGTCGATTTGCTCAAATTGTTCAAATTACTATAAGAACGTAGAGATGGTAAAGTTGCTGGCGGATTAAGTGATAACTTTCCAGCGTATTTTCAGTACTGGGGGACACTTCTGGTAAAGCCAAGGCAGTATGGGGCTAGATGGGAAAATGCTGGGGAATGCTGGAGGTTTACTCAATTGCTGTGGATGGGGATGGCTGGGGGTTTGTGGCAAGCCAAATCAAGCCCACACGGTCCTCCCAGGTTCTCTCCCACAGCTCTCTGTTCTCTGAACGGTTATGCTCCTGCCACATTGAAAAATGCCTCTCAACCTCTGCAAATGTTCTGCGGCTCCTGCTGCGTTGAGCAAAAGTTTTGCTGCACCACCGCTGCACTGGAAAGTGACTTGCAGCCCCTGCCGCGCCAGGCGAAGGTGAATGCCTCGTGGCTCCTGCCGCATTGTAAAATGCCCCCGCGGCTTTGGGCGTGCTTGGCAAATGATCTGCGGTTCCTGCCGCGTTACACAGACTTTTGCGGTTCCCGCCGCGCGGGGCAGCAGGACAGCACATCAGCGTTAGCCTCAGGCGAGGGAGGGCCAGTTGGGGAGCCAAGTGGGGGACCGAGCCAGTCCCGTCAAAGGCTGTGGCTTTCCTGCTGCCCCACCAGTGGCGTTTTGCAGCACTCTGGACCATCACCCACTGAAGAACAAAGTGAGACAGCTAGTGAAACTGACTCAGTCACCAGCAGCGACGTTGATGTAGCCCAAAGTAAATGAAAGATGAAAGATGGCCAAACAGACAAGGAAAAACTGGAGTCCCTACAACGTTTTTAGACAAGTTTCGCATCATGATGACAGAAAGACAAACTCCAAGAGTAACACCCACCCTGAGAACATGAGGAAGAAGCAGGGGACAGCGAGGAAGAGGCCGGGGAAGAAACATGGACGAAACAAGCGGACAAGAAAGTGAGACAAACAGAGGGCACAGAAGAGGCAGCGGACGTGGAAAATGCCAGTGGGAAACAAGGCAACCACCTCCAACAATCAATGATGGATAATGACGTGGTAAGCAAAACTATCGTAAACTTATCAAATAGACCACTCACTACACTAGAAAAAAGAACGTTGTGTCTAGCTCTTTCCTTTTGCCCCACCAACCACTTCAACTACCCAGAAACAAGAATTGACATTTTTAAATACATCAGAAAAGCAAAACTAAAGAAATGGCATATACTATATAAACCATGTCTAGTAGGATAAGAGATCTTGCCGGCTTCCCTGAATTCCACAAACCATGCCTCAAATATCACACCTACAGAGAATGCAACACTATGTATCAGAGACGTAGGTCCCCTCCTAGCCATGCAAAGTTTACTGGCAGAAATAGACCCAGAAGAGACAGAGAAATTAACAAGTATGGACATCATCACCAACCAAGCGACCATAACAGGTTTTAAACCCAAATCTAAATTCTACCCTAACCTTTCGCACAACAGCATCGACACATTCCAAGAGACCATGATGCACGAACTCCTTAAAACCCCGAGAGCAAAAGAAACATAAAGCCACTAACTGGAATATATCCCAAACCCAAAATGATATAATGCAATCCTTGGCTAAAGACAACACTATTGTGATCCGCCCTTCGGATAAAGGAGGGAACATAGTGATTTGAGACAAAGAAATGTATATACAGGAAGCATTGAGGCAACTAGAAGACAAACACTTCTACTACAAAAAGCGAGATAAGGGAATACAAACAAAGCATCGCAGCCATGTGGGAAAGACTAGATGGATGGAGAACCAATGGCATTTTACACTGGGAAGAGTTTTGTTATTTAAAACGTGACTACCCATGACTCCCTATTTGTTACCTACTCCCTAAAATACACAAGAATCCATCACACCAACAGGGAGACCCATTGTTTCTTCTATTGAGAGCAAACCGAAACTACAAGAGTAACGTTCCCTCAAATTTCTTTAAATAGTGGCTTCTCAAAGCTCAAACCTGGGGCATAGTAAACATTATTCTCCACACAGATCAGTTACGTGTTCTTACATATTTTATTTCATATTTTTCTTTTTTTACTTTTGGTGTTTCAAATCGTATAAAACATTTTTGGGTATGGAGAATATATATATATATATATATATATATATATATATTACCTACTGGCGGTCGCCAGTAGGTATATATAGTTAGGATTTTTTCTCTATGGGTTTTTTGAAAATTCTATGTCTAATAACTTTGGCGTTTGTGGACGGAATTGGCTGAAATTTTCAGGAAAATGGCACATTTTGTTTCTGAGCAGCCCTTGAAAATTTGGGGGGGGTTCGTCCAGTGGGGGCCGAGAAAAAAGGGGGGTCCCAAAACGCGTTTTTCCCATGTTAATTTCCATAGGGCGGTTGGCCTCACTTTTAGCCCGAACGGCTGAATGGATTTGCACGAAACTTGGCAAAATTGTAGGGACTGGTAGCCCGATGTGCCTTTTGTAGGTCTCAATATATGTGCTCCAGTGGATTTTGAGAAATTAACGTTTAAAAAAAGATATATATCTGTAACAGCGGACTGGGCAGCGGCCCAGGACGCGTACTTTTCGCGCAACGGAGCTTTGTGAAGCGAAGCTGATTGGTTCTCCGGCGTCTGTCAACATTCCAAACAGTCCGTAGCGGCCGCCATCTTGTCTCTCGGTAGGATCGAGAGACAAGAGGAGGTCAAAACAAAGGGGGAAATAACTATAAGGGGGCATAGTAGATCCTCGCTGACCCCCTAGGTTTGATGTGGAGGTTTTAAAAGGGCCCCGCGGGGCAAAAAAAAAAAATAATAATAATAATCGAACGGCTGAATGGATTTGCACGAAACTTGGCAAAATTGTAGGGACTGGTAGCCCGATGTGCCTTTGCTAGGTCTCAATATATGTGCTTCAGTGGATTTTGAGAAATTAACGTTCAAAAAAAGATATATATCTGTAACAGCGCACCGCTTCGCGTACTTTTCGCGTTACGGAGCTTTGCGAAGCGAAGCTGATTGGCTCTCAGGTGTCTGTAAACATTCCAAACAGTACGTAGCGGCCGCCATCTTGTCTCTCGGTAGGATCGAGAGACAAGAGGAGGCCAAAGCGAAGGGGCAAATGACCATAAGGGGGCATAGTAGATCCTCGCTGACCCCCTAGGTTTGATGTGGAGGTTTTAAAAGGGCCCCGCGGGGCAAAAAAAAAAAATAATAATAATAATCGAACGGCTGAATGGATTTGCACGAAACTTGGTAAAATATTAGGGACTGGTAGCCCGATGTGCCTTTGCTATGTCTCAATATATGTGCTTCAGTGCATTTTGAGAAATTAACGTTCAAAAACAAGATATATATCTGTAACAGCGCTCCGCTTCGCGGAGATAAAATTATATCTGTATTACCTAGCTGTTGCTAACACCAGTTAGCGACGGCTAGTAGGAGATAGCGACCATCTTGGGTCCCACTTTGCATGTGAGTGATATTTATCACTAATGACATGCAAAGTGGGCATGCCAAGATGTTAGCGACTGGAAACAGTCGCTAACATCGCTATCTCCTAGGGACTGGTAGCCCGATGTGCCTTTGCTATGTCTCAATATATGTGCTTCAGTGCATTTTGAGAAATTAACGTTCAAAAACAAGATATATATCTGTAACAGCGCTCCGCTTCGCGGAGATAAAATTATATCTGTATTACCTAGCTGTTGCTAACACCAGTTAGCGACGGCTAGTAGGAGATAGCGACCATCTTGGGTCCCACTTTGCATGTGAGTGATATTTATCACTAATGACATGCAAAGTGGGCATGCCAAGATGTTAGCGACTGGAAACAGTCGCTAACATCGCTATCTCCTATTATCAACTTTTGGAAATATTCGAGATAAGCGCGAATATCTCCAAAAAGTAACAGCTGCCCTGAGCAGTTCTTAGCCATGTTATCCAATGGGAGGTGGATAACATGGCTAAGAGCATTAGCTCGGTAATGCATGAATATCGCTGAGTTTTCAGCGATATTAATGCATTGCGGTCGTTTTTTATCGTATTTGCGATAAACCTTGATAATAGCAAGGTTTATCTGCGATAATTTCTGACGGTAAAAAAATCTTTGCAATGCATCGTTAGGGATAAATATCGCTTAACTTTGGTAATATGCCCCAACGTCTGTTAACGTTCGATTCGAAGGAAATCAGGAATTGTTGAAAAACATTGTGTGCGCCATCTTGTCTTTTTTCAAATGCCACACTTTTGTCGTGCACGGCAGCCATTTTAGATGCCTTGACCAGACCCACTCTGTGCACGCTGTCGATCCTTAGCATGGCTCCCCACCCTCGCAAGCATCTCACCCAGGCAGTGGTCACCCCCGCTCTCTGTCTTATGCATGGGTAATAAACCTCCCCCCATCTGCGCTGCTCTTCCCTGAGAATCACACCCTGTGCCCGCCCGACACCTCCCTTTCGCCCTATTCACTACCGCACCCTCTGACACTCCTTTTCCTCTGTGTCCGATTGTCCAGGCCGGTCCTAGGCTATCAGCTAGCCCTGCAGATGTAGTTTATGGCCACAGCTGTAAAGAATCACCCCTCTTCAAAGGAGTTATAGTAGATCAAGGCCCACACTCGATGAGATCCGTCACAGCAGAAGCGTTGCTATTATCTGAAAACCATCCTGTATTGTGATTGGGGAGGGGACCGAGCGTGAAGCGGAAGATTCCAGGGATGACTCTTTGTACATCAAAGTTTTTACAATTATGTGTCACATTAAAAATATATAGCACTCCGACAAAGTAGTAAGATTATAAAACTTTAATAATTTATAAATATATACAAGAAAACAAAAATAGTAATAACATATAAACATTTTTAGGGAAAAACAACGAAGTAGCGGTCGGCTGTGCGAATAGTCCCAACGCAGCACAACGTCCAGATTTCCGGCGTGGGGCGTCGCGGGGGGTGGGTCATCAGTAGCAAACTGTTGTGCGAATAGTTCCAAGGCAGCAGAACGCGCCGAAATCTAGATGACACGAAAGTGATGTCTAGTAAGTTGCCACCCAGCAAATAACGGCGTGGGGCGTCGCGGGGGGTGGGTCATCAGTAGCAAACTGTTGTGCGAATAGTTCCAAGGCAGCAGAACGATGGCACCAAGGTGATGTCCAGTAAGTTGCCGCACTGGTTTTGGTATCCTACAATGCTGCTCCGAATAACGGCGTGGGGCGCCCCGGGGGAGGCGGCGTGAACGGGCCTCTCCAGGTGGAGTCTCGTCTGTTTTAGTGGGGCGCCCCTTTACCGTTTCAGTTGCCATTCCGTCCGCTTTTGGTCCACTGTGTCAAAATCCGCCATTCAGCTGAGTTGCGCCCACTCTTGCGGTGCAGCGATAGGCGGCTGCCACAGGACTCTCAAAATGGCGGCAGGCTCTTTCCTTTTTGGGCGTGGTCCACTGAAATGGCCCTGGGACACCTTGGAAATCGGACGCTTGTCTGCTAGGTCTTGGACCCCATTCTCGAAAGCGTCCCCTCCGCCTTGAGAATTCATCAAAAGTTTTGGGGGCCCCGACTCCTGCAGGCTTCTGGTGGGGAGCGGCTGCCATGATTGCTCGCGGAATGACCACGACGGAGCTACGAGATGGTGGTGCTCTCATGCTGACGCCAGTTTAGTCTGAAACATCCAGAAACAAGGTGGGGCTTTCATCGTTTGGGGGAAAAAAAAAGTTTTCATCCAATGAAAAGTGTTGTTTTTAGGTCATATGATCAAGCCTTCCATCATTAGGAAACCAAAAGTAAAATGAACCAATGAAAAGTTTTATAAAGAAGTCACATGACCTGTTATGCAGCATAGGGTATAAAATGCGGAGAAAATACGTTGGCACGTGAGGCGGCGTCAGTAGCGGACCGATGTGCGAATAGGCCGAAGGCAATACAACGCGCCAAGATCCGGATGGCACCGAGGTGGTGTCCAGCAAGTTGCAGCACTGGTGTGGCCATCCTACAATGCTGAAAGTCGGCGTGGGGCGCCCCGTTGGCCTGTGAGTTTGCGTCAGTAGCGGACCGATGTGCGAATAGGCCGAAGGCAGCACAACGCGCCAAGATCCGGATGGCACCGAGGTGGTGTCTAGTAAGTTGTCGCACTTCTGTGGCCATCCTACAATGTTGAAAGTCGGCGTGGGGCGCCCCGTTGGCCTGTGAGATGGCGTCAGTAGCGGACCGATGTGCGAATGGGGCCAAAGGCAGCGCAACAATATTTTCTGACTGACACCACAAGGCGCTGAGATGCCAAGATCCGGATGGCACCGAGGTGATGTCTAAGTTGCGGACTGATGTGCGAATGGGGCCAAAGGCAGCGTAACAATATTTTTTGTATGGAAGATACCACTCGGCGTTGAGATGCCAAGATTCGGATGGCACTGAGGTGATGTCTAGCAAGTTGGTGTGGTCATCCTACAATGCTGAAACTCGGCGTGGGTCGCCCCATTAGCCTGTGAGATGGCGTCAGTAGCGGACCGATGTGCGAATAGGCCGAAGGCAGCACAACGCGCCAAGATCCGGATGTCACCGTGGTGGTTTCATAGTTGAGAGGCACTTCATCTGCAGTGGGGCGCCGAGATCCGGATGGCACCGAGGTGATGTCTAGCAAGTTGCTGTACTGGTGTGGTCATCCTACAATGCTGAAACTCGGCGTGGGTCGCCCCATTAGCCTGTGAGATGGCGTCAGTAGCGGACCGATGTGCGAATAGGCCGAAGGCAGCACAACGCGCCAAGATCCGGATGTCACCGTGGTGGTTTCATAGTTGAGAGGCACTTCATCTGCAGTGGGGCGCCGAGATCCGGATGGCACCGAGGTGATGTCTAGCAAGTTGCTGTACTGGTGTGGTTATTCTACAATGCTGAAACTCGGCGTGGGGCGCCCCATTAGCCTGTGAGATGGCGTCAGTAGCGGACCGATGTGCGAATGGGGCCAAAGGCAGCGCAACAATATTTTCTGAAGAGAAGACACCAAAAGGTGCTGACATTCCAAGATCCGGATGGCACCGAGGTGGTGTCTAGCAAGCTATGCAGTTGAGTTGTGTGCGCACTTGCGGCGAATAGGTCGAAGGCAGCATAACAATGTTTTCTGAATAGGAGACACCACAAGGCGTTGAGATTCGGTTACCACCGAGGTGATGTCTAGCAAGTTGCCGCACTGGTGTGGCCATCCTACAATACTGCTCCGAATAACGGCGTGGGGTGCCCGAAGGGGGGGGGAGCCGGCGTGAATGGGCCTTCCTAGGTGGAGGCTCGTCTGCTGTAGTGGGGCGCCCCTTTACCGTTTCAGTTGCCATTCAGCTGAGTTTCGGCTGCTCTTGATGCTACAGCGACAGGCGGCTGCAAGAGGACTCTCAAAATGGCGGCCTGTTCTTTGGATTTGGGCCTGGTCCACTAAAATGGCCCTGGGACACCTTAGAACTCGGACGCTCGATTTTTTTTTCCTTTCCTGTACATGCAAAAAAAGGTAAATGCCCGGTACGTTACACGCTTCATCTGCCACGATGAACTCTCCAGAGGAACCGAAAAAAAATATAGTTGTGGTAACTATACCATGCATCGTCATATGGAGAGGTGGCACCAATTAATTATAGTGCTGCATAAAAGAGAGATTTGGAGGAGAACCCCTGACCTGCTAGTACATTCATCAAAGAAGTGGCACTGAGAGCTTCAGAGGCAAGGGAAACGGTCCCAAATATTTAGAAGAACTTTGGAAAGATTAAAATGACATGTTTAGATTGTGGCAAATTAATTTCATGTGGACAGATGAGTGTTACTCTAATAAATACAGCATATGAACATCATCATAGTCGATGGTTGGTAGAGACATTTTGACTATATCCTGGACCTGCCCGTCCTCGCCCAAAATGGCGCCGGAATAAATGGGACTCGTAACTCCTTGTTGTGTACTGGTTGCAGAACCTTGAAATCACGAGATACCTATGCAGTTTTGAAGCCCATGGCGGGCGGGGACGAGAATTGATTGAATATTTCGACATCCCTATTGATATTAAGTTCTGATGTGTTATTGATTACTGTACTGTTGAAAGTTCGAATTAACGTCACCCATGGTACTTGCCCGCAAATGTATATCTAGATAATTTTATTGTAACTGGCCCTGTTGTATTTTAATTATAAAATGTACGTCCACCGATTCCGTAACTGTTAGACACCTTAGTTCTTGCAACCTAATGGCCCGCCCGTTACGTTCCTCTACAGTGTAAATGTCTATTCATCATATACGATTACAGTTTGCTCTGTGGCAGGCCCACGTGGTTATAGGCTCGTATTTGTATAATGAAATTTTCACAATAAAGGTTTTTAAAAGAAAACATGGTAGTAGTATATACATTGGTAAAGTTTTTAATAATAGTGACTGTTTTAGAATCATTAAAAGGCAAGTGAAATAAAGCAGACCAATTACATGAAGGGTAAAAGGTATAATACGAAGGAACGCAGTAAAGATAAATGGTCAAGGGCTGTTGTGTTTTCTATTCCTGCAACATAAAGTGATCGATAAGAATCTCATATTCAGGCGTATCGGCGACTAAGACAGCAGGTCGACCCTCTTTTGCTCAACGGCTCCGTCATGGGACGAAGAAACGCTCTTTTTCTCGAAAAAAGAATATATTTTACTTGCAGGACAGTTGTAAAATTTCCGGGAAAGTACATTAGCCTGGAACATTATAACATATATTTAAGAAAAAATAATGTTCGGAAGTAATGAAAAGCGTAATTTTTAGGTCATATGACCAAGCCTTTCATCATTACAATAAGAAAAGTAAAATGAACCAATGAAAAGTTTTATTAACAAGTCACATGACTTGTTATGCTTACGTTACGCGCTGCGCGCCCCGGATGACTTCCGGATGCGCTAACACGGCGCGTCATATGACGCATTACGCGACAACGCAGGTACAGAATATAGTCAAAATGTCTCCACCAACCAGCGGTCGGAACACAACCCCTTTCAGCAGGCTAAATAGTTCTGTTAAATGACAACAGAAGGGACAGGCAACAAGAACCATCAGTCAAAGAGGGGAGGGCTAGTTCTTCTCTACCGGTTACATTGGGGCGCTACCGGAACTGATCGAATTGGTAGTCTACAGTGTTTCTGGATGTTTCAGACTGAAGCTGGGGTTAGCATGAGAGCAGCACAATTTCGTAGCTCCGTCGTGGTCATTCCGCAACCAATCATGGCAGCCGTTCTTTATCGTTATTTTGGGCGGGGTGGGTGGCGGAGCCGAGCTGTTTTGCAGCCATCATTGTGTGGAGTTCAGTTCATCTCACTAGTTTTGTATTTGTCATGAGGGGTTGTTCCTAATGTTTCTATTTTAGCGAGGTCAAAAAGAGATCCCATTAGTGGCCTACTGATTTTGCTCGATTCCTTTTCTTTTTTTTTACACAATTTTTCGTTATCTGCAAAGACTAAACAGAGTATTGCGACTCTGTGTTTGTTTGTAAATAGAGAATGAACCAAAGAGAACTAATTCTAAAACAGTAAATACTTGGATAACAATCAATCAAATGGAGAGAGAAGCAGCCACGACGGATTACAATGGGGGCAAAGGCCTGCGTTAACTACCTTTCACTATCTGCAAAGAGAGAGTAGTCCTAATAGAAATGAGGGGGGGGGGCACCATTCAAAGCAGATCAGTGTGCATAAACACGAAAATGTTTTCACTTACCACGTACTTGACATTCGACAGCTTATGATATTTGCTATTAAAAAACCATTGAAATTCACTGAAAAAACCATAGGTTATAGACCATATATAGTTAGGAATTAGCATTTACAAAACCTTGAAAATTCACTGAAAAAACCATAGGTTATAGACCATATATAGTTAGGAATTAGCATTTAAAAAACCTTATTTTACTCACACAAAACCATTGAAATTCCATATATAGTTAGTTGCACTAACTATATATCGCGCACCCGCAATCCACTGCTGATCATGTCACATATTACATCATTCATGACATGGTCAGTGACATCACTGATGACATCACTGATGACATCTCAAATGACATCACTGATGACATCTCATTTGACATCATTCTTGTGCTAATACGATAAACCTCTTCAGACTCTAATATAACCTTAGATACACTCAGTGTATACAGACACTCACACACTGCCACTCATCCATGGAGTTACTCACACACCCAGTCAGTCATGCAAAGAAACAATCTCACCTCCATTTCTTCAACTATACAGTTAAACACACCTTACTTATTGAAACATACACTAACACATATTTACTCTCTTATACAATCCCTGATACAAGTTCACAATGATCGATACAACTACTCACTCATTCAGTGGCTCTCATGCACAGTTATTTATATATGCCAACTCTCACATGTACTGTGTTTTACATATGTACTTACTATGACATGTAGCATTGAGATATCCATTCACTCATCAATACACTCATGCACACAGTCAACTGCCCATGTAGCTGTTTCCACATGCACTCTTGAACTCATACACCTAGTGAATAAACTGCTCACACACCTATGCATAGAGTCACACACCTTCCAGCCACCCCTACACAAACTCAATCTCCCATAGAAATACTTGGGCAACCAATTAATAACACATATAGCCTCTCGTATAGCTAATGATCAACACATGCAGCAGTTTACAGAACAACAGACATAATGATGCACAAATTAAGACAGTTTAGTCACTAACCCATGCATTCAGTGAGACACATTTAATCACTCACTCATACAGTCAGTCACGCACCTACTAAATCCTTCATCCAGACACTTATACATCCACTCATTCTTCAATATGTAAAACATATTTAAACTTTACAAAAACACACAGACACTAGATGATGTCATCAGTGATGTCATGTGAGATGTCATCAGTGATGTCATTTGAGATGTCATCAGTGATGTCATCAGTGATGTCACTGACCATGTCATGAATGATGTAATATGTGACATGATCAGCAGTGGATTGCGGGTGCGCGATATATAGTTAGTGCAACTAACTATATATGGAATTTCAATGGTTTTGTGTGAGTAAAATAAGGTTTTTTAAATGCTAATTCCTAACTATATATGGTCTATAACCTATGGTTTTTTCAGTGAATTTTCAAGGTTTTGTAAATGCTAATTCCTAACTATATATGGTCTATAACCTATGGTTTTTTCAGTGAATATATATATATATAACACTCAAAATCCTCTTACTTCAAAAAGGACAACCGCACTCTGGGGGTGGCGAATTTCAAAGCGGTCTTTTTAATTTTAATGAAAAGCAAACAAACGCGTTTAGGCGTAAGCCTTTGTCAGTGTTAATGACACTTGACACATGACCCAACTTACAGCTCCATGGTGGGAGTAAACCTAGACAAGGGACTTCCCCAAATGTCGATTATCGACGCCATCTTGTAGAAGATAAGGTCAAGTACACATTATATGTATATGCACACCGTGCAAGACAATAGTACCGTGAATCGGTACAAATACAAGAAAAGTATGGCCATAAATAGATATATTTACAAACTGTAACAAAATCAAGCCGTGGATCGGCATGGGTCTCTTAACAGTCATTCTACCCCACTGGAAGCCATATATGAGTCAGCGAGATATTGTATATAAAGCTAGTACATAAAAATACAGAAAAATGGTCATCAAATTGCATATATATTCTATACATCATAAACTCCAAGGAGCAAACGAAAGGTAACAATCTAATATCATATTATACCCTACAGGTGGGTTAATCAGTGGACCAACGCAACAGTCCCACCCATGAGAATGGAGGAAAAAGAAAAAGAAATGGAAATAATAACCAAATATATACATGCTAATGATGAAAACAAAATGTGTGTGATAATTGCATAAAATCATCGTGAAACATCCAATAAGACCCCGCCATGAGTTCACTATGCAGACTAATCCTATACAATAAACAGCCGTACCCCAGTATCACCTGTTGTAATTCATTTTCCTAGGTGGACGGTCATTTCCTCCCCGCTGTTCAGACCCCCAGGATGTTTAGTGGCTAAATCAATGATGTATCTCGATTTCAGCCGTCTGAGTCGTATTAACCTGTCACCACCTCTAGCATTGCTAGGTATAGAGTCCAACCCAAAATATTGCAGTTTGCTACGATCTTTATTGTGATGTCCGCAAAGTGCCGGGCTACAGGATAGGAAGGATCTACCTTGTCGATAGCCCGGAGTTGTTCCAACACCCTCATTTTCAGTTGATTGATGGTGCTCCCGATGTAGCGGAGGCCACATGGGCACACCAAACACTACACTGCATACACAGTACTGCATGTAATGAATTTCTGTATTTTCATAGATCTTCCTGTATCTTGGTTGTCATAATGGAGAACTCTCCTACTGGCCGCAGAGGCTTTGCAGCGGCCGCACGGGTAGAACCCACTCATTTCCATGAGTGTATTGGATTTGACAGTGGGTCTTTCTAAATGGCTTCGTACCAGCATATCCCCTAATGACCTACCTTTACTGAAGGTCACCAGAGGGTGTGGAGGCAGATCCTCCCTCAATACACTATCTGTGCGCAGGATGTGCCAGTTTGTTCGCATCATGGCCCTGAGGTGGTTAGCTCCCGAGGAGTAGGGTGTAACCATCCTAAACTTACCCTCTTCAATTGTGTTAGTACTAGCAGGTTTTTCTTTCTCTTTAAGCAATTCTACCCTAGGGATTCTCCTCACTCGCCTGAGTGTGTTCTGCAGTAGTGTGTCATCGTAACCTCTAAGTCGGAAGCGTGCCAGGCATATATATATTCGTTCCACCACTCCCACCGTCCCCTCGAGCCCGGGACTCCACATGAAAAGAAACGAGAGCCGACCCAAACGTGCAGGTGAGATATTTATTTTAGTTTTTCAGCAGCCTGCCCGCATACCGTTTCAGCCTACAAAGAGGCCTTGGTCACATAACGCCTAATGAGAAGCAAAAAACATTTAAAGTGCAAAGTGCAAGAGAGCCAACACGTGATTGGTTCTCACTAAAACCAGCAGCATGGGCACTGAAAAAATACTTACAGGTTCACAGATGTATTTAAAAACCCAATATTTATAAGTAAAAAATATCACAATAAAACCACTTATTATTAAAAAAAGGCTTATAAGCATTTAAAAAAAACTAAACAATTGGAAGTATTAATGAATAAATTCATTTTTTAAAAACATTTCCTATATGTGCAAATGTTATGCAGATGTGCAAAATAGAGCAAATACAAGAATAGAAACCTAGTGGGTTAATATGTCCTACCAGTGCCCCAAATCCAAGGTATTTTGGGCGACTGCGCCTGTCTGGTACTTTAGTGTAAACAAAGTGATTTAGTGCAGAAATGTGCAAATTTAATAAAAACGTGAAAAAAGAAATTCTTTTGAAATAAGACATGTAAACAGGTATATTAAAAACAATGTGATCTGCGGGAGAAATGAGGGAGCACCATTGCCCATCCCAATGTCAGGAGGTTATCAAACAATGGGGAATTTCCAGTTACATTCAGCTCACAATGGTGCTTCTGTGCTAGGGATTTAAACTAGAGACAAGTATAAAAATCTTCACTAGAGTTCAGGCCTAGAGGGGTCTTGCAGTCTAATTCCACAATGTACCTAGTTTCTAGTGCGCGTAAGATGGCCTCACGGTTTCCTCCCCTTCTAAGGGGGGAAACAGCATCTATAACAAAGTACTTTAACAGCTGACTTTTATTTTCATAATGTTCTTTGAAATGACGTGCAACGGGATAAGCGGCATCACTAGTGTTGATTGCCCTGATGTTGTGGAGTATCCGTTTGTGGACCTGCAATTTTGTACTACCAACATATTGCAGGCCACACTGACACTCCAGCACATAAACCGCGAATTCAGTCTTGCACGTCAGCTGTCTGTGGATGAATCGTGGAGTGTCAGAAAAAGGAATGTTGTACTCAGTTCTGCTAACCACATGTTTACAGGCTTTACAAATAGAGCATTTCCTGAAGCCCTTACTGGCCTGCAACCATGTTGTGTTGGCAACAACCTCAGACTCGACTTGACCAGAGCATCGCTCACTGAGCGTGCTTTCCTGAAAGAGATTTCAGGCTTGACTGTCATCAGGTCCCCAATGACAGGGTCATTGCGCACTAGGCTCCAGTTTTTATTGATGATCTTATGGAGAGCTTGATGCTGTCTATTATATGTCAATATGAGTCTAGCTGGCTGGATGGTTGTGTTGGGGTCTGCTGCCGGAGTTTTATATAGCAGGGCCTCTTTCCTAGGGATGAGGTTGGCCTTCCTGATAGCAGTGTCTACTACTGTAGCAGTATATCCTCTAGCTAAAAACCATGCTTTGCTGGCCTCCTGAGCTTGCTGGCATTCAAAATCAGTGCTGCAAATGCGTCTGATATGCAGCATCTCCCCGTAAGGGATACTGCATATCAGATGAGCTGGGTGATGGCTCTTGGCATGCAGCACTGTGTTGCCTGCCGTAGGTTTCCTGTAAAGTACTGTCTCTAGTTTGTTATTTTTAGCAACAATTTCTACATCTAAAAACACAGAAATGTTCCTGGCTAATGTTGGATGTAAAAACAAGGTTCAGTGCATTGATGTTGATCAAGTCAATAAAATCCAAAGCCTGCTGTTTTGTACCTCGCCATATTAAAAATATGTCATCAATATATCGGTACCAATGCACCACATGTTCAACAAAAATATCGTGATAGGTACCACGGAGGACCTGCTCCTCCCAGTAGCCCATATGTATGTATGTATGTATTTAATGCTTGTTAAGCGCGGCTGTCACCCAGAGGGTATCCTGGCGCTGAGATCAATTCAACCATCCGGTGTATGCTTTAGACTACTCTTGGAAATAGATGTGTTTTGAGATCCCTTTTAAAAGAAACCAGATCTTGTCTACTCCTCAGCGTCAGAGGTGGAGTGTTCCATATTGTGGCGGCTGCAAAGCTGAAAGCGCAGCCACCCATTCTCACTCTGTTTATCCTAGGAATTCTCACTAGGAATGCCGAGGCGGATCTCAAAGGTCTGGCAGCTTGGTACCAAGAGAAAAGATTTTGCAGTGGTATTGGTCCTTGTCCATGCAGAGCTCCAAAAACCAGGCATAAAGCCTTATAGGTGATCCTCTGCTGGACCGGTAGCCAATGAAGATCATCCAGAGCTCCAGAAGAAGAAGCCGAGCGCGGGAGGGACAGAGCTAATTTAGCCGCCATATTTTGGATCCTCTGTAACTTGAGAATCAGGGTCTTTGGAGCTCCCAGAAGTAGTGCGTTACAGTAGTCTAACCTACTGAGAATAGAACTACGCACTACCTCTGCTCTAGCTTCCCGAGGAAGGAGTGGTAATATCTTCCGAAGAGCATGGAGCAGACCCATACAAGTCCCTACAGTCCTGTTCACCGAGGCATCAAGTTGTAAATTTGGTTCGAACACAACTCCCAGATTGCGAGCCGATTCTGCGGCCTCCACCGAACCCGGTATAGAAGTAGGCCAAAAATATTCCGGCAGAGCACGAGGGAGTCGGTCTAGGGAGCAGTGCAGTATCTCTGTTTTCGACCCATTGAATTGGAGTGAGTTGGCATGCAACCACTCTGCTGTGGCCGACATACAATGGTGAAAAGTGTCCCTCGAAACCACCTCGGTACCCTCAAAAGAAAAAATCAATTGCGTGTCATCGGCATAATTGATGACTTGTATGCCGAATGACTTTATTAGTTGTATCAGGGGTTGGAGGTAAAGATTAAAAAGGATCGGGCTAATCGCAGATCCCTGGGGGACACCTTGGTTCACCTGTCGTATGGCAGAACGAAAAGGTGGTAACGCCACAGCTTGTTGTCTGTTGCCGAGATATGATGTTAACCAGGATAAGGCCAGGCCGGTTATTCCCGCATTTCGAAGACGGCCCAGTAGGACCTCATGGTTCACCGTGTCGAACGCGGCCGACATGTCAAGCAGCACTAAAAATGCTGACTTGCCCCTGTCGACACGCGTTCGCAGATCGTTCAACACGGTGACCAGTGCAGTCTCAGTACCATGGGCCGGTCTGAAGCCAAATTGGGCTGCAACCAGGCAGAAGTTGGTTTCCAGGAAGTTGGCCAAGGCTCTCGTAACCCAATTCTCCATGATTTTTATCGCAAATGGTAGGAGCGAAATAGGCCTGTAATTGGCTGAGCAGAGAGGGTCCAAGGTAGCCTTTTTTAACAAAGGTGTTACTATTGCCAACTTCCAACTGTCTGGAACTGATGCTGTAGCCAACGATTGGCAGCAGATTGAATGTAGCGGGGGAAACAACTCGTCTTGGAAGGCCTTCCAAATCTTATGCGGCATAGGATCTAGGGGGGAACCTGAAGATACGCAATTGGCCAGTGCGCAAAATTCCTCCAGTGAGGGAGCAGGGAAGCTTAGCAACTGGGAGGTCCCCTCCTTGTTCTTACTCTCTTCGGATTCCGGATGACAGGGGGATACCGAAGGAGGAAGCAAAGATGGTGTATGCTGTCTGGAGGCTGCTAGTCCATTCAGAATGTTCCTAATTTTTTCTTCAAAAGTGAGGGCTAAAGAATCGCAGAGTTCCTGAGACGCAGGAGTGGATGGTACAGCGCATGAAGGATTGGATAAGCTTTTAACCAGCTTGAACAAGGTCTGCGATTTATTAGGAGCTTTTGCCAAGGAATCTTCCAAAAACCTTGCTTTAGCGTTCCTTAGCTGGAGCTTATATTCCAGAAGAGTAGCTTTATATGCAGCCCTGTCCCGCTCCATGTACCCTCTCCTCCATGTGCGTTCCGCCTGCTTACAGCGGAGCTTGGACTGGCCAAGTTCCTCAGTAAACCAGGCGTTAGTCCCTCTAGGTCTATCCCTCACTTTCTGTAGAGGGGCCACCTCGTCCAGTGATGTCAAAATTTGCTGACAGAGGGCAGCGTAGCTCTTATCCACACTGTCTTCCATCCTAAAAGTTCCAGACAGCAACATGGGTCGAATTGGCTCCTTTAAACAGGCATAACTGGAAGAAAAGCAGGCCCCCATAGCTACACCCCTGATCTGTTGAAAATACTGGTTGCTGAACATGAAAAAGTTATAGAGCAAACAGTAGGAGATCATGGCTAGCAACATCTTGTTATGCTCAGACATTTGGATAGGTCTACTTCCCAAATAATGTTGAATAGCCCTCAGACCGTCAAGGTGGTGGATGCTACTGTATAAGGATGACACATCCAACGTTATTAGCCAACAATCTGAGTCCCATACTACACAATCTAGTTTCCTCAAAAAGTCACCAGAATCCTGTACATAGGATGGCAAAGCATTGACAAACTCATGGAGGAAAGAATCAATATACATGGTGGTGTTTTCCAAGAGTCAACTGCGTGCAGAGATGATGGGTCTGCCTGGGGGTTTCTCAGAGTTCTCGTGGACTTTGGGAATAAGGTAGAACACGGGAATTACTGGATGTTCATTTTTGAGGAATTTAATTTTGGCTTAGTAATCCCGAGCTTCTCCAAGCCAACAGTTGTGCGTAGAAATCCGCTTGAGCTTCTCCAACAGTAATAACATCACAACGTGTATAACAGTGAGAGTCATTCAACTGAAGGTAAGCCTCCTCCATGTATAGAGAGCGTGGCCATAAAACATTACCCCTTTGTCTGATAGGCGGATTATGATGTTATTATCCGTCTGTAGTTTTTTGACAAATTTTGCATAGCAGTTGTTTTGTGCAGAATATTTGCGCTTTTCTCTCAGTGTTGTTGCATAAAGGTTTTTAATTCCTGTGATGGCCAGTTCATGAAAAATATCGAGGTTATTATGCAACATTAATGGAGTGAAGGTAGATTTGGGTTTAAATTTGGTGTTACCTGGAGTGCTTAAAACCAAATGTTCTTCTGACAAGCCAGAGCTGGGGATTTCATTGCGCAGTGCTTCCACATCCTGAATCAGTTCTACATCATTAACATTAAAGCCAGGTAACAAGTCGGTGGTTGATGTCATATTTGCTTTGGGCTGGAATTTATTACATATGAAATATTTCTGTAGCTTCAATTTACGGGTATATTTAAAAAGAGTGCAGTGCAGTGCTGCCGTTAAGTCAAGTCAAGTCAAGTCAAGTTTAAATTTGTATAGCGCACTGCTCACCCAGAGGGTCTCAAGGCGCTTGAGGGAGGGTGGGAGCTTTACTTATCAAATATCCAAGTTTTTAGTTGTTTTCTGAAGGAGAGGTGGTTCTGTGTGAGGCGGAGGTGGATGGGGAGAGAATTCCAGGTTTTGGCCGCTAAGTAGGAGAAGGATTTTTTCCCCCATGGTGGATCTTTGGATGCGTGGGATTGCGGTGAGGGCTTGATTGGACGATTGAAGTTTGCGGGTGGGGGTGTAAAAGGACAGGCGCGTGTTGAGGTATTCGGGTCCTTGTTCGTAGAGGGCTTTGTGTGCGTGGGTGAGAAGGCGGAACGTTATTCTCTTGTTAACTGGGAGCCAGTGGAGGTCTTTCAGGTGACCTGAAATGTGGACTTGGTGGGGAATGTCAAGGATGAGTCTGGCTGAGGCGTTTTGGATGCGTTGGAGTTTTTTCTGTACTTTGGCTGTGGTTCCGGCGTAAAGGGTGTTTCCGTAGTCCAGTCGACTTGTGACCAGTGCATGGGTGACTGTCTTTCTTGTTTCGGTGGGGATCCAGCGGAAGACTTTTTTGAGCATTCGTAGGATATTGAAGCATGATGATGAGACTGCGTTGACCTGTCTGGTCATCGAGAGGGAGGAGTCAAGGATGAAGCCCAGGTTACGTGCGTGGTCCGTTGGTATGGGTGCAGTTCCCAGGGCCAGTGGCCACCATGAGTCATCCCAGGCGGAGGGGGATGATCCTAAGATGAGGACTTCCGTTTTGTCTGAGTTCAGTTTTAGATGGCTGTTCTTCATCCACTCGGCTACTTCTTTCATCCTTTCGTGTAGGTTGGTTTTGGCGGTGTTTGGGTCTTTGGTGAGGGAGAGGATCAGCTGGGTGTCATCTGCGTAGGAGATAATGTTGAGGTTGTGTTGGCGCGCAATGGATGCGAGGGGACTCATGTATACGTTGAAGAGGGTGGGGCTGAGTGAAGATCCTTGGGGTAGGCCGCAGATGACTTCTGTGGCCTCTGATCTGAAAGGGGGAGGCGGACTCTCTGGGTTCTTCCGGAGAGGAACGAGATTATCCAGTCGAATGCTTTTCCTTGTATTCCGACGTTGCTGAGGCGTTGTATAAGGGTGCTATGACAGACTGTGTCGAAGGCTGCGGAGAGGTCAAGTAGGATGAGGGCAGCTGTTTCTCCGTTGTCCAGTAGGGTTCGAATGTCGTCTGTTGCTGCGATGAGTGCGGTCTCGGTGCTGTGTTTGGCTCGGAAGCCGGACTGTGAAGGGTCGAGGGATTGGTTGGATTCGAGTAAGGCGGCGAGTTGACTGTTGACGGTTTTCTCAATGACTTTGGCACGGAATGGGAGGAGCAAAATGGGGCGTAGTTCTTAAGTTCAGTGGGGTCTGCTGTAGGTTTCTTCAAGAGGGCGCTGAGTTCGGCATGTTTCCAGCTTTCCGGGAAGGTAGCGGAGTTGAGGGAGCAGTTGATGACGTCTCGAAGATGGGGTGCGATAATGGAGTCTGCTTTGTTGAAAATGTGGTGGGGACATGGGTCGGTTGGTGATCCTGAGTGAATGGTGTTCATCAGGCGGATGGTGTCTTCGGTGGTGATTGGGTTCCAGGCGCAAAGCTTGTTGGGGGGGGGTTCAAGTTCGGAGGTGGGTGGGGTGGACTGGTCTCCAAAGCTGTTATGTATGTCAGCGATTTTGTTATGGAAAAACGAGGCTAGAGAGTCGCAGAGGTCTTGGGAGGGAGTGATGTCATTGGTGCCGGCGGTGGGGTTGGTAAACTCTTTGACGATGTTGAATAGTTCTTTGCTGTTGTGGGCGTTGTTATCGAGTCGATCCTTGAATGATGATTTATTGGTGGATCGGATCAATTGGTGGTGTTTGCGGGTGGCGTTCTTGAAGGTGGCCAGGTTGTCAGAGGTTGGGTTTTTTCGCCATGCTTTCTCGAGGGTGCGGCAGATCTTCTTGGATTTCTTAAGGTCATCATTAAACCAGGGGGCTTTTTTGCTGCCTTGCTTGATTTGATGGTTTTTCAAGGGAGCTAATTCGTCAGCGCTGTGGGTGATCCATTGTGTGAGGTTGGTGGCTGCTTGGTTTGGGTCCGATGATTTTGCAGGAGGGTTTTGGTGAAGCGATGTGAAGAGCTGGTCGGAGGTAATATTGTTCCAGTTTCTCCGTGGAATTGGATGTGGGTGGTTGTGGGTCGTAGTGAACGCAGCTGTGGTCCGTCCAATGGAGAGCTGTGGTGTGATTAAAGGAGATGTGCTTGCTGGAGGTGAAGATTGGGTCGAGCGTGTGTCCGGCAAAGTGGGTGGGGGTGTCAACAAGTTGTTTGAGTCCGAGATTGGCGAGGTTGTCCAAGAGGGTGGTGGTGTTGCTGTCGTTGTTCTTTTCCAGGTGGAAGTTGAAGTCTCCCAGAAGAATGTAGTCCTCTGAGGGGAGGGCGTGAGGGCTGATGAAGTCAGTGATGTCTTCGCTGAATTGTGTGCGGGGTCCGGGTGGTCTATAGATGAGGGTGCCTCTGAGTGTGGTCCTAGGGTCGGTGTGGATCTGGAAGTTAAGGTGATCGGCGGTTGTGAGGTTGTCATCGGAGCTGGTTGTGATGTGGATGGTGTTCTTGTGGACGATGGCGATTCCTCCTCCTGTTCGCTTGGTGCCGTCCTTTCGGATGATTTTGTAGTTGTCCGGGATGGCTATGGCGATGTCGGGCGTTGATGAGGTGTTCATCCAGGTTTCTGTAAGGAAGGCGACGTCCGGCGAAGTGGTGTCGAGAGGGTTCCAAAGTTCACTGGCGTGTCTGTGGACAGAGCGGGTGTTGAGCAGGATGCACTTCAGGTGGTTAGTGTTGGAGCTCTGTTTGGAGTATGTGGATTTGCTGTGGGTCTTAGTGCAGTCGAGCTTGCAGGAGTGGCAGGTGAAGGGTCCATGGGTGTGTCCTGGTGCGGCTTGGTAGCAGTTTGGGAGTCGGCCGGGGTTAAGTGCGGAGAGGGTAGCGGCGTTGTACGTTATGCGGGCGGAGTGGATTTTGTGGGGGCCAGGGGATATGGCGCTGGGCGCGGTCCAGGCGCGGACGGGCGTAGACGGGCTTACCTTTGGCGCACCTTCAGTGCGCGTGAACGCTGCGCGCAAAAGCATCTGTCATAAGTGGATAGTGGAGGGGGGTGGGGCGAGGGAGGAGCAGCTGGGAGGCGGGAGCGGGGTGGAGAGCCGGGCTGGGAGGCACAACAACAAACAACAAAATGGCAGCAAGCCAAAAGCGAAACAGGACGAGATTGGGGCACGACCTTATTAAGCGCTATGAACTGGGCAGCACAGTCAGGCAACAATGGTCAGAGCAGGCAAAGCGAGTGATACACAATGGCACAGTAAATAACAAAGCACGGTCTAACAGTAAAGCGCTATTATAACTCAATATTCAGCAGTGCGAGCAAGTCTGGCAGTAAGCGCTACGATGATACAAAATTCAAGCAGAGCGTGATAGATGGCAATCAGCAGTCTGGCAGAAGCGCTACAATACCAGGTGGATGAGCAGGGAGCAGCGAGGGGAGCGACCGCTTCTGAGAAGCTCAGGACGGTCAGGACATAAGAGTGTATGGTGCTGGGAGTTTGTCATTACGAACTCCACAGCACCATAATGGCTACACTGAAGACCGGGAAGTTTGGTATCAAACTTCTCAGCACATTAAACCCACATTGATGCCAGTGTGGGATTTAATGTAAAATGCACAACAGAGGGCATCTTAGAGATGCCCTCTGAAACTCAACCAACTCCTAGTGACCTGACTGAGTGGCTGCTTAGGCTGCCAACACCAGACATGTTTCTGGACCCCTGGGTCGAGAGCTTGATGGTCTCGGGGGCCTGAAACAATGCTCATCCTGGGACGAGGTGCCATGCCTCCACCCCCAGGATGGGCAGGGCTCTTGAAGGGGAAGCTTCAGAGGCATGCCATGCCGCCTTTGTGAGCCTCTCCAGACCATTTGCCGCTTTCAGCAACTGTTCCCCACTGGTTCTACCCCCCCACTTTGGGTGGGAGAACCCGTGGGAAAAACATGTGAGGAAGAGAGGTGTGCCCACCTCGGCGAACTCCACCCCTAAGGTGGGGGATGCGAGGTGAAGCACAACCTTGAGTGCCTGTCATCTTGAGGATGGGGGGACCCAGCCAACCAGGGACAGGCTTCAGCCCCACTCCCACTGGAGGGTGGCAGAATAGAGGATGTACCCACACCAGGGAAAGTACCCATTAGTCCCTGCCCTTTACCTACCTGTAATGCCCCCAAATGTAGTATTTAGGGGCACCCTGAACCTTCCTTCCTCAGATCCAGCAACAACAAGAAAAGAAGAGAAGATGAAGGACGAGAATCCACGCAGAGCTAATAAGAGTACGACGCCCACTGACTTGGCCCCAGCCCTACAGGCCTGTCTCCCCTAGAAACTGCTCCTGCGAAACCCCGTAGTGTCCAGTAGCCAGCAACCTCACAAACCCCGGAGGACCTGTCTTCACTTTCAAGACTATTTCTCCTGTGAACACCAGATGTGTTTAAACTGCAGCTTCTGGTGCCAGCCAGAACCGGCGAATCCAGCCCACTGTGCACCCGCCGGACCTGGCACGAGCTTGAGTGGAAAAACACCACGAGGAGGTCCCCATGGCAATCCTGACCCGAGATCCAGCGATCCCTGACCTGACTCAAGCCTCCAGACGACGCCTGCAGCCTCAATCCAGAGGACCCCCCTACAGCGACCAGAGCTGGTAAGAAAAACTGACTTCCAAAGGTCCCCTGCACTGGACGCCCCACAGCCTAGTGTGCCCAACCCAGCGGTGCCTAACCATCCCTCAACATCCCAACTTACCCCGCGAAGTGGTGGTCGCTCCTCGAAGATCCTCGTCCCCAAGCCTTCAGTGTTTTGTTTGTCCCGGAGAATCTCAATTGAAATCAACAAGGCAACCGACCTCAAAACAGCCCCTGAACCCGGCCGCCCTAGTGCCGCTGAGGGTGCACCTTTGGTCCCCAACTTGCCCTGAGCTAAACCCTAAGAGTTTGCTCCCACAATCCTGTGGGCCGCTTGCCAACCGCCAATAACCGGATCCCCCTATCCTCCATAGGATAACATTGGGCCTCAACAGTGTGCACCCAGCTGTCCTAGTGCCGCTGAGGGTGTAACAACAGTGCATCACTGACCCTGGGGGACCCCAGAGTCTAACCCCAGAACCTTAACTTCCACAGTCAATTACTTACCTGAGAACCGTTAACCTGTTTTCCCTCCAAAGGATAACATGGACACTTTTTCTCTAAAATGTTTTAAGTGTGGAGCCAACCGGAGGGGGGCAGTGGGCACCCTGACCCTGTATTTTCTCAGTCTCTGCAATCTCAGGGTTTCAAAGTGGGTGGATTATACAGTTCCGATGATAGGCGGGATGCTGGAAGGCACTTTTTCTCCAAAATGTTTTAAGTGTGGAGTTTTGAAACCTCAAAATAGTCTTAATTGCACTAATAAGCAAAACGTGTTTACTTACCTGTTTCTAGGGAATGTCCCAGTGCTGAATCTAGGTATCCAGCTTTGAGTTAGAAAAGTAACGTGAAAAGTAACTTACCTGCAATTTATTGTAGAAGACCATTCATTTCAATGTGCTGCTCCAAAAAGTTTCAAAGTGTGGAGTTTTGAAAACTGAAAATATTCTTTAAAGATCATGTGAATAACCAAAACGTGAGTGAGTGAGTGAGTGATGGTATTTCTAAAGCGCACTTATGCCGAGGTGCTTGGCGCTGTGCAGGGTAACTGAGATTGCGCTGTCCAGTGTCCTATTGTGTAAAAAGCCAAGTCTTGACCTCCTTCCTGAACCTCCTGTGTTCAACAATTTGTCTTAGCTGCTGAGGTAATGTATTCCAGAGCCTCGAGGCTAGATGGGAGAAGCCCTTCCCGCCCCATCGTTGTTTTTTGATCTTAGAGACCATAGCCAGCCCTTCCGAGGCAGATCTCAGGGGTCGGGTTGGCAGGTACCTCATGACTAGATGTTGAAGATCTGAGGCTCCTACACCAGCCAGGGCTTTATGCACCAGACAAAGCGCTTTGAAGTCTATCCGCCTATGGACGGGGAGCCAATGTAGCTGCCTGATTGCCTGTGAGGTGGAATGGTATTTAGGTAGGTGAAGGAGCATCCTGGCTCCTGCATTCTGGATTAATTGCATCTTGGCCAGTCCAGCACACCCTGCTCCTAAATAGAGGGCATTTCCATAGTCTAGCCTGGAAAGAATGGTGGCGATGATAACCGTTTTCCTGAGATGGTAAGGAATAAACGGCAGGATCTTTCTCAGCCCCTTAAGCATGAAAAAACAGGCAGAAACCACCTGATTCACCTGGGGCTTCCATGACAGATCTTTATCAAAGATAAACCCCAGGATTCTTGCTTTAGTCACTGACACCGGACAGATTCCTGCCGATATGGGCCACCAATTTTGATTCCAGATAGACTCTTTCTGTCCAAACTCTTGGACTTCCGTCTTTTCAGTGTTTAATTTTAAGAAATTTGAGTTCATCCATTGCATGACTTGGGACATACAGCCAGCGAAGTCAGCAGCCATGGATTCCACAGAATGGGGCACGGAGGCGATCAGCTGAGTGTCATCAGCGTATGACACCAGCTTAAAGCCCAGATTCTTTATTAGCTTGGCCAGGGGGGATACATAGATGTTAAACAGGGTGGGCGATAACGCTGAACCCTGGGGGACACCACCTGGGAGGAAAAATTTGTCTGACTGAAGTCCGTTCCAGAAGATGGTTTGTTCCCTATCAGACAAGAAGGAAGAGAGGAGATCAAACGCTTGACCATTGACACCGATATCCTGCAGCCGTTGGATGAGTACCTCGTGATTTACGGTGTCAAAGGCCGCCGTGAGATCCAGCAGAACCAAAGTGACCCTGTCTCCCTCATCCATCCCCTTCCGTATTTCTTCAGCTGCCATCAGTAGAGCGGTTTCTGTGGAATAATTCGCACGGAAGCCATGCTGGGTGCTGTCGAGAATATGCCATGTCTCCAGATAGAAAGATAACTCTCTGTTCATGGCTGTCTCCACTAGCTTAGCAGGCAGCGGCAGGCAGGAGATTGGACGATAGCTTTTCTCATCAGAGGGGTCTAACTTTGGCTTCTTAAGCAGTGGCCGTATACAAGCCTTTTTCCAGGCTAGTGGAAAGATTCCAGAGTTCAAATCCTGATTCAATACCGGCAGTAGTAAACCGCTTATCTCTGCCGGTGCCAAGTGGAGTACAAAAGGTGGACAAGGGTCCAAAGTAGAGCCTGACTTAGTAGCCAGCAGTAGATCAGTCAGCGCGTTCACATCCACAGGGGAGAACATTGACAGGACATTTTGTACTTTACAGGTACCATTGTGCCTGCTCAGCTCGTCCTGTGAAATTTCCGCTGCTCTAGCCAGATCATTATAGACGGATTGGACCTTGTTCTGGAAATAGGACGCCATCTTGTCCATAAATAATTGATCTGGTGTAAAGCTCACACCGCGGGGCAGCTCAGTAGAGAGTTGACGGTGGAGAATAGTTCTCTGCTAGAGTAGGCGGCATCTTGAATCTTCCTAGAATAATAAGAGGTTTTGGCCTGAATGATTAGCTTCTTGTAGTCCTCTAGTGCCGCACAGTACATTTTCTTCTGGGCAGGATCATAGTTTACTCTCCATACCCGCTCTTGCTGTCTGCATTTAATTTTAGCGGTTTTTAAAATCGGGTGAATACCACGGGGCAGACACCCGTTTTTGCCTCACTCTAAAAACCTTCTCCGGTGCTACCAGGTTGGCGGTATTTAGAAGGCTGGCTTGGAGAGCCATAGCCGCCTGGTTTGCATCTGGGCAGGTCACTACTCTATCCTCAAGAGCACCCAATAGGTCCAACCTGGTGACTAATTTCCAGGCCCGATATTTCCTAGGGGGGACCTAAGTTCCCTTCTATGAGGGGAAGTGATGAGCGAAATGGTAAAAAACACGACAAAGTGATCAGACCATGGCACTGGTGTTACCTTGTTTATTGCGGCATAGGGCATGTTGGTGCAAATGCCGTCCAGAGTGTGGCCAGCCTGGTGGGTGGGTTCGTTGACTATTAGTTTGAGATCATGACAAGAGAGAATGTCAAGGAGATTGACCGTCTCTGCATTGTTTGTGTCCTCCAAATGAAAGTTAAAATCTCCCAGAATGGTGTGATAGTCGTGGTCAAGAGAATTTTCAAGGTAGGTGTGGATTGCCGCTAAAAAGTAGGCTCTCGGGCCAGGGGGCCTATAAATTAGTAGGCCAGAGAATGAGGAGGTATTAGCTAACTTAAGAGTAAAGCTAATTGCCTCTGCACCCTCAAGGATATGGGGAGAAGCCTGCAGCGTGTGGGCAGATCTATAGATTATGGCTAGGCCACCTCCTCTGCCATCGGCTCGGTTGATGTTTGCAACTGTGTAGCCTGAGGGCACGGCGATATTCCAATCTGGGGCGCTCCTGTCATTAGCCCAAGTCTCTGTGAGAAATAATACATCCGGGTCTTCTGTCTGTATTAGACACTCAAGTTGGTATTTGTGTTTGACCATCGATCTTATATTGAGTAGCAGGCAGCTGATTGCCCTGTTATTCTCCCTCACTGACTTAGTGTAGCCCATTGGATTGTTCGGAAAGGGAGAATCCCCGCAGTTTCGCAGCATGGTGTTTGGCCTCTGCCAAGGTTCTCCATTCCGAGCAATATCGCTACCAGACCCTGTCAGCTTGTCGCTTACCTGACAGTTACACATCCCTGTGTTAATTTTTATGAGGCAGTCTTTGGTGTAAGTTGTTGTAGAGGGGGGACCAGGGGATAAGGCGCAAGGCGCAATCCGGGCGCTGACGGGCACAGAGGGGCTTGCCTTTGGCGCGCCTTTGGCGCGCCCGCTGTGCCCGCCCACTGCGCGGTCGGTGCATCACTGCTTATGTACAGGCTGGGGGAGGAGCTGAAAGGCGAGTCCAGGAACTGGAACGCTACTCTTCAGGCGGGTCGGTGAAAGAAGCCGAGCCCCGCGTTAGCCATTCCAGTCCGGTTCGAGCCTGGTATATGAATGAGTGGGGAGCCTTAAAATGCAGCAGTCTGCTAAAACGGTAGGCGCAACGAAAGAAAAACAAATTATGCTTTAAAAACAGAGGGCAGTTAAGTCAGCAGCAGCCCCGGTTACCTTACGTAATTACTTACCTGTTTCTAAGGAATGTCCCAGTTCTGAATCTAGGTATCCAGCACTGAGTTAGAAAAGTAACGTAAAAAGTAACTTACCTGCAATTTACTGAAAAAGCCTATTCATTTCAATGTACTGTATTTGCTAAGTGTTAGATACTACTGCTCCCCTGTAAATCAAACAAAGTACAATTTCTACTGCATACTTGAACTGTGTTCATACAAGTAAATTATTACTGCAAAGTATTTTTATACTTACCTGTGCCAGGCTTGCTTGGTTCTAGAAATAAAACAACAGTATATTTTTTTATACAAAAACAATTGGCCTCGAGTTCAGTTCTTGAGTGTGTGAATTCATTTTCTGACTGAGTGTGTACATCAAATGCTTAACACTGTCCTCTGATACTGCCTTACTGCTCGACCAAGCTACCACTTTAGAGAGTAAGGTTCTATCTAACTTTAACCTCTGCCTATCTCTGGAGACCCTTGGACTCTATACACACTACACCTCACTTTGGTGCAGTATACAGAGCCAGTTTCTTACACTACCTCACTATGGGCCAGATGTAGGTAATCTCGATTAACCTACTCTTAAATACCGAATCATACAGATTCGGTATTTAAGAATTGGTAAATGGGATGTAGGTAATTTGTATTTTAAAGTAAGTGTCGGTAATTACCGAATCGGTATTTACCGATTCGGTAATTGCCATTCATTCCTATGGGCCTGGAGGCCCATAGGAATGAATGCCAATTACCGAATCGGTAAATACTCATTCGGTAAAAGGGGGAAACATTGAAGGGTGGCAGGGTGTCACTTTGACAACCTGTTGCACCCCTTAATTGTGTATGTGTGCACCTGTTGCAGACATATATGCTTAACTCCATCTTGCTTGAAATTGATTTAACATCTGTAATGAATAAGCTGCCTCCGGGGAGAGGGTGTGAGACCTTTATTGATTTCACCTTTGTATCTATTCCCTTTTACTCTCTGGTTACCGATTTTTCTGTGCAGGCGAGTGAATGTAGTGACCACAACCCCATTTGTGTCTTAACAGGCTAGACCCGAACACACGGACACACCAAGGTGGGCGGAGGGGCTGGTGTCCCCCTTAAAGAGGTGGAAGCGGGAAGGAGCGTAAAGTGAGGGTGTATTGTCCCAGAGCTACTCCACGAGTCCCTTTTAACTCGGTGTCGCAGCGAGTTAGCCACCTGCCTCGACGATGAGGCAAGTGCTCTGGACATCATGGGTGCATTTGGATCCATGTCTACTGTCATAAGGAAGTTTCTACGGGGCCCGTTAGCAACCAGGTCCATGATGGTTTGACTCGGCGTGCTCCCAGGCTTCCAGGAACCTGAGACATGCCTTGGGTGTTAAACCCGGAGACCGGGTGGCGGTCAAAGGCCTACGAAGAGGATATAAGACTGCTCTAGCAACTCGCGAGTCTGTCCTGAAGGAGGAGGCCTGGATCGATTTAGTGGAGGCCGGTACACTGCGTAATAGCTCAAAGTTCTGGGGCAGTATTAATAGCCCATTTCTATCTGGAAATAATGCTAACTTACTGGATGCCCAAATCACAGAGGACGATTGGGTACATCATTTCGAGGGTATCTACCAGTCGGATACCCCTCCAATTGAGGGGCAGGAAAGGGTGGAAGGCAAGTCGGAACTTATTTTCACCACGCAAAAGGTGAGTGCCGGTAGTCTGGGTCTATCTAAAAACAAGGCCCCTGTGCCAGATGGGATCCCACCAGATCTCTACATCGCCCACTTAAAAACCTGGGTGCCTGTCCTCACAGCTGTCATCAATACTGCAGTCCAGATTGGCCGCACAGATTCTTGGGCTTTATCGATTATAGTACCAGCATTTAAAAAGGGATAACGGGACAGTACCTACTGTTATAGGCCCATTTCTCTGCTGGACTCTGTGGTGAAGGTTGTCGGCCACATGGTACTTGACACACTTGCATCATGGGTTGATGAAAACAACTTTTTATCCGATATCCAAAACGGCATTCGCCCAGGTCGTTCCACTGTGGAACAGTGTTTAAACCTGCACATGGTTCTGAACAAATACACTGTGGCTCGTTCCAGCCCCATATACCTAGCCTTCATGGACCTGTCCTCAGCATTCAACTGTGTCAATAGGTCCAAGCTGTGGCAGTTGATGTCCTCCATTGGCATTGACAGTAACATCATTTTATTCACTATGTACAAAGTAGGATGATTATGTCCTGGATAGCTGTGGCGCTTCACGTTATTCAGGTGGTAGTTCTGCAGTAATATATTTGTATTGGGTGCCTAGAGTAGGGTTAATCATCCAAATTACCCCAGATATGATCATGGATCATTAGCAATTTCTACAAATCTCTATCACACCAATATAAAATATTGATATACAGTTTGCATGTACAGTTATATCGTAATAATAACAAAATAGATGGTTGCAAAGGTCTTTAATGTGTGGTATCTTGGAATACTTCACGCCAACACTTGTTTCGTCGTACTGGGAATACTCATGACTTCTTCAGGGCTTGCAAATATCGAAGATTGTCAATAAGCCTTCTGACTGGTTATAATTCCGTCCCAGCCTTATGGTGGCTGGGTATAAGATGTAGTGTATTCGTCAGTACTGAATATCAAACGGAAGCCTCCTTATCTGTGTATGTCGCTGCTTGTTGACAATAGGTTAAGAGCAGGAAGCATCAGTAAATGCCATCCCAGATCGACAATTATGTCCGAATGAACGATGCTTATGATTTTCGCACCGTAAGAGGTCCACTCGCCATATCCGCCTTTTATTTCATTTTATTCACCGTAATTAAACTGCGGTTGTCCGCTATTCAAAGGACCTGAAAGTGACCAGTCAGCTTGACATCAAGAGAGGGGTGCATCAGGGGTGCATTTTAGCACCCTTTCTTTTTAACCTATCTATCAATTGCTTAGAGAAAGCCCTTTTGGCCACAAATGCGGATTGTCCCCAGGTAGGCAAGCATAGCCTGCCAGTCCTATACGCGGACAACGCAATCCTCTTGGCAAGGACAGCTAGGGGCCTACAACTTCTTCTGAATTCTTTTGCCCTTTTTATGGAGGACTTGGATCTGTTGTTTCATCATGCCAAGTCGTTCATTATGCAGGTGGGACCTCGTAAAGCTAAGCAGTTCACGATTAAACTCTGACTTTCATCAATACCGAAGACCAATGTTTTCTCCTATTTGGGAGTTTGACGATTCCTTGAGTTGGTGCCCTTTGCTTACTTGGAAGAAAGGGGATCTAGTGAAAGCTTTTGCAGCTGTTTTTAACTTTACCAGCAGAGGGGAAGGGAAGCCAATGGGGCTCTTTTGAAGACATATGAAGACAAATATATCTCAAAGGTTAGTTATGGGAGTGAGATTTTGGGCCACATTGGGGTAGGAGCAGTGCAAAGTACTGGAAACTCTTTCCTCCAAATGGCGCTTTCTGTCCCACAAAGCACTTTGTTTTATGTCGTGCACAAAGAGTTGAGAATGCCTTTCCTCTAAAATGTACTGGCTTTCCGTCCCCTGGTTTTGTGGCTTAATATTTGGGTTAAGCAAGAAAATACACTTCGCAAAGACATCCTACGGGAATGCCTTTCACTTGACTGTGTCTCACGCATCCGATAGCTCCAGTATATAAGAGTTGGCCTCTCCAGGGTAGGTAGGAACTATTCGCTAACCCTGAGCGCAGATGTAAGAGTGACTTTTCTCTGGTCAAAGAGTGTTTTTTAGGAATAAGCCACTGTGATAGAGAGGGAAATGAGCTGTGTAAGCCTAGTGTGCGTATGTACATCGTGTTAAAAACCGTACCAACCAGCGAACCTTATCTTCTAGGGCTTAAAAGCATCCATAATCATTTTCAATGACCCGGTTTTGGCTCAACCTCTTCCATTACCTCTTAGGACACGCTTGTGGCTCCCACAGAGGCCTGTGCCTCATGCCTGCGGCTGCAACAGTGAGGCTCGTCAGGACATGATGCACTTTATAATGTTTTGTAGTTTTTATGCTGTCCCAAGAAAGTTATTTATTATTCCCATTCTCAAAAAAACAGGTTTTAGGAGGGTGAGACCAGCCCTTATCTTTTTACAACTGCTCTCTAATGACACTGTTTTGCATACGCTTTACTTTTTATGGTTCGCTGTTAGACTCAGGTCAAGCAGCGATTAACTTCTGTACTGTAATTCAGGAATTTTTATCTTGTGTTCTGATTAACTTGTACGTATTATATTTGTCAATCTGTAACTTGGAAGTTGTTTTATCATTTTATGTATGACTTTTATGGTTTTCTTTTATAAAACCGAATAAAGTTTGTTGATAATAATCACTAGGGGATTCATTTACGGGGTAGCATGGTATCCCTCACAATAACTCCAGGAGTCACAGTCCACACAATGTACATGCGTTGTTCCCCCTACTTCCAACCTTACATGTATCCCCAATCACCTGCCCAAACCTCTCCCTGCTGATGCCAATGTCGTCCTCCGTCATCCCGCAGACCATATTTTTGGCCCCTTTCAAAGTGCCCCTACAATAAAAATGCTGCAGTTGTAAATACATATCAACTACCATTTGTTGTGTTTCAAACATTTTATTGAATAATAAAATCTAATAAACATAAGCTGATTATTAAAGCAAAACAAAACATCAGTTGCCATACACATAAGAGACAAAAGTTGTACATAAAAATCAACAAACTGTAACACAGCAAAGGTATGTAGAGCACAATTCTTAATTTCTGGCAATGTTTAAAGTTCAACAATAGAAACGTTCATAAAGAAAAGGAAAGAAGGTGGGATACAGTGATTTCATTAATGTAATGCTTCCTACAAATAGAAAAACAAATACTAATTATTTTCCTTAAGCAATAAAGTCTGCACATTAAAATACTAAGAAATATATTGAACAATGAACATTTCATGTGTAATTAGAATTCAATTTGAATATTTTAACCTCTTCAGCATTATTTGACTCATGATTACAACCTGAATGCTTTCTGGAAAGGAACCACCTCATGGGGTTCAAAATCAAATATTTTCCAACAATAGGGTTCAAATGATAAACTTGAATTTCAATTCAATTTATTGATTTAGGCCATTTTGGAGATCAACAATTTTAAATATATACAAAATCCATACGCTTTTGCTAAATTGTCATCTAAACTTTAATTCAATCCACTTTCTGATTAAACACTTCCCATTCCAGCAAGCATCACAGGACCACTTGTTGTTATCTTCCTAATTAGTGATAAGGTTTCGGGTGATTTTGAGGGAGGAGATTATCCCGGTCTGGCTATTACTGTTTAATGGGATCTTAGAAGGTACATCTCGCCTGCCTGACTCTTTGAGTGATGCAGTTATTGCACTGATTTTAAAGCCAGGGAATAACCCAACTCAATGTCAGTCATACCGCCCAATTTCTTTGCTAAATGTTGACTATAAAGTCTTTGCTGGAATTCTGAATACCTGACTTAGCAAATTTGTCGGGCCAAAAATTCACACGGATCAAAAGGGTTTCTTGCCAGGCCGGCAGATGTCCGATTTAATACATACCTTAATTGGGTTGATTGACTTGTCTTCGTCGCAGGGTCTCCCTCAATCAATCATTACTGTTGATGCAGCCAAGGTCTTTGACCGGTTGAACTGACACCTTCTGGATAGGGTTCTTTAGGTCTTTGGTTTTGCAGATTGTTTTAGGGAAGTGTTGAAAGAAATATATAAATCCCCTCGGGCCCAGATTCTGGTTAATGGCAATCTCTCCCTGGTAGTTAAGATAGGGCGTGGAACTAGGCAAGACTGCCAACTTTCCCCCATCTTATTTGATTTATATATAGAGCCGCTAGCTCAGAGCATAAGGCTGAATCAGAAGATTGTCCCTTTTTAAATAAACGGGTTTGTACGAAACTTAGCACTGTATGCTGACAACCTGATTCTTCTATCATCCAATGTCAGCACTACACTTTCAGAGCTTGAAGCTGAAACCCAAACTTTTGGAAGCCTGTCAGGTTATGAGATAAACAATGAGAAAACCGAGGTTATGGCCTGGAACATAACCGATCAGGAGGGGAATTTTGCTAAAGAACTTAGACACTTAGGAGTTATAATATCTCAGGACCCTGCCCTAATCCCCAAGATTAATCTAAATAGAGTTTCAAAAGAGGTCAATGTTCTACTAAAAAGATGGCAGAGAATCCCACTTTCATTGTATGGGCAAGTTAATCTCATCAAGATGTGTGTCCTCCCAAAATGCGCTTACCTTTTTAACAACGTTCCTTTAGAATTCGGAAAATATAATATTCTTAAAATCCAGGGCAAGATATCTTCCTTTATCTGGGCAAGTAACTTCACTGTATCAGTCCCTAAAGATTATCTGGTGTTATATTAAAATTCAGGAATATTTTATTTACTTTGGAAAAAAGAATTTGGTTAGTTCATCACAACTTTTTGGCTGGGAGTTGCTACATTTTTATAACCAAAGGATGAAAGTGATTTAACTGTGTTGAACAGTAGGCTGTAACTCTTTCTCCAACATTGCTGTTGGTGCCTACATTTTCAGATCATAGGAGTACCATGGCGCGGAAGGCACAGACAGATGGTTAGTCTTCAATCTAAAAGGCCCTACTTGACAAACTGTCTGGTAACAATGTGCGAGATGATTAGCCTTAAGTGGCTCAAGATTTTCTCTAATCAGAAGTGGCTCTCACTTCAGAAAAGGTTGAAGACCCCTGTTGTAAACACTTAATATCCCCAAAATCAAATAATTGATGAATGCAAAACAGCAGGCAGGCCAGTGAGGAGTAAATAAACAAAGACCACATCACTTGCTGCTGAGACTCCTCCTTTTATTGGCCCATTGGTGAGCGCTGGCTCAATGCAAGGACGAGGTAGCATTCACTGGCATTTTTATGAAAAGTGCAGGCTTGTTACAAAACTGGCGATTTATTTTTGCACATCGCTATAACCTGGAGGGTCTGAATGATAATGCTCCCGAATATAATCACGCCCTGTGGAAAACAGTGGCCTAAACTCCGCCGGCAAACACAAGCTATTCAGGATAGATGTGTTGCAGCAAAGTTTGTACTATGTTGTGACTTGGACACAGCCAATTGCTTTGGTCAGGCGATTGACATGAGTGTGGAACTTCGGTGCATTGCCTGGATTAGGTCTATATGCTTCTCTAAAGATAAACCCGAGCATCGTTAATGGACAAGCTATTCGATGGCTCTCACCTTTTAAGAAAGCGGACTAGGCCCCAGACAGATTCCTTGGGTCTGTCTGCCTCCGCCACGCAATTTCAACACAAATCTCGTCCCCTTTTGGCTACAGTAGAGTTTTGCAACTCTGCCAGCGCCAGACCCTGCTGCAAACCCAACAGGTCTCTTAGTTCTTTCATGGCCATAGCACACAAAGGCAACAGCCAGGACATCATGCCACTGAGAGACCTGCCTCTACAACTGGTGCAGCTGCAAAAACATCTTTGTGTCCTTCCAGACACTGACTCACTCTATTATAGGCAATATCCAATATTTTCTGTAGTGAATTAGATTGTGCCATTGGAAGGCACCTCTCCCTATTCCACCCAGACTTAACAGTGGCGACGGATGTATTACTTCTGGGATGGGAAGGCCATATGGGAGACAGAGATTAGAAAACCCTCGTCACCGGCAGAGACCCAACTCCACATCAAGCTGTTGGAGTTGCGAGCATTTCACTTGGTGGTGAAGGTCTTCCGGCCCACCATCACAGGAGGGCTGGTGCAGCTTCTCACAGACAAGACAGTCAATGACAGTGGTCTCATCAGGAAGAGTCACACTTGAACTTGTTTGACAGCGAGCCGAGGATTCACTGGCTCCCAGGTACGCTGCCCCGAGATACAGAAGAATCCTTACTGGGTTGTATTGAATATAGTTAGGTTGTCCTGTTTTCAGTTTCTATTTTTGGTAAATTCTGGTGGTGTTTTTTCAGTGTTTTCAATATCTTAAAAAACAGTTGTTATCAGTGGTTACACATTTTCACGCCACTAAAAACAACAGAAAAAGTGTTTTTCCGGTGTTTATGGAATGTTTTGCTTTTATCATTGCTTGCTTTCTGCGCTGAAAGAACATGGTGTATAGACAGTGTACGTATAGTGTATATGAGGCCCAAAGAGATTTTTGCAAATTAATCTTATTGTAGTACACCATACAATACTTCTTCAGTGAGTCTTTGGTCATGTGCGCTCGTGCTTGACTTCCCATGTAAACTTCTGTGAAAAGGCCCTCTCAGCATTCCTAGCCCCTTGGGCTGAGTACCGTCAGCTAAGGGACATAGTTGGGATGACTCTTTCTTTGATGCCACATAATGCACAAAATGATCAATATTTGCGTTTTAGTCCCTGTGCATTAGAAACCAGTGCACCAGAATGGACTAAAAAGTCAATAGCATCCCTCATTAACTCTGAAGATTGTAAAGATGCTTTCAGCATACCATCTAACAAGTGGCAAGGATCTCCTACAGGGAATCAATTCAGCTCGGGTATCAATTTTGACAGGTCATCACTCACAATTTTATATACGTAGCTGAATCACTACAAATACAAACAATATCACTCCAATCTTTGTTGAACTTGGAAAGAACCTTTTTTGCAGAGCATAACAAGTGACACTGCGTTCCATGTTTTCCAAAAGTCTGGTGTCACGTTTTCACCACTATCCCAGATGCTTGGTAATATATATACTTGTCACTATACCTTGCATTTAATGTTTAAAGCCTAAGGTGTTGGCAATTCACCTACTATCAATACTGACCCACTAGAAACTATAGTCTGATGTATTAAGGGTTTTTACCCATTCTCTGTGGGTAAATGTAATGACACATATTAGGAAAGATTTTCATGAAACTAGCCATTTTACCTATCAGTGAAAAAATCAAATGCAGCCAAAATATCAAATGTGAGTTTGATATGTCCTGATTCTCTACAGTTTATAAAATAATTAAACTAAACCTAAAACGTGAAACTAAACCCTGCATCTTCAGACCAAAGGCCATAAAACTGAAAAAAGTAAAAGGAAGAAGAAACAATATTTTAGTGGCATCCTTAAAGAACAAAGCTCAGCAGAATAATGTTAGCCAGTCTTTCTTACTGCTAGCTTGTATAACAAAGTTACATTTTATTGACCCCTTCAGTAAGAACAAAACAACTCTTTCACTTTCTTTTTCCTTTCTTTGAATGGCATTTAGTTTGTGGTTGTGCAGGTGTTTTTTCAGTTTTTATATGTTTTCACCAGTGAGGGCTCTTTTTCTTTCAGTGGGGTTTTATCAGTTATTATAGGTTTAAACCTAAAACCCCACAGCCTAAATATAGTGTGAGAAGCGTTTGGGAGAGACGGTAATCTACCATCCTGATGAGTCCACGGTAATTAACTATAATGGTTGAAACATTGACTAAACAGGGACTATTTCATGTAAATGATGTCTTCTAAGAATCGCCTTTGCTTAACTTCTATTGTACAAAAGCAATTTACAGCCCTGTTTTTGTGTACAAAATGTGGATCGGACTGTTTTATCATCATATCACTTTCATCTTGAGCACTGCGCAGTCATCACTCACCGATTTATATATACCTTTGCTGCTGAGAATACAATTAGAATTTTTGGAAATGAAAAGACCTCATCTGAATTCTAATCATGATAAAAATGGTGAATTAATATCTGCCCAGGGCCTGCATATGGGATACAGACCAGTGAGATAATTTACTCATAGACCTCTGTAGTTGTTCACAGTGCGTATGGGAAGTGCTTCTATGCGTCTACGCTTGTCACTTCTGGAGCAGAATGACGTCGACACTGAGCTGCATGATGTCTCCTACTGCGTGCAGCAGGACTGCTGTTTTAAAGTTTGAGGATCCAGTCTGGCGTGTGGGGAATATTCACACGGTAAGGAATCTGCAGGTAAAGGAGTATCCACCAGAAAGAGCGTTTTCGAAGGCAAGTAACTGGTTTGATACGTTTTCCTGCTGTCGTATATTATCTCATTCTGGGAGGTGAACTCTGCTCGCGGACTTCGCATAGTTCCTAAAAACTCCGCTCCAAGGAGCGTAGCAAGGTTTTTTTCTACGCTCGCGCTCTTCAACGTTATGTGCCGGAGCGGGGAAAATCCACCTCCAAATGAGATTTTTCCTTGCTCGCGCTCGCCATAGTCTAGTAGGCGAGCAAAATCAACCTCTTGGGGTGATTTCTCAAAGAGGGTCATCGGATTTCTCAATGCGAGTGGTCGCGGTAGGTCACAACCACTTGCGTTGAGAAAACTTCCTTCGCATTGACAAAGCTGCCGCTCGAGTAGAAGCAGCTGCACCCTCTTGCGCTGCACATGGTGCCATTCGCGATAATATCTACAGGGCGGGACAAACACCAGGAGATCAAAATCACCACAAACGGCATGATCCTTACGCACTCCGCTGCTCGCTAAACTACGCGTAGACCGCCAGAGTTTTTTTGTCACTGTGTGGAGGAGTTCCTCATTGAGGAACTCCGCATAGGCTGAATCTTATCATGAAAATATAGATATCAGTCATATGTTAAGAAACAAGGGTGAGTAGAAACCTTTTGGGTGGAGTAAAATTTAAGACATTATTATTGTGATTTTTTTGGCAATTATTTGATTTTTGCAATCACTAACACTTCTCTGTGTAAAGTAAAGACCTTGAGAGTTTTGTAACTTTCAGATACTCAAATTGTGGATTCTGTTGCAATTAAAAATATTTCCAGGCCTGAAATTTCTTTGGAGGTTGCATGCGGGCAGCCTAAGTTATCCTGCAAGAGTTACTTGATGAATCCTATTGCAACTACAATATGTGCTCTCTCATGTAAAGTCAGGTTGTTAGAAGCTTTTCTGCAACTCAAGACTTACTTTTCACCTCATGTGGATGCATTTCTCATGTTTAGTGAGATCTCCTTTCTGAGTAAAACGTTTCTGGCTTTCCTCTCCTGTATAAGGCTTTAGTCCAGTGTGAATTCTCGAACGTGAAATGACATTGTATTCAAGACTAAACCTTATCTGACATTCAGAACACACATAAGGCTTTTTTCCCCCGTGTGAGTTCGCTCATGTCAAGTGAGAAGTAATTTGTAACCAAAACTATGCTTGCATTTCAAGCACTCATGAGGTTTTACCCCAGAGTGGGATCTCTCATGAAGCATAACACTGTCTTTCAGATTCAAGCTGTTATGGCATAAGGATTTTCTCCAGTGTGGAGCTTCTCATGGTGAGATAGCGTTTTTCTCTGCAGCTTTTCTGTCATTCAGAGCACTCATAAGGTTTTCATCAGTATGAGTCGCTTATGGTTAGTGAGGCTGTGCCTATCAAATAGGAATTTCGGGCATTCACAGCGTTGGTAATGTTTTTCCCCTGTGTGCGTCTGCTCGTGTAGAGTGAGATTGAGTTTAAAATTGATGCTTTTCTTGCATTTGGAGAACTGAATTATTTTGATGGTGTGTTTTCTTATGGGGCTTCTAACCATCTCTACCTCTGAATCTTTTCTGACATTTAGAGCACTGATTCATTTTTTTCTCCAGTGTGGATTCTCACATGTTCAGTGAGATGAGATTTATAGCTGAAACATTTTTGGCATTCGGAGCACTGATAAGGTTTTTCCCCAGTGTGGATTCTTATATGCTTAGTGAGACTGCTTTTTGCACAGAAACATTTCTGGCATTCAGAGCATTGAAAAGGTTTTTCCCCAGTGTGGGTTCTTATATGATGAGTGAGACTCTTTTTGGAAATTAAAGATTTCTGGCATTCGGAGCACTGATAAGGTTTTTCCCCAGTGTGGATTCTTATATGCTGAGTGAGACTGCTTTTTTGAATAAAACATATCTGGCATTCAGAGCACTGATAAGGTTTTTCCCCAGTGTGAATTCTTATATGCTCAGTGAGACTGCATTTTTGACTGAAACATTTGTGGCATTCAGAGCACTGATAAGGTTTTTCCCCAGTGTGGGTTCTTATATGCTGAGTGAGACTGCTTTTTTCAATGAAACCTTTGTCGCATTCAGTGCACCGATAACGTTTTACCCAAGAGTGGGTCCTTGTATGTTTAGTGAGTCTCATTTTGTCAATGAAACATCTCTGGCATTCGGAGCACTGATAAGGTTTTTCCCCAGTGTGGGTTCTTATATGCAGCGTGAGACTCTTTTTTTCACTGAAACATTTCTGGCATTCAGAGCACTGATGAGGTTTTTCCCCAGTGTGGGTTATTGTATGTCGAGAAAGACTTCTTTTGTCACTGAAACATTTCTGGCATTCAGAGCACCGATAAGGGTTTCCCCCAGTGTGGGTTTTTATATGCTGCGTGAGATGGATTTTTTCACTGAAACATTTTTGGCATTCAGAGCACTGATAAGGTTTTTCCCCAGTGTGGGTTTTTATGTGCTTAGTGAGACTGCTTTTTTCACGGAAACATTTCTGGCATTCAGAGCACTGATAAGGTTTTTCCCCTGTGTGGGTGCTTGTATGCCGAGTGAGATAGATTTTTTCACTGAAACATTTGTGGCATTCAGTGCACTGATAAGGTTCTTCCCCAGTGTGGGTTACTGCATGTCGAGAAAGACTTTGTTTGTCTCTGAAACATTTCTGGCATTCAGAGCACTGATAAGGTTTTTCCCCAGTGTGGGTTATTGCATGTCGAGAAAGACTTTCTTTGTTACCAAACCTTTCCTGGCATTCAGAGCACTGATAGGGTTTTTCCCCAGTGTGGATTCTTGTATGTACAGTGAGTTTGCCTTTGCAACTGAAACATTTCTGGCATTCAGAGCACTGAAAAGGTTTATCGCCAGTGTGGGTTCTTCTATGCTGAGTGAGACTGGATTTTTGACTAAAACATTTCTGGCATTCAGAACACTGGTAAGGTTTATCCCCAGTGTGGGTTTTTATATGCTTAGTGAGATTGGTTTTGTAAATAAAAGATTTCTGGCATTCAGAGCACTGGTAAGGTTTTTCGCCAGAGTGGGTTATTACATGTCGAGAAAGACTTTGTTTGTTACAAAACCTTTCCTGGCATTCAGAGCACTGATAAGGGTTTTCCCCAGAGTGTATTCTCATATGTTCAGTGAAATAAGATTTACGGTTGAAACTTTTTTGGCATTCAGCGCACCGGTAAAGTTTTTCCACAGAGTGGGTTAATGCATGTCGATATAGACTCGGTTTGATACTAAACCTTTTCTGGCATTCAGAGCACTGATAAGGTTTTTCCCCAGTGTGGATTCTCATATGCTCAGTGAGATAAGATTTACGCCTGAAACTTTTTTTGCATATTTTGCACGGAGAGTGGTTTACCCCAGTGTGGATTCTCATATGCTCAGTGAGATAAGATTTACGCCTGAAACTTTTTTGGCATACTTTGCACTGAAAGTGGTTTTCCCCAGTGTGCATTCTGTCAAATTCTGTGAGATAAGATTTATGGCGGTATCTTTTTTGGCACAAGTAACTTTTTTCCCCAACTTCGGTTATTTTGCCTCGATTGAGGCGGGTTTGAACACTGAATTTGCTCTCACAGTCCGTGTTTTATAAGGTGTATTCCTAGAGTTAATATCTCTACATTTAGTTTTCTCTTGCTTATATTCCACGGTAAGAGTGAACCTGATTTTAGAGTCGGGCTTGTTTGGATAATGCTCAGCATTTATCTCTAAAATAAATTGTGTGTAATCTTCTTAACACTTGAATTGAGCAAAATATGTCTGGAAGCAGCCCTGTAACACCTGTTGAAATTGTTCTAGCAGATAATAGTCTTTAGGTTATAGCCTATCCGGCAGCAACCTATTTTGTGACTGAAGTTTTTCTCAAATGTATTTGTATAGGTTCTTAATAATGCAGTAATAAGGTGTTAGTCTGATATTTAATGATTAAACTGATAAGTACCTTTTTGCACTGACGTAATGGCAGTAACTGAGGGCGTTAGAACGTGCACAGTACTATTGTGGATCATTAGTCGCAGAACATTAGTTCCTTTTACCCTTTCTATGTTTGGTGTAAGGTTAAGGTTTGTAGTTCTGAAGACGAGGATTTATTTACATTAGCTATAGCGCAACGGTGCTCCTTTAATCCATTTTTATATTCAACAATTTTACATATCACTCCTGCACAACAGATAATGTTGAGGCGATTTACATAGAATTACAGAACAGTATACAATAAAAAGAAAACAATCTGAGATGGTCATGAACACAATAAAGTGGTGAATTTATAAGGTTTTCGCAAGAGTGAGCAGAGTAGGTCGAGGTGTTATATCCTGAGGCAGATAGTCTCAAACTTGAGTAACTGGTTAAAAACGGTTGTTGAACAAAGGTGCTTTTCCAATCTTTTGGTTGTTAACGTGTCAGATTCGGAGTCTTCTTTCAGTGTCTTTTCTTTGATGGTATTCAGAAGAAACCTTTTAGTGTAACTTTATTTTATGCAGTGTGTGCTTCCTCTCTGGAATTACATGATGCTTTAGATGAACGTTATTCTGTCATGCTCAGGCAATTTGTCTTTCTGATAATATTTCAGATGAGGATGCTGAAGTGGTGTTTCTACATTATTTCTGATGCTGTGTGCACAGATATGGCTTTGCTCTGGGTTAATGAAATGCAAAATTAGAAACTTCACTTACAGGTATAGTACTTTCCTCGCCACACTTAGATTTTTGGAAATTGTTTAAACGTAGAATGCTGGATGTCCTTCAGTTTTTCAAAATAATCCTTCTTATGGCACTGACATTCAGTTGCTTAGTGCTAAATCTTGTTTTCTTCGTCCGTAATTTCAATCACCTATAGTATTAAAATTAAATAGTTAATACATGTACATTTCCAAAAATATAATTTACAAGCCAAATCAATGCAGAATTTTGAAAATGTTGAGCTGTTTTTCAGACAGAGCAGACGATAGAATGGTAGCATGAGAGTACTTGGATGTAGGAGTGAAGATTTGTAGAATTTTCTGAATTTTGTTACGCTCACAAAGGATACATGTAACCTAATGGAGTTGTAACATAGCTCACTTTGCCACTGGATTCAAGCAAGCCGGGCTGAAGACGGCTGAAATGCCAGAAACCGGTCCTCGGAAGCTTATTTCCGGTCCAGGGAAGGCATGGCTTGGCAGTTCGGACTGGACTGTTCCCATGAGGCACAGGGTCAGACTGATTTGCATATAGCCATGTCTGAACTGGGGTGGCAGAGTGGGCTAAAGAACGGTGATGGATTAAACCCAGATCTGTTGACTGGGTGTGAGTGTTTGATTGGTTCAGATGCTCCGTCCATCACCACCCCCTTTTGTACCGGATAGAATCCCAAAGACAGATATTAAAGTCATATGGACTGGCACCAAACTGATATTAAAAAAATGTATACTATTAATTAATTTGTAATGCAGATTTCTGGGATGGGAATGACTCCGCCATGGACAACAGGCGTTTTCCCCTGCCCTGAGTGACCACCTACTTGTATCGGGTATCCTGACTTTTGAGTTTTGGCCTCTGCCTCAAGCAAATCTATTGTGTGCTGCGAGGACTATGCCTAAACCAAGCCCTCAACTATGGTCCAGAGTGTGAATCAAGGGCAATGAAATTAAGGCGTAATTTCATGTGTTCATTTTATTCCACCTGATTATCAGTTGTTAGGTTTTTCTGCACCTGACTTTTACTGGGTGAAGAAAACCAGGACACCATTATTTTCCAGACAGAAACATTAGACTGAAAAGACACATAAGACTCTGGGTGCAGCAGAAGGAGACTTATGCAGTTTTTTTTACTAACTGGGGGAAACACACAATTCTTCCATCAGTTGGTGTTCACAGTCGTTGTCGGCCTGTGATTCGGCCCTGAGTGCAGAGCGTATCGAGTAGAACCGAGGGGCTGAGCCGAGCCAAGGAAGAGTTGACGAGCAAGCGGAGCGGAGCCTGGGACGACTGCCAGGGTTTGTTTTGTGACCGGTTCCTGCTCCCAAAGGTTTTTCCTGCTTCACCCGCGTCCTGTCAAACAAGCGCTTTAAGTTCTACAGATCTGCTGTGGGGGCAGGAACAGCCGCTGCCAGCACCGCAGGGCCAAGGCGCTGCTCATGCGGCGGCTGCTGCAGGGGTCAAAGGAGCCTTGACCTGCGGTGCTGCTGGTGCGGCGGCTGCTGCAGGGCACAGAGGAGCACAGAGGGCACAGAGGAGCCTGGCCTGCCGCCTGATTTAACGTACATACCAAGCATTGAGCAGAGCAGAGCTGAGCGGAGGAGTGGAGGGAAGTGCCTACATCTGCCGTCTGTAGTGGGACTGGCTCAGGATCCCGCTCTTGCTCCTGAACGATTGCCAGCATTCTCCCTTGTACTCTTGTCAGCGATGAATAGCAACGAACAAGCAATGAACAGTGAGTGGTGAGTGACAAGTGGCAAGAGGTGTATGGCGTGTGGCGAGTAGCTAAGATTGATCGGTCCCTAAGTCGCTGAGCCATTGGAGTCTGTAATAAGTCTGTAATACAAAATCTGAGAAATTATGGAAAGAGGAAAGTGACAATAGACTTAGACCCTCTTGAAGCACCCCTCGGCCCCTGAATTACTCTGCATGCCTAGACTACAGCTCTACCCGGTGCCCGGATGTTAATCAATCGGTTAATTAATTAATTAAGTAACCAGCAGTACCGGCAGATTCTGTACGGAGGTGTGCTTTGTGGGTGTTTTCCCTTGGAGGTGTTTGGTGGTGTTTTTGTCCAATCAAAGCACCCTTTGGTCTTGTCACTGGCCCGTTTGATTCTCTGAAAGGAGCAAGACTTCTTCACCTTAGAGGGTGTATTATGAGCTCGGGAAAGGAGCGGCCACCTTTCCCTCCTATCAAAAGAAAAGAAAAATACAACAAACACCAATGTTAGATACGTTTAAAATAAAACAGGCAGGTGGCATATAGTCCTTTAAATCATCTACGGTCCATACATTTGGGAAACTGGGAAAGTCGCCGTCAAAGTTTGATTTTATAAAAGATCCAGCTGGTGCTAAGCTAACATTTCTAACTAACCTATGTGTTCTTCAAACTCCGATTAAACCACTGAGTAGAAAAAATATTATATCCCCTAAGCAAGGAGTAAGTGAACCAGGCCACCCTGAGTCTGAAGCTGAAGTCGAACGAATGTCAAATTGAACTAAGAACCAAGTCAACGAAGGAGGAGCTTCGCGCGCAACCAAGATGGTCGCGTGAACACAGGGCTCCCGGACCATCGCCACCTCCGCCGTTTATCCTGTATCCTATCCTGACTTAGAGGACAGGTTGTTACAGGCACAGCCCTGCTGATCATTTATTTGTTTCCAGATTTCGATTTGGACTCAGGGAGCCGAAGTTACGGGTTTCTGAATCTTTGTTGGCCTGCTCCCTGGTGCCACCCCGGGCTCTGTTTCTCTGCCAGCCGGACAGCAATCGAACAACAACGGATTGCCCGAGTCTCCCTGGCTCGGTCGTCTACTTTCGGTTTCGTTTTTCGCCCTGAGACCTCTCCGACTCTGTCTGGACCCGCCCGTCTTGGTGGCCTTCCACCCAACCATGACTCCGCACTTGCCGACCTGGCCTACTACGGCTCACTGAATGGTGTGAAGTGCCCACTATCTTCTTTGAAACTGTTGCGGGCGCATCGAGTGTAGCCATTTTCACCAGGTCTCAGGCTACCCTTCGGGGCACGATATCTAAGATGGCCACCAAGCCCGAGGGCGAAAAGCGCAAGACCAAGCCGGCTCTCCGTGGGAGTTCCGTGCAGTCGAATGTCATGGACAGATACACTCTCGCCAAAGGCTCTCCTGGGGGACCGACCAAATCCCCGAATAATGTCGGAGAGGATTCCTCGACGGGTGAGGACTTGTCGCTAAAAGACGTCATGGGCGCCATTGCTGGCATGAAGGCCACATTGGGTCAACAATATGAAGCCCTGGCCCACAAGCTGGACACGGTTGCTATCGATGTTACCCTGATCAGGGCAGATCTTGCGAAAACCAACGAGAAGGTCAAATCCCTCGAACTAAAGACATCCAGCCTCGTTACTGACGTCTCCGATTTACAGGCAGAAATCGGCAACCTGCGATCCTCCCATGACTATTTCTCTCGGCGCCTGGAAGACTTCGAAAGCCGTGCACGACGGAACAACGTCCGTCTGGTTGGTGTCCCGGAGAAATCGGGAGCCTCTTCGGTGGACCTGCTGGTGGAGGATCTTGTTTTGAATCACCTCGCGCCCAAAGGCCTCAGTAAGTTCTTTGCGGTAGAACGTGCACATAGGATACCGGGAGGCCCGCCTAAGCAGGGAGCAACCCCACGTCCCATCATTGCTCGGATTTTCCATTTTCGGGACAGGGATGCGATCCTGCAAGCGTCTCGTCAGTCTGGTCCCATTGCTTTTGAAAACTCTACAGTCAGTTTCTACCCAGACTTCACCCAGCAGGTACAGAAGCAAAGACTGGGATTCCAAGGGGTGAAAAGGAGGCTCAGAGACAGGGACATGAAATATGCCATGCTTTTCCCGGCCCGGCTACGTGTGGTGTACAAAGATCGAACATTTTTCTTCTATCGTCCTGGGGCCGCAAGTGACTGGCTTGACACGCTGCCCTCGGGGCAGGAACATTCTGAGCACTTTGGACATTCCGGAGGAGCGGAGGGCGGCCCGGTGGAGCAGGAATAGGGAGCGACACCGGCTCCTGGTTCACCGTATTGACTTTCAGCTGTGGTTTGATGCTATGCAACTGTTGCCAGCAATTGTTTTGTCTTTTCGGGGTGTGGGCGGGGGGCGGGTAAGTCTTCCTCCTCTAGGGTTCTTTTCGTAGATTAGTTGTATGTTGGGGCGACAGGCACACTGCAAGTTGGGGTGGCTTTTGAGTCCTACGCAGGGGTGCAGGGTGGGAGGTATGCTGTTTAGGGTCTTTTTGGGGGTCGGGGGTTGCAGTTTTTGTTTCCCTGTTTTCTTCAAGGCATAGTATTGATGATCTCCTGCTATATAGTGTTGCTTCTGGTGTGGGGTGGGGCTGGGGTTGGATTCTGGGATGGGGGTAGGGGGCTTAAATGGTTGTGTTGGAACGTCAACGGGTTGGGGGACAGGATAAAACGGGGAGTGGTGTTGCAAATGTTGCGATGTTTATCCCCTGATGTGGTGTTGCTTCAGGAGACGCACTTGATTGGCAATACGTGCCACGCAATGAATAGGCGTGGGTATCGTCTCCTGGCACACTCCGGTTTCACCTCTGGTTCTAGGGGGGTGGGCATTCTGGTCCGGAACTCCCTCCCTCTTGCTGTTGACGACATCATCCTTGATGATAGGGGGCGGTATGCTGCCATTGTGGGGCGCTGGGAGGGGAGGGTTATCACCCTGCTCTCCGCCTATGTTCCGCCTGGTCTGCAGACTACTACCTTTGCCGATCTGGGAAGAATACTCCTGGGAGTCCCGGAGGGTCAGCTTGTAGTGGGCGGGGATTTCAACTCTGTAGTGTCGGGGATGTGCGATCGCTACCCTCCCCGGGAAACTGCAAGGTCTCAATCTTGGTTGGGGGACTTCTTAGACACTCTGGGGCTCACTGATTGTTGGCGCCTGCTCCACCCTGGCCATTTGCAATACACTTTCCACTCTGGGGTCCACGGCAGTCTCTCGAGACTGGATTATGTGTTGATGCCCTCCTCACAGGCCTCCTCTATAAGGGAGATAAAACACCTTGCTTGGGGTATATCGGATCACTCCCCATTATGGTTGGTCGTAGACACGAAGCTAGGGACTGGGGGCCAAGTGGCTCCGATTAACCCCTGGTATCTCCGTGATCCCAAGGTTAGGGCAGAACTGATTAAAGCGCTCGATCATTAATTTGCTGAGAATGTGGGCTCCGTATCCTCCTCTGTTTCATTGTGGGAAGCGTACAAAACTGTGATTCGGGTCCAAGCCCTCTCCTTGATTAGCAATGTTAAGAGGGTTAAACAGGAGTAGGTTGTTCGAATCGAGAACGAAATCACTGTCCTCGAGGGGGAATTGGAACCCGAGGTCACCCCGGATAGACTACACCTCCTGGGTCTTAAACAACTTGACTACACGGCACTGGTTACTGATGCGGCGAAAGAAATGAGCAGGGAACAGCAGGGATGTCTGTATGATGTGGGTGACAAAGCAGGGAAGTTGCTCGCTTGGCTGGATAAGAGGGAGCGCGCGAGTCGGGTGGTCCCTGTGATTGTGGATGTGAATGAAGTGAGTCTCACGGACCCCGCGGACATTGTGGAGTGTTTCGCGGACTATTTCCGGGATGTGTACTCCCCTGTGTCCGATAGACCTGAGCATGACTCCCAGTTGCTTCTATGAGACATCTTACTGCCTTGTTTGTCGGACCCTGAAAGGGGGCTCCTCGAGGCGCCACCCACAGTGGAGGAAGTAGCGACTGCCATCCGCTCGGTTCGCTCGGGGAAGGCCACGGGACTAATGGGCCCCCTATTGAGCTCTACAAGCTCCGTCCGGATACGATAGCTCCATATCTACGGTCGATGTTCTTGGAATCGTTGGAGTTGGGTTCCCTTCCTCCTGAGCAAAGATTGGCTTCCATAGTTATGATTCATAAGGATGGTAAGCCACGCGACCGCTGCACCTCCTTCAGGCCCATATCCCTGATCAATGCTGAACCGAAGATCCTGGCTAAATTGCTGGCTAACCGCTTAGTAACTGTCATAGGCGATTTGGTTCACCCGGACCAATCCGGGTTTATACCACACCGCAACACGGCACTGAACCTCCGGCGCCTGCATGGTGCCCTCGCGCGGGCGGGGACGCTACGTGAACCGGCCATTTTGGCGTCTCTAAACGCCACTATGGCGTTTGATAGGCTGGAGTGGCCATATCTTTGGACGGTCCTCTCTAAATTTGGCTTCGGCCCGACCTTCATTAACTGGGTGAAACTGCTCTACACCGACCCCTTAGCACAAGTGGTCGTTAACGGCCGTGTCTCCGCCCCATTTGCTCTCGGCAGAGGGACGCGCCAGGGCTGCCCTTTGTCTCCTCTTTTATTTGCCCTCGCTTTGGAACCATTGGCGGCCTGGTTGAGGTGGGAGCCATCTTTGAAAGGCATTAGATGGACCTCGGAATTTGAGGACCGGGTGTCTCTATATGCGGACGATATCCTGCTGTACCTCACGTCACCTCGTAAATCGTTGATCGTCCTCTTTGAGGTCTTGACATCTTTCCGTAAAAACTCTGGTCTCGTCATCAACTGGTCTAAGTCGTGCGTCTACGTTCTCTCGGGCGATGCTCCTCTCTTGCCCCGTGGCTGTCCTATTTCGGTGGTGCGGGAAGGTTTTAAGTATCTGGGGATCTTTATTACCTTGGACCCAGTACTTCGTTATGAACGCAATTTGCTGCCCCCGCTTCAGCGCCTTCGAGCTGATGTTATCACGTGGGGTAGGCTCCCTCTTTCCCCCTTGGGACGAGCGGCGCTGTTCAAGATGATGTCGCTGCCCCGGTTCCTCTATGCGCTGCAAAACACTCTTGACACGGTGCAGGCTAGCTACTTTCGGGAGGTTGAAAGTCTACAGAGACAATTGATATGGGTTTATTTATTTATTTTTTAAAGAAAAAAAAAAAGAACCAAGTCAACCATTGGGGTCAAATAACGGACCTAGAGATGTTAACTATTTAACTTACTGGTCGTTCACAACAAAAGAACCCAAAATGCATAAATCTAACAATGGGAGATACTCAGCAATTACTACCAACTTAGGCAGCCAATGCCAATAGAAGTGCAAGTAAAAATCAGAAAAGCTAACGGTATAGGGGAACCATCTAATTTGGGCCAAATAAATCAACCAGAGCAAGAGCTCCAAATGAACTAAATGGTGGGGTGAAAATCATAAGGGAAGCCAATACCCCACTGAAATCGGATCTTACTCTGTCTAAAATAAATTCAGCTCAAAAACAGGACCAGCCGAAATGTAATCAAAATAACGGAACTCAAATTAATAAGGATGAATACACCAGCAACCCAGAAACTCTGCAGCGTTGGAGTACTCCGTATCAAAAAGACGTTTTGAATAGTAGTCCACAATTCATTAATTCTTGTGACGAGGGACATGATTTTCAAGGACCACAAAAAGAGGAGTATAAGGACCTTTCATTCATAAATGGGCAACACCATAGCCTAGGTACTTAGGTACCAGGAAGTGGGAACGCGGGAGTAATTTGGGATTTATTCTTCAAAACCTCGCAATTAACTCTGGAAGCTTTAACATATCAGTTCAACACAAAGGAGGTCCAAATAGATCTCTTGAGCGCTACGGCATCATCTGTGTCCGGAACTGGGCAGAAGATAACAAAACAAAATAATCTAATAGTAAGGGCACAATCTCAGCCAATATCTACGTATGCAGAGTGTAGTTGTGCCCCACTAATTAAACGGGCTACCATTCCGGATATTTTAAAACCAATAATTGACGATGTAAAAGGGAATTTTCCTAATGCGGGAATTCAACCCATCAAGACCGACTGCCCCTCTAAAGATACAATAAAATGTAAAGACAATACTGTTGTTGTTGAAAAAATAGATGATAAAACAAAAGATCAAGAAGTGATAAACCTATGCTTGACACAATCAGCAATGACAGACGCAGCTCCGGAAGTTCATCTATCAAAAAGACAGAGGAAAAAACAACAGAAAGCAAGAAATAAAGCTTCTAAAAGTATAAACAAAAAACAAATGCATCAGATATAGTGAGATTGAACACCGGAAACAACCTTGGCTAAATATCATATTGTGAAGGTGAGGGTAAACACATATCTCCAACAAAACCCTTTTGCCCTCTATTTAATAAGGATCTATCGGAGGTACAAGCAGTCATGAAAAATAAATACCTAAACAAGCAAGCTGATAGTATAAAAATGATAGAGAATGGGAACATTGAGTCCTTAGAAAAGCTGCAAGTGGAGGAATGTAATAAACAGGTGGAGAATAAGCCATCACACTTGGAAACAAATAGAGCAAAGAGTGAGAGTATCAGAGGGGATGAAACGAATAGAGATTTGTTAAAAACCTGGAAGGATATTAAATTACCACAATATCTGGGAGCCGAAACGAAGCAGTTACATAAACATTGACAATCATGGTCTCAAACTGTTAGTAATCATAATGGAAGGTTAATTGAGCATGCTCAAGGTGAAAATAGCCTGCAACAAATTAAATTAAATAACCCCGATCAAAAAGAAGGAGTGGTGCAGGTAATTTTTGCGATGGAATATAAATCTAGGGGTAATAATGAAACAACTTGCAAACATCCGGACCCAACACAAGATGGCAGGAGTATGCAAAGCATGTACATCTACAGCATACATGTCTGAGGATTAATGGCCCCAAATCCCTGCCGTTGTATCTTGTCATGTTGTGGCTGAGTGTGCCATGTAATGTGGCAGGCTATAGTGCTTGGTGTGATTTGGTCATTTTTGACAAGGTGAAGTGCTGAATGGTTAGGCAAATTTTGATTTTCTTTGTTTTTGGGATCGTGTGATATAGTGCAGTACCTACCGTATGATGTAAATAAATTACATTGCTAATATACCATAAGGATGTGCTATTAGGGCCGAAGCCTTGCTGATTATATGCAGAATAACAGGTATGGGAGGTCACTACTGACTAGAGCAGGTTAGCAGCTGCACAGGCCTTGGGCATTGATCCTATTGAGGATAATATGTTGCGGGCCACTGGTGACTGGAGCTGGCTAGCAACAACACTGGCCTCTGGTATTCATTACAAGCAGGGTAACAATGCATGTCAATATTGACTGGAGCTGGTTGGCAGTAGAGTTGACCTCTGGTTTTGAATATTAGCAGGATTTAAGGTACAGGGGTCACTACTGACTGGAGTTACTTACCAGGATAATAGGTCTCAGGGGGCAATACTGACTGAAGCTGGTTAGTATGATCACTAGTCCCAAGGTGCTACTAATGACTCAAGTTGGCTAGAATGATAACAGGTCCCAGGGGCCAGTACTAACAGGAGCTGGCTAGTAGGCTTACATACAAGCCCAAGGGGCCACTACTGACTGGAGCTAGCTAAAAGAATAACAGGCCCAAGGGTGGTGGGGGTGCGAGTGGCACCAGTGACCGGAGTTGGCTAGAAGCATTGACGACCTTGGGTACTGATTAACTGCAGGATTACAGGTCACAGGCGGCACTGCTGAATACGGCTGGATAGTAGCAGTGGTGGCCTCTTGAAAGAAGGAATTGAGAAAGCATAACAGGATATACTGGTTTCTTTAATACCGATAATTGTTTACACATCATACACATCAATGCCACAACATGCATTGATATATTACGTTACCAAATTACAATACTCTTATATTAATTTGACATGTCTGTTCGCCTTAATATGCCTGCAACGTTATATGATTCTATTAGGGCCCAGAACCATTTTATTTAGTGATGTCCATCTGTACACTTTCCTGCATCGTGTAGTAAATTGAATACTGACAAACAGAAGTGTTATTTCCAGAAACAGTGAATTCTGCAGCTTGTCTGTGTATCTTTTATCTGCACCTCACGGATAGATGCTCTCGTCCATTGCAAAGACAATTGTCATTTTTTAGTTTGCTTGGCTTTTTGCTATTTTTGCATTAAATGTATGATAGATTTGTTGGCCTCCAGGTGTGTTGTGTTTTATTTTACAGATCATAAGAGATGAAGAGGAAAATGACAGTCCAGTATACACATTCTTCATATAAATCAACTCACAGTATACTGTTCTGGAGGTTCAGTCCCACAGATATTATCTCTAACTGAACACCCTAGGAAGCATGTGCTTTTCAAACCAGTTGCCCTCTGATGCAGCGTCCTCGCTATTGGATAAGTCAGTTTGTCCTGAATTTTAGGAGGGTTACCGTATCTAGTGCACTCTGTTAGACAGCGCTCACCTGTGGTAGTAAGAAGTTAATAGGTACCTTATCACCTATGCACGGTGCAGGGCTTTGAGTTACAGAGCTCCTCACGCGATGGAGAAGATTAGGTCACATTTACCCATTTTCCCATATTTGGTCCTGATGAAATGCCAACAGATTGCTCCATGACTACACAAGGCATGAAAAATGTTGACCTGAAGTATAGACCCCAGCTTACCAGCAGGTCCATAGGTGATCGACACCTTCACACAGTGATAGGTGCCATTAGTTCCTCAATTTCTCTGCCACTTTTTTTTTAATCTCAACATGGACTAGTATGATCACATTAACTATATTGCGACAACTGGTCGATAGTTGATCTTATATTCAGACTTTCACCAATCTCACATCTTATGACACAACATCCTCTGTTATACTATGCTCATCCGACGTACTTAATAAAAGCTCTCCGACAAAATGCCCTCTTGTGGTGCCTGCCAGGCATTGTAGCGCCGGCCTAGTGAGGTGTATAGCCCAATGATGAAGTATGTCACCTTCAGGTGAGTGAAAGCAACTTGTCTTAAAAGCACATGCTTCCTAGGGTGTCTGCGTTCAGTTACAGATAATGACTCTGGGACTGAACCTCCGGAACAGTATACTGTGATTTGATTGTATTTTATTTTAACAAATGTACATAGCAGATATTGGCGCTTGCTTGTTTCACAAAAATTATCGTATACCTGCCTCGAGCGCACTTCTTACTGACGAGTATGGGGTTATCATGTTGCTGCTACAAGCTCCTTACCTGAGCGAGTTATCGGGAATGATGCAGGGGCAGACCAAAACCAGCCACACGTGGAGATCAATGACAAATACTGAAGAATGAACAGAGCTTCCAAGCTGGTGACCATTACTTAATTGACCTTGAAAATAAAAGACACGTTTTTAGTATTCTGGTGACTCATAACCATAAAAAACAAAGGTTATAAATTCACTATTGTGTCAAATACTTAAAAAATGGAAATGGATGTGCTGAATCAGATGCTGCCCCAGGTAATGCGTGACACCTTCCACCACTATTGCTTATGGGACTTGTAGTTTTGTTTTTCTCATTTAAAGGATGGTCTCTAAAGTCCCAGTGTTCTAAGCGATGCTGGTTAAAATCAGAGGCCTGAGTGAGGGTGAAGCATGACACTGCTCTGCTTAGCAGTGAGATGAATGACATTTTCTCAGCCCTTCCATTCTTTGTCCTACAGAGGCTCGTTGGCCATTCATATTTTTTTGCAACGGCAAAGAAACTTTTATTGCAGCTCCTTTAAACTGAAGAGATAAAACGCCTGGGCATGTTTCATTAACTACTGACAAACATGAACAATCAAGAACATGAGTTTCTGGAAAACTATCAAGCACCCAATCAGAATCAGCAGCCACTCTTCACAGCCAGGAATTCTTGAGGCTTTGGAGAGGATGAATTGCACGTGGTATAAGAGGAACACTACATCGAATCAAAGCTCACTTCTCAGGGATGTACTGAACAGCCAGCCTCATGGCACACTTAGCCAGCTCTTCACCTCCTCCTCCTCAAACTGTTGACCAGCTATCAGGGCAAATGAGCCTGCAGCAAAGCATCGCTGGCTTGGTTCCACACCGGACCAGGCAAGGTGGTCAACTCCATACTCCTCCAAGTCAGCAAGCACTCTGGTCGAGCCAGTCCTAACCCCACATGATTGTTCCCCATCACAACTATTTTAATGGTACTAAGTTATGTTTCTGCCAAATGATTGAGTCAAAAATTGAAAGGTTTTACTATGAAGTGCTGAAAGAGAAATCATGAAGTTTTTCAATATTTCGGAGTCTGCCACAGACAAACCCAGAAAAATGTATGGTCAGTGTTGTTCTTCTGCCTGTTAAACGACAATCTCCATTAATGTGTCAGGAAATAAACTACAATGAGAAATCCTACTCTATGGCAGGGTGTTGCCTGCCACTATATTGCAGGTTACTTCCAACATAATCTGATTTATACATACATACTCCAGGGTGCTGCCAGCTATCGGGTCTGCACATAGCAGATTGGAGCCACTCAGGAAGGAGGTAAGCTCTACATTTCATCTTAAGCCCTTAGGTTACATTCACAACCTGATGGGTCTGAAGAACTTTATCCTCGCTCTAATTGCGCCGAGCAGATGGACTTAGCCCAACATAGGCTGTGTTGTAGGCTGGGTGATGCCTGGCATCTTATTATCGTTGGCGGGAGGATGAAGCTCTGATAGGAGCTGCTACAAGAAGAGCGGAGAAACAGGACCACAGATCGCCACAGAGTGATAACTGCCCAGAAGCTGAAGAAAGAACTCTGGAACAGCAAACCTCCTACACCCTGGAGATTCTCCAGGGTAAAAAAATGATTGTAATGAAATGCAAACTGCAGCATTAAGGTCACACACTACAACATCTTTCCCTTTAAACCGAAGATAACAGCATACAATAAAAAACTAACCAAAAAGCAACAAAACTAATAAATGCATTTCCAAATGCTGCAAAATAGAAACAGTTAATACAAATTAACAATATTAAACTTTGTTAGTACCTTAGTAGTGTGCTTACTTCTTGGCTTCACTCCATCTGCAGCAATAACGCTCTGAAAGGAGAAATTACTGCTGTGAGTCTCAGAGTCTTCAGTGTTACTGGTCTCAGTCACGAAGACTGCGGTGTCAGAAGATAACTTTCTCTTATTTGGCTTTATTGGTCCACCACTCACGCCATCGCTTTTAGCAGACACACTACTGTCAGCAGCCTCATAACTTCAGGCAGATCAGCAAAGCGGATATCACCACTCACATTGGGTGAACAGACTCGTCTCTACTACATACATCCACTCTGTTCTCAAATTTGCTTGGAGCTTCCAAAATGCAAACAGCTCCAATATATTCGCCACACTTTCCTGACTACCTTGTTTTTAAAAGTTGTGACATTGAAGCGTGATTCTTGGTTCATCTGCAGCTGAATTTTTTTAGAGGTTCTATTGCCACACAATACTCGTCCCATATTCCAATTTGTCCACAGGGTGCTTCAACCCTGGTAGGTTATCAACTGCCTGTTTTGCAGATAATTTCAGATCGTTTCTGTAAGAAACTGAATTATTATTTGCGGTAGATGAGGAACAATCACAACCGTTGTCATAGTGAACTTTCAAAGCCATTCAATTAACCTAGTATCAACCCCCTGGTACCTAAGCACCGAACAGGCAGGCTTAACTTAAGGTAATATGTAAAATATTTATGCAGAAACCAAACAAGTAAGAGTCAAAATGCAAAAAAATAAAAAACCCAAACCGAAATGGAAAAATAATAAAGGAAAATATATTGAACACAATGACACTAAAATGACAAAATCCAATAAGGGGAATGAGATATGAACTGTAACACTGTAAGAATCACAAGGTGCCAATGGATGAGGGGCCCGGTAATGGAGTAGTCTCTATGGAGCTGACTGACAAGTCAGAGGAAACCGGAGACCATGGCCTGCAAGCACATAGTGCAGGAATTAGGCGCAGTGGTCTAAGAAGACATCTTGTGCTCCAGGATCAGATAGGGCTGCTGGCCTACAGGGGGATTCACAGCAGGTTCGGGCCCAAAGTGCTTAGAGTACTGAGAACAAGCAGCAGATGCCCAGCAGGGCAACAGGAGACAGTCGAAGGCAGCAAGGCCCGGACGAGACTGAAAGGGAGTGACACCTCTGGCCCTGTCCATCATGCAATAGCGTAGTGGAGCTCAGCAGGAGGACAACCCGGTGACTGCCACCCACTGGGGCTGTGACCCCCACGACAAGGCAGGCCGGTCTGGTGATGTGGTAAGAGATATAGCAGCCATGTTCTCAGCGAGAAGAAAGAAGGATCAGAATCTAAAAAAGATGCTGACTAAGCTCCCGATGGCCGGCAGCGGAGAAGGGAGGCTCTCCCCAACAAATCAGCCAAGATGTTGACACCTCTGAAGCCCCAGTTACCCACACCTTTTTAGAGTCGCTATTTGGTGCATTACAAGGCGACTTGCAGACGCTGAAAAGGGAAATAGCGGGGGAGATGAAGGAGATAACCAATGGAGGCCACACGTTCCCAAACAGCATCAATGTCCCACCTTTTGATAAGGCGGGATGTTGATGCCGTTGGGGACCGTATGGCCTCCATCGAGGATCAGAAGCAAGCCCGGGAAGGGGAGGTGAAGCATCTACAGCAAGAGATAGTCCGGCTCAAGGCTCAACAGATCGATCTCCAGGCACACACAGAAGACCTGGAGAATCGGTCTAGGCGAAACAACATCCGCGTTAAGGGAGTTCCACCTAAAGAAGAAGGGCCAGACATCACACAATACCTGCAGGGTCTCTTCAGGAGCATACTGGGCACCCCACCGGATATTTTGGCTTACATTCCAGACTTTCAACTAAAAGAGTGTATGCTACGTGCTGCCAGGGACAAGCAACCACTAAGATATCAGGACCACTCCATAACTTTGTACCAGAACCTGGCTCTAATACCCCTTCAAAAGTGTAGGGAGTTCCGAGTGGCAACCCCGCGTCTTCAAAATCAAGGAACACTGTATTCTTTGGGTCACCCTTTCCGGCTGATTTTCATATGGCAGGGCAAAGTCCTCCAGCTCAGATCCATGCAGGACACTTGCCAGGTGCTGGGCATCGAGAATCCAATACAGGAGGAGACAGAGGGCCCACAGACCAAAACTCCCCGAGAAAGATGGCATAAGGTCTACGGGAGGCGTAGCACGGAGCGAGCAACGAGACCGGACCCCAAGACCATGGCACAAGAAAGACTGGCAGTGCTGGAGACATTGTCGAAGGAGTCATTCCCCCATGATGACACTGTGAACGACTGAGGGACAGACAAGTGACATTTGCAAGACTGGGTGGGCGGCGAAGAAGTCTACGGGGAGTGTATAGACACGGGGAGTGTAGAGACACAGGGAACAGGCCACACACGTTCCCAACTATTCCGACTTCCAAGGACGCGCATGCACGAATGGCGGGCCCTGGACAATTTGAGGTTAATGGGTTTCTAAGTTGGGGTTAGGGAGGGGAGGGTGGGGAACTGGTATGCAGGTTAATGGCGTTGAAGAGAGGATCAAAGTGCAATGGAGGCCGGGCAGACGTTGGGAGCTCAGGGGGAAGAGGGATCACAGGGACCCAAATACAGGCCAAAGCTGGTGCACTCACTATGACACGCTATTTCCCAGCCCACACTGAAAATTCTCACTCTCAATGCGAGAGGTCTCAACAATCCCAATAAAAGGAGGTCCATCCTTTCCTACCGGGATAACATGAAGGCAGATGTGTGCCTCCTCCAGGAGACAGCTCCTCTCCAAAGATTGGCATAGAATGAGATGAAAACTCTTTCCCCAGCAGTTCTTTTCATCTACCCTGGATAAGAAGGCGGGTGGCTATTTTAGTAGCCAAGCGTTTTAAGGGGACAGTGGGGGAAGAGCTGGCCAAAATCAAAGAGATTGATGAGAGCAGGGCCATCGATAGAGTATGTTGGTATGAGTATTTTAGATGCAAAAATTGTGTCACAAACCGCCAGAGTTGCTGATCCCGCAATCACCCTTCACCCGATATACAATCAATCCAGGGGCTGCCTCAATTGCCTATAAATAGAAACGAGTCCTATCCCCCACACACCCCTATAGCAATAACCATTTCAAATAGCAACCCCACCAGGGAAGGTGCTAATAGGTTAAACAGGCCCAGGGGCTCGAATAAGAACAGGTTGTCTAGTACCTCGTGTAGTAATGTTCCTGCCGCCCCAAGTATGAATGGCTAATCAGGATGTCCTGAGTCTGCCGCCCGCTGCTTGCCCTTATGTGTTGGTACTGGCCGGAGTACCCACTTTAAGGTGGGATCAGCATGAGTGATGGGACCAGCTACGCGATAAATGTGCGGACTGACTATCAAGGCATAGAAGCTTCCATGTATCCGAAATAAAGGATATTATTATGGCACGCAGGGTTGGGTGAGTCAGTGCATCTACAAAAAATATCAAAGGGGACAGCATTATAATTAACTTTCGCAGACCTTCTTTGGTGAGACACCTACGAAGGGGTTGCGAATTTATAACACCTAATAGCACTAACATATGCACACTACCCCTTGGTTATTTCTACGAACCAAGTCATGCTCCTTTCACCAACAATTCCTCTTGAATTACTACCTCTAATAGGTTCCAGGCCTTGTCTGGATTAGAGACCCAAGACTGACTATCAACCTTTGGGGGAAATACTGATCCTGCTATTAGGTTACCTCATGCCCTGCAAGTAACTGTGTGTACTATTCCCACAACCCACTTATCCCCCTATGCTAACGAAGGCCTCAGGAAGGTCAGACCTCCGTACCTTAAGCTGGATTATTGCAAGGTTGTACACTAAACTTCACCAGCCAGATTGGGTACAGCTCATTAAAGACCAAGATATCCTTTTATTTCAGGAAACATGGGTTGCACAAGAATTGCATATTGAGGGGTTTGAGTGCCATAACATGAATGAATGAATGAAAATAAATGAAAATATTTATAGAGTGCACTACTGCCGAGGCGTCTTGGCTCTAAAGGAAAATGAACAGACCACAATGCAATCAAGGGCTTATAACATCCTAGCAACAACCCCCAAGCAGGGTCGACCATTTGGGGGTTTATCAATCCGGGTCAATATTACGACAGGAGGATGCATAAAAACTGTACATACACATAACAATAATGTTCAAGGCATATTATTTAATAGGGGAATTTCCTTTTGGATAATTAATTTTTATAACAATGATTTCCATTCTGTTCCAAATATGCATTTTATAAATGTGATTACATTTATTGCATCTATTGGAAAATCCAAAGACTGTTTCAAGTCAGTAGGAATCTGTCTGGGGGCGATTTTAATACTAAGCTATCTTACTCATGGTCAAGCGAATATTCACACAGCAGCAGACAAACATGCAATAGGGGTAGAGAGCTAATGGACCGTTTGAACACCCTTAACTTAATTATTGTTATAGAAATTGATGCAACTACAAAAGATAATGCCCCCCCGGGCCCCCAAACGACATTCAGAGGGAGGGGCTGCTCATCTGCAATTAATAATGTTTTTTAGGCTCAGATAAGATGTTTACGTATTTGTAAAGTGCATAGATGCCCGTAGGCTTCCCAGCGCTAAGAGAAACATAACTACAGTGGACTAAGTGAAGTTGCCTGAGATCGGGAGTTTTTAGGGAAAGAGCAATGTTTTGAGTCTTTTCCTGAATGCTAATTCGTTGGTTATCATGCGCATGTCGCCTGGGTAGTGTGTTCCACATTTTAGGAACCAAATGCTTGAAGGACCTTTCTCCCTAGTGTGGAAAAGTAAATTTTGCCATGTTATATGTGCCTACGTGTTCCCCCTGTTATGTCATCCGTGCATGATCGATATGCATGTATTCCCCTATGATCGATTAAAGACGCAATTACAGTTGTGTCCATCTCTAGTATGCCAGTTTCCAGTTTTCGTGAATACAACGAATATTAGGCCTATGTAAAGCTACGTTGCCACGTTTTACAGTGTGCACGTTAATTCATTGAATTATCTCCGTTTCTAGGCCTCAAAAGGGCCCGGACTCAGATTCAGCTCCTGTTTCCTGAACCCTCTCCGAGGAGCGATACAGGCCCCATCTGTATCCCTGACCCTTAGCTTACTTTCATGCCTCGCAGTGCCCGGCTCGGACCTGGCTCTGCCTCCTAGTCTGCCAAGAGTATGTTATGTTTCTAGTTATCAGTCCAGCCCTCCTTCTCTGCATTCCTAAGCTACTGAATCGCATCAATAGTTTCCGTCATGGTCTAACCTCTATGTCTCCATGTAAGAGAAATACTGTATTAATATTCATAGAATATTCCCCGCACACGCACTACATGTAGGATTATGTATGCAACAGTCTTAATGTCTGTTAGCCTTTTACTCTGATAACTTTTGGATTCTATCAACATGTACTCTAAACACGAGATACTAGATATGCCTGGGTACATGTCGCTCTGACACTCCAGACTTTAGTCTCCTCTTCTAGCGCAGAAGTCATAGCCCCCCAGTTCTCCCTAGTAACACGTCATTGTCAGTTTGCGCGCACCACTAGGTTAGAGGTCCTAGCTGCTCAGGTAGCCCCCTCCATGTTTCCGCCCCGTTTATGACATATTCTGTTACGTTTGCATCACATGTCTATGTATACGCCCTGTACACGCCTTCTTGTTACCTCATTTCACCCTTATCTTTCGCGACTGCTACAAACTCCGCCTACTGCTACGCCTACTGTATTGAATGCAATGTATTTTGTTTAACTATATATACTAATGTACTGTTATTAAAAGTTAGCCTGTTCCTGCTCCCCTTATGCTCCCAGATCCTGCCCGGCAGCTGTCGGGCCCCCTGTCGGGCCCTGCCATCCCATTCCCATGCAGGCTGTCCTATTCTTGTCCTTTATGCTTAATTAAAGCCTGTCAACTCTAGCTACCTCGTATCTTGACTCTTATTTATTGAGCTATCTATTTGTATGAGTATCCCGAAAAATAGAACCGGTAATTAATTATTTATTTACCACATAATGGCGCCCGAATAGGGACTTGCCCTTTCCCCACGCGCCGGAGAAGCCACGCAGGCCCCCTGATCCTCTGCAGCCGTGACGGAACCATACCGTGCACGTGCAGATATTTCTGCTTCAAGTATCCCTCAGGCCCACGGAGGAGACGGAGGTTGCGGTCCAGCGTCCAGACGAGGCGGTGGAGGAACGCGGCGAGTCCCGACCAGAGCCCAAGCCGAGAGTCCAAGGTCCGAGGTATCCGGAGGCCCACCTGTAACTGAAGTCCGAAGTTCGTCCGTCCGTCGTCGTAGCAGTCCAGTCCAGTCCGAGGCCTTCCGTTCTTGCTGCCCGGTGAGTACCGTTGCTGGGGTAGTATCTAGACAGGGTCAATTAATTTGTCTCTGGTCCGTGGGTTTGGGTACGCAAATCCAACACGAAGTGTCCACCTAGGTGGATGCGGGTCCTGACGTGTCTCTTTATGGGACCGGTAAGTTTCGTGCTGTTTTAGCAGTACATCTAGTCATTCTAGTCAGTTTCTGTTCTCGAGAAATTCATGTGCTCTGTTTTCAGTATTCCAGGTAGTATTCTGTCCGAACTGTCATTTTAAATGTTATTCCATGTGTTTTTCAATGTCGTGGTATGAATGATTTGTTTTCAAGTTATTATTGTGTTTATCGTGTATTGTATTGTGTCCAGACTTCAGCCTAGTTATGCCTCTGTTCTCGAAGTTACGTCAGTTAAGAACCAGAAAAGGTCTGCTCGAGGAAGCAGTTCCTGTCCCGCCTAGGGACAGTCCAGGTCATTTTATGTATCAAAAGCATGGCATAAGTGCCATATTATATCTAGATTTATGGGTGGAGTACACCAAACAATTAGAGGAAAAGTATAGATGGCCCGTATCAGGTACGTGGGATGCCGAGTGCATCATGCGAGTAGAAGAAGCATTATGGAAAAAGAAAGCCAGACAGTCCCAGAAAGATGCCATTGAGTTATGGCGCAAAGAATCTCATAAAAGAACAGAAAAAGAAATCAGAAAGTCAGAATTAAGTAGAGAATCCTCCGAAAGAGCCCAAGTAAGGGAATTAATCGAAGTAGGTGAACGAGTTAAAGCCGAACAGTCGGACAGACAGAGAAATGCCCTCATTAAGGGTATGTATCCTCTTCTTGCCGAGGGCTTGCCAAAAGCAACCCCGGAAGCACCATGTAATTTTCCGCCGCCATTAGTTCCGATTAAGCTACGTCACAAACCGACCGCAGCTGATCTTTTTCTCTCGTCCTATTTGGACGACACAGTCCCAGAATATGCGAATCCTGCTCCGCCAGCTCCTGTAAATAATGTAATTCCTGTTCCTCCAGCCACCGGGGCACCTGTTACAGCACCTGTTACGGTACCCCCGGTCCAGCCCGTAATACAAGTTCCCGCTACATCAGTCACTCTGCCAGCACGAAGAGTATCAGTCGACGATTCCAGTTTAGGGGCCGCGGGAGGAGGTCCTCCTGGTACCCCGCCGCCACACAAACGTATAACGTTAGTCGAGTTACATGAACGTGCGTTACAGCGTACGCCCAAATATCAGTCCGTTGCAGATATCAGACGAGCTCTTACCGAATGCCGTTATGATCCAGTCCCAGGCGACGATAATATGGTTATATATTCATTGCGTGTAAGACGGGTGACCGAGTATTTGGACACCCTACCGAATATGAAAGAAGACCTAGACAGAATGTATCGTTTCATCCGTTCAGGAGAAGATCCAGAAAGCATTGGCGAAATCATGTCTCTAAGGAAAGCTGAGACTCAGCTCATACTATTAAAGTTTCTAATCAATTGTTTAGTAAGGGAACAAGATTGTCCGACTAAAGATCCGATCGAAATGAAAGTTCTGACAAGGTGGAGTGATAATATAGCCGAGGGTAGACACAAGACACTCAGTAGTATAGAGAGTATGTACAAGAAAATTTGTAAGGAAATAATAAGGTTACACGAGAAACGCAAAGCAGCACAAGTAAGCGAGAAAGAAGATAACACTGATACTGAAGAAGTAGAAGACGAGAATACCGCCAGAATAGCGTATGTAGGTAAATCTAGATTTCCAGACCGACATTCACGCCCAGAACACAAGAAAGTCTTTCATCTTCCAGCACCAGAACAAGGTTCTCTAGAACAAGTATTTCAAGCTACCGATCACATTCTGAAATCACGAATCGGTTATAGTGAACTTAGTACCATGCATGAACAAGAACTAGCCCGATCAGCAGTCCGATGGATTACAGATTCTACCACTTTTCCAGACGAAATAGTGGCACAAATGTTTCTGAAACTGCCCCCAGCCGAGCAGCGACTGGTGGGTATGTATATGATCCAGCACCTCATTACACTGTATGAGGGACAACATTCTGATCCAGGTCCGTTACATGATGTTCTGAACGAGTTACTCCAGTATAAATGGAAAGGTTTAGATACAGATTTAATTAGTGTCATTCTAGAACAGCGCCACAAATATAGAACGTTTCTGAACCCGCATTTTGTTCACGTCTCACCTCCAGAAAGTAAACCATTTTACATAGATAGACAGCATCCGTTACGAGAAGTACATCCAGTTAGGACAGCGGATGGTGAAATGCAACGAGTATTCGTTTACACCCCAGTTACCAAGATGGAACTCTTAGAGATGAAGAAATTAATTCCCTGTCATGACAAAGATCCAGCAGGGTTCCATCGAGAATTAAAAGACATGCTCCGTATGGGAGAATACACGTACCCAGATATCATTAAAATGTTAAAGGTCCTGTTGCCCGCAGGGGTATATGAGAAACTCAAGGAAAAAGAATGGGAGGTGGGAGAGAAAAAGATTGATTGGACAGCTCTAGAAGCTGAAGATAAAATACGAGTACCAGGTACCGGTCTTGGAGACAAATGTAAAGAATTGCCCGAGTTATTGATACAAGTTTTGCCAAGGTTATTGGCCACGAAAAAGGAAGATTGGGATGCTATCTCAGCATGCAAACAGAAACAGGATGAAGATACTAGTGATTTTTATTCTAGATTCGAAAAATGTTTCATTATCAACAGTGGTCTGAAGACAGGTAGCGAGTCATACCCTCATCTTTTTGTTACTAAACTAGTCGAGAATTCAAGTCCACAAGTTAAAAATCGAGTTTTGAAAGTCGAAAGTACTTGGCAAGCTAGTACCCCGTCACAGATGTTACAGATGCTCCAGTATCACCAGAATAGAATCAGGGAAGAGCAAGAACACGAAAGGAGACGTATGAAAGACACGAAAATGAAAGTACTAGTTGCACAATCTGTTCCACAAGACAGTCAGAAGAGGGGTCCGAATCAAGCCAGTCATCCTGCAGCTCCCGTTAAAGGGACATGCAATTATTGTAAACAGCCAGGTCATTTTATAAACGAGTGTGCAGTTCTGAAACACAACATAGCTACTGGTAAGACTAAAGAAAGACCACGTCCGCCTAGACAAGAACAAGTTTCACAGTCTTCTCAGCCACCACAGAATGCACAACAGATAGTTCCAGCACCGCAGCCTATTGCTGCAACACAGCATGTTACACAGCAGATGTACCAGTATGCCCAGACAGAGTATCCAGAGTATCAACCGTATTCATGAAACAGCCTAGAGATGGAGGTAGGCTTGCCTCTCATCGAGATACCTGTAGATCAAGAGGGTCCCTATGTACATAGTCAAGTATTAGGGAAAGACAGAAAGTTTCTGATTGATACAGGGGCAAGTAGGACTACTATCAGTCATGACGAGGTTCCAGGGGCTCCGCTCTCAGGCTCTAGAAATGTTTCCCTTGGAATTTCAGGAAAGCCTATAGTTAACGAGATATCAAAGCCAGTTACTCTAGAAGTTGGTCCATTGTCCCGAAGTACTGATTTGTTACTTACGAAAACATGTCCAGAAAATTTGTTAGGTATTAAAACATTGAAAGAATTAGGTGCAGTTATTTGCTGCTCCCCAGAAGGAATACGATTGTTTTTAAGAGACTTTAAAGGTCACTATGTATTACGTGATTTTGATCCAAGATTGTCCAATGTTCCACAGCATTTATGGGCGCAAGGTCCAACAGATGTAGGTTTTATGCAAATCACACCCCATCGTGTGACTCTCAAGCAAGGTATAGTCCTGCCACGAATCAGACAGTACAGATTGCCACCTGAGGCTGTAGCAGCCTTATCCAAAATTATTGACGAGCTCATTGCTCAAGGAGTGGTTGTAGAAACTGACTCCAATGTATGTAATTCTCCTATCATTCCAGTCATGAAACGTACTGATCCAAATGCACCTCCAGTATATCGATTAGTGATTGACCTTCGAGAACTTAATAAATGTATCATACCCCAGTATCCAGTAGTCCCAGATATTTCATCTCTATTGACAGCTATTGATTCTGAAGCTACATTTTTTACTGTAATAGACCTCAAGAATGCATTTTTCAGTGTTCCGATTCATCCAGACAGCCAGTACCTTTTCGGTTTTTGTTTAAATGGAAGGAGCTATAAATTCACACGAGCTCCTCAAGGTTTCACAGAAAGTCCTAGTATTTACAGTCAAGCACTTAAAAGACAACTAGACAATATTCACATGCCAACTGACACTGCCCTGCTCCAGTATGTAGATGATCTACTGATCACAGCCCGTTCTGAACGTGATTGCGAGCGAGCGTCACTTACGGTTCTGTATTTCCTGGCCGAGATGGGGCACAAGGTGTCCCCTTCAAAGCTTCAGTTCTGTGTCCAGCAAGTGACCTACTTAGGCCACTTACTGTCCAAGTGGGGTAGGCAGTTGACACCAGATCATATCCAGTTAATAGCGAGTCTTCCACAGCCCAAGACACAGAAGGAGGTACGTGCTTTTATTGGCCTTACTTCTTATTGCAGACAATGGATTCCTCAATATGCATTTCTAGCAAAGCCACTGATACAGTTAACGACACAGGAGGCAGCCGTATCGACTGTCCTCCCTTGGACATCTGAACATACACTTAGTTTTAAGGAGTTAAAGAAAGCTCTATGCCAAGCACCTGTTCTAGCTACACCGAACTACAGTAAGTCTTTTACACTTTTTGTCACAGAACGTGATGGTACTGCATTATCTGTTCTAACACAAGATCAAGCCGGACAGTACAAGTGTCGTAATTGGCATGGCCGCGTTAGCGATTAGCTGAAACTACACGCTGTCCTCCTTAACTTGGCTATGTATGAAAACGCCATTTTGAATGTTGCGGCAGCCATCTTAGACCATAAGCGGCCTCGTGGCCGGCGTGCCCCTTTAGTCCGTTGTCCGTTCCACTGACCACTTCAGTCTGCCCAGCAACAGGCTATTGTTAGTACTGGTCAAGCTTGCACATGCGCAGTCCCAACTGACCAGTAAGCCTTCAGGAATGTGCGCCAAACTGACCAGCGGAGTTGTGCCCCCTCCAATGAGCTGGCAGTGTTCCAAAACATGACCATATATGTATATAAATGTGTCCTAACTTGTGCCGCCTACCTTTTATTGCCCCAAAACTGTATATAAATCGGGGTCACACCGGTGTTCGGTGTGATACCTCTTGCATTACCAAAGGGTGCTGTTTGAGTGTACCACCACCCCATGGGGTCTCAATAAACTTGTTCTTTGCCTTTTACAGTTTCCGTGCCAACAGTGCTTGAGTGTAAGTGGGTTATCTTCGGAGCATGTAGGCCTTGGGAACCCTGATTACTTCAAATTGGCGACCACGAAGGGACTCATCGGTGACTCGGATGCCCGAAGGAGAGGTCGTGACGAAGGCTTGGAAACTCGCCATGGACGCGCGCTGCCACGAGTGACCCGAGTCTTGGCTCCCACGGCGTTTCTTCCTTTCCTTCCGATCTGACCTTCCAGGTGGCGCTGGTCCCCGACTGAGTTTTCGATCGTCTGTGTTGCCGGGAAAGCGCCGTTTGGCTGATTTGATCACAAGACCTTGGCAGTTGGAATCTGGATATTTGAGAATTTGGGTAAGAGTTGTGTTCGGTAAGGTAGTCTTCGGACGCTTACTGAAGTTCTATGATTTGTGTTCGGTAAGGTAGTCCTCGGGCGCTTGCCGAAGTCCTACGATCTGTGATTTGCCTTGAGTTAGCTAACGTTTGTGAATTTGTGATCTTTGAACTTATATGTGTAGTGCACTTCACATAGGCAGGCATGTAGAGATGTTTCTCTAACTTTGTTTTTTTCTTCCTCTGAACGGCACAGTTGTGTGAAGTACTGTAAGTGCCATTTTGTGCGGTGTCACGCTTTCGTGATACTTTTTGAACATGCCTGTTTTTAGCACACTCCGAGGGATGTGCTGTCTTGGAGAGGGTACCATAATTAGGTTAGCGGAAGCACAGCCGGCTCCCCCAGAGGGAACACCAAATCGCGAGATGTACATCAAACTTGGCCTTCCCCCTATTATGTACAGTAAATTATGGCATAAGTACACAAAGGCCGATCCTGAATTGCAATGGCCTCTACATGGGTCATTTGATTTACGTAAAGTACAGTTTGTGGAGCAATGTTTGTTTCAACGCAGGTCTAGACAAAACATGTTTGATTGTGTGCGAATGTGGGAGAAAGCGGTGCGTGAGCGTATGAAGCGTGAAGTTGCCTTGGCGGACAAAGAGCAGCGCAAGGCTGCTCGGGATAAGGCTTTACAGCTTGAGGAAAAGGAGGCTCAGGAGAAGAAAGAGAGAGAGGAACGGGAACGTAAATTGCAAACGACTGGTCAATTTCCTATTCGCCGACCGCTTTATCCTGTCCTTAATAATGAATTTGATGATTTTTCATTGCTAGATCGGTCACCGCCTCCGTACGTTTCGCCGACGGCTCCAGCTGAAGATCCGGGAGATGATGGGCAGGATAAGTCGGAAAAGAAAGGTGTATCTGCTCTCAGGTTTACTGCGGAGAGGTCCGCACATTTACGTAGTTGGGCTCGTAAAGTGAATAAGAACTGTGTTTCTCAGTCTGAGGTGATTGCAGAGAGGGGTAAATGGTCGGAACTTGAATTAATGTACTTTTTGTCTAGTTTGGCGGATGAAGTTGTTGCCGCGTATCGTGATCTTTCAGACACGTTAGAACCTAAAGCTTTGTCAGTGCATCGTGAGAATTTGGATAAAGGTTTATTTGATCTTGCAGATGTTGATGACCTATTCAAGCAACTGATCCAATTGCGAGATGAAACGACCAGATTGCGGGAGGAGCGGAAAAGGAGGCAAAAGGAGGCCGAATCGGCGCCTGATGAGCAGATTAAGGAGTGTCCTCTCCGGGGTTCAGATAAGAGTTCTGCGTTGCATGTTATGCCTATGCGTGAAGCCGCGCCCTTGTATGTTCCACCAAAAGGGGAAGGTACAGATGATGATAAATCGTCAAAGGATGCGAAACGGTATTTTGTGTATAACTGGGTATACACGCCTTGGAATAGAGCAGATGTTATGGCATTGAAAAATTCTCTACCTGATCTTCGAAAAAATCCGGCGGCATTTTATGAAGGGGTGGAAGGGGCTATTTCGTCCTGTGTGATGACTCTTGTGGATATAGATTTGTTCTTTGGGTTAATTTTACCACCTGATATGTGGAGGCAGATTCGTAAAAATAATGATGAAACAATATTGGGGGGCACATGGAAAGAAATAAATGCTGCCGATTTAGATAGGGAACCGGCATGTAAGCCTTGTCAGTTAATTCTAGATCTTCCGGCAGCTATTTTGATTAAATTAAAGACGCTTGTTCCCTCTAAAAAGATCGATTGGACTATGCTAACGTCGTGTAAACAGAAACCCGATGAAACAGTTTCAGATTTCTTTACACGTTTTGAGGAGGCATTCCATGATTACAGTGGTCAATCTTTAACAGACGATACGGGTCGGCATCTGTTTGTAGATAAGTATGTGGCTAATCTCCTACCGGAGATTGCAAAACGATTGAAGTCGAGTGAAAGTTCCTGGGCCACGGCGACCCCAGCGTCTTTGTTAACTATGGCTCAGTACTATGAGCGGCAGGAATTGGAGGCTAAAGAAAGTGTAGAGAAAAAGGCGAAGGAATTGAAAACGAAGGTGATGTTGGCGTAGGTTCGGGGGACACAGGGTAGAGGGAATGATAGAGGTAGACGAGGTGAAGGAAATACGTCGTATGGTCGTACGGACATAGCGGGGGATCAGTGCGCTTATTGTAAGGAGTTTGGGCATTGGGCCGAAGATTGTCCGGTACTTCGTGAACAGCGTAGTCAGCGTGGTCGAGGAGGCGGAAGGTCGAGAGGAGGTTATGCGGGAGCGAGAGGTGGCGGAAGTGATCGCGGAAGGGTTGAGGAGAGGGGCCGTGGCCAGGATGAACGTAACACGTTTGATAGGCGGAATCAATATCAGATTTCGGAGGGTGAGAATGTGGAGCATCAGGATTATGTGCATGCATAGGACTGCGTAGGATGGGGTAAGGAATCAGTTGAAGTGCCGGTAGATCAGCAGGGTCCATATGTAACAGCGGGTATTCTGGGTTCTACTGATCAATTTCTAGTTGACACAGGAGCTACACGTAGCGCTTTGTCGAAAAACTTGGTTCCGAGGGCTCCCCTGTCTGGCGAAATGATTACATGTGTAGGGTTTGATGGCACACCCTCCCCCAGCCCATTGTCCAAGCCCCTTGCACTATGTCTTGACAAATACTTTAGTTTTGGTCAATTTTTGTTATCACCCCATACACCAGATAATATCCTGGGTATTGATTTGCTTAAATATTTTCGAGCAACGATACGTTGCGCTCCTGAGGGAGTGAGGGTTATCCTGAATGACAATTATCCTGACCCCGACAGGTTTTACGCCATCTCAGATATTCCAGCCTTGGCCTCTCTGCCGCATACGTTATGGGCGACCTCAGATACGGATGTGGGAGAGATGCATATTCCACCAATACACATTACTGTTAAGGAGGGGGCCCCTCTACCACGAGTACCACAGTATAAGATCTCGAGAGAAGGTGAACTTGCATTGACACATAGTGTTCAGGATTTGATTTCTGCAGGGGTTGTGGAGGAGGTCCCTTATAATGTTTGCAACAGTCCTATTCTTCCGATCCTTAAACGAGATACTGACAACAAAGTCTATCGCTTTATTATTGACTTGCGAGAGATCAATAAAATTGTCATTCCCCAATACCCGGTGGTGTCCGATATTACGACTCTGCTTACGCTGGTCCCACCCACGGCCACCACGTTTAGCGTAATTGATTTAAAGAATGCGTTCTTTTCCATTCCTGTTCATTCTGATAGCAGATACTTGTTTGGCTTCACGTTAAATAATAAATCGTATAGATTTTGTCGTGTTCCCCAAGGTTATACTGAAAGCCCTAGCATCTACAGCCAGGCTTTGAAAAGGCAGCTAGATTCGTTTAAATTGCAGTCTGGCGTTGCTCTCATCCAGTACGTGGATGACCTTCTGCTTGCTGCTGACACTTATGCACAATGTGAGGAAAGTACACTTGCGTTGCTTTCCTTTTTGGCGCAAACCAATCATAAGGTTTCGAAAAAGAAACTCCAATACTGTAGACCTCAGGTGACCTACCTCGGTCATCTGTTGTCTAAGGAGGGGCGTGCATTAACATCTGATCGAATTCAAGCAATTTTAGATACACCAGTCCCCCGCACGCAGAGAGATGTACGTGCCTTCATAGGATTGACGTCTTTTTGTAGACAGTGGATTATGGGTTTTTCACACATCATAAAACCCTTACTAGCATTATTGTCCAAAGCTACACCAATGCCTCTAGAATGGACAGATGATTGTCAGAAGGCTTTTGAACAGTTGAGACAGGCCCTTTGTCCTGCACCCGTGTTAGGCACACCAGACTACACGAAACTTTTCACATTGTACGTACACGAGAATGATGGGTGCGCGTTGTCAGTGTTAGTACAACTACACGGGGATAAGCAGAGACCATGTGCATACTTCTCTGCCATTTTGGATCCTGTAGCACGAGGGTTGCCTGGGTGTTTTCGAGCGGTAGCAGCAACGGCAGTGGCCATACGACAGAGTGAGGGAATAGTGTTATCGCATAAACTGCTGGTGTTAGTTCCTCACGCAGTAGATGCTCTGCTAAACCAAACAAAGACCCAATACCTCACGAGTGCACGGCTAACAGGATACGAGCTGACACTTTTGGCGCCACATATTACACTAAAAAGATGCGCTACCCTGAACCCTGCCACTTTATTGCCCTATCCGGCCGAGGAGGGTCAGGAAGAAAAACATCATGATTGTGTTTTCCTGACCGAGGAACAGAAAAAGGGTCGTGTCGACTTACAGGATGCGCCACTTCCAGATGTGGATGGGGAACTGTGGGTTGATGGATCGTGTTTAAGGCTGCCAGATGGCACGACTTCCGCAGCTTATGCGATCACGACACTTAAGACAGTGGTAGAAACAGCTAGGATACCACAGAAATCGGCTCAGGCAGCAGAGCTGATAGCTTTGACAAGAGCCTGCGAATTGAGTGCTGGCCTATGTGTGAACATATACACAGACAGCCGGTACGCCTTCGGAGTAGCACATGACTTCGGGCTACTCTGGAGGGAGCGTGGGTTTCTGACATCTCATGGAGAACACATTATGCACGGAGAGCTAGTGCGTGATCTCCTAAATGCGTTGCTTGGCCCAAAGAAAGTAGCGATAGTAAAATGCAGTGCTCATAAAAGGATCACGGATAAAGTGGGCCAAGGAAATGCCTTTGCAGACAGCATAGCTAGACAAACGGCTATGTCCCGAACTAGCTCCCCCATGTATGTGATACAATCGCAAGCTGAGCGATGGAGTGATGCTAGAGCAGAAATATTGGACATTCAAAAATCAGCTACTGAATCTGAACTTGCGGCATGGGCAGCAGATGGGGTACTAGATGACGAGGGTTGTTGGAGAAGCAAAGACATGGAGAAATGGAAATTGCCTGCGGCTTACTTGCAGGCGATGGTCCAGATGACACATGGACTGGCGCATGTCGGAGCTCTTGCAATTACTCGGCTGTTAACACGAGCTTGGGAACATCCTGAGATCGCTAATACTGCGAAGAGAGTAGTGCAGACCTGCCTGGTTTGTTTACAACACAATCCCGGAAAGGGGACCCATACTCCGAAAGGAGGGTTCGTTCCACCTTCTGCACCATTTGAGGTACTTCAAATGGATTACATCCAACTCGAGCGCTGCAACAACCTGAAGTATGTCCTAGTGGTGGTATGTGCCTTTAGTAAATGGGTTGAGGCCTTCCCCACGAAAGACAATACGGCTTTGACAACAGCCAAGGTGTTGCTTAAGGAATTCTTCCCTCGCTTCGGAGTTTGCAAATTTCTGTGGAGCGATAATGGGCCTCATTTTGTCGGAAAGATTGTGGAGTATGTACTGAAGGGGTTAGGGATTCAGCAGAAGTTCCACGCTGTATTCCACCCGCAGTCGGCAGGTCTGGTTGAGCGGTACAATGCTACGTTGAAACTTAAGCTGGCCAAAATTGTGGCATCTACATCGTTGAAGTGGCCAGACGCTTTGCCGCTAGCACTGCTCTCTCTTAGATCAGTACCCCATTCACGAACTGGCCTTACCCCCTATGAGGTGGTGTTTGGGCGGCCCCATGAATATCTGGGGGGTGCCTAAGCCGCGATTAATACATGATGTGCCTTGTGTTATGATGAACGACTATTTGGCACGATTAACAAATGATTTACTCTCTATTCATCAGCAGGTTCGAGAAGCGCTCCCTGACAACTCTACTGGAGAGGGCCATGATCTCCGTCCTGGGGATCACGTCATGATTCGGTCGTTTGAGAGAGCAAGCAGTTTGGAGCCCAGGTGGAAAGGCCCCGAACAGGTCCTCCTTGCAACCCGAACAGCTGTACGAGTGACCAACAGGAAGCGGTGGGTGCATTTGACACATTGCCGCCGTGTCTCTCCGGATCTGGTGACCCCTGCTGTGCTGACCGACTACAAGGAGATTTTGGAGAAAGAAAAGAGCCCAGCTGTGACGTCGGCCGAAGTTGAGGGAGCCTTCCCGGACCACGCTGTTGCCGGACGAGAACGCTACAACTTGCGTCCTCGATAAGAAGATTTTTTTTTGTATTTTTAATGACTGGTTGGTTACCGCTCCAGGTTTGTGAAACGGAAACCGGGAATTCCAAGGGGGGGGGATCAGTTCTGCCAGTGTAGCGACACCCGTCTTGGCCCGGAGAAGAAAAACAACGGCTACCTCGGAGTTCAGCACCGCATTTTTCTTTTTTTTTTAGGTATACACGTACGTGTATCTGAGACTCTGTGAACAATTTGTGCTATTTGAGACCTTTGCACGAGTATTCCTGAACTATGGAATCAACGGCATCACGAGATAAACGAATATTGGGTGCCTTTCTCTTTGTTCTGACTATTGTGGTGATAGCTGTAATAGCCTGGGTAGTTGAACTTGTGGTGCCTGTACGTGAACATTTGCTGCCGTCTACCCCGGCTCCATCTGAACATTTTCACTTTACATTACCCTATCACGAAGAACGACATCGGCAAACCTATCTGAATAACAGTTTTATTCAGATTCTTCATCACACACATAATATGACCAATACCTCAAATTGCTGGGTGTGTGGGATGTTGCCAGGGCACCAGAAAAGAGGGGGCACCCCACTCATTCCACTCCCGTTTTCGCACAATGGATCATGTAACGCCTGGTACACCCTCCTCTTTACCTTGAGATGGCCAACCAAAGGGGGGGTGCTTTTCCGTTTGAACAAAGTATGCACCCATGATAAGGATGGGTTTCCGCTGGCTGAGGGTACTCGATTTGAATGGGAGGAGTACAGGCCTGATAATATGTCTGCCCCACGTGTGTACAGCAACCAGAGAAATGTAAATGTATCCAGTGCACATGTTATTAATGTTATTGCCACTAAAGCCGATTTGTGTATTAGGAATAAGGGTTCGGTTGCAGTGGGGAAAAGCGAATGTAACTCTACCCTTACTTTTGATAGTCCGAATGGCATCTCATTTGTAGCATCACGAAACACGTACTTCATTTGTGGAACGAAGGGTTACCATCAGCTTCCATTGGGATGGTTGGGCACTTGCTATGTATCGTTTGTGCTACCTCCTGTATTCATTGCCCCACCAATGTATCACAATGACTATACTTTGTATCATGATTTCGTCCTGAATAGGGTTAAACGGACTGTTGTCTTGGATGACATAGACCAAACCGATACTGCTTTGCAACAGTATGTGGACTTCAATTTGGGACTATTTTCCTTCGTGGGGGCTGCACTGAACAGCCGGAAAATAAGACGACTGACACGTGTTGTTGAGGCTGTAGCGAATGACACTGCCATTGCCTTGGGAAACATCACTGAGGAACTACAGATTTCTAGAATTGTTACGCTCCAAAACAGGATGGTGTTGGATGTAGTTCTGGCTGATCGTGGGGGGGCATGTAGAATCATCGGAAGCAGCTGCTGTGTATACATTCCGGACAATTCTCCATCTGTTTATGATGCCATATCCAAGCTCCACAAGATCGCAGCTGAGATACATCCGGACAATGGAACTTGGACACTTTCAGGATGGTTCTGGTCCATGCTTGCTACCTGGGGCTGGAAACTGTTGACGATTCTATGTATAATCGTGGGAGCAATGTTTTTCATATGCCTATGTATTCAATGTGGCCCAGCCCTATGTTCTATGTGTCTATCAGCTTGCATACCATCAAGACGAGCTCTTGCTCATGACAAAATGATGCTTCATAAGGAAGTAACACGAATAATGTTAATAGACATCGAGGACGAACATCCTGATTATGTTCACTATGAGGTAGATTCAGCTAAACGCTAAAAGGGTCGTCTGTCGTAATTGGCATGGCCGCGTTAGCGATTAGCTGAAACTACACGCTGTCCTCCTTAACTTGGCTATGTATGAAAACGCCATTTTGAATGTTGCGGCAGCCATCTTAGACCATAAGCGGCCTCGTGGCCGGCGTGCCCCTTTAGTCCGTTGTCCGTTCCACTGACCACTTCAGTCTGCCCAGCAACAGGCTATTGTTAGTACTGGTCACGCTTGCACATGCGCAGTCCCAACTGACCAGTAAGCCTTCAGGAATGTGCGCCAAACTGACCAGCGGAGTTGTGCCCCCTCCAATGAGCTGGCAGTGTTCCAAAACATGACCATATATGTATATAAATGTGTCCTAACTTGTGCCGCCTACCTTTTATTGCCCCAAAACTGTATATAAATCGGGGTCACACCGGTGTTCGGTGTGATACCTCTTGCATTACCAAAGGGTGCTGTTTGAGTGTACCACCACCCCATGGGGTCTCAATAAACTTGTTCTTTGCCTTTTACAGTTTCCGTGCCAACAGTGCTTGAGTGTAAGTGGGTTATCTTCGGAGCATGTAGGCCTTGGGAACCCTGATTACTTCACAAGCCGTGTGCTTATTTTTCGAGCACATTAGATCCAGTAGCCCAGGCTTTGCCTGCGTGCCTCAAGTCAGTTGCAGCCAAAGCTCTAGCAATCAGACAAAGTGATTCCATAGTATTAGGACACTCCCTGACAGTACAAGTTCCACACTCCGTGGAAGTTCTTTTAAACCGAACACAGACTCAGCACTTGACCATTGCACGTTTAACAGGTTATGAACTGACATTGTTCCAGCCACACATAGAAATCAGACGCTGCAACGTTCTAAATCCTGCTACTCTGTTACCGTCAGTTACTTCAAATCCTGCCACACATGACTGTGTGGAAGTCATTAACACTATGACTAAGCCAAGACAAGACCTGACAGACATTGCCTTACCTGATCCCGACCTGACACTTTATGTGGATGGTTCATGTATGAGAACTAGTACAGGAGAACTAGTAGCCGCGTATGCAGTGACTACTGACACTGAAGTTATTGAAACACACCGTATTGACACCCTGTCTGCTCAAGCAGCAGAGCTAGTTGCTCTGACCCAAGCCTGCATACGTGCTAAGAACCTGAAAGTAAACATATATACAGATTCACGTTACGCATTCGGAGTTGTACACGACTTCGGAGTGCTCTGGCAGGAGAGAGGTTTCATGACTTCTCATGGAACCAAGATTCAGCATGGTCTCTTCATTCAAGCTCTGTTAGATGCAATACATTTACCGACAGCTATCGCTATCATGAAGTGCAAGGCACATACGAAAGTTACTGACATCATTTCCCAAGGTAATGATCTAGCAAATCGAACAGCCAAGCTTACAGCTCAGACACCAGACATTCCAGTTAACAAGACACAGACATCCACTCCAGAACAGACTACTTGTATGACAGTTAAGGACCCTACACAAGATGTCATAGACATACAGTTACATGTTACTCCGGAAGAAATCAAGAAATGGTCCGAACAAGGAGGGGTCCAGACAGATCAGGGATGGTTGACGAAGGGAAAAGCCACATGGTTTCTCCCCGACTCTATGGTTCAAGTCATTATCAATACCGCACATAGTCCAGCACACCTAGGAGAAAAAGCCATGTTAGACAGTATTCAGAACCTTTGGTTTAACAAGCACTTACGAGCTGCAGCCAAGCAGAAAGTCCGTACTTGTATGATATGTTGTCAATTCAATCCAGGTAAAAGTGTCCCGGTGGAACAAGGTGGATTCCAACCTCCTGACCACCCTTTTGAAGTCCTCCAGATGGATTATATTCAGATGGAGCGATGTCGAGGTTTCAAATATGTCCTTGTAGTTGTATGCGCTTTGTCCAGGTGGACAGAAGCATATCCAGTTCCAGATTACACAGCAGCGACCACTGCCAAGCAGTTGGTTCGTGAATTCTTCCCCCGTTATGGACTCCCTAGGGTCGTGTATTCTGATAACGGCCAGCCATTCTCATCTGAGTTAATGAAACATGTTTCCCTTTTGTTAGGGTACCAGTGGAAGTTCCATTGTGTGCGCCATCCTGAAGCAGCCGGTCTCGTAGAGAGACATAATCAGACCCTGAAAATCCGTATTGCCAAGACATGTAAAGAGAAAGGTGTAGACTGGCTAGTTGCCCTGCCAGTCGCTTTATTCTTCATGCGAATGGTCGCACACTCCAGATCAGGTCTGTCCCCTTATGAGGTCGTATTCGGCCGCCCCCCAAATATGTGGGGTACACCTAGACCCCGCAGTATTACAGATGTTTCCAGTAATATGTTGACAGATTACCTAGCTTCCTTGATGTCTGCCCTACACTCTTGTCGTTCACAGGTTGCCGCTGCATTTCCAGACAATACTGAAGTGAAACCGCACGAGGTCATTCCAGGGGACCTTGTTCTCGTAAGGAACTTTGATCGTTCAAGACCGCTGGAGCCTCGTTGGAAGGAGCCGAGACTTGTCCTCCTGACCACCCGTACGGCCGTGAAGTTGGAAGGCCGCAAGGGTTGGGTCCATCTGTCGCATATCAAGAAATTCCATGGAGTCCGGAAAAAGACATTTTTAAAGGACATTTCTAAAGACTGTTCCATTTCTAAAGACTGCCTGAAATCAGACATTAATCTGAATCCCGAACTGAAAGTTCCTCTGTTAGAGAAAACTCCACAGCAGGAGTATAAGTTGAAGCTACGGTCTAGTAAAATAAGTCAGCCAGTTTAATTGTCTAAGTCCCCCTCGGGTGAAACGGTTAGACAGGTATCTGACATGTATGAGATAGACCCCCATAGTGAGAGAGTTAGTCAAAACTCTATCCGATGTATCGTTTTTCTAAGTTTTATATTGTTTTTAAGTTTGATGGTTACCTGCACAAGTTATGCATTGCATTTATGTTTCCCAATTTCTCATGTAAATAAGTTTTCTAATGTTACAATAGAGCACACATTTAGTGATCTGCCTCCTCACGAGTTATCCTATCGTCTTGCTATGCGTAATAATACATTCATCAGAATGTTACATTATTCACACCAGACCAGCAATGCTACTAATTGTTGGGTGTGTGGTCGACTCCCCCCTTTCCAGACACCGAAGGGAGTTCTGCCACTCTTTCCTTATCTGTTTTCACATAATGGTTCGTGTGGAGCATGGTCCATGTTAACGTCATCTTCAAATGATATGTCCCTTCTAAATAGAACATGTTTTCCAGACAAACAAGGTCTCCCCCATAGAACAGGGTTAGATCTAGAAAATGAAGTTTACAATTTAGGTAATTATTCTTCGAATTTTATGGTCCTGAATGTTCAGTCTGATACTACTCCAGACTTACCTGCTATTTCAGTACTACCAGTCAAAGGCGAATTATGTGTCAGAAAGAATGGTTCCGCACATGTAGGACATAGTGATTGTACTACTACTGTCGAGTATAGTGACAGTGGGAAATCTATTTTCAAAGCTTCACGTCATTCTTATTTTGTTTGTGGTCAGACCGCATATGTTTGTCTGCCCCTCGATTGGGATGGAACATGTTACATTGCCTTCCTACTGCCACCAGTTTTTCTAGCCCCATCTGATTATCACAGAAACACACATCTAGTACACGTCAGACATAGACGGGAGATTGAGTCCCCAATTGTCGATCAAACTGAAACTGCTCTAGAACAGTATACAGATTTCAATAGAGGTTTCTTTTTCTTTATAGGCCCTGTCCAGAATAGTAAGTCAATCCGTAGATTAACCAGAACCCTTGAAGCAGTAGTGATTGAGACTACTTCTGCTCTAGGTAACTTAACCGAAGAGCAATCTGCTATGAGATTTGTCGTGCTCCAAAATCGTCTCGTTCTTGACGTCATACTGGCCGATAGAGGAGGAGCATGTAGAGTCATCGGATCTAGTTGCTGCATTTTCATTCCTAATAACGCGCCGTCTGTTTATTCAGCTATAACCAGACTTCATAAAATTGCCCATCAGTTACACCAGAATCCAGGCACCTGGACATGGTCCGGTTGGCTCTGGAGTATCATATCTGCCTGGGGATGGAAAGTATTGTCATTCCTAGGTATTGCAGTAATGATCATATTCAGTTGCTGCCTCTGTATACAATGTGGCCCTGCGATTTGCGGCGTTTGTGCTACCTCTTGTATTCCTAGTCCTAAGTCCCGTTCCAAGACAATTCGAGACGAGCAAATGATGCTGTATGAAATGATAGATGGTATCATGAATATAGATGTTTCCTGATGGAAACGTAGGGCACAAGGAGGGAATGTGGAAAAGTAAATTTTGCCATGTTATATGTGCCTACGTGTTCCCCCTGTTATGTCATACGTGCATGATCGATATGCATGTATTCCCCTATGATCGATTAAAGACGCAATTACAGTTGTGTCCATCTCTAGTATGCCAGTTTCCAGTTTTCGTGAATACAACGAATATTAGGCCTATGTAAAGCTACGTTGCCACGTTTTACAGTGTGCACGTTAATTCATTGAATTATCTCCGTTTCTAGGCCTCAAAAGGGCCCGGACTCAGATTCAGCTCCTGTTTCCTGAACCCTCTCCGAGGAGCGATACAGCCCCCACCTGTATCCCTGACCCTTAGCTTACTTTCATGCCTCGCAGTGCCCGGCTCGGACCTGGCTCTGCCTCCTAGTCTGCCAAGAGTATGTTATGTTTCTAGTTATCAGTCCAGCCCTCCTTCTCTGCATTCCTAAGCTACTGAATCGCATCAATAGTTTCCGTCATGGTCTAACCTCTATGTCTCCATGTAAGAGAAATACTGTATTAATATTCATAGAATATTCCCCGCACACGCACTACATGTAGGATTATGTATGCACCAGTCTTAATGTCTGTTAGCCTTTTACTCTGATAACTTTTGGATTCTATCAACATGTACTCTAAACACGAGATACTAGATATGCCTGGGTACATGTCGCTCTGACACTCCAGACTTTAGTCTCCTCTTCTAGCGCAGAAGTCATAGCCCCCCAGTTCTCCCTAGTAACACGTCATTGTCAGTTTGCGCGCACCACTAGGTTAGAGGTCCCAGCTGCTCAGGTGGCCCCCTCCATGTTTCCGCCCCGTTTATGACATATTCTGTTACGTTTGCATCACATGTCTATGTATACGCCCTGTACACGCCTTCTTGTTACCTCATTTCACCCTTATCTTTCGCGACTGCTACAAACTCCGCCTACTGCTACGCCTACTGTATTGAATGCAATGTATTTTGTTTAACTATATATACTAATGTACTGTTATTAAAAGTTAGCCTGTTCCTGCTCCCCTTATGCTCCCAGATCCTGCCCGGCAGCTGTCGGGCCCCCTGTCGGGCCCTGCCATCCCATTCCCATGCAGGCTGTCCTATTCTTGTCCTTTATGCTTAATTAAAGCCTGTCAACTCTAGCTACCTCGTATCTTGACTCTTATTTATTGAGCTATCTATTTGTATGAGTATCCCGAAAAATAGAACCGGTAATTAATTATTTATTTACCACACTAGCTTGCTCTTTTTATTCTGCTGTGTTGCATAAGAAGATCCTCTGATGACCTTAGGGTCCTACTCGGGTTTGCCCTACCCAGACTTAACAACCCCACTGGCATTAGTGCGGCCCGCGGCCTTCGTTCGCACCATAGACCAAACTTTGCGCCCCCCAGGAAAATGTGAGTATCCGTGATCTAGATCAACAAAAGGCGGGAGTAGTTAGACACGAGGAGTAAACAGAAGCAAGCATCTCTAAACAGCACAAACAGGAACCAATGAAAACAAGCATTGGCACAGCCAATAGGTCTTGTCTTTGGGACCTAAGTATTTACCCATGCAACAGTTGATGTTATTGCACCAAGGATATTGTGCTGGCTAACTAAACGCTTATAAGGTCCCAAAGGTGAGACCTACTGGCTATGCCAATGCTTGTTTACCTGTTGGGCATTGGCTGACCGCTACCTGGTTACTGCGGCACTAGTGAGGTTGAGACATATTTGGTGGAGTTTTAGCCAAATCAGATTCTGCCGTGCATGCCCAAGCCTAGGTAGCAATGAAGCACAGTTGTTAGTGCTGACTGAGTGTGTTCTTTCACTGTGGGGAGAGGAGTTGGCCTAACGGCTAGGGCGCTCAACCTCGGACCTGGGGATCTGGGTTCGAGTCTTGGTAACGACGCTAAACATCCTGTGATTCTGGGCAAATCACTTAATCTCCCCGTGCCTAACAAAAATGAATGTGTGTCCACATGTAACGTAACTGGTGCTATGTAAAGCGCTCTGATACCTGATTTGGGTCAAGTTCGAGTTATATAAAACTCTGCACATTTTTTTTTTAAACTGTGCTACTTTTAATTGACGGGGCTGACCCCGTTTACTCTGGTGAAAGCTAAAAACGGAATTCAAGTCGATCTTCTCATCACACAGACTTTTCAGGCAAAAAAAATGTCAACGTTTGCTGAGGCCTTCAAAATAGTTACCCAACCACACCAATGAGTGTCAATGAACATTTTTGATACAAAATAATCATGTCTAATGATCGATGCAGGCAACAACAAAAAAAAATGAATGCCGTGACAGCACGCTCGAGACCCAACCAGCACCAGACAATCGTTCTCAGGTAATGCGGTGAGAATCTGGAACTCGCGTCCCTAGGGACCCGATTCCCATCAAAATCATTAAACAACTTGGTGACGGTGCTTTGGAGATTGTTACTAACCTTTTGAACTCCTCCCTTGATCTCGCCACTGTCCCAGCTCTATGGAAACATGCCATGGTCACGCCGCTTCTAAAAAAACCTACTGCAAACCCGGATACCCTTGCCAATTATAGACCCATATCCTTGCTTCCGGCCTTCTCTAAATGTTTGGAGAGACATGTGCATTCTGCTTTAGCCATTTTTGCAGAAGAAAACTCCTTATTGCACCCCTCTCAATCCGGCTTCAGGACCGGTTTCTCTACGGAAACCGCCCTGCTCGGAGTCACGGAACATATCCGAAAACTACTTGATCATGGTCAGACGGTCGCGCTCGTGCTATTAGACCTGAGCGCGGCCTTCGACACCATTTCCCACGAAACACTCGTTAAAGAACTGTACAAACACGGTGTACGTGGTAAGGCACTGGATTGGATCCGGTCCTGTTGGACAGGCCCCATGAAGGGCTCGCTCCCTCCCCGCAGGACAGGGCCCGGGCCACCGTCAGCACCATTGCCCGGCCCAGCCGCCATCTTGGACACAGCACCACGCGGCCGCGCGGCCTCAGCCCGACCCCGACCCTGGGCCTGGCCAGGCCCCGACATCCCGGCACCACCATCCACCCAGGAGGTGAACGGACCACTTGGCAGGTCAATGGGAGTAAGAAGTGTCGATGGCTCTCCCCCGCCAGGTGCCGAGCACCCCCAGCCTCCTCGGGCGCTGGCTCCACCCCCCTGCTGGGTGTCTGGACTCCCTCATCCCAGACCTCCCGACCTCCAAGAGCGAGGGTCCGGACATCAAAGGGCGCCAGACCTATAACTGAGGCAGCCCCAGGACAGGAAGGCAGTTGTATCCTGGAGTCGAGAGACACCGCGACGAACTCATCCTTGACGGACTGCTGGCGCTGCCACAGCCCTGCCTTGTGAACTATTATCCTGCCTGCTGGCGCTGCCGCGGCCCTCTGCAACCTTCATCCTCGTGGGACCTGCTGGCGCTGCCGCGGCCCATTGTAACCTTCATCCTCGTGGGACCTGCTGGCGCTGCCGCGGCCCTCTGCAACCTTCATCCTCGTGGGACCTGCTGGCGCTGCCGCGGCCCGTTGTAACCTTCATCCTCGTGGGACCTGCTGGCGCTGCCGCGGCCCGTTGTAACCTTCATCCTCGTTGGGACCTGCTGGCGCTGCCGCGGCCCGTTGCCACCTACGACCTCTTCGGGACCTGCCGGCGCTGCCGCGGTCTGACCCGTCCGAACACCGAGCTCGAGGATTGTGAGCTACCACCGTTACACCTCAGTACCTGTGGGTACCAAGACTGTCCCGCTACCCCCTTCCCTTACTAGAGACTAGAATTGAGAGGATCATCGTGTCCTGATCGCCTTGTATCGTACCACTCTACTCCAAGAATTGCCTATAAAAGGTGTTACCCTGATCTTCGTGTGGTGTCCATCTGTGGGGGGGAAGTTACCTGTCTGTGCGATCGCTAGAGACGGTCCTCACTGGAGGCCTCTCCCTTGTGCTCGGCCGACCCTCCAGGTCCCCGTCTAACATTGGTGGCCAGCGGCGCGATCCGAACCAACGCGTACCGTACAGACAGTAACTCACCCTACGACTAAAACCACAATGACGACCAAAGAGAGCGGATCGACAGAGAAGTTCCAGATGGAAAGGCTGGAAGAATACAACCACCGAGAGCTCAAACAATTTTGCATGGACTTAGGCATTGCTACCACCGGGCTAAGCACAAAAGAAGACTTCAAAAACGCCCTAGAGGCCTGGACAGAGACGAATACCGCAACCCCCCGGGACCCCGCAGCCCCGGAAGTCAACACCACCCTGACGGAAGAACGGAGAACAGGCCCCTCCCGAGAAGAGATCCAGGAGCGGGAAAAAAATAGATTACACGAGTTAGACTTGGCACGACTCAGATTAGACGGAGAATTGAAGCTGGCGGAACAAAAAATAAACTTAGAACACTTACGGCTCAGAGAAGAGCGAGAGGAAAAACAGAGACAGAGGGATCTCGAAGAAAAAAGACTGGCATACGAGCACGAGTGCAAACTAGCGGAGATAGAAATACGCAAACTGAACAAAAACCTAGGGGTGCCCGAGCCACCGCACTCCCCGGGTACTACCGAGCAGAAGGTCCACATCCCCAAGGATGTGGTCCGAGAATATCACCGGAACGACGACATACAGCAGTGGTTCAAGGCCTATGAGATCGCCATGACCGCCCACCGGGTCGCTCGAAGTGACTGGGGAGCCGGTCTATGGGGGAGATTCGTCAACGAGGGTCGTGATGCCCTGCTGCAGCTTCCGGACCATCAAATGACGTCCTATGACCATATGAAGGCCGCCCTCCTCAGTCGATATGGGCTTACACCCGAAATGTACCGCCAGAGGTTCCGCAACTGCACCCGGATCCCAGGTACAACGTGGTTGGAATACGTGAACTATTTCAGCCGGGCCTTCGAGGGATGGATCAAGGGTAACAACGTAACCACTTACGAACAACTCTTCAATCTCATTGTGTGGGAGCACCTCTCCAACAACTGCTTCGTCGAGCTCAGGCAGCACCTCCTCGACAGTAAATTGACTGAACCACGGCAGCTCGCCACCGAGGCTGACCGGTGGGAGAGCACCCGAGTGGCCCGGAGTGGGCCGAATGAGCAGAACAGAACCAACCAAGGTCATCATCGTCCCCGAGGAGGAGGAGGAGGCCCGGGCCGGGGCAGAGACGCCGTCCCGGCCGCTCCCGCTAACGCCACCCCGCCCCCAGCAGGCCGGGGAAACCCCCCGATGCGCCCGGGGTTCCGAGCCAATGTGACGTGTCATCGATGCCAGCGAGTCGGCCACTATGCCAGTGACCCGACCTGCCCGAAGAACCAGGTTCCCGGGCCCCGCCAGGTGGCGGCCGCCACCCTAGGAGAAGAACAAGTCTCCGAAGACCCTGAGACCTATGAGTCGGAGCAGTTCGAGTGGGAACCCGCCGCCATGACCCTGGCATGCCTAGGAGGAAGAGACATGGTCCCGCGGACTCCCCTGCCCGCCAACACTCGGAAGTACAGCCAATGGGTGAGCATAAATGGGCGCAAGGCCGAGGCCCTGCGTGACACCGGGGCCAGTGTGACGGCCACCTGGTGACCCCAGAACAAATCCTACCAAACGTGCTTTGCCCCGTCCGATCGGCAGATAACTCGGAGAGCCTGTGTCGGATGGCCTGCGTCCCCTTCGAATGGGGAGGAGTGTCCGGCATGCTGAAAGTAACTGTCCGCGACGATGCCCCCGTGGACTGCCTCCTGGGGAACGATCTCGAGAGCTCCCCGTGGGCAGCTGTGGAAAGAAGAGAGCATCTGGGGATGTTGGGTCTCCCAGACTGGGCGTGCGTGACCACCCGGTCCATGGCCACCCGCACCATCCCTAGACCAGAAGAACCCGAATGGGCAGCACCTCCGCCCTCGATCGCTCCAGAAGAAGACTTCCTCCAGACCGACCACCCGGACCCCACCACAGAGGGGTCCACACAGCCCCCCGAGCTTCCCGACCTGGCTCAGTGGCGTCAAGAAGGGGGGCCCACCCAAGAACAATTCCGGCAGGAGCAAAAGACCTGCCCCTCCCTCGAGGGATTGCGACAGCAAGCGCTCGCCCAGAGCCAAGGAGACACCACCGGGGCCCACTGGGTTTATTGGGACAATGATCTCTTGTACAGCGAGCAGAGAATCGCAGAACTGGGGGCCGGGCGAGTGCTGGTGGTACCCCTCCACTTCAGAGACTTCCTGTTGAACCTGGCCCATGATGTCCCCCTGGCCGGGCACGATTCACATGGATTACCCTGTGAGGGCTCCTGGGTGTTCCAAAGTCAACCAAGTAAGTGACTTCTCCCTTCTTCTCAATGATAGGATAGGGTCCACTCCATTTGTCCTGGAGTGCTGCTGGGGCCACTGGCTCCAGTACCCACACCTTCTGTCCTGGTTGGAACTCTACCAGTACAGCCTTTTGGTCATGCCAAGCTTTTTGTAATTCTTGGCTGGCCTCCAGGTTTTTGGATGCTCTCTCCATGTATTCAGCCATCCTGGAGCGGAGACCAAGTACATAGTCCACTATGTCTAGTTTGGGCTTTTTGAGAGGTAACTCCCATCCTTCCTTCACCAAACACAATGGACCCCTTACAGGGTGGCCAAACAAAAGTTCAAAAGGGCTGCAGCCAACCCCCTTCTGTGGGACCTCTCTGTAAGCAAAGAGCAGGCAAGGTAAAAGAATGTCCCATTTCCGCCTGAGCTTCTCTGGTAATCCTTTTATCATGCCTTTAAGGGTCTTTTTAAATCTCTCCACAAGCCCATTGCACTGTGAATGGTAGGGGGTGGTAAACTTGTAGTTTACCCCACACTCCTTCCACATTGCTTTCAGATAGCTGGACATAAAATTGGTGCCCCTATCTGATAACACCTCCTTTGGGAAGCCCACTCTTGAGAAAACTGCAATGAGGGCTTTTGCCACCACAGGTGCTGTGGTGGTCCTCAGGGGAATAGCCTCTGGATACCTGGTGGCATGATCCACTACCACCAGTATAAACCTGTTCCCAGATGCTGTTTGGGGGTCCATTGGACCCACAATATCAATTCCAACTCTTTCAAAGGGAACCCCCACCACAGGTAGTGGTATTAGGGGGGCCTTTGTTGTGCCACCTGACTTACCACTGGCTTGGCAAGTGACACAGGAGCGACAAAACTCCTTGACATTTTCTGACATATGAGGCCAGTGAAAGTGTGAAACAAGCCTGTCCCACGTCTTGTTCTGGCCTAAGTGTCCTGCAAGGGGAATATCATGGGCCAAGGTAAGGAGGAACCCCCTAAACTTCAGAGGTATAACCAACCTCCTGGTCATGCCAGGCTTGGGGTCTCTAGCCTCTGAGTAAAGGAGTCCATCATCCCAATACACAGTATGGGTACCTTGGGCATCCCCAGCAGCCTCAGCAGCAGCCTGCTGTCTGAGGGGTTCAAGGGAAGGGCAATCTAATTGAGCCTGCCTCAGGTCTGCCCTTGAGGGTCCCCCTGTCCCCAGAAACTCAACCTGGTCAGGTTCAAGTTCCTCAGAGACAGTCTCCTCTTGGACTGCAGAATCAGTTTCCTCTGAAACTTGATCCTCAACCTGGGGCAAGGTGGAAGGCTCAGCCTTTCCTCTCTTGCTCCTTCTCCTGGGTTGTGGTTGGTCTATTGTTCCAAGATCCACCACTGGTTCAGGAAGGCACTTCTTAGCCTGAGCCCTTGTCATGGCAAGGACATGCTCTGAAATCCCTAGCATTTCTGCATGAGTCCTGTACTCCACTTCTGACCAAGCTGAGCTTTAAAGATCATTGCCTAACAGACAGTCTACTGGTAGGTCTGCACTCACCACAACTTTCTTTAGGCCATCTACCCCTCCCCAGGAGAAGTTCACAACTGCCACACTATGGGAGGTAGTGGAGTTGCTGGCGTTGGTCACTAGGTAGCTCTCACCTAGTACAATCTGTCTAGGGTCCACAAAGCCAGGTGTCACCATTGTGACACTGGCACATGTGTCCCTGTAGGCTTGAGCCAGTTTCTCATTAATTAAGGGAGTCTGCCTGTATTTGCCCAGGTTACTGGGGCTTACTGCAGTGGGCAACTCAATGTCCACATCATACAGGAGAACTGCCTGTGTAGGGATTCTGACTAGGCCAGATCCTACTTCAATACCCAGGGTCAACCCAGCTACACCCTTGGACTGTGTTCCACCACTGCTTACTGTACTTGGGGTTGCAGTTGCTTTAGGAGCTGTAGTGGTGGGAACTGGATTTGCCTTGGTGCACTCACTGCCCCAGTGTGAAACTGATTTGCAGGTATTACACCAAGGTGTCTTTGGACCTTTGTTCTTCTTCTTCTTGTTTCCATTTTGGGAACCACCCTCCTTACTATTAGTTTGGGGGCCTGAAGACTTCTGGTCTTTTTCTTTATCTTTCTGATTCTGATTACTACCCTTCTGGTCTGTTTTCTTCTGGTCACCACCTTGGTTCTGGGGTTTCTGCTTAATCCTTGTTCTGACCCATTTGTCTGCCTTCTTTCCCAATTCTTGGGGAGAGGTCAGATCAGAGTCAATAAGGTATTGATGCAACAGCTGGTTTGTACAGTTATTAAGGATCTGTTCTCTCATCATAAGATTGTACAATCCTGTATAGTCTGAAACTTTACTTCCCTGCAACCAACCCTCCAAAGCCTTAGTGGCACACTCAACGAAATCAGTCCAGTCTTGAGTCTGTGCTTTTTGGGTGTCTCTGAACAACAACCTGTATTGCTCAGTGGTTAGGCCAAACCCTTCAATAAGAGCACTCTTCAAGACAGTGTAATTTTTGGCATCCTCAGGTCTAACTGTGAGGAGCCTGTCCCTCCCTTTCTCAGAAAAGGAGTACCATAAAATTGCAGCCCACTGATCCTCAGGAACCTGCTGTACCATGCAGGCTCTCTCAAGAGCAGTCATCCATTTGTGGATGTCATCCCCTTCTTTAAAGGGGGGCACAATTTTTGTCAGGTTTCTATTGTCATAGCCCCTGTCTTTTTCTCTTGGAAATTTGCTGCCACCAGTGGCATCTAAGCCACTTAATTTCTGCTCTCTTGCCAAGGCAAGTTTAGCTTGAGCTAAGGTAAGTCTAGCTTGACTCAGGGCTACCTCCTCTCTCTCTATTTGGAGTTTGACAGCCCTCATTCTAGCCCTATGCTCAACTTTCTGAGAAGCAGTCATGCCTCTCTCTGATTCTCTGGAGGCACTAGAAATATGAGAGTCCCCTGAGGGAGATCTCACTCTTCTGTTGCCTGGGAGAATCCCATTGTGGGTTCTGGGGAGGTGCTGGCCCTCTCCATTCCCCAGTAGGTCCAAGTTGGCCTGGCTAAGCCTGGCAACTGGAACCTGGCTACCCCTCTGATCCTGATCTTCTAAGTCCTCAACTTCTGAGTCCTCTTCCTCCTCTTCTTCTTCCTCATCTTCCTCCTGAGGGGGATCAGTTACAGGGGGGTTCCCTCCATTTCCTGTTTCTAGGGAAGCTACCTTTGCCCTTTCTAAGTCATCCTGCTCTAGGATTTCTACCAGGATTTGGCAGGTGGGGCTTCTGCCCCTTTTTAACCCTCTTGCTTTGCACAAGGCAATCAAGTCTCTTCGGGTTAGTTTGTCATATCCAAAAGTTGCCTGGGTAAGGTCAACTGTCACAGGAGTAGACCCTGAGGCTTTTCTTGTGTCAGACATGGCTGCTAGTGAGGTGTAAGTGGTGCACTTACCTACACTAAGTGTTTTCCTACTGTACCTTGCTAGTGAGTTGTAGTCAGGGTGTGCTAATCCCTTTAATCTACAACTACTAAGTTCAGTAGAACTTAATATGCTAAGCTTTTGATTTATATGTACCTAGAGGTACTTGATGTGATCTTTCAATTTGATACAAAGATTGCAATGGTAAAACAACAGCAAGCTCAAATCCGCACCGCTGCTCACCAATGTGAGAAGTTGGCCTGATAGGTGATGTTTCCAATTCTGGAACCACCTATTATCAGACCAAACAATCCCTTATGGTGTCTGGTTGTAAGTCAACCTTATTAGACAAGCTATCCTAGGGGTAGCATGGACTAAGCAGCCTAAAGGCTTAACTTAAGAGGTCGTGTTAAGCGAGCTGTTTTACCACATACAATCCTGTAATATCAAATGAAAGGACACCACACAAGTATATATTATAAAAATATATGTGTTTATTACTAAAAACAATCCCCAGTATTCTTTATGAATAAAGGGGCACAAGCGTTAAATCAAAAGCACTGTTTAAACATACAAGTTGCACAATTATGGATGAGGGCGGGTGGCCACTCAAACCATATACTAAACAAGTGGTATAAGAGATGCCACTCGAACAGTGGTTAGGCCTAGGGCCTAGGGAATCGCTGGGAGCAGTCAGGACAAGCAATGCTGAAGTCGGGAATGGCCCTCGGGATTCGGGAGATGTGCGGAAAGCGCACGCATGCACCAATGTTAACCAATGGTGCGTAAAAGTCATAAAGTTAAAGTTTAAGGACACTTCCGCTGGACCTAGAGGAACAAAACTTAACACACAGACCCTAGAGATGTGCACCAGTGTGGGAACACCGGCGGAGCAAAGTTACCTCACCCACAGAAGGTGGGTGCACAGGGTCGAAGTGGCGTCGGGTTTTGACACGCAGGCTCTTGGTGCTTGAAGCTGAAAGGGCTGCAGGCGGGTTGAAGATGAAGTGTCCGGTGGAGTCCAAGGGTGGACTCAAGTCGAAGGGTACCTGAAAGCAGAGGGGACAGAGTCTGGGTCACTCAGCAGTGACCAGGGTGGAACCAGGACGGAACCAGGCAATGTCGGGCGCAATCAGGTGGTCGTCGAAGAGCTTCTCTCCGCTGTCACGTGGGCTCTGGGGCATCTGCGACGTCCAGGAGCAAGTCACGATCTGTCGCACGCAGGCTCTCACCGTCGGTGCAGTCGGCTTCAAGTTTGGAGCAAACAAGCCTTGGCAAGAGCAATCCACGCGGGATCGGAAGATTGCTTCTCACTCGGACCAGGAAGGTCAGAGTCGGGGCTCCTTTTCAGGGGAGCTGGTGTGGATCTGGAGCAACCAGATTCACGAGTCTTCTTAGTAGTTTCGTTGGCACAGGGACCACTAGCCAGCTGGCAAGTGACCGGGCCAACGCGTTGAGCCAAATAGAGCAGAAGGGCCCCACGCAGCACTCGTCGAGTGTGGAGGGCTGAACTTCGGCTCAGGAGTAGCTCAGGGTGGGGGCTTCTCAAACCCCGGTGCACAGCTTCGAGGATCACTCGTGGGCTGCACGGTCAGCGTCTCGTGGTCAATTCAAGATGGCGTTCCCCACGCTTCCGGTCGCCTCCACGGGTCTCAGCTCTGCAGGGACTGTGGATCGGGCTGTTGGAAGGCAGGCAAGCTTGGTCTCGTCGATCTCAGTCGCTCGAGTTCCGGCGGGAACTGCAACTAAGTAGACGTCGAGGGCTGGATGGTGCCTGCTGCTGCAGGGTGGTCACTCCTTGACCACAAGGGAGATTCTTCGGGCTTCCACGTTGAGATGGAGGTCCAAGGGTCCAGAGTTTCGTTTCTAATGTTTCTTCCAGGAAATCTGATGTGCATTGGCACTGCTCCCACTCTTATTCCAATCTGGGGGGCGTGATTACCTGCTAGGTCCCCCCCTATGGGTGGGACCCAGGAAGGGGGTGGATACACCCCTTTCCTTTGATCCAGGCCGCCCTGGCACGAGGGCTGGAGTGCCCCAGAACCGGTTTGGCCAGATTATGCAAGGGGCAGCCTTGTGCGCCCCAGGCAGTGTCTGGTTTCTTTCAGACCTCCCTGCTACAATCCACTATCTCCTGTCTGGAGGGCGGTGACACCCTCCTGTGACAGGAAACCCTTTGTCCAGGACCCATTTGGCCGAGTTTCGGTCAGCTGCAGGGGTCCAGACATTTGTCTGTGGCAGAGGCATCCATTTTGTGGATCTAAGGTCTTTGGAGAAATTAACCGCATTACAGTAAAGGAACATGTCTTACCCCTCTAGAGGGGTGGAGTGCTATCCCCATCGCCAGAACTGGCGAGGGGATAGTATTCCAAATCGTATGACACCTTACACGACATGTTTTGATAAAGCCAAACCAGAGTTGCTAGTTAACCGCGAGGATTATAAGGCACTTTAGAGTATATGGTATGGCATTATCCTGAAACAGCTTAGGGAGTTGTTCCCGACAGCTGCAGACAGGCTCAGCTCATGCTAGAGCTCCATCTCACATAAAACCACGCACTCTGCCTCCAGGATTGATGAGGCCTTCCATAGGAGTGGCTCACAGGTTTACATGTGTCCAGATATAGGTTTAGATATAGGTATACTATATCTAAGCAAGGGGTGCTTACACCACCTTACCCCAGCTGAGTGATCAGCCAGTTGTGTCAATTTAAGAACCAGCCAGGGGTGGCAAAAGATATGCTGCAGTCCCTGGTAGGCCTTGGTGGCCCCTATGCCCTGGGCACCTATAGTGCATTATACAGGGGCTGACAAGGAGTCCATTTCCAATTGGTATGTGCCTATAGCACATGTGTCAGTAATTTAGTGAGAGAACAGCAGGCTGGGGGTCTGATCAGCAGGCCCACAGCCTCAGTAGTCGAAAACCAGTGAAGCAAAAAGCAAAAATTTGGGGTGACCATAGGATAGCAGACCCTACTCTCCTACAAGTGCCTTATAATCCTCGCGGTTATATAGCAACTCTGGTTTGGCTTTATCAAAACATGTCGTGTAAGGTGTCATACGATTTGGAATACTATCCCCTCGCCAGTTCTGGTGACGGGGATAGCATTCCACCCCTCTAGAGGGGTAAGACATGTTCCTTTACTTTAATGCGGTTAATTTCACAAAGGGCCTTAGATCCACAAAATGGATGCCTCTGCCACAGACAAGAGTCTGGACCCCTGCAGCTGACCGAAACTCAGCAAATGGAGCCTGGACAAAGGGTTTCCTGCCACAGGAGGGTGTCGCCACCCTCCAGACAGGAGATAGTGGATTGTAGCAGGGAGGTCTGAAAGAAACCAGACACTGCCTGGGGCGCACAAGGCTGCCCCTTGCATAATCCGGCCAAACCGGTTCTGGGGCACTCCAGCCCTCGTGCCAGGACGGCCTGGATCAAAGGAAAGGGGTGTATCCACCCCCTTCCTGGGTCCCACCCATAGGGGGGGACCTAGCAGGTAATCACGCCCCCCAGATTCGAATAAGAGTGGGAGCAGTGCCAATGCACATCAGATTTCCTGGAAGAAACATTAGAAACGAAACTCTGGACCCTTGGACCTCCATCTCAACGTGGAAGCCCGAAGAATCTCCCTTGTGGTCAAGGAGTGACCACCCTGCAGCAGCAGGCACCATCCAGCCCTCGACATCTACTTGGTTGCAGTTCCCGCCGGAACTCGAGTGACTGAGATCGACGAGATCAAGCTTGCCTGCCTTCCAACAGCCCGATCCACAGTCCCTGCAGAGCTGAGACCCGTGGAGGCGACCGGAAGCGTGGGGCACGCCATCTTGAATTGACCACGAGACGCTGACCGTGCAGCCCACGAGTGACCCTCGAAGCTGTGCACCGGGGTTTGAGAAGCCCCAACCCTGAGCCACTCTTGCACCGAAGCTCACCCCTCTACACTCATCGAGTGCTGCGTGGGGCCCTTCTGCTACTTTTGGCTCAATGCATTGGCCCGGTCACTTGCCAGCCGGCTAGTGGCCCCTGTGCCGACGAAAACTTGAAACCGACTTGTGAATCTGGTTGCTCCAGATCTGCACCAGCTCCCCTGAAAAGGAGCCCCCACTCTGACCTTCCTGGTTCGAGTGAGAAGCAATCTCCCGGTTCCGCGTGGATTGCTTTTGCCAAATGTTGTTTGCTCCAATCTTGAAGCCGACAGCGCCGACGGTGAGAGCCTTCGTGGGACAGATCGTGACCTGCTCCTGGACGTCGTAGATGCCCCAGAGCCCACGTGACAGCGGAGAGAAGCACCGCGACAGCGACCTGATTGCGCCCGACATTGCCTGGTTCCGTCCTGGTTCCACGCTGGTCACTGCTGAGTGACCCAGACTCTGTCCCCTCTGCTTTCAGGTACTTTTCGACTCGAGTCCACCCTTGGACTCCACCGGACACTTCTCTTTCACCCCGCCTGCAGCCCTTTCAGCTTCAAGCACCAAGAGCCTGCGTGACGAAACCCGACTCAACTTCGACCCTGTGCACCCGCTTCCTGTGGGTGAGGTAACTTTGCTCCGCCGGTGTTCCCACACTGGTGCACACCTCTAGGGTCTGTGTCTTAAGTTTTGTTCCTCTAGGTTCAGCGGAAGTGTCCTTAAACTTTAACTTTGCAACTTTTACGCACCATTGGTTAACATTGGTGCATGCGTGCGCTTTCCGCACTGCTCCCGAATCCCGTGGGCCTCTCCCGACTTCAGCACTGCTTGTCCTGACTGCTCCCAGCGATTCCCTAGGCCCTAGGCCTAACCACTGTTCGATTGGTATCTCTTATACCACTTGTTTAGTATATGGTTTGAGTGGCCACCCGCCCTCATCCATAATTGTGCAACTTTGTATGTTTAAACTGTGCTTTTGATTTAACGCTTGTGCCCCTTTATTCATAAAGAATACTGGGGATTGTTTTTAGTAATAAACACATATATTTTTATAATATATACTTGTGTGGTGTCCTTTCATTTGATATTACAGGATTGTATGTGGTAAAACAGCTCGCTTAACACGACCTCTTAAGTTAAGCCTTTAGGCTGCTTAGTCCATGCTACCCCTAGGATAGCTTGTCTAACAAGGTTGACTTACAACCTGACACCATAAGGGATTGTTTGGTCTGATAATAGGTGGTTCCAGAATTGGAAACATCAACTATCAGGCCAACTTCTCACATTGGTGAGCAGCGGTGCGGATTTGAGCTTGCTGTTGTTTTACCATTGCAATCTTTTATCAAATTGAAAGATCACATCAAGTACCTCTAGGTACATATAAATCAAAAGCTTAGCATATTAAGTTCTACTGAACTTAGTAGTTGTAAATTAAAGGGATTAGCACACCCTGACTACAACTCACTAGTAAGGTACAGTAGGAAAACACTTAGTGTAGGTAGGTGCATCACTTACACCACACTAGAGTCATGTCTGACACAGGAAAAGCCTCAGGGTCTACTCCTGTGACAGTTGACCTTACCCAGGCAACTTCCAGCTATGACAAACTAACCCGAAAGGACTTGATTGCCTTGTGCAAATCAAGAGGGTTAAAAAGGGGCAGAAGCCCCACCTGTCCAATCCTGATAGCCATTCTAGAACAGGATGACTTAGAAAGGGCGAAGGGAATTCCCCTAGGATCAGAAAATGGAGAGAACCTACCTGTAACTGGTACCCCTCAGGAGGAAGAAGAAGGAGAAGAGGGGGATGAGGACTCAGAGGTTGAGGACACAGAAGACCAGGGTCAGGAGGGTAGCCAGGTTGGAGTTGCCAGGCTTAGCCAGGCCAACTTAAACCTACTAGGGAATAGAGAGGGCCAGCACCTCCCCAGATCCTATAGCATTCTCCCAGGCAACAGAAGAGTGAGATCCCCCTCAGGGGACTCTCATATTTCTAGTGCCTCAAGAGAATCTGAGAGAGGTATGACTGCCTCTAAAAAAAGACTGAGCATAGGGCCAGAATGAGGGCTGTCAGACTCCAGATAGAGAGGGAGGAGATAGCCCTGGCTCAAGCTAAACTTACCTTGGCTCAAGCTAGACTTACCTTGGCAAGAGAGCAGAAATTGAGTGGCTTAGATGCCACTGGTGGCAGCAATATTCCTAAAGAAAAAGACAGGGGCTATGATAATAGAAACCTGACAAAAATTGTGCCCCCCTACAAGGAAAGGGATGACATCCACAAATGGATGACTGCTCTGGAGAGAGCCTGCATGGTACAGCAGGTTCCTCAGGATCAGTGGGCTGCAATTTTATGGTACTCCTTTTCTGAGAAAGGGAGGGACAGGCTCCTCACAGTTAGACCTGAGGATGCCAAAAACTACTCTGTTTTGAAGAGTGCTCTTATTGAAGGGTTTGGCCTAACCACTGAGCAATACAGGTTGTTGTTCAGAGACACCCAAAAAGCACAGACTCAAGACTGGACTGATTTCGTTGAGTGTGCCACTAAGGCTTTGGAGGGTTGGTTGCAGGGAAGTAAAGTTTCAGACTATACAGGATTGTACAATCTTATAATGAGAGAACAGATCCTTAATAACTGTACAAACCAGCTGTTGCATCAATACCTTATTGACTCTGATCTGACCTCTCCCCAAGAATTAGGAAAGAAGGCAGACAAATGGGTCAGAACAAGGATTAAGCAGAAACCCCAGAACCAAGGTGGTGACCAGAAGAAAACAGACCAGAAGGGTGGAAATCAGAAAGATAAAGATAAAGAAAAAGACCAGAAGTCTTCAGGCCCCCAAACTAGTAGTAAGGAGGGTGGTTCCCAAAATGGAAACAAGAAGAAGAAGAATAAAGGTCCAAAGACACCTTGGTGTAATACCTGCAAATCAGTTTCACACTGGGGCCAGTGAATGCACTAAGGCAAATCCAGTCTCCACCACTCCAGCTCCTAAAGCAACTGCAACCCCTAGTACAGTAAGCAGTGGTGGAACACAGTCCAAGGGTGTAGCTGGGTTGACCCTGGGTATTGAAGTAGGATCTGGCCTAGTCAGAACCCCTACACAGGCAGTTCTCTTATATGATGTGGACATAGATTTGCCCACTGCAGTAAGTCCCAGTAACCTGGGCAAATATAGGCAGACTCCCTTAATTAATGAGAAACTGGCTCAAGCCTACAGGGACACATGTGCCAGTGTCACAATGGTGACACCTGACTTTGTGGATCCTGGACAGATTGTACTAGGTGAGAGTTACCTAGTGACCAATGCAAGCAACTTCACTACTTCCCATAGTGTGGCAGTTGTGAACTTCTCCTGGGGAGGGGTAGATGGCCTAAAGAAAGTTGTTGTGAGTGCAGACCTACCAGTAGACTGTCTGTTAGGCAATGATCTTGAAAGCTCAGCGTGGTCAGAAGTGGAGTACAGGACTCATGCAGAAATGCTGAGGGTTTCAGAGCATGTCCTTGCCATGACAAGGGCTCAGGCTAAGAAGTGCCTTCCTGAACCAGTGGTGGATCTTGGAACAATAGACCAACCACAACCCAAGAGAAGGAGCAAGAGAGGAAAGGCTGAGCCTTCCACCTTGCCCCAGGTTGAGGATCAAGTTTCAGAGGAAACTGATTCTGCAGTCCAAGAGGAGACTGTCTCTGAGGAACTTGAACCTGACCAGGTTGAGTTTCTGGGGACAGGGGGACCCTCAAGGGCAGACCTGAGGAAGGCTCAATTAGATTGCCCTTCCCTTGAACCCCTCAGGCAGCAGGCTGCTGCTGAGGCTGCTGGGGATGCCCAAGGTACCCATACTGTGTATTGGGATGATGGACTCCTTTACTCAGAGGCTAGAGACCCCAAGCCTGGCATGACCAGGAGGTTGGTCATACCTCTGCAGTTTAGGGGGTTCCTTCTTACCTTGGCCCATGATATTCCCCTTGCAGGACACTTAGGCCAGAACAAGACGTGGGACAGGCTTGTTTCACACTTTCACTGGCCTCATATGTCAGAAAATGTCAAGGAGTTTTGTCGCTCCTGTGTCACTTGCCAAGCCAGTGGTAAGTCAGGTGGCACAACAAAGGCCCCCCTTATACCACGGCCTGTGGTGGGGGTTCCCTTTGAAAGAGTTGGAATTGATATTGTGGGTCCAATGGACCCCCAAACAGCATCTGGGAACAGATTCATACTGGTGGTAGTGGATCATGCCACCAGGTATCCAGAGGCTATTCCCCTGAGGACCACCACAGCACCTGTGGTGGCAAAAGCCCTCATTGCAGTTTTCTCAAGAGTGGGCTTTCCAAAGGAGGTACTATCAGATAGAGGCACACATTTTATGTCTAGCTATCTGAAAGCAATGTGGAAGGAGTGTGGAGTAAACTACAAGTTTACCACCCCTTATCATCAACAGTGCAATGGGCTTGTGGAGAGATTTAACAAGACCCTAAAAGGCATGATAAAAGGATTACCAGAGAAGCTCAGGCGGAAATGGGACATTCTTTTACCTTGCCTGCTCTTTGCTTACAGAGAGGTCCCACAGAAGGGGGTTTGGCTACAGCCCTTTTGAACTTTTGTTTGGCCACCCTGTGAGGGGTCCATTGTGTTTGGTGAAGGAAGGATGGGAGTTACCTCTCAAAAAGCCTAAGCTAGACATAGTGGACTATGTACCTGGTCTCCGCTCCAGGATGGCTGAATACATGGAGAGAGCATCCAAAAACCTGGAGGCCAGCCAAGAATTACAAAAAGCTTGGCATGACTGTGAGAAGTTGGCCTGATAGGTGATGTTTCCAATTCTGGAACCACCTATTATCAGACCAAACAATCCCTTATGGTGTCTGGTTGTAAGTCAACCTTATTAGACAAGCTATCCTAGGGGTAGCATGGACTAAGCAGCCTAAAGGCTTAACTTAAGAGGTCGTGTTAAGCGAGCTGTTTTACCACATACAATCCTGTAATATCAAATGAAAGGACACCACACAAGTATATATTATAAAAATATATGTGTTTATTACTAAAAACAATCCCCAGTATTCTTTATGAATAAAGGGGCACAAGCGTTAAATCAAAAGCACTGTTTAAACATACAAGTTGCAAAATTATGGATGAGGACGGGTGGCCACTCAAACCATATACTAAACAAGTGGTATAAGAGATGCCACTCGAGCAGTGGTTAGGCCTAGGGCCTAGGGAATCGCTGGGAGCAGTCAGGACAAGCAATGCTGAAGTCGGGAATGGCCCTCGGGATTCGGGAGATGTGCGGAAAGCGCACGCATGCACCAATGTTAACCAATGGTGCGTAAAAGTCATAAAGTTAAAGTTTAAGGACACTTCCGCTGAACCTAGAGGAACAAAACTTAACACACAGACCCTAGAGATGTGCACCAGTGTGGGAACACCGGCGGAGCAAAGTTACCTCACCCACAGGAAGTGGGTGCACAGGGTCGAAGTGGCGTCGGGTTTTGACACGCAGGCTCTTGGTGCTTGAAGCTGAAAGGGCTGCAGGCGGGTTAAAGATGAAGTGTCCGGTGGAGTCCAAGGGTGGACTCAAGTCGAAGGGTACCTGAAAGCAGAGGGGACAGAGTCTGGGTCACTCAGCAGTGACCAGGGTGGAACCAGGACGGAACCAGGCAATGTCGGGCGCAATCAGGTGGTCGTCGAGGAGCTTCTCTCCGCTGTCACGTGGGCTCTGGGGCATCTGCGACGTCCAGGAGCAGGTCACGATCTGTCCCACGCAGGCTCTCACCGTCGGTGCAGTCGGCTTCAAGTTTGGAGCAAACAAGCCTTGGCAAGAGCAATCCATGCGGGATCGGAAGATTGCTTCTCACTCGGACCAGGAAGGTCAGAGTCGGGGCTCCTTTTCAGGGGAGCTGGTGTGGATCTGGAGCAACCAGATTCACGAGTCTTCTTTGTAGTTTCGTCGGCACAGGGACCACTAGCCGGCTGGCAAGTGACCGGGCCAACGCGTTGAGCCAAATGGAGCAGAAGGGCCCCACGCAGCACTCGTCGAGTGTGGAGGGCTGAACTTCGGCTCAGGAGTAGCTCAGGGTGGGGGCTTCTCAAACCCCGGTGCACAGCTTCGAGGGTCACTCGTGGGCTGCACGGTCAGCGTCTCGTGGTCAATTCAAGATGGCGTGCCCCACGCTTCCGGTCGCATCCACGGGTCTCAGCTCTGCAGGGACTGTGGATCGGGCTGTTGGAAGGCAGGCAAGCTTGATCTCGTCGATCTCAGTCGCTCGAGTTCCGGCGGGAACTGCAACTAAGTAGACGTCGAGGGCTGGATGGTGCCTGCTGCTGCAGGGTGGTCACTCCTTGACCACAAGGGAGATTCTTCGGGCTTCCACGTTGAGATGGAGGTCCAAGGGTCCAGAGTTTCGTTTCTAATGTTTCTTCCAGGAAATCTGATGTGCATTGGCACTGCTCCCACTCTTATTCCAATCTGGGGGGCGTGATTACCTGCTAGGTCCCCCCCTATGGGTGGGACCCAGGAAGGGGGTGGATACACCCCTTTCCTTTGATCCAGGCCGCCCTGGCACGAGGGCTGGAGTGCCCCAGAACCGGTTTGGCCGGATTATGCAAGGGGCAGCCTTGTGCGCCCCAGGCAGTGTCTGGTTTCTTTCAGACCTCCCTGCTACAATCCACTATCTCCTGTCTGGAGGGCGGTGACACCCTCCTGTGACAGGAAACCCTTTGTCCAGGACCCATTTGGCCGAGTTTCGGTCAGCTGCAGGGGTCCAGACATTTGTCTGTGGCAGAGGCATCCATTTTGTGGATCTAAGGTCTTTGGAGAAATTAACCGCATTACAGTAAAGGAACATGTCTTACCCCTCTAGAGGGGTGGAATGCTATCCCCGTCGCCAGAACTGGCGAGGGGATAGTATTCCAAATCGTATGACACCTTACACGACATGTTTTGATAAAGCCAAACCAAAGTTGCTATTTAACCGCGAGGATTATAAGGCACTTAAGAGTATATGGTATGGCATTATCCTGAAACAGCTTAGGGAGTTGTTCCCGACAGCTGCAGACAGGCTCAGCTCATGCTAGAGCTCCATCTCACATAAAACCACGCACTCTGCCTCCAGGATTGATGAGGCCTTCCATAGGAGTGGCTCACAGGTTTACATGTGTCCAGATATAGGTTTAGATATAGGTATACTATATCTAAGCAAGGGGTGATTACACCACCTTACCCCAGCTGAGTGATCAGCCAGTTGTGTCAATTTAAGAACCAGCCAGGGGTGGCAAAAGATATGCTGCAGCCCCTGGTAGGCCTTGGTGGCCCCCATGCCCTGGGCACCTATAGTGCATTATACAGGGGCTGACAAGGAGTCCATTTCCAATTGGTATGTGCCTATAGCACATGTGTCAGTAATTTAGTGAGAGAACAGCAGGCTGGGGGTCTGATCAGCAGGCCCACAGCCTCAGTAGTCGAAAACCAGTGAAGCAAAAAGCAAAAATTTGGGGTGACCATAGGATAGCAGACCCTACTCTCCTACACAACCCCCCCCCCAAACGCAGGGACATTAAACTAACCTTGACCAGATAAGTCTTCATGTTCTAAGTGGAAGTACCTGGAGAGACCATCTGCATTACCATGGTCAGTCCCTGGGCGGTGCTCCACTGTAAAGTCCATCCCCTGTAGGGAAATGGACCACCTGAGCAGTTTGGGATTTTCACCCTTCATCTGATTAAGCCATAAGAGGGGCTTATGGTCTGTCTGCACCAGGAAGTGAGTTCCAAACAAGTAGGACCTCAACTTCTTTAATGCCCAAACCACAGCAAAGGCCTCCCTCTCAATGGCTGACCAACGTTTCTCTCTGGGAGTCAGCCTCCTGCTAATGAAAGCAATAGGCTGGTCTTGACCATCTTGATTAAGTTGTGAGAGCACAGCTCCCACCCCCAACTCAGAAGCATCTGTCTGAACAATGAACTGTTTGGAGTAGTCAGGACTCTTCAGGATAGGTGCAGAGCACATGGCCTTCTTCAGGTCATCAAATGCCTTTTGACAGCTAACTGTCCACTGAACCTTTTTTGGCATCTTCTTGGATGTCAAGTCATTTAATGGTGTCACTATAGACCCATAGTTTTTCACAAACTTTCTGTAATACCCAGTCAGGCCCAAGAAGGCTCTGACTTGTGTCTGGGTAACTGGAGGAGCCCAGTCCTGTATGGCCTGGATTTTGCTCTCCAGTGGCTGAACCTGGCCCCCACCTACTAGGTGGCCCAGGTATACAACCTTACTCTGCCCTATCTGGCACTTAGTGGCCTTGATAGTTAGGCCTGCCTTTTGCAGGGCCTCCAAAACTTTCTTCAGGTGGATCAGGTGATCCTCCCAGGTGGAGCTAAAGACAGCAATATCATCTAGATATGCTGCACAAAAGTCATCCAACCCAGTAAGGACTTGGTTCACCAACCTTTGGAAAGTGGCAGGTGCATTCTTCAAACCAAAGGGCATTACCACAAATTGATAATGTCCACTAGGGGTAGAGAATGCTGTTTTGGCTTTTGACTCCTCAGCTAATCTGATTTGCCAGTAGCCAGCTGTCAGATCAAATGTGCTCAGAAACTTGGCAGAAACCAATCTGTCAATGAGCTCATCTGCTCTTGGAATGGGGTGAGCATCTGTCCTAGTGACAGCATTGAGACCCCTGTAGTCCACGCAAAATCTCATTTCTCTCTTTCCATCTTGGGTATGAGGTTTTGGCACAAGGACTACTGGGCTGGCCCATGGGCTCTCTGATGGCTCAATCACTCCAAGCTATAACATCTTTTGCACCTCAGCCTTGATGCAATCCCTGACATGGTCAGGTTGCCTGTAGATCTTATTCTTCACAGGCAGACTGTCACCAGTGTCCACTACATGGGTACACCAGTCAGTCTGGCTGGGTGTGAGTGAAAACAAATGCCTGTGGGCCTGCAAAACTTGTCTGCAGTCCATCTGTTGCTGGTCAGTGAGGCTGCCTGCCAAGGCTACTCCATCAACTGAACCATCATCAGGGTTCTGAGAAAGCAGGTCTCGGAGAGGGTCACTCTCTTCCTCCTGATCCCCATCTGTGGCCATGAGCAAGCTCATGTCCTCCCTGTCCACAAATGCTTTCAAGCGATTCACATGGATTACCCTGTGAGGGCTCCTGGGTGTTCCAAAGTCCACCAAGTAGGTGACTTCTCCCTTCTTTTCAATGATAGGATAGGGTCCACTCCATTTGTCCTGGAGTGCTGCTGGAGCCACTGGCTCCAGTACCCACACCTTCTGTCCTGGTTGGAACTCTACCAGTACAGCCTTTTGGTCATGCCAAGCTTTCTGCAATTCTTGGCTGGCCTCCAGGTTTTTGGATGCTCTTTCCATGTATTCAGCCATCCTGGAGCGGAGACCAAGTACATAGTCCACTATGTCTAGTTTGGGCTTTTTGAGAGGTAACTCCCATCCTTCCTTCACCAAACACAATGGACCTCTCACAGGGTGGCCAAACAAAAGTTCAAAAGGGCTGTAGCCAACCCCCTTCTGTGGGACCTCTCTGTAAGCAAAGAGCAGGCAGGGTAAAAGAATGTCCCATTTCCGCCTGAGCTTCTCTGGTAATCCTTTTATCATGCCTTTAAGGGTCTTGTTAAATCTCTCCACAAGCCCATTGCATTGTGGATGATATGGGGTGGTAAACTTATAGTTTACTCCACATTCCTTCCACATTGCTTTCAGATAGCTGGACATAAAATTGGTGCCCCTATCTGATAACACCTCCTTTGGGAAGCCCACTCTTGAGAAAACTGCAATGAGGGCTTTTGCCACCACAGGTGCTGTGGTGGTCCTCAGGGGAATAGCCTCTGGATACCTGGTGGCATGATCCACTACCACCAGTATGAATCTGTTCCCAGATGCTGTTTGGGGGTCCATTGGACCCACAATATCAATTCCAACTCTTTCAAAGGGGACCCCCACCACAGGTAGTGGTATTAGGGGGGCCTTTGTTGTGCCACCTGACTTACCACTGGCTTGGCAAGTGACACAGGAGCGACAAAACTCCTTGACATCCTCTGACATGTGAGGCCAGTGAAAGTGTGAAACAAGCCTGTCCCACGTCTTGTTCTAGCCTAAGTGTCCTGCAAGGGGAATATCATGGGCCAAGGTAAGAAGGAACCCCCTAAACTGCAGAGGTATGACCAACCTCCTGGTCATGCCAGGCTTGGGGTCTCTAGCCTCTGAGTAAAGGAGTCCATCATCCCAATACACAGTATGGGTACCTTGGGCATCCCCAGCAGCCTCAGCAGCAGCCTGCTGTCTGAGGGGTTCAAGGGAAGGGCAATCTAATTGAGCCTGCCTCAGGTCTGCCCTTGAGGGTCCCCCTGTCCCCAGAAACTCAACCTGGTCAGGTTCAAGCTCCTCAGAGACAGTCTCCTCTTGGACTGCAGAATCAGTTTCCTCTGAAACTTGATCCTCAACCTGGGGCAAGGTGGAAGGCTGAGCCTTTCCTCTCTTGCTCCTTCTCTTGGGTTGTGGTTGGTCTATTGTTTCAAGATCCACCACTGGTTCAGGAAGGCACTTCTTAGCCTGAGCCCTTGTCATGGCAAGGACATGCTCTGAAATCCCTAGCATTTCTGCATGAGTCCTGTACTCCACTTCTGACCATGCTGAGCTTTCAAGGTCATTGCCTAACAGACAGTCTACTGGTAGGTCTGCACTCACCACAACCTTCTTTAGGCCATCAACCCCTCCCCAGGAGAAGTTCACAACTGCCACACTATGGGAGGTAGTGGAGTTGCTGGCGTTGGTCACTAGGTAGCTCTCACCTAGTACAATCTGTCCAGGGTCCACAAAGCCAGGTGTCACCATTGTGACACTGGCACATGTGTCCCTGTAGGCTTGAGCCAGTTTCTCATTAATTAAGGGAGTCTGCCTGTATTTGCCCAGGTTACTGGGGCTTACTGCAGTGGGCAACTCAATGTCCACATCATACAGGAGAACTGCCTGTGTAGGGATTCTGACTAGGCCAGATCCTACTTCAATACCCAGGGTCAACCCAGCTACACCCTTGGACTGTGTTCCACCACTGCTTACTGTACTTGGGGTTGCAGTTGCTTTAGGAGCTGTAGTGGTGGGAACTGGATTTGCCTTGGTGCACTCACTGCCCCAGTGTGAAACTGATTTGCAGGTATTACACCAAGGTGTCTTTGGACCTTTGTTCTTCTTCTTCTTGTTTCCATTTTGGGAACCACCCTCCTTACTATTAGTTTGGGGGCCTGAAGACTTCTGGTCTTTTTCTTTATCTTTCTGATTCTGATTACCACCCTTCTGGTCTGTTTTCTTCTGGTCACCACCTTGGTTCTGGGGTTTCTGCTTAATCCTTGTTCTGACCCATTTGTCCGCCTTCTTTCCCAATTCTTGGGGAGAGGTCAGATCAGAGTCAATAAGGTATTGATGCAACAGCTGGTTTGTACAGTTATTAAGGATCTGTTCTCTCATCATAAGATTGTACAATCCTGTATAGTCTGAAACTTTACTTCCCTGCAACCAACCCTCCAAAGCCTTAGTGGCACACTCAACGAAATCAGTCCAGTCTTAAATCTGTGCTTTTTGGGTGTCTCTGAACAACAACCTGTATTGCTCAGTGGTTAGGCCAAACCCTTCAATAAGAGCACTCTTCAAGACAGTGTAATTTTTGCCATCCTCAGGTCTAACTGTGAGGAGCCTGTCCCTCCCTTTCTCAGAAAAGGAGTACCATAAAATTGCAGCCCACTGATCCTCAGGAACCTGCTGTACCATGCAGGCTCTCTCAAGAGCAGTCATCCATTTGTGGATGTCATCCCCTTCTTTAAAGGGGGGCACCATTTTTGTCAGGTTTCTATTGTCATAGCCCCTGTCTTTTTCTCTTGGAAATTTGCTGCCACCAGTGGCATCTAAGCCACTTAATTTTTGCTCTCTTGCCAAGGCAAGTTTAGCTTGAGCTAAGGTAAGTCTAGCTTGACTCAGGGCTACCTCCTCTCTCTCTATTTGGAGTTTGACAGCCCTCATTCTAGCCCTATGCTCAGCTTTCTGAGAAGCAGTCATGCCTCTCTCTGATTCTCTGGAGGCACTAGAAATATGAGAGTCCCCTGAGGGAGATCTCACTCTTCTGCTGCCTGGGAGAATCCCATGGTGGGTTCTGGGGAGGTGCTGGCCCTCTCCATTCCCCAGTAGGTCCAAGTTGGCCTGGCTAAGCCTGGCAACTGGAACCTGGCTACCCCTCTGATCCTGATCTTCTAAGTCCTCAACTTCTGAGTCCTCTTCCTCCTCTTCTTCTTCTTCCTCATCTTCCTCCTGAGGGGGGTCAGTTACAGGGGGGTTCCCTCCATTTCCTGTTTCTAGGGAAGCTACCTTTGCCCTTTCTAAGTCATCCTGCTCTAGGATTTCTACCAGGATTTGGCAGGTGGGGCTTCTGCCCCTTTTTAACCCTCTTGCTTTGCACAAGGCAATCAAGTCTCTTCGGGTTAGTTTGTCATATCCAAAAGTTGCCTGGGTAAGGTCAACTGTCACAGGAGTAGACCCTGAGGCTTTTCCTGTGTCAGACATGGCTGCTAGTGAGGTGTAAGTGGTGCACTTACCTACACTAAGTGTTTTCCTACTGTACCTTGCTAGTGAGTTGTAGTCAGGGTGTGCTAATCCCTTTTATCTACAACTACTAAGTTCAGTAGAACTTAATATGCTAAGCTTTTGATTTATATGTACCTAGAGGTACTTGATGTGATCTTTCAATTTGATACAAAGATTGCAATGGTAAAACAACAGCAAGCTCAAATCCGCACCGCTGCTCACCAATGTGAGAAGTTGGCCTGATAGGTGATGTTTCCAATTCTGGAACCACCTATTATCAGACCAAACAATCCCTTATGGTGTCTGGTTGTAAGTCAACCTTATTAGACAAGCTATCCTAGGGGTAGCATGGACTAAGCAGCCTAAAGGCTTAACTTAAGAGGTCGTGTTAAGCGAGCTGTTTTACCACATACAATCCTGTAATATCAAATGAAAGGACACCACACAAGTATATATTATAAAAATATATGTGTTTATTACTAAAAACAATCCCCAGTATTCTTTATGAATAAAGGGGCACAAGCGTTAAATCAAAAGCACTGTTTAAACATACAAGTTGCACAATTATGGATGAGGGCGGGTGGCCACTCAAACCATATACTAAACAAGTGGTATAAGAGATGCCACTCGAGCAGTGGTTAGGCCTAGGGCCTAGGGAATCGCTGGGAGCAGTCAGGACAAGCAATGCTGAAGTCGGGAATGGCCCTCGGGATTCGGGAGATGTGCGGAAAGCGCACGCATGCACCAATGTTAACCAATGGTGCGTAAAAGTCATAAAGTTAAAGTTTAAGGACACTTCCGCTGAACCTAGAGGAACAAAACTTAACACACAGACCCTAGAGATGTGCACCAGTGTGGGAACACCGGCGGAGCAAAGTTACCTCACCCACAGGAAGTGGGTGCACAGGGTCGAAGTGGCGTCGGGTTTTGACACGCAGGCTCTTGGTGCTTGAAGCTGAAAGGGCTGCAGGCGGGTTAAAGATGAAGTGTCCGGTGGAGTCCAAGGGTGGACTCAAGTCGAAGGGTACCTGAAAGCAGAGGGGACAGAGTCTGGGTCACTCAGCAGTGACCAGGGTGGAACCAGGACGGAACGGTGCAATCAGGTGGTCGTCGATGAGCTTTTCTCCGCTGTCACGTGGGCTCTGGGGCATCTGCGACGTCCAGGAGCAGGTCATGATCTGTCCCTCGCAGGCTCTCACCGTCGGTGCAGTCGGCTTCAAGTTTGGAGCAAACAAGCCTTGGCAAGAGCAATCCACGCGGGATCGGAAGATTGCTTCTCACTCGGACCAGGAAGGTCAGAGTCGGGGCTCCTTTTCAGGGGAGCTGGTGTGGATCTGGAGCAACCAGATTCACGAGTCTTCTTTGTAGTTTCGTCGGCACAGGGACCACTAGCCGGCTGGCAAGTGACCGGGCCAATGCGTTGAGCCAAATGGAGCAGAAGGGCCCCACGCAGCACTCGTCGAGTGTGGAGGGCTGAACTTCGGCTCAGGAGTAGATCAGGGTGGGGGCTTCTCAAACCCCGGTGCACAGCTTCGAGGGTCACTCGTGGGCTGCACGGTCAGCGTCTCGTGGTCAATTCAAGATGGCGTGCCCCACGCTTCCGGTCGCCTCCACGGGTCTCAGCTCTGCAGGGACTGTGGATCGGGCTGTTGGAAGGCAGGCAAGCTTGATCTCGTCGATCTCAGTTGCTCGAGTTCCGGCGGGAACTGCAACTAAGTAGACGTCGAGGGCTGGATGGTGCCTGCTGCTGCAGGGTGGTCACTCCTTGACCACAAGGGAGATTCTTCGGGCTTCCACGTTGAGATGGAGGTCCAAGGGTCCAGAGTTTCGTTTCTAATGTTTCTTCCAGGAAATCTGATGTGCATTGGCACTGCTCCCACTCTTATTCCAATCTGGGGGGCGTGATTACCTGCTAGGTCCCCCCCTATGGGTGGGACCCAGGAAGGGGGTGGATACACCCCTTTCCTTTGATCCAGGCCGCCCTGGCACGAGGGCTGGAGTGCCCCAGAACCGGTTTGGCCGGATTATGCAAGGGGCAGCCTTGTGCGCCCCAGGCAGTGTCTGGTTTCTTTCAGACCTCCCTGCTACAATCCACTATCTCCTGTCTGGAGGGCGGTGACACCCTCCTGTGACAGGAAACCCTTTGTCCAGGACCCATTTGGCCGAGTTTCGGTCAGCTGCAGGGGTCCAGACATTTGTCTGTGGCAGAGGCATCCATTTTGTGGATCTAAGGTCTTTGGAGAAATTAACCGCATTACAGTAAAGGAACATGTCTTACCCCTCTAGAGGGGTGGAATGCTATCCCCGTCGCCAGAACTGGCGAGGGGATAGTATTCCAAATCGTATGACACCTTACACGACATGTTTTGATAAAGCCAAACCAAAGTTGCTATTTAACCGCGAGGATTATAAGGCACTTAAGAGTATATGGTATGGCATTATCCTGAAACAGCTTAGGGAGTTGTTCCCGACAGCTGCAGACAGGCTCAGCTCATGCTAGAGCTCCATCTCACATAAAACCACGCACTCTGCCTCCAGGATTGATGAGGCCTTCCATAGGAGTGGCTCACAGGTTTACATGTGTCCAGATATAGGTTTAGATATAGGTATACTATATCTAAGCAAGGGGTGATTACACCACCTTACCCCAGCTGAGTGATCAGCCAGTTGTGTCAATTTAAGAACCAGCCAGGGGTGGCAAAAGATATGCTGCAGCCCCTGGTAGGCCTTGGTGGCCCCCATGCCCTGGGCACCTATAGTGCATTATACAGGGGCTGACAAGGAGTCCATTTCCAATTGGTATGTGCCTATAGCACATGTGTCAGTAATTTAGTGAGAGAACAGCAGGCTGGGGGTCTGATCAGCAGGCCCACAGCCTCAGTAGTCGAAAACCAGTGAAGCAAAAAGCAAAAATTTGGGGTGACCATAGGATAGCAGACCCTACTCTCCTACAATGACCAAAAGGCTGTACTGGTAGAGTTCCAACCAGGACAGAAGGTGTGGGTACTGGAGCCAGTGGCCCCAGCAGCACTCCAGGACAAATGGAGTGGACCCTATCCTATCATTGAGAAAAAGGGAGAAGTCACCTACTTGGTTGACTTTGGAACCCCCAGGAGCCCTCACAGGGTAATCCATGTGAATCGTTTGAAAGCATTTGTGGACAGGGAGGACATGAGCTTGCTCATGGCCACAGATGGGGATCAGGAGGAAGAGAGTGACCCTCTCCCAGACCTGCTTTCTCAGAACCCTGATGATGGTTCAGTTGATGGAGTAGCCTTGGCAGGCAGCCTCACTGACCAACAACAGATGGACTGCAGACAAGTTTTGCAAGCCCACAGGCATTTGTTTTCACGCACACCCAGCCAGATTGACTGGTGTACCCATGTGGTGGACACTGGTGACAGTCTGCTTGTGAAGAATAAGATCTACAGGCAACCTGACCATGTCAGGGATTGCATCAAGGCTGAGGTGCAAAAGATGTTGGAGCTTGGAGTGATTGAGCCATCAGAGAGCCCATGGGCCAGCCCAGTAGTCCTTGTGCCAAAACCTCATACCCAAGATGGAAAGAGAGAAATGAGATTTTGCGTGGACTACAGGGGTCTCAATGCTGTCACTAGGACAGATGCTCACCCCATTCCAAGAGCAGATGAGCTCATTGACAGATTGGCTTCTGCCAAGTTTCTGAGCACATTTGATTTGACAGCTGGCTACTGGCAAATCAGACTAGCTGAGGAATCAAAAGCCAAAACAGCATTCTCTACCCCTAGTGGACATTATCAGTTTGTGGTAATGCCCTTTGGTTTGAAGAATGCACCTGCCACTTTCCAAAGGTTGGTGAACCAAGTCCTTGCTGGGTTGGATGACTTTTGTGCAGCATATCTAGATGATATTGCTGTCTTTAGCTCCACCTGGGAGGATCACCTGATCCACCTGAAGAAAGTTTTGGAGGCCCTGCAAAAGGCAGGCCTGACTATCAAGGCCACCAAGTGCCAGATAGGGCAGAGTAAGGTTGTATACCTGGGCCACCTAGTAGGTGGAGGTCAGGTTCAGCCACTGGAGAGCAAAATCCAGACCATACAGGACTGGGCTCCTCCAGTTACCCAGACACAAGTCAGAGCCTTCTTGGGCCTGACTGGGTATTACAGAAAGTTTGTGAAAAACTATGGGTCTATAGTGACACCATTAAATGACTTGACATCCAAGAAGATGCCAAAAAAGGTTCAGTGGACAGTTAGCTGTCAAAAGGCATTTGATGACCTGAAGAAGGCCATGTGCTCTGCACCTATCCTGAAGAGTCCTGACTACTCCAAACAGTTCATTGTACAGACAGATGCTTCTGAGTTGGGGGTGGGAGCTGTGCTCTCACAACTTAATCAAGATGGTCAAGACCAGCCCATTGCTTTTATTAGCAGAAGGCTGACCCCTAGAGAGAAACGTTGGTCAGCCATTGAGAGGGAGGCCTTTGCTGTGGTTTGGGCCCTGAAGAAGTTGAGGTCCTACTTGTTTGGAACTCACTTCCTAGTTCAGACAGACCATAAGCCCCTCTTGTGGCTCAATCAGATGAAGGGTGAAAATCCCAAACTGCTCAGGTGGTCCATTTCCCTAAAGGGGATGGACTTTACAGTGGAGCACCGCCCAGGGACTGACCATGGTAATGCAGATGGTCTCTCCAGGTACTTCCACTTAGAACATGAAGACTTATCTGGGCAAGGTTAGTTTAATGTCCCTGCGTTTGGGGGGGGGGGGGTTGTGTAGGAGAGTAGGGTCTGCTATCCTATGGTCACCCCAAATTTTTGCTTTTTGCTTCACTGGTTTTCGACTACTGAGGCTGTGGGCCTGCTGATCAGACCCCCAGCCTGCTGTTCTCTCACTAAATTACTGATACATGTGCTATAGGCACATACCACAATTGGAAATGGACTCCTTGTCAGCCCCTGTATAAAGCACTATAGGTGCCCAGGGCATAGGGGCCACCAAGGCCTACCAGGGGCTGCAGCATATCTTTTGCCACCCCTGGCTGGTTCTTAAATTGACACAACTGGCTGATCACTCAGCTGGGGTAAGGTGGTGTAATCACCCCTTGCTTAGATATAGTATACCTATATCTAAACCTATATCTGGACACATATAAACCTGTGAGCCACTCCTATGGAAGGCCTCATCAATCCTGGAGGCAGAGTGCGTGGTTTAATGTGAGATGGAGCTCTAGCATGAGCTGAGCCTGTCTGCAGCTGTCGGGAACAACTCCCTAAGCTGTTTCAGGATAATGCCATACCATATACTCTTAAGTGCCTTATAATCCTCGCGGTTACATAGCAACTTTGGTTTGGCTTTATCAAAACATGTTGTGTAAGGTGTCATACGATTTGGAATACTATCCCCTCGCCAGTTCTGGCGACGGGGATAGCATTCCACCCCTCTAGAGGGGTAAGACATGTTACTTTACTTAAATGCGGTTAATTTCTAAAAGGACCTTAGATCCACAAAATGATGCCTCTGCCACAGACAAGAGTCTGACCCCCTGAAGCTGACCGAAACTCAGCCAAATGGGGCCTGGACAAAGTGTTTCCTGTCGCAGGGGGGTGTTACCACCCTCCAGACAGGAGATAGTGGATTGTACAGGGAGGTTTGAAAGAAACCAGACACTGCTTGGGGCGCACAAGGCTGCCCCTTGCATAATCCGGCCAAACCGGTTCTGGGGCACTCCGGCCCTCGTGCCAGGGCGGCCTGGATCAAAGGAAGGGGGTGTATCCACCCACTTCCTGGGTCCCACCCATAGGGTGGGGCCTAGCAGGTAATCCCGCCCCCCAGATTCGAATAAGAGTGGGAGCAGTGCCAATGCACTTCAGATTTCCTGACGAAACATAAGAAACGAAACTCTGGACCCTTCGACATCCTACTCAACGTGGAAGCCCGAAGAATCTCCCTTGTGGTCAAGGAGTGACCACCATGTGCAAACAGGCACCATCCAGCCATCGACGTCTGCTTTGTCGCAGTTCCCGCAGGAACTCAAGCGACAGAGATCGACGAGATCAAGCTTGCCTACCTTCTAACAGCCCGATCCACAGTCCCTGCAGAGCTGAGACCCGTGGAGGCGACCGGAAGCGTGGGGCACGCCATCTTGAATTGACCACGAGACACTGACCGTGCAGCCCACGAGTGACCCTCAAAGCTGTACACCGGGGTTTGAGAAGCCCCAACCCTGAGCCACTCTTGCACCAAAGTTAAGCCCTCCACACTCGACGAGTGCTGCGTGGGGCCCTTCTGCTCCATTTGGCTCAACGCGTTGGCCCAGTCACTTGCCAGCCGGCTAGTGGCCCCTGTGCCGACGAACTTTGAAATTTGACCTGCAAATATGGTTGCTCCAGATCCGCACCAGCTCCCCTGAAAAGGAGCCCCCACTCTGACCCTCCTGGTTTGAGTGAGAAGCAATCTCCTGGTTCCGAGTGGATTGCTTTTGCCAAGTGTTGTTTGCTCCAATCTTGAAGCCGACTGCGCCGACGGCGAGAGCCTACGTGGGACAGATCGTGACCCGCTCCTGGACATCGCAGATGCCCCAGAGCCCACGTGACAGCGGAGAGAAGCTCCTCGACGACCACCTGATTGCGCCCGACATTGCCTGGTTCCGTCCTGGTTCCACCCTGGTCACTGCTGAGTGACCCAGACTCTGTCCCCTCTGCTTTCAGGTACTTTTCGACTTGAGTCCACCCCTGGAGTCCACCGGACACTTCTCTTTCACCCCGCCTGCAGCCCTTTCAGCTTCAAGCACCAAGAGCCTGCGTGACGAAACCCGACTCAACTTCGACCCTGTGCACCTGCTTCCTGTGGGTGAGGTAACTTTGCTCCGCCGGTGTTCCCACACTGGTACACATCTCTAGGGTCTGTGTCTTAAGTTTTGTTCCTCTAGGTTCAGCGGAAGTGTCCTTAAACTTTAACTTTACAACTTTTACGCACCATTGGTTAACATTGGTGCATGCGTGCGCTTTCCGCACTGCACCCGAATCCCGCGGGCTTTTCCCGACTTCAGCACTGCTTGTCCTGACTGTTCCCAGCGATTCCCTAGGCCCTAGGCCTAACCACTGTTCGATTGGTATCTCTTATACCACTTGTTTAGTATATGGTTTGAGTGGCCACCCGCCCTCATCCATAATTGTGCAACTTTGTATGTTTAAACTGTGCTTTTGATTTAACGCTTGTGCCCCTTTATTCATAAAGAATACTGGGGATTGTTTTTAGTAATAAACACATATATTTTTATAATATATACTTGTGTGGTGTCCTTTCATTTGATATTACAGGATTGTATGTGGTAAAACAGCTCGCTTAACACGACCTCTTAAGTTAAGCCTTTAGGCTGCTTAGTCCATGCTACCCCTAGGATAGCTTGTCTAATAAGGTTGACTTACAACCAGACACCATAAGGGATTGTTTGGTCTGATAATAGGTGGTTCCAGAATTGGAAACATCACCTATCAGGCCAACTTCTCACAATAATCAAATTATACAATCCTGTAAAGTCATGTACTTTGCTGCCATGTAGCCAACCCTCCAGAGCCTTAGTAGCACAATCTACAAAATCAGTCCAGTCCTGAGTCTGTGTCTTCTGGGTGTCTCTGAACTTCAACCTGTACTGTTCAGTGGTTAAGCCAAACCCATCTATCAGAACACTCTTCAGGACTTTGTAATTGTTTGCATCCTCATGTCTAACAGTGAGGAGCTTATCTCTCCCTTTCTCTGAAAAGGAGTACCATAAGATTGCTGCCCACTGTTCCTCAGGAACCTGCTGTACCATGCAGGCTCTCTCAAGAGCAGTTATCCACTTGTGGATGTCATCCCCTTCCTTGTAGGGGGGCACAATCTTTGTCAGGTTTCTACTATCATAGGACCTGGGTTTCTCTTTAGGAATATTGCTGCCACCAGTGGCATCTAAACCACACAATTTTTGCTCTCTTGCCAAGGCAAGTCTAGCTTGAGCCAAGGCTACCTCCTCCCTCTCTATTTGGAGTTTGACAGCCCTCATTCTGGCCCTATGCTCTAGCTTTTGAGAAGCAGTCATGCCTCTCTGAGATTCTCTGGAGGCACTAGAAATATGAGAGTCCCCTGAGGGAGATCTCACTCTTCTGTTGCCTGGGAGAATGACATAGGGTCTGGGGAGGTGCTGGCCCTCTCCATTCCCCAGTAGGTCTAAGTTGGCCTGGTTAAGCCTGGCAACTAGGACCTGGCTACCCCTCTGATCCTGATCTTCTGGGTCCTCCTCACCCTCTTCTCCTTCTTCCTCCTCTGGAGTGGTGTCAGTTACAGGGGGGTTCACTCCATCTCCTGACTCTAAGGGAACTTCATTCGCCTTCTCTAAGTCATCCTGTTCTAGAATGGCTATCAGGATAGGACAGGTGGGACTTCTGCCCCTTTTTAACCCTCTTGAGATGCACAAGGCAATCAAGTCCTTTCGGGTTAATTTGTCATAGCTGGAAGTTGCCTTGGTAAGGTCAACTGTCACAGGAGTAGACCCTGAGGCAACTCCTGTGTCAGACATGACTCTAGTGTGGTGTAAGTGATGCACCTACCTACACTACGTGTTTCCCTACTGTACCTTACTAGTGAGTTGTAGTCAGGGTGTGCTAGTCCCTTTAATCTACAACTACTAAGTTCAGTAGAACTTAATATGCTAAGCTTTTGATTTATATGTACCTAGAGGTACTTGATGTGATCTTTCAATTTGATAAAAGATTGCAATGGTAAAACAACAGCAAGCTCAAATCCGCACCGCTGCTCACCAATGTGAGAAGTTGGCCTGATAGGTGATGTTTCCAATTCTGGAACCACCGATTATCAGACCAAACAATCCCTTATGGTGTCTGGTTGTAAGTCAACCTTATTAGACAAGCTATCCTAGGGGTAGCATGGACTAAGCAGCCTAAAGGCTTAACTTAAGAGGTCGTGTTAAGCGAGCTGTTTTACCACATACAATCCTGTAATATCAAATGAAAGGACACCACACAAGTATATATTATAAAAATATATGTGTTTATTACTAAAAACAATCCCCAGTATTCTTTATGAATAAAGGGGCACAAGCGTTAAATCAAAAGCACAGTTTAAACATACAAAGTTGCACAATTATGGATGAAGGCGGGGGGCCACTCAAACCATATACTAAACAAGTGGTATAAGAGATACCAATCGAACAGTGGTTAGGCCTAGGGCCTAGAGAATCGCTGGGAGCAGTCAGGACAAGCAGTGCTGAAGTCGGGAAAAGCCCGCGGGATTCGGGTGCAGTGCGGAAAGCACACGCATGCACCAATGTTAACCAATGGTGCGTAAAAGTTGTAGAGTTAAAGTTTAAGGACACTTCCGCTGAACCTAGAGGAACAAAACTGAAGACACAGACCCTAGAGATGTGTACCAGTGTGGGAACACCGGCGGAGCAAAGTTACCTCACCCACAGGAAGCGGGTGCACAGGGTCGAAGTTGAGTCGGGTTTCGTCACGCAGGCTCTTGGTGCTTGAAGCTGAAAGGGCTGCAGGCGGGGTGAAAGAGAAGTGTCCGGTGGAGTCCAAGGGTGGACTCAAGTCGAAGAGTACCTGAAAGCAGAGGGGACAGAGTCTGGGTCACTCAGCAGTGACCAGGGTGGAACCAGGACGGAACCAGGCAATGTCGGGCGCAATCAGGTGGTCGTCAAGGAGCTTCTCTCCGCTGTCACGTGGGCTCTGGGGCATCTGCGACGTCCAGGAGCAGGTCACGATCTGTCCCACGCAGGCTCTCGCCGTCGGTGCTGTCGGCTTCAAGATTGGAGCAAACAACACTTGGCAAAAGCAATCCACGCGGACCGGGAGATTGCTTCTCACTCGAACCAGGAGGGTCAGAGTGGGGGCTCCTTTTCAGGGGAGCTGGTGTAGATCTGGAGCAACCAGATTCGCAGGTCGAATTTCAAAGTTTGTCGACACAGGGGCCACTAGCCGGCTGGCAAGTGACCGGGTCAACGCGTTGAGCCAAATGGAGCAGAAGGGCCCCACGCAGCACTCGTCGAGTGTGGAGGGCTGATCTTCGGTGCATGAGTGGCTCAGGGTTGGGGCTTCTTAAACCCCGGTGTACAGCTTCGAGGGTCATTCGTGGGCTGCACGGTCAGCGTCTCGTGGTCAATTCAAGATGGCGTGCCCCACGCTTCCGGTCGCCTCCACGGGTCTCAGCTCTGCAGGGACTGTGGATCAGGCTGTAGGAAGGCAGGCAAGCTTGATCTCGTCGATCTCTGTCGCTTGAGTTCCGGCGGGAACTGCGACAAAGTAGACGTCGAGGGCTGGATGGTGCCTGCTTGCACAGGGTGGTCACTCCTTGACCACAAGGGAGATTCTTCTGGCTTCCACGTTGAGTAGGAGGTCCAAGGGTCCAGAGTTTCGTTTCTTATGTTTCGTCAGGAAATCTAAAGTGCATTGGCACTGCTCCCACTCTTATTCGAATCTGGGGGGCGTGATTACCTGCTAGGTCCCCCCCTATGGGTGGGACCCAGGAAGTGGGTGGATACACCCCCTTCCTTTGATCCAGGCCGCCCTGGCACGAGGGCTGGAGTGCCCCAGAATCGGTTTGGCAGGATTATGCAAGGGGCAGCCTTGTGCGCCCCAAGCAGTGTCTGGTTTCTTTCAGACCTCCCTGCTACAATCCACTATCTCCTGTCTGGAGGGTGGTAAAACCCCCCTGCGACAGGAAACCCTTTGTCCAGGCCCCATTTGGCTGAGTTTTGGTCAGCTGCAGGGGGCCAGACCCGTGTCTGTGGCAGAGGCATCCATTTTGTGGATCTAAGGCCTTTTTAGAAATTAACCGCATTTAAATAAAGTAACATGTCTTACCCCTCTAGAGGGGTGGAATGCTATCCCCGTCGCCAGAACTGGCGAGGGGATAGTATTCCAAATCGTATGACACCTTACACGACATGTTTTGATAAAGCCAAACCAAAGATGCTATATAACCGCGAGGATTATAAGGCACTTAAGAGTATATGGTATGGCGTTATCCTGAAACAGCTTAGGGAGTTGTTCCCGACAGCTGCAGACAGGCTCAGCTCATGCTAGAGCTCCATCTCACATTAAACCACGCACTCTGCCTCCAGGATTGACGAGGCCTTCCATAGGAGTGGCTCACAGGTTTATATGTGTCCAGATATAGGTTTAGACATAGGTATACTATATCTAAGTAAGGAGTGCTTACACCACCTTACCCCAGCTGAGTGGTCAGCCAGTTGTGTCAATTTAAGAACCAGCCAGGGGTGGCAAAAGATATGCTGCAGCCCCTGGTTGGCCTTGGGGGCCCCTATGCCCTGGGCACCTATAGTGCATTATACAGGGGCTGACAAGGAGTCCATTTCCAATTGTGGTATGTACCTAGGGTACATGGAATCCATTTTACAGAGAGAGCAGATGGCCTGGGGCCCTGATTAGCAGGGAACCAGGTCAACTAAGTCAAAAAACCAGCTAAACACAGGCAAAAAATCTGGGGTAACCATAGTCAGGAAGCCACCTTCCTACAACCACTGAACAGTACAGGTTGAAGTTCAGAGACACCCAGAAGACACAGACACAGGACTGGACTGATTTTGTAGATTGTGCTACTAAGGCTCTGGAGGGTTGGCTACATGGCAGCAAAGTACATGACTTTACAGGATTGTATAATTTGATTATGAGGGAGCAGATCCTAAGTAATTGTCAGAACCAGCTCTTACACCAGCACCTGGTGGACTCTAGTAGGAAGGTGGCTACCTGACTATGGTTACCCCAGATTTTTTGCCTGTGTTTAGCTGGTTTTTTGACTTAGTTGACCTGGTTCCCTGCTAATCAGGGCCCCAGGCCATCTGCTCTCTCTGTAAAATGGATTCCATGTACCCTAGGTACATACCACAATTGGAAATGGACTCCTTGTCAGCCCCTGTATAATGCACTATAGGTGCCCAGGGCATAGGGGCCACCAAGGCCTACCAGGGGCTGCAGCATATCTTTTGCCACCCCTGGCTGGTTCTTAAATTGACACAACTGGCTGATCACTCAGCTGGGGTAAGGTGGTGTAATCACCCCTTACTTAGATATGGTATACCTATATCTAAAACCTATATCTGTACACATATAAACCTGTGAGCCACTCCTATAGAAGGACTTATCAATCCTGGAGGCAGAGTGCGTGGTTTCATGTGAGATGGAGCTCTAGCATGAGCTGAGCCTGTCTGCAGCTGCCGGGAACAACTCCCTAAGCTGTTTCAGGATAAGGCCATACCATATACTCTTAAGTGCCTTATAATCCTCGCGGTTATATAGCAACTCTGGTTTGGCTTTATCAAAACATGTCGTGTAAGGTGTCATACGATTTGGAATACTATCCCCTCGCCAGTTCTGGCGACGGGGATAGCATTCCACCCCTCTAGAGGGGTAAGACATGTTACTTTACTTAAATGCGGTTAATTTCTAAAAGGACCTTAGATCCACAAAGTGGATGCCTCTGCCACAGACAAGAGTCTGACCCCCTGAAGCTGACCGAAACTCAGCCAAATGGGGCCTGGACAAAGGGTTTTTCCTTGACCACAAGGGAGATTCTTCGGGCTTCCACGTTGAGTAGGAGGTCCAAGGGTCCAGAGTTTCGTTTCTTATGTTTCGTTCAGGAAATCTAAAGTGCATTGGCACTGCTCCCACTCTTATTCGAATCTGGGGGGCGTGATTACCTGCTAGGTCCCCTCCTATGGGTGGGACCCAGGAAGGGGGTGGATACACCCCTTTCCTTTGATCCAGGCCGCCCTGGCACGAGGGCTGGAGTGCCCCAGAACCGGTTTGGCCGGATCATGCAAGGGGCAGCCTTGTGCGCCCCAAGCAGTGTCTGGTTTCTTTCAGACCTCCCTGCTACAATCCACTATCTCCTGTCTGGAGGGTGGTAAAACCCCCCTGCGACAGGAAACCCTTTGTCCAGGCCCCATTTGGCTGAGTTTCGGTCAGCTGCAGGGGTCCAGACCCGTGTCTGTGGCAGAGGCATCCATTTTGTGGATCTAAGGCCCTTTTAGAAATTAACCGCATTTAAGTAAAGTAACATGTCTTACCCCTCTAGAGGGGTGGAATGCTATCCCCGTCACCAGAACTGGCGAGGGGATAGTATTCCAAATCGTATGACACCTTACACGACATGTTTTGATAAAGCCAAACCAAAGATGCTATATAACCGCGAGGATTATAAGGCACTTAAGAGTATATGGTATGGCGTTATCCTGAAACAGCTTAGGGAGTTGTTCCCGACACCTGCAGACAGGCTCAGCTCATGCTAGAGCTCCATCTCACATGAAACCACGCACTCTGCCTCCAGGATTGATGAGGCCTTCCATAGGAGTGGCTCACAGGTTAATATGTGTCCAGATATAGGTTTAGATATAGGTATACTATATCTAAGCAAGGGGTGATTACACCACCTTACCCCAGCTGAGTGATCAGCTAGTGTGTCAATTTAAGAACCAGCCAGGGGTGGCAAAAGATATGCTGCAGCCCCTGGTAGGCCTTAGTGGCCCCTATGCCCTGGGCACCTATAGTGCACTATACAGGGGCTGACAAGGAGTCCATTTCCAATTGGGTTATGTGCCTATAGCACATGTATCAGTAATTTAGTGAGAGAACAGCAGGCTGGGGGTCTGATCAGCAGGCCCACAGCCTCAGTAGTCGAAAACCAGTGAAGCAAAAAGCAAAAATTTGGGGTGACCATAGGATAGCAGACCCTACTCTCCTACAGGGTGGGTCCCAAGACACTTCTTCAACAGAGAAAAAGCCCTATTGCCATGTCTGTAAGCAGGTTGGGCATTACAAAACAGACAACTGTTGTCCCAAGAATGGCAATAAAGAGAATATGCCTCCAAAGCCAGCTCCAGCACCTCCTGTTACTGTCAGCAGTAATCCCCCAGGAAGTGGGAGCACACCCAGGAATCTGGGTGGGTTTACTTTTGGAGCCCAGGAGGACCCTGGCCTATCCAGGTCCCCATCCCCAAATAATCGTGTTTATGAGACTGGCATGGGGTTTGCCAACTTCTCTGATTGCCCAAATACTTTGAGCAAATATAGACAAGAACCCATCATCAATGGTTTGAGAGTTGAAGCTTTTAGAGACACAGGGGCTAGCATCACCATGGTGGCTGATGGCATAGTCCCCTCTAAGCAACTTTTACCTGGTGCCACATACCAGGTAATAAACATTGATGGCATCCAAACAAATCATCCCATGGCAGTAGTAAGTCTCAGCTGGGGAGGTGTCATTGGCCCAAAGAGAGTGGCAGTGTCATCAAACTTGCCTGTAGACTGCCTACTTGGTAATGATTTGGAAATCTCAGCATGGGCTGAGGTTGAACAGGAGATCCATTCTAGAATGGTAAATTCCAATGGAAAGGTTAGTGGGGCTGTAATGGCTACAGCCCCAATTCAAGATGTCCTTCCTGAAAAGGTTGGTAGGGCTGAGAAACTCTCTGCCCCATCTTTAGCAAAAGCTCTTCCTGAACAGAATAGCAAAGCTGTTATGATAACAGCAGAAACCCAAACTGAGTCTCCTCCTGAAAAGGTTGGTGGGGCTGTGATGGCCACAGCCCAAACTCAAACTGATATGTGTGTTGTGAAGCCTGAGATGATGGATAACTCCACACAAACTGAGAGCACAGAGGAGGACGAGAAATCTCCCCCTCACCAGACTTTAGGAAAGGATCAGCCTCCTCAGGGAACTGATCTTACCCCTGATGAAGGAACTGCCCCAGAGGTGGTTAGGCCTAGCCTGACAGAGCCTCTGATGCCAGTGGACCCTTCTCAGGTGGGACCCAGTCTGGAGCAGGTAACCTGCCCCTCTCTACCTTGCCTTAGTCAGCCCAGGGCTGCAGAGGACAAGAAGGACAGTGAGACCCAGAGGGCCCCCTGTCAATTAAAGCACCCCCATCAACAGATTAGGGGCACCAAAACTAGTAGCCCTAGTGAGGTGAAAACTTTAAAAACTCCTGAGGGAGCCCCCTTAAAAACAGTTAGGGACCTCCCACAGATGGATTCTGTTGGGCACAGCCAAACCTGGGACCCAAAGGGCCCAAACCTGAACTGTCCCTCCAGCAAGCCAAACAGAGGGACCCAGCCTCCAGCTTTAGGTAGCCAGGGGTTGACCCTGAGAGCACAGTGCAACTCAGTTAAAGAAAGAAAGGCACACATGGTGGAAGATAATTGGAGGAAGCTAAGCCCTAAATTAGTAGAGCCTCACTTCAATACTCCATATCCAAACCAGCCTTTAACTTTGCATAAACACACCCAAGGTAGTGATTCCCTATGGTCGAGACCCTCTAATACCCCAAGGGTGAGGGACTGCTTAGTGGACCATGAGACAGGGGGTACCCATGCTAGTGCAGGTACTTCCTTATATGGCCACTCAGGCAATATAGGCTTACCTGGCCAAGGATAGCCTTATCTCCTTTCGTTTGGGGGGGGGGTTATGTAGGAAGGTAGCTACCTGACTATGGTTACCCTGGATTTTTTGCCTGTGTTTAGCTGATTTTTTGACTTAGTTGACCTGGTTCCCTGCTAATCAGGGCCCCAGGCCATCTGCTCTCTCTGTAAAATGGATTCCATGTACCCTAGGTACATACCACAATTGGAAATGGACTCCTTGTCAGCCCCTGTATAATGCACTATAGGTGCCCAGGGCATAGGGGCCACCAAGGCCTACCAGGGGCTGCAGCATATCTTTTGCCACCCCTGGCTGGTTCTTAAATTGACACAACTGGCTGTTCACTCAGCTGGGGTAAGGTGGTGTAATCACCCCTTGCTTAGATATAGTATACCTATATCTAAACCTATATCTGGACACATGTAAACCTGTGAGCCACTCCTATGGAAGGCCTCATCAATCCTGGAGGCAGAGTGCGTGGTTTTATGTGAGATGGAGCTCTAGCATGAGCTGAGCCTGTCTGCAGCTGTCGGGAACAACTCCCTAAGCTGTTTCAGGATAATGCCATACCATATACTCTTAAGTGCCTTATAATCCTCGCGGTTAAATAGCAACTTTGGTTTGGCTTTATCAAAACATGTCGTGTAAGGTGTCATACGATTTGGAATACTATCCCCTCGCCAGTTCTGGCGACGGGGATAGCATTCCACCCCTCTAGAGGGGTAGGACATGTTGCTTTACTTAAATGCGGTTAATTTCTCCAAAGACCTTAGATCCACAAAATGGATGCCTCTGCCACAGACAAATGTCTGGACCCCTGCAGCTGACCGAAACTCGGCCAAATGGGTCCTGGACAAAGGGTTTCCTGTCACAGGAGGGTGTCACCGCCCTCCAGACAGGAGATAGTGGATTGTAGCAGGGAGGTTTGAAAGAAACCAGACACTGCTTGGGGCGCACAAGGATGCCCCTTGCATAATCCGGCCAAACCGGTTCTGGGGCACTCCAGCCCTCGTGCCAGGGCGGCCTGGATCAAAGGAAGGGGGTGTATCCACCCACTTCCTGGGTCCCACCCATAGGGGGGGACCTAGAAGGTAATCACGCCCCCCAGATTCGAATAAGAGTGGGAGCAGTGCCAATGCACATCAGATTTCCTGGAAGAAACATTAGAAACGAAACTCTGGACCCTTGGACCTCCATCTCAACGTGGAAGCCCGAAGAATCTCCCTTGTGGTCAAGGAGTGACCACCCTGCAGCAGCAGGCACCATCCAGCCCTCGACGTCTACTTAGTTGCAGTTCCCGCCGGAACTCGAGCGACTGAGATCGACGAGATCAAGCTTGCCTGCCTTCCAACAGCCCGATCCACAGTCCCTGCAGAGCTGAGACCCGTGGGGGCGACCGGAAGCGTGGGGCATGCCATCTTGAATTGACCACGAGACGCTGACCGTGCAGCCCACGAGTGACCCTCGAAACTGTGCACCGGGGTTTGAGAAGCCCCCACCCTGAGCTACTCTTGAGCCGAAGTTCAGCCCTCCACACTCGACGAGTGCTGCGTGGGGCCCTTCTGCTCCATTTGGCTCAACGCGTTGGCCCGGTCACTTGCCAGCCGGCTAGTGGTCCCTGTACCGACGAAACTACGAAGAAGACTCGTGAATCTGGTTGCTCCAGATCCACACCAGCTCCCCTGAAAAGGAGCCCCCACTCTGACCTTCCTGGTTCGAGTGAGAAGCAATCTCCCGGTTCCGCGTGGATTGCTCTTGCCAAGTGTTGTTTGCTCCAAACTTGAAGCCGACAGCGCCGACGGTGAGAGCCTGCGTGGGACAGATCGTGACCTGCTCCTGGTCGTCGCAGATGCCCCAGAGCCCACATGACAGCGGAGAGAAGCTCCTCGATGACCCCCTGATTGCGCCCGACATTGCCTGGTTCCGTCCTGGTTCCACCCTGGTCACTGCTGAGTGACCCAGACTCTGTCCCCTCTGCTTTCAGGTACCCTTCGACTTGAGTCCACCCTTGGACTCCACCGGACACTTCATCTTCAACCCGCCTGCAGCCCTTTCAGCTTCAAGCACCAAGAGCCTGCGTGTCAAAACCCGACGCCACTTCGACCCTCTGCACCCACTTCCTGTGGGTGAGGTAACTTTGCTCCGCCGGTGTTCCCACACTGGTGCACATCTCTAGGGTCTGTGTGTTAAGTTTTGTCCATCTAGGTTCAGCGGAAGTGTCCTTAAACTTTAACTTTACAACTTTTACGCACCATTGGTTAACATTGGTGCATGCGTGCGCTTTCCGCACATCTCCCGAATCCCGAGGGCCATTCCCGACTTCAGCATTGCTTGTCCTGACTGCTCCCAGCGATTCCCTAGGCCCTAGGCCTAACCACTGCTCGAGTGGCATCTCTTATACCACTTGTTTAGTATATGGTTTGAGTGGTCCCCTGCCCTCATCCATAATTGTGCAACTTTGTATGTTTAAACAGTGCTTTTGATTTAACGCTTGTGCCCCTTTATTCATAAAGAATACTGGGGATTGTTTTTAGTAATAAATACATATATTTTTATAATATATACTTGTGTGGTGTCCTTTCATTTGGTATTACAGGATTGTATGTGGTAAAACAGCTCGCTTAACACGACCTCTTAAGTTAAGCCTTTAGGCTGCTTAGTCCATGCTACCCCTAGGATACCTTGTCTAATAAGGTTGACTTACAACCAGACACCATAAGGGATTGTTTGGTCTGATAACAGGTGGTTCCAGAATTGGAAACATCACCTATCAGGCCAACTTCTCACAGGGGCGGAGATTATCCCCGTTTTTAAAAAGGGGGATAAATCCCTGCCAGGCAACTACGGGCTTATCAGCCTGATAGACTCACTCCAAAAGATAATTCTGCATCTAGTTTTGAACAAACTGCAGGATTGGGTGGGAGAGACAGATAGCTTATCTCCTCTACAGGCAGGCTTTAGGGCGTGTACTAGTACCATTGATCAGGTATTTTGTTTTATTATGCTCTACTAGAAGAATTTGGTCTTGAACAAGGGTAGCCTTTATGCTGCCTTTGTGGATCTTAAATCGGCTGCATACTGAGGTGCAACGCAAGAACAAGAAGGTTGGGCTTGGATGTGTCTCAGAGTAATTACCAGTGGCAGAGATGAACTCAAACGTTCCACCCATCATTTCCCGTATTCATAAATATGCCAGGTGTGCCCAGATGTGGGTCCCGTGCTCGCTGCAATGCTGGAATCAAGCCACACCCTACAGTCAGGACCCAGATGTGGGTCCTGTGCTCGCTGCACCACTGGAATGAAGCCGCACCCTACAGTCAGGACCCAGATGTGGGTTCAGTGCTCGCTGCACCGCTGGAATCAAGCCGCACCATACAGTAAAGGCCCAGATAGGCTGAAACCGGTCTTGGGTTGGTTGAGTTCCGGTTCAGAAAAGATCTGCATTGGCTCTTCAGGCTGGACTGCTTCTATTGGAAGGAGTCTAAAGCTGATTTGCTTATGGTGCTTCCTGTTTGAGGTGGCATTGTGGGCCAACAACCAATTGATCTCCCTCTTCTGCTTGGCCTGGGGAGGACCTGGACGTGAGCCGGAGTCTAGTGAGGATGAGGATGTGATAAGTGCCTGGTATGGACCAGGACATGAGCCAGGGGCTTGTGAGGCCCAGGATGTGAGCTGGGGCCTTGTGAGGACCAGGACGTGAGCCTGGGTCTAGTGAGGACCAGGACGTGAGCCGGAGCCTGGTGGACCAGGACGTGAGCCTGGGTCTAGTGAGGACCAGGACGTGAGCCGGGGCCTTGTGAGGACCAGGACGTGAGTCAGGGTCTAGTGAGGAACAGGACGTGAGCCAGGGCTTCGCGAGGACCAGGACATGAGTCAGGGTCTTGTGAGGACCAGGACATGACCTGGGGCCTGGTGGACGAGGACGTGAACCAGGGCCTTGTGAGGACCAGGACTTGAGCCGGGCCTGGTGGACCAGGTCGTGAGCCGGGCCTGGTGGACCAGGACATGACCTGGGGCCTGGTGGACCAGGGCCTTGTGAGGACCAGGATGTGAACCGTGGCCTGGTGAGGACCTGTTATGTTCCATATAGGTACCCATATATACGTCCGGGTAATATCATATACTTTCACCTTTTAGGATTGAACCTTTACCTAGTTCAAGTCCTGGGTGCAGCAGGAGGGTTTTTCCCTAAACAATAGCCTCCTATAACTCAATCAATGGACTCACACAGTATGAATGAATATTCATGAGGGTTCTTGGAAACCTAGGTAGAAGCTACACCACCTGCATAATATCTATGTACAAGGTTCATCCCCTACGTCATGCTCAAATCCAAAAATGGCTAGTACAAGCAACAAGGGATAAAGAAACACTAGATATTTTTTGTATAAATACAGCACATCTTACTGAGTTAAGAGAGGGGAGATCAGGACTTTCATGCCGACACACTGCAACGAGACGCTGAGGTTCCTGCATGCAGACACTCCAGCTCGCAGTGGTCTGAACATCCCTTGCGGGTTGTCCAGTTCGAGACCAGAACGGGGGTCCCACACTCTCTCAATTCAGGTAATGGGGTTTGACTTATCCTAGGAGGATTCTTGGCTTAACACCTACATACATGCTTGGTACACTTAGGTACATCTAGCTAGGATTACATCGTAGGAGTACGCATTTTACTGTAATGTATTTTATATGCTGGTATGCATTCATTATTTTAGCAGAATGGTAGGAATCTATCATCCGTTTACGTTTCTAGTGCTTCTAGTTATGTATATCCTCTACGGTCTATTGATTGTCTCAGCACATCTATTTTACACTAGAATAACGACTGTTCATAAAATACATATTGAAAACATCCCAACCGTTTATTCTGTGTACCTATCTGAGAGGATCAGAGTTGTCATGTTTGATAGTTGCCAGAAACTCTTCCCTCCTTGGTAAGAGTAGTTTCCATTGGCACTGTGAGCTAGCTGGTATACACGCCAACATACCAGATAGAGGTGTCCAGAATCAGTCTGACACCAATCCTATAGTCTATGCTGTCTAAACGCACAGAACCCAGATGACAAGCCAGGACAGGCCTCTATGCCTACACCCCTGGACAGACCTCAACTCCTCTGCATCCCGGGACAGGCCTCCCCTCCTCTGCACCACTGGACAGGCGTCACCTCCTCTCCTCCCCCTTGACAAGCCTCGCCTCCTCTGCACCCCTGGACCGGCCTCTCCTCCTCTGCACCCCTGGACAGGCCTCACCTCCGCTGCACCTCTGGACAGGCCTCTCCTCCTCTGCACCCCTGGACAGGCCTCCCCTCCTCTGCACCCCTGGACAGGCCTCCCTCCTCTGCAACACTGGACAGGCGTCACCTCCTCTCCTCCCCTGGACAAGCCTCGCCTCCTCTGCACCCCTGGACCGGCCTCAGCTCCTCTGCACCCCTGGACAGGCCTCACCTCCTATGCACCCCTGGACAGGCCTCACCTCCTCTGCACCCCTGGACAGACCTCACCTCCTCTGCAACCCTGGACAAGCCTCACCTCCTCGGCACCCCTTGACAGGCCTCACCTCCTCTCCTCCCCCTGGACAAGCCTCACCTCCTCTGCACCGCTGGACAGGCCTCTCCTCCTCTGCACCCCTGGACAAGCCTCACCTCCTCTGCACCCCAGGACAGGCCTCACCTCCTCTGCACCCCTGGACAGGCCTCACCTCCTCTCCCTCCTCCCCCTGGGCAAGCCTCGCCTCCTCTGCACCCCTGGATAGGCCTCTCATCCTCTGCCCCCTGGACAGGCCTCACCTCTTCTGAACCCTGGACAGGACTCACCTCCTCTGCACCCTTGGACAGGCCTCTCAGTGCAGGATTCTCATTAAGGAAAGAGGAGCACAGAGTTCATTCCACCCCATATAGCGCCTCTGACTCCACTCTGAGCCTCGGGGCGCTATGCACAGGCCCCAGAGAGACACTGCTTCCACGGACAGGCCTCACCTCCTCTGCACCCCTGGACAGGCCTCACCTCCTCTGTACCTTTGGACAGGCCTCTCCTCCTCTGCACCCCTGGACAGGCCTCTCCTCCTCTGAATTCTGGACAGGCCTCTCCTCCTCTGCACCCCTGGACAGTTCTCTGGACAGGCCTCACCTCCTCTGCATCCCTAGACAGGCCTCTCTTCCTCTGCACCTTTGAACAGGCCTCTCCTCCTCTGCACCCCTGGATAGGCCTCTCCTCCTCTGACCCCTGGACAGGCCTCTCCTCCTCTGCAGCCCTGGACAGGCTTCACCTCCTTTGCACCACTGGACAGGCCTCACCTCCTCTGCACCCCTGGACAGGCCTCTATTCCTCTGCACCCCTGGACAGGCCTCACCTCCTCTGCACCCCTGGACAGGCCTCAGTTCCTCTGTACCCCTGGACAGGCCTCTCCTCCTCTGCACCTTTGAACAGGCCTCTCCTCCTCTGCACCCCTGGACAGGCCTCTCCTCCTCTGACCCCTGGATAGGCCTCTCCTCCTCTGCACCCCTGGATAGGCCTCTACTCCTCTGACCCCTTGACAGGCCTCTCCTCCTCTGCAGCCCTGGACAGGCTTCACCTCCTCTGTACCCCTGGACAGGCCTCAGCTCCTCTGTACCCCTGGACAGGCCTCTCCTCCTCTGCACCTTTGAACAGGCCTCTCCTCCTCTGCACCCCTGGACAGGCCTCTCCTCCTCTGAACCCTGGACAGGCCTCTCCTCCTCTGCACCCATGGACAGGCCTCACCTCCTCTGCACCCCTGGACAGACCTCATCTCCTCTGCACCCTTGGACAGGCCTCACCTCCTCTGCACCCCTGGACAGGCCTCTCCTCCTCTACACCCCTGGACAGGCCTCTCCTCCTTTGCACCCCTGGACAGGCCTCTCCTCCTTTGCACCCCTGGACAGGCCTCTCCTCCTCTGCACCCCTGGACAGGCCTCAGCTCCTCCACATCCCCTGGACAGGCCTCTCCTCCTCTGCCCCCTGAACAGGCCTCACCTCCTCTGCCCGTCCCTGGACAAGGCCTCATTTCCTCTTCTTCCCCTGGACAGGCCTCTCCGCCTCTGCCCCTCCTCTGGACAGGTCTCTCTGTGAAGGATTCTCATTAAGGACAGAGGAGCCCAGAGTTCCTTCCACCCCATACAGCGCCTCTGACTCCGCCCTGAGCCTCAGGGCTCTATGCACAGGCCCGAAGAGAGACACTGCTCCCCTGGACAGGCCTCACCTCCTCTGCTCCCCTGGACAGGCCTCTCCTCCTCTTCACCCCTGGACAGGCCTCACCTCTTCTGCTCCCCCTGGACAGGCATCTCCCCTGCACCCCCAGGACAGGCCTCACCTCCTCTGCACCCCTGGACATGCCTCTCCTCTTCTGTGCCTCTGGACAAGCCTCACCTCCTCTGCACCCCTGGACAGGCCTCACCTCCTCTGCTCCCCCTGGACAGGCATCTCCTCTGCACCCCTCAGGACAGGCATCACCTCCTCTGCACCCCTGGACAGGCCACACCTCCTCTGCACCCCGCGGAACAGGCCTCAACTCTTCTGCATCAGCTTCGCAGGCCTCATCACCTCTGCACCCCTGGACAGGCCTCCCCTCCTCTACTCCCCCTGGACAGGCCACCTCCTATCCTCCCCCTGGGGAGGCGTCACCTTCTTTGCAACCCCCCTAAAAAGGACATGCCTCACCTCCTTTGCACCCTTTGTACAAGCCTCACCTCCGCTGTACCCCCCAGGACAGGCCTCACCTCCTCTGCACCCTGGACAGGCCTCACTCCTCTGCACCCCTGGACAGGCCTCACATCCTCTGAATCCCTGGACAGGCCTCACCTCCTCTGCACCCCTAGACTTGCCTCGCCTCCTCTGAACTCCTCTGGACAAGCCTCTCCTCCTCTGCACCCCCAGGACAGGCCTCACCTCCTCTGCACCCCTGGACAGGCCTCACCTCCTCTTCACCTCTGGACATGCCTCGTCTCTTCTGTACCTCTGGACAAGCCTCACCTCCTCTGCACCCCTGGACAGGCCTCTCAATGCTTCTCCCAGGAGCTCTCGGTGAAGGATTCTCATTAAGGACAGAGAAGCCCAGACTTCATTCCACCCCATACAGCGCCTCCCACTCTGCCCTGAGCCTGGCGGCGCTATGCACAGTCCCCCGAAGAGAGTCACTGCTCCCCTGGATAGGCCTCACCTCTTCTGCACCACTGGACAGGCCTCACCTCCTCTGCACCCTGGACAGGCCTCTCCTCCTCTGCCCCTTGGACAGGCCTTTCCTCCTCTGCACCCCTGGAGAGGCCTCTCCTCCTCTGCACCCCTGGACAGGCCTTTCCTCCTCTGCAACCCTGGACAGGCCTTTCCTCCTCTGCACCCCTGGACAGGCCTCGCCTCCTCTGCACCCCTGGACATGCCTCTCCTCCTCTGCACCCCTGGACAGGCCTCGCATCCTCTGCACCCCTGGACAAGCCTCTCCTCCTCGGCATCCCTGGACAGGCCTCTCCTTCTCTACACGCATCCCTGGACAGGCCTCACCTCCTCTGCTCCCCTGGACAGGTCTTACCTCCTCTGCACTCACTGGACAGGCCTCTCTTCCTCTGCACCCCTGGACAGGCCTCTCCTCCTCTGCACCCCTGGACAGGCCTCACCTCCTCTGACCCCTGGACAGGCCTTTCCTCCTCTGCACCCCTGGACAGGCCTCACCTCCTCTGCACCCCTGGGCAGGCCTCTCCTCCTCTGCACCCCTGGACAGGCCTCTCCTCCTCTGCACCCTACGACAGGCCTCCCCTCCTCTGCACCCCTGGACAGGCCTCTCCTCCTCTGCACCCCTGGACAGGCCTCACCTCTGCTGCACCCCTGGACAGGCCTCTCTTCCTCTTCTTCCCCTGGATAGGCCTCTCCGCCTCTGCCCCTCCTCTGGACAGGCCTCTCGGTGAAGGATTGTCATTAAGGACAGAGGAGCCCAGAGTTCATTCCACCCCATACAGCGCCTCTGACTCCGCCCTGAGCCTCGGGGCGCTATGCACAGGCCCCGAAGAGAGATACTGCTCCCCTGCACAGGCCTCTCCTCCTCCGCACCCCTGGATAGGCCTCACCTCCTCTGCACCCCTGGACAGGTCTCACCTCCTCTGACCCTGGACAGGCCTCACCTCCTCCGCTCCCCACTCAGCCTCAGCAGCAGGAAGAGCTGAGCTCTCCTGAATGCCAGGAGGGGGGCGGGGGGGGGGGTCTGATCTATGTATTAATAAATTGCAGTGTTAGCAGCTCTCCTACCTGAGCAGAAACCTGTCCAGGCTCTCTCCTCCTCCTGGGGCAGATCTGGGGTCTGTGGGGGTCTGAAGATAGAGGTAACTGCACAGACAGACAGACAGGGCTCCTTCCTCCTCTGCTGCAGGCTGGACACACCAGGAGAGGCCGAAAGTGATGTCAGCACCGCTGCTGGTGCTGTCTCTGCTGCCGCTGACCCGGAAGAGGAAACTCTTCTCCCTTCATTCAATGTGCAGCTCAGTGGCTTTCATCAGAAGGCGACGAGCGCCATCTGGTGGCCGCTGACGGAACCGCCGCCTCCAGGCTCCAGCAGGGAAACAAGCTTTGGTGACTGTAAAGACCTGGGTATTTAAATGTCACAGAGGTGTGGACACACACAGTCCATGACAGGGTCTTGTATGGGAAACAAGCATTGGCGCCTGCTAAGGAACAGACATGGCATTCAGGAGTGAATTTAAATGAGGACTTGTATTTCATTCAATGTGTGCAATGTAGACACAGCTGCTGCAATGAGTCTGAGCAGCGTTTCTAATGTTCCTGTTCCTGGGGGTGATTCTTTATATTTGACAGGGCCGTGAATCCCCAAACTTAATCATAGCTGCCAAGGTTTCAGATTGCTGTGTGTGACATTTTCATAATTTCAGTGAAATTATGAGTGACATTTCAATGACTATGAGTGACACTGACTTGCGGCGGGCAAAATCAAGTAATAAAGATTAGGGAAACAGATAAATATCAGAAATTACCCCCATTTCAGCAACAAGAAACTCTAACAAGGTCTTAAAACTGCAGCAAAGAAGCAGAAATGGAAGGAAGGGCACTAACCGGAGACAGAAGCATGACTGCAGCTCTCAGTGACAGAGACATTTTCCCCCTGAAATAAAACCAAACACATAAGTCCATGGAAAAAGCGAAATATCAGAAATTACTACGCCCTTTAAAACAGTAATAATCTTTGGAAAGACGTTCAAGCTTCTACATAGCCCCTGAATTGCAAACTTACTAACCTACAACCCCCTCCTAAGATGAATGTTACTGGAAGGGGGCCTGCTACAAAAGGCAAATGTTTTAAAACTCACTGTGAGAAGTTGGCCTGATGTGCAGTGCTCACTATTCTAGTGATCACTATATATCAGTCCAAACAACCTTATTGATGATTGGTTGTAAGTCAACCTTATAGACCAGCTATCCTAGTAGCATGGATACGAGCAGTCTAAGGCTAAGACTCTAGAGGGCGTGTTAAGCCAGCTGTTTTACCATCACATTACCCCTTGAACACCCAGTGAAAGGACACCACACAAGTGTTATGAAAATAAACAGTGTATTTAATAGAATCACAACAACCCTGTACTCTTTATGAGGACAGGGTGCTAGGCACACAACAAAACTCTTACGAAAATACTTGTTAGCACAGTATATACAAATGCCCGAGGGGCACGAAAAACCATATACTCTAAAAGTGGAATGCGAAATTACTAGCAGGTAAGTACAGTACTAATAGGCTTTGGAATCGCTAGGACTTGACTATGGAATCGTTAGATTACTTCTAGGAGGCCTAGGGGACTCGGGTGCAGAGTGTGCACTCTCACGCGGGATGCGGGACAAAGTCTATGGTAGCTAGTAAAGTTAAAGTTAGTGTTCACGGGCGAACCCGACCTGGTAGGGAGAAAACGACAGTGGATCCTGACCCTTGGATAGTGAGGCTATGCTGGGGCACCGAAATGCCGAAGTTACCTAGCCCAGGGGCTGCAGCTGCATATGTCTCAAAAGACGTCGGGAATCCTCGTTGCCGGACCAGGAGCCTGGAAGATGCTGGCAGGCGACCAGTGAAGAGAGTTCGAAGTGATCCAAGCCTGGATCTGGAAGATGGATGACACCTGAAAGCAGAGGGGACCAAGTTCGTGACTACTAGCCAGTAGTCAGTGGGCACCAGGAGGGCACCGGATGGTGGTCACCTCGACTAGGTGAGTGGGCGACGCTGGGCTCTGCAGATCTCACGGACCAGGAGGCGTTGTCGGCGACCAGGATGGAGAGGCGAGCTGTCCCACGATGGATGAAGCTGTCGGCGTCGAAGTACCCAGGATTGGGCAACAAAGCCTTGGCTAATTCAAGCCCACGCGGTGGACTCAAAATGGCGTCTTGAGTGGACCAGGAGGGTCCGGGGTGCTCCTCTTCTGGAAGGGAGCAAGAGCCAGTCTGGAGCAACCAGACCAGCAGCAGTGATGTCGTCGGGCGTCGTTCAGAAGGCCACAAGCCAGCGGGCTAGTAGCCAAACAACGCGGTGAGCAGCAAAAAGCAGAAGGGCCCCACGCCGATCGTGGAGATGCTGGGGGGCTGCTCTTCGGTGCTGGAGCTGCTCAGGGTCGGGGCTTCTCGGACCCCAAAGCACTCGCCAGGAGATTACTCGGCGGGCTTGCTGTGCAGAAGTCGTGCAGTCTTGGCAATAGTCGGTCCCTTGAGGTCTCGTTGCACTCACGGTTCTCAGCTTGGCTGTAGAGGTGAGTAGAGGTCGGAGGTGCCAGGGAAGCCGGGTCTTGTCGAGCTGGGCAGTCGGATTCCGGAGGAAGGACTTACAGCAGACCGCAGTGTTCTTGCGATGGTGCCTGCGGATGCAGGGTGACTACTCCTTAGTCACAAGGGAGAATCTTGAAGAAGGAAATCTTGAAGTCCTTTCGCAGAAAGTCGTGTCTTGATTCCAAAGATGATCTAATTTGGAAGGGGGCCTGCTCCTACCTTTATCTGGGAAAAGGGGGCTGGCACGCGACTAGGTCCTGCCCTATGGGTGGGACCAGGAGGGGGGTGGTTACACCCCCTTCTTTGGCGGGCTTTTCCCCAGCTCAGGGTCTGGAGTGTCCCTGGAACTGCTTCAAGCCGGCCTATGCACAGTGAGCACCGGGGTGCCACTCGCAGTCACCTTCCTCTGAAGCCCTGCCTACCTAGGATACACAAAATCCTGTCTGGGACGGTGCTGGCACCGCCCCTGGCAGGAAACCCTTTGTCCTTATCTCCTGCTCTGGGAGGACTCAATGTTTGGAATTATTTTGTAGGGACAACGACCCCCCAATCCATGTCCTGAGGAGAACCCTTTAACACACTCGGGTTCGAAACGCGTTGACGTTCTTCCCTGCAAGACACCAATGTTGGAAGGCGTAATAGGAATGAAATTATGCATGTTAAATCCTGAATTAGCTTCTATGCTATTCCTATTGCTCTAGCACTTGATGCAGAAATGTACTTGGTGTTTTCTTGCAGATGCTAAACAAGTAGGCCAGTGTTTTATACTGTTAGACCACTTGTTTGTACTATATTTAGGATTGGTGCCTCATAGACTACTTATTTGTAGGCATATTACAGTTGTCCGTCCAAGAAATGTTGTTTTTTGGATTTCATTGATTGATAATTTCATTTATTTTGTGTGCATTCATGTAATGTATTGTTGATGTAATTTGTTGAATGTTTTGTTGTGTCTTTTGACGCTTAAAAAATCTTTCTCAAAAAACCTTTTTATAAAATAAAAAAGTAATCCCAGACACAAATCTGGCCGCCTTGGTAATTCATGGTACCAGGACGTGTATTGATATTTTCACACAGGCTGTCCGGCCACTTTGTTTGTTTACTCAACTGGGAGGACTCCCAGCAGCAGGAGGGCAGACTTGTGTCTCGGTGGCAGCATCCATTTTGTGGAGCTGAGGCTCTGTTTGACTTTAACCGGGGTTAGGGGTTACATACATGTCGTGTCCCTCTAGAAGGGTGGAATGCTAACCCCGTCGCCAGAATTGGCGAGGGGTTAGTATTCCAATTCGTATGACACCTTACTCGACATGTTTTGATAAAGCGATACCAGAGTTGGCATATAACCGCGAGGATTATAATGCACTTAAGAGTATATGGTATGCGATATCATGGAAACGGCTAAGGGATAGATCCCGAAAGCCGCAGACAGGCTCAGCTCATGCCAGAGCACCATCTCACACGATTCCAAGCACTCTGCCTTCAGGATTGTTAAAATTTTAAACAACAAGGGACCCCAATCAAGTCAAACAGGGACCTCGGGGAACAGTTTTATGGAAACAACAGTGGTCCCATGCTTATGTAATACAACACACCAAATAAATATAGACGAAATCGCTTCTATATTTTCAGAAGGACATGTCCAGCCGGACAGAGGTCTTCCAGGTTTACTTAATAAACACAATTCTTCAAAGAATAAAATGTCAGGAATACCTTCCACAATGCCCCTGTGTGGTGCACAAGCCTGTGCCCGACACTAACGGGGTGAACACAGGTGAAGATAATAGGAAAGGTTCAAGGCAAAACAAACGTTTTTCTGTTTACATATAAATTTGTACAGAAAATATCAAGCTGCACCATTACATAAAATCAAACAATCAGATTTGTATCGGGTGCATGAGCAAGTCGACGGCGTTTCGGTTTCATCAAGAAATCATAGAAACCATCATCAGGACAATTAAATACTTTGCCTTTACATTAAACCTCAATTTTGCCTACGAGAAGAAGATAAAAATACTTTAGAAACAGAATACACACAAGAATAAGTGAAGTGACTCTTTGTGCGCAGTGCACATGCTGATTCGTCAGGGAGTGATATGACGAATCAGCATGTGCACTGCGCACAAAGAGTCACTTCACTTATTCTTGTGTGTATTCTGTTTCTAAAGTATTTTTATCTTCTTCTCGTAGGCAAAATTGAGGTTTAATGTAAAGGCAAAGTATTTAATTGTCCTGATGATGGTTTCTATGATTTCTTGATGAAACCGAAACGCCGTCGACTTGCTCATGCACCCGATACAAATCTGATTGTTTGATTTTATGTAATGGTGCAGCTTGATATTTTCTGTACAAATTTATATGTAAACAGAAAAACGTTTGTTTTGCCTTGAACCTTTCCTATTATCTTCACCTGTGTTCACCCCGTTAGTGTCGGGCACAGGCTTGTGCACCACACAGGGGCATTGTGGAAGGTATTCCTGACATTTTATTCTTTGAAGAATTGTGTTTATTAAGTAAACCTGGAAGACCTCTGTCCGGCTGGACATGTCCTTCTGAAAATATAGAAGCGATTTCGTCTATATTTATTTGGTGTGTTGTATTACATAAGTTCAGGATTGTTAAGGCCTGCCATAGGAGTGACTGATAGGAGATCTGTGTGTCCATTTTAGGGTTAGGTATAGGTATACTATATCTAAAGCAAAGGGTGAGTACACCACCTTGCCCCAGCTGTCGTGCAGCCAGTTGTGTCATTTTAGTTAGTCAGTCCGGGGTGGCACAATACATGCTTCAGCCCCTGGGAGACTTCTGGGTGCACCTCAGCCCTGGGTACAGGGACTTGGAGAGGGCCCAGTGCCAATTCAGTACCTGAGTACAATTTGGATAGAGAGAACAGCTAGGCTGTGGGTCTGATTAGCAGGCCCACAGCCAGGGAAAGTCGTAAACCAGTGCAGCAAAAAGCAAAAATCTGGGTGACCATAGGATTGCAGACCCTACTCTCCTACATGACCCCCCCCCAAACTTTGGGACAATAAACTAACCTTGACCAGGTGAGTCTTCTTGCTCTAAGTGGAAATACCTGGAGAGCCCATCAGCATTGCTGTGATCAGTACCAGGTCTATGCTCCACTGTAAAATCCATCCCCTGTAGGGAAATGGACCACCTAAGCAGTTTGGGGTTTTCACCCTTCATCTGATTTAGCCACAAGAGGGGCTTATGGTCGGTCTGAATGGTGAAGTGAGTGCCAAACAAGTAGGCCCTCAGCTTCTTCAGGGCCCAAACCACAGCAAAGGCCTCCCTCTCAATAGCTGACCAATTTTTCTCTCTGGGTGTCAGCCTCCTACTAATGAAAGCAATAGGCTGATCATTACCATCAAAATTCAGTTGAGACAGAACAGCTCCCACACCCAACTCAGAAGCATCTGTTTGGACAATGAATGGCTTGGAGTAATCTGGACTCTTTAGGATAGGTGCTGTGCACATGGCCTGCTTTAGGTCATTGAATGCTTTCTGACAGCTTGCTGTCCACTGAACTTTCTTTGGCATCTTTTTGCTTGTCAGGTCATTAAGAGGGGTCACTATGGACCCATAATTTCTGACAAACTTCCTATAGTACCCAGTCAGGCCCAAGAAAGCTCGAACCTGAGTCTGGGTGATTGGAGGAGTCCAGTCCTTGATGGCCTGTATCTTACTCTCCAGTGGCTGAACCTGGCCTCCACCTACAAGGTGGCCCAGGTATACAACCTGTGTCTGCCCTATCTGGCACTTAGTGGCCTTGATAGTGAGGCCTGCCTTTTGCAGAGCCTCTAACACTTTCCTCAGGTGGACCAGGTGATCCTCCCAGATGGAGCTAAAGACAGCAATATCGTCAAGATATGCTGCACAGAAGTCATCCAGCCCAGTGAGGACTTGATTCACCAACCTTTGGAAGGTGGCAGGTGCATTTTTCAGACCAAAGGGCATTACCACAAACTGATAATGCCCACCAGGGGTAGAAAATGCTGTCTTGGGTTTGGCCTCCTCAGCTAACCTGATTTGCCAATACCCAGCTGTCAAATTAAATGTACTTAAGAAGTTGGCAGAAGCCAATTTATCTATAAGTTCATCTGCTCTTGGTATTGGGTGGGCATCAGTCTTAGTGACTGCATTGAGGCCTCTGTAGTCTACGCAAAACCTCATCTCTTTCTTACCACCCTGGGTGTGAGGCTTTGGCACTAGAACTACTGGGCTAGCCCAAGGGCTATCTGAGGGCTCAATGACTCCCAGCTCCAACATTTTCTGCACTTCAGTTTTGATGCAGTCTCTAACATGATCAGGCTGTCTGTAGATTTTACTCTTGACAGGCAGACTGTCTCCAGTGTCAACATCATGGGTACACCAATCAGTTTGGCTGGGTGTCAGAGAGAACATATGTCTGAAGGATTGCAGAACTTGCCTGCAATCCTGTTGCTGATGCTCAGTGAGGCTGCCACAAAAGACAACACCATCAACTGATCCATCATCAGGATTCTGAGTGAGCAGGTCTGGGAGAGGGTCACTCTCTTCCTCCTGTCCCTCATCTGTGGCCATGAGCAAGCTCATGTCCTTCCTGTCAACATATGCCTTGAGCCTGTTAACATGGAGCACTCTGAGAGGGCTCCTGGGAGTTCCAAGGTCCACCAAGTAGGTAACCTCTCCCTTTTGCTCAATGATGGTGTGGGGCCCAGACCATTTGTCTTTCAGAGCTGCTGGGGCCACTGGCTCCAGCACCCACACCTTCTGTCCTGGCTGGTACACAGTCAGAACAGCCTTTTGGTCATGCCAAGCTTTTTGAAGTTCTTGGCTGGCCTCCAGGTTTTTAGATGCCTTCTCCATATACTCAGCCATCCTGGAGCGGAGACCAAGTACATAGTCCACTATGTTGGTTGCAGGCTTTTTGAGAGGTCTCTCCCATCCTTCCTTCACCAAACACAGGGGTCCTCTTACAGGATGCCCATACAGAAGCTCAAAAGGGCTGTAGCCAACCCCCTTCTGTGGGACCTCTCTGTAAGCAAACAAGAGGCATGGGATCAGGACATCCCATCTTCTCCTAAGAGTTTCAGGTAGCCCATGAATCATCCCTTTGAGGGTCCTGTTGAATCTCTCAACAAGCCCATTGCATTGTGGGTGATAGGGTGTGGTGAACTTGTAGTTCACACCACACTCCTTCCACATTGCAGTCAGATATCCTGACATGAAGTTTGTACCTCTGTCAGAAACGACCTCCTTAGGGAAACCCACTCTGGAGAACACTCCAACTAGGGCCCTTGCCACTACAGGTGCTGTAGTGGTCCTAAGTGGAATAGCTTCAGGATACCTGGTGGCATGGTCCACCACCACCAGTATAAACTTGTGCCCTGATGCTGTCTGGGGTTCCATTGGACCAACAATGTCAATCCCCACTCTTTCAAAGGGAACCCCCACCACAGGTAGTGGTATGAGGGGGGCCTTTGTTGTGCCACCTGACTTACCACTGGCTTGGCAAGTGACACAGGAACGACAAAACTCCTTGGTATTCTCATTCATGTGGGGCCAGTGAAAGTGTGAGACAAGCCTGTCCCAAGTCTTTGTCTGGCCTAAGTGACCTGCAAGGGGAATCTCATGGGCCAAGGTGAGAAGGAAACCTCTCAGAGACAAGGGGATGACCAGCCTCCTGGTTGCACCAGGCTTGGGGTCTCTTGACTCAGAGTACAGGAGTCCATCTTCCCAGTATACCCTGTGGGCACCTGTGGCATTCCCTGCAGCCTCAGCAGCAGCCTGCTGTCTGAGGGGTTCAAGGGAAGGGCAGTCTAACTGTGCCTTCCCCAGGTCTGCTCTGGAGGGTCCCCCTGAGCCCAGAAACTCAACTTGATCAAGTTCAAGCTCTTTAGGCTCAGTTTCCCTCAGTTCTCTCAGATCAGCCTCCTCAGAGACTTGATCCTCAACCTGGGGCAAGGGGGAAGGCAAAGCATTAACCCTACTGCTCTTCTTCTTGGAAGGTGTCTGGTCCATAATTTCAGGATCCAGCACCTGTTCAGTGGGGCATCTTCTGGCCTGTGACCTAGTCACAGCAAGCACATGTGCTGGCAAGCCTAACATTTCCATGTGAGTCCTCTGCTCCACTTCTGACCATAGTGATGACTCCAAATCATTGCCCAACAAACAATCAACTGGGAGGTCTGAACTGACTACAACTTTCTTTTGACCCTTCACTCCACCCCAGGAGAAAGCCACAATCGCCATACTATGACTGGTAGTGACGTTGCTGGCATTGGTCACCAGGAAATCTGTACCTGGCATGATCTGTCCAGGGTCCACAAAGTTAGGTGTCACCATGGTGACACTGGCACAAGTGTCCCTATAGGCCTGAGCCATCTTGCCATTTATCAAAGGTGTCTGCCTGTATTTGCCCAAAGTATTGGGACATATCAGGGGACATATCCATATCCCCTGTACAGACAAGGACAGCCTGAGTGAGTGTGCCAACTAAGTTGTCAGACCCCTCAGTACCCAAGGTTAACCCAACTAATGCCTTGGGAGGTACACTACCACTACTGACTGTAGTAGGGGGTGCAGTTGCCTTAGGGGCTGTAGTGGCAGGAGTTTGTCCTCCTCTTTTGGTGCACTCGCTAAACCAGTGAGACTTACTTTTGCAGTACTGGCACCACCTCTTTGACTGGCCTTCTTGAGTCTTCTTCTTCTGGGAAGCCTGACCCCCACCCTCTTTGGTTTGTTGAAGACCTGGTGAAGACTTCTGGTCATTTTGTTCACTCTTAACATTACCCTTCTGGTCTGCTTTCTTCTGACCACCCTGGTTCTGGTTCTGGTTCTGCTTGATCCTTGTCCTGACCCATTTGTCTGCCTTCTTTCCCAATTCTTGGGGAGAGGTCAGATCTGAATCAACAAGGTGCTGGTGCAACAACTGGTTCTGACAATTGTTTAAAATTTGTTCTCTCATCATAAGATTATACAATCCTGTGTAATCTGTAACCTTGCTACCCAGCAACCAGCCCTCCAAAGCCTTAGTGGCACAATCCACAAAGTCAGACCAGTCCTGAGACTGAGTTTTCTGGGTGTCTCTGAACAGCAACCTGTACTGCTCAGTGGTTAAACCAAACCCATCAACCAGTGTATTCTTCAGGACCTGGTAATTGTTAGCATCCTCTACTCTTGTAGTGAGGAGCTTATCTCTACCTTTACCATCAAAGGAGAGCCACAGTATAGCTGCCCACTGACTCTGGGGAATGCACTGCACAGTGCATGCCCTCTCCAAAGCAGCCATCCATTTCTGGATATCATCCCCTTGCTTAAAGGGGGGCACTATTTTAGTCAGGTGTTTAGTATCTAAACCCTTCTCTCTATCTCCTGGGAGATTGCTGCCACCAGTGGGAGCTAGCCCACTCATCTGCTGCTCTCTAGCAAAGGCAAGCTTTTCTTTGGCCAGGGCAAGTTCTTCCCTTTCAATCCTCAGAGCAGCCTGTCTCATTCTAGCTTCATGCTCTATTCTCTGAGGGGAAGTCACTCTCCTCTGTGGAGAGTTTCTCCTCCTCTGGGAAGAGGCAGTAGAGTGCAGAGATCTATTGGAGTCCCTAGGAAGAGATCTATCTCTCCTAACTCCAAGGTTAGGCCCACTTCGGGTTAGTACTGGGGGTCCCCCAGATCCTAGCCCAAGTAAGTCTAAGTTGGCCCTGGTTAGCCTTCTGACTACCTCAAGACCTTTGTCTACCTCATCCCCAGAGAGTTCCTCCTGATCCTCCTCCTCCTCAACTGCAGTAGCAGTGTTGGGGAGGTCTGGATCCCCAGAGGTTCCCTCTAAGGCTGGCATGTTCTCATGTAACTGAGAAATCTTTCTGGCATCATATGTCTCTAAGAGACCTATCAGAAAGGGAATGGTGGGGTTAAACCCCTGCTTCAGTTTCCTGGAGGTACAGACTTGTCTCATCTCCTGGAAACTGAGAGCTGCATATCTTGAAGTGACCTGTGGAGGGTCAACACTTACCAGGGGAGTCTCAGTGGACTCTCCATGGTTAGACATGCTTTTTTAGTGAGGTGTAAGTGGTGAACTTACCTACACTATATGTTTGCCTACTGATCCCTTGCTAGAGTTGTAGTTTAGGGTGTGCTAGGCCCTAGGAGCTACAACAGCTGGTTCAGTAGAACTCAGAGTATTCTAAGCTAAGTTATATGTATCTTTAGTACTTATGTGATCTTTCACAAGATATTCTTAGGATATGTGTGGTAAAACAACAGCAAGCTCAAATCCCAACCGCTGCTCACCAATGTGAGAAGTTGGCCTGATGTGCAGTGCTCACTATTCTAGTGATCACTATATATCAGTCCAAACAACCCTTATTGATGATTGGTTGTAAGTCAACCTTATAGACCAGCTATCCTAGTAGCATGGATACGAGCAGTCTAAGGCTAAGACTCTAGAGGGCGTGTTAAGCCAGCTGTTTTACCATCACATTACCCCTTGAACACCCAGTGAAAGGACACCACACAAGTGTTATGAAAATAAACAGTGTATTTATTAGAATCACAATAACCCTGTACTCTTTATGAGGACAGGGTGCTAGGCACACAACAAAACTCTTACGAAAATACTTAAGTTAGCACAGTATATACAAATGCCCGAGGGGCACGAAAAACCATATACTCTAAAAGTGGAATGCGAAATTACTAGCAGGTAAGTACAGTACTAATAGGCTTTGGAATCGCTAGGACTTGACTATGGAATCGTTAGATTACTTCTAGGAGGCCTAGGGGACTCGGGTGCAGAGTGTGCACTCTCACGCGGGATGCGGGACAAAGTCTATGGTAGCTAGTAAAGTTAAAGTTAGTGTTCACGGGCGAACCCGACCTGGTAGGGAGAAAACGACAGTGGATCCTGACCCTTGGATAGTGAGGCTATGCTGGGGCACCGAAATGCCGAAGTTACCTAGCCCAGGGGCTGCAGCTGCATATGTCTCAAAAGACGTCGGGAATCCTCGTTGCCGGACCAGGAGCCTGGAAGAAAGATGCTGGCAGGCGACCAGTGAAGAGAGTTCGAAGTAATCCAAGCCTGGATCTGGAAGATGGATGACACCTGAAAGCAGAGGGGACCAAGTTCGTGACTACTAGCCAGTAGTCAGTGGGCACCAGGAGGGCACCGGATGGTGGTCACCTCGACTAGGTGAGTGGGCGACGCTGGGCTCTGCAGATCTCACGGACCAGGAGGCGTTGTCGGCGACCAGGATGGAGAGGCGAGCTGTCCCACGATGGATGAAGCTGTCGGCGTCGAAGTACCCAGGATTGGGCAACAAAGCCTTGGCTAATTCAAGCCCACGCGGTGGACTCAAAATGGCGTCTTGAGTGGACCAGGAGGCTCCGGGGTGCTCCTCTTCTGGAAGGGAGCAAGAGCCAGTCTGGAGCAACCAGACCAGCAGCAGTGATGTCGTCGGGCGTCGTTCAGAAGGCCACAAGCCAGCGGGCTAGTAGCCAAACAACGCGGTGAGCAGCAAAAAGCAGAAGGGCCCCACGCCGATCGTGGAGATGCTGGGGGGCTGCTCTTCGGTGCTGGAGCTGCTCAGGGTCGGGGCTTCTCGGACCCCAAAGCACTCGCCAGGAGATTACTCGGCGGGCTTGCTGTGCAGAAGTCGTGCAGTCTTGGCAATAGTCGGTCCCTTGAGGTCTCGTCGCACTCACGGTTCTCAGCTTGGCTGTAGAGGTGAGTAGAGGTCGGAGGTGCCAGGGAAGCCGGGTCTTGTTGAGCTGGGCAGTCGGATTCCGGAGGAAGGACTTACAGCAGACCGCAGTGTTCTTGCGATGGTGCCTGCGGATGCAGGGTGACTACTCCTTAGTCACAAGGGAGAATCTTGAAGAAGGAAATCTTGAAGTCCTTTCGCAGAAAGTCGTGTCTTGATTCCAAAGATGATCTAATTTGGAAGGGGGCCTGCTCCTACCTTTATCTGGGAAAAGGGGGCTGGCACGCGACTAGGTCCTGCCCTATGGGTGGGACCAGGAGGGGGGTGGTTACACCCCCTTCTTTGGCGGGCTTTTCCCCAGCTCAGGGTCTGGAGTGTCCCTGGAACTGGTTCAAGCCGGCCTATGCATAGTGAGCACCGGGGTGCCACTTGCAGTCACCTTCCTCTGAAGCCCTGCCTATCTAGGATACACAAAATCCTGTCTGGGACGGTGCTGGCACCGCCCCTGGCAGGAAACCCTTTGTCCTTATCTCCTGCTCTGGGAGGACTCCCAGCAGCAGGAGGGCAGACTTGTGTCTCGGTGGCAGCATCCATTTTGTGGAGCTGAGGCTCTGTTTGACTTTAACCGGGGTTAGGGGTTACATACATGTCGTGTCCCTCTAGAAGGGTGGAATGCTAACCCCGTCACCAAAATTGGCGAGGGGTTAGTATTCCAATTCGTATGACACCTTACTCGACATGTTTTGATAAAGCGATACCAGAGTTGGCATATAACCGCGAGGATTATAATGCACTTAAGAGTATATGGTATGCGATATCATGGAAACGGCTAAGGGATAGATCCCGAAAGCCGCAGACAGGCTCAGCTCATGCCAGAGCACCATCTCACACGATTCCAAGCACTCTGCCTTCAGGATTGTTAAGGCCTGCCATAGGAGTGACTGATAGGAGATCTGTGTGTCCATTTTAGGGTTAGATATAGGTATACTATATCTAAAGCAAAGGGTGAGTACACCACCTTGCCCCAGCTGTCGTGCCCTCAGTGGAGGGAGGTCTGAGGACGGAGGGAGTATTTCACCCACACAGGGGTCTCTCACTCAGTGCATGGGGTCTGAGGATGGAGGGGGTGTTTCACCCACACAGGGGTCTCTCACTCAATGGAGGGGGTGTGAGGACGGAGGGAGTATTTCACCCACACAGGGGTCTCTCACTCAGTGCAAGGGGTCTGAGGACGGAGGGTGTGTTTCACCCACACAGGGGTCTCTCACTCAGTGGATCGGGTCTGAGGACGGAGAGGGTATTTCACCCACACAGGGGTCTCTCACTTAGTGCATGGGGTCTGAGGACGGAGGGTGTGTTATTCACCCACACAGGGGCCTCTCACTCAGTGGATGGGGTCTGAGGACGGAGAGGGTATTTCACCCACACAGCGGTCTCTCACTCAGTGAATGGGGTCTGAGGATAGAGGGGTGTTCCACCCACACAGGGGTCTCTCACTCAGTGGATGGGGTCTGAGGACAGAGGGGGTATTTCACCCACACAGGGGTCTCTCACTCAGTGCATGGGGTATGAGGACAGAGGGGGTATTTCACCCACACAGGGTTCTCTCACTCAGTGGATGGGGTCTGAGGATGGAGGGGGTGTTTCACCCACACAGGGGTCTCTCACTCAGTGGATGGGGTCTGAGGATGGAGGGAGTATTTCACCCACACAGGGGTCTCTCACTCAGTGGATGGGGTCTGAGGACCGAGGGTGTTAGACCTGGCACCCTGGCGTGAGTCTCCCTTCCACTTTTTGCTGATGTGCCTCAGAGGTTTTGCTGGTATTCGATGCTCAGGGCACTGCGCCACGGCCAATCCGTGCCGCAGTGCAAGTGCTCCCAATGTAAAGTGTATCCGTAATTGACTTCCACGATTGGCTTATTTGGTTTACTGTCAGTCCCCAGTAACGTGCACGAGGAGTGCCGGGGCTTGTAGATACAAATGCCGCTAGTGGGCTTGCAGCGCTGGTTGCTCCACCCACAGAAGCGGCCTTGTAACATGTGTCTCGGGTCCGCCATTGCAGACCCTGCGTACAGTCTGGTACTGTCACGCTGACTGTGCAAGTGCCCACACTTGCCAGTCCCTAAACCTTCCCTAACCTTCATATCAGTCACCCCTATGGTAGGCCTACGGACAGGGTGCATTGTAAGCGTAAGGTAGGACAAGCCTAGTGTGTGGCATGTCCTAGTAGTGAATTACCGCCCTTTTCGTTCTTCACTATTGGAGGGCTGCCTGTTCTCTTAGGCCAAGATGGGCTGCCGCAATTATTACACGCTATAGTCCCGGCAGGCTCGGGGAACACGGTGGCACAGCGAGTTTAGTATGCTTGAACTCAAAATAATAAAATACTTCCTTTAGTAAGGTTTATTTTAATATCCTGTGTTTGCAAATGCTACTTTTAGAAAGTTAGCATTTGCTCGCCTAACTATTTCAGCCCGCCTCTGCCAGGATGTGTATCTGCTGTCTGGGTTTGTGTGAGTGACAGGGCTGGGAGATTCCCGGGGACAGTCGGGGTTACCAGGTGGTGAATGGGGTGCTTACACCAGGATGGGTGGGCGGAGTAGTCCTTGACTCTGAATAGGGTTGTGCTCCACCACCACAATGCTGGCTCCACCTCCTACAGAGCATCTGATGTCTCTGCCCTGCACCCTGAAAGAAGACGGCAGCTTCCTGTAAACAGAGTGCTCCAAAACCGGGTTGAACTAGGCTCAGGCCCCCTAGCCTGCAAAGACAAAAGAAATGCAGTATAAATATAGGAGCTCCGCTCCTTACAAAACAGATCCAGTTTTGACCACAATGAACCTCTGCCTGACTAGAAGGACCAAGAGAAGCTGAAGGACGGAAACCAGTCTGTATCCTGAAAGACTGGCCTGCAGTGGTCCCTTGCTGAGAACGGAGAGGAAAAGACCAGAGAGGACTTTGTAGACTTGTGCCTGAAACGATCTCCAAGGGCTTGATCATGAGCTTGCCCCCTGACCGGAACCCCAGGACCATTGGGTTCCATTCTGCCTGTGCCCGTCTCCTGTTGGGCCTTAAGTTCTTATTCCCTCGCTGGAGTTGTGACTCGGGTGCCTTCGCCCCTCCTAAGGTCGTGACAGCTCGGAGCCTGGTCGCCCCGCCGCAGAGAGCCCCGCTCATCCCTGAGTCGCTCTTCGCTTCAGTGCTGGGCCGCCCGCTCTACTGTCACCTCGCCTGCTACGGAGCACGTTGTGCGCCTCTCATCTTCTCCCGCCCGAATCTGCACGGAGCGCATCTGATAGCCTCGGACGGTCCGTACGTCGTAACGTACCCGACTGTCTCGCTTTGCCCTCCTGTATACCAAGGTTCGTGCCGCACCTCAAGAAAGGCCTCCCCGTACAGTGGTACTGGAAGCCTGGTGCTGCATCCGTCTGCCCAAGAACGCGACGCCCCTCACAGATCCACAGGTATGACTTGGCATGCTAAGAAGTAGTACGCCCCGCAGGCCTGAACGGCGCCTCGCCCCGTGAGCTGCATCAGACCCCGGATCGCCACAACCCTCCACAGTCCTGCTCACCCGCCTCGCACCTCGAGGGGGCTCCGAGCCGGAGAGATCCTCTGGAGAACCGTCGGCCTTGTCCCGGGCCCGCCCTCACCAGTAGCTGCGCCTGAAACGCCTCGGACATCCACAAGCAAGGTACACTTGAACTCTGTCTCGAGTTCATATCGGATCCAGGGTCCGCAACGTTCTGTTTTCCCTGTCATCGTACCTTGCTGAACAACGAACATTTAAAGAACAATTGCCTATTTAAATCTGGTGGCCCTCAAATCGCTAAACGTTATATGGTCTTGTGATAACTCTGCATCTGACGTATTTTTTATATAAAGTCTACGTATTTTTGATACAACTTAAACAATTGGTGTCCATTTGTGGTGGGTCAGTGGGTTTACTGTATATGATCATAAATGCTTAACTAACTATCGCCCTGAAGATTAGCCTTGTCTGCTCGCGCCACGCAACCTAGAGGGTGAGCAGGGGTTATTCGAAGGAGTAGTTCCCTTGCCCACACTAGAGGAGGAGGCCTCTGCTTGTCGCAAGTGCATACCTGTGCCAACCAGAGACCACCGATTCTAACAGAGGGGGTATTTCATCCACACAGGGGTCTCTCATTAAGTTTATGGGGTCTGAGGATGGATGGGGTGTTTCACCCACACAGGGGTCTCTCACTCAGTGGAGGGGGTCTGAGAGCAGAGGGGGTATTTCACCCATACAGGGGCCTCTCACTCAGTGGATGGGGTCTAAGGACGGAGGGGGTATTTCACCCACACAGACAATCTTGGCTCCTTTATCTCACTCTTGATTCCACCTCGTGGCTGTTTAATCCACCCCCAGACACTCTCAGCTCCTTTATCTCACTCTTGATTCCACCTCGTGGCTCTTTAATCCACCCCAGACACTCCCGGCTCCTTTATCTCAATCTTGATTCCACCTCATGGCTCTTCAATCCAGCCCCAGACACTCTTGGCTCCTTTATCTCACTCTTGATTCCACCCCATGGCTCTTTCATCCACCCCCAGACACTCTTGGCTCCTTTATCTCACTCCTGTAGGTCCCTACTTTCGGCTTTTGTCACTTTTTTCATCTTTCTCTTCCTCTTTCTTCCCGCTCGTGTGTTTTTCACTCCCTTGTTATGGGTAAAAGTCTGATGAGGGAAAATAAGTGCCGGCTTTAAAAACGAGAGTGCAGATGGGCCCCACCTGCGACCACCGGCTCAAATTAAGCTCTAATCAACATTATACCCCTTCTTTGATAAATTAAAGAATTTAGGACCATCGGGCCGGGTGGGGAAAGAAAAAAAACAGACTGGAAGGAGAGAAATGAAAAGAAAACACAAAAAAGAGAATGCTAGAGGAAGAGAATACGCGTGAGTCACTGCATGACTGCATCTCCTCGACCCACCACGGTGGACTTCTGATACAGCGAATGTCTGCGTCTTAGCTGTTGTTTCTTGCTCAAACGCTATGGAGGTCTCATGATCCTTCGGGAGGGGTAATCTGGTCTGGCTCATGCTGGTCTCATGATCGTACGGGTGGTCTGGCTCATGGTGGTCTCATGATCCTACAGGTGGTCTGGCTCATGGTAGTCTCATGATCCTGTGGGTGGTCTGGCTCATGGTGGTCTCATGATCCTAGGGGTGGTCTGGCTTATGGTGGTCTCATGCTCTACGGGTGGTCTGGCTCATGCTGGTCTCATGATCCTATGGGTGGTCTGGTTCATGGTGGTCTCATGATCCTACGGGTGGTCTGGCTCATGGTGGTCTCATGATCCTACTGGTGGTGGTCTGGCTCAGGGTGGTCTCATGATCCTACGGGTGGTCTGGCTCATGGTGGTCTCATGATCCTACGGGTGGTCTGGCTCATGGTGGTCTCATGATCCTACGGGTGGTCTGGCTCATGGTGGTCTCATGATCCTACGGGTGGTCGGGCTCATGGTGGTCTCATGCTCCTACGGGTGGTCTGGCTCATGGTGGTCTCATGATCCTACGGGTGGTCTGGCTCATGGTGGTCTCATGATCCTACGGGTGGTCTGGCTCATGGTGGTCTCATGATCCTACGGGTGGTCTGGCTCATGGTGGTCTCATGATCCTAGGGGTGGTCTGGCTCATGGTGGTCTCATGATCCTACGGGTGGTCTGGCTCATGGTGGTCTCATGATCCTACGGGTGGTCTGGCTCATGGTGGTCTCATGATCCTAGGGGTGGTCTGGCTCATGGTAGTCTCATGATCCTACGGGTGGTCTGGCTCATGGTGGTCTCATGCTCCTACGGGTGGTCTGGTTCATGGTGGTCTCATGATCCTACGGGTGGTCTGGCTCATGGTGGTCTCATGATCCTACAGGTGGTCTGGCTCATGGTAGTCTCATGATCCTGTGGGGGGTCTGGCTCATGGTGGTCTCATGATCCTAGGGGTGGTCTGGCTTATGGTGGTCTCATGCTCTACGGGTGGTCTGGCTCATGGTGGTCTCATGATCCTACGGGTGGTCTGGCTCATGGTGGTCTCATGATCCTACGGGTGGCCTGGCTCATGGTGGTCTCATGATCCTACAGGTGGTCTGGCTCATGGTGGTCTCATGATCCTACGGGTGGTCTGGCTCATGGTGGTCTCATGATCCTACGGGTGGTCTGGCTCATAATGGTCTCATGATCCTACGGGTGGTCTGGTTCATTGTGGTCTCAGGATCCTACGGGTGGTCTGGCTCATGGTGGTCTCATGATCCTACAGGTGGTCTGGCTCATGGTGGTCTCATGATCCTACGGGTGGCCTGGCTCATGGTGGTCTCATGATCCTACAGGTGGTCTGGCTCATGGTGGTCTCTTGATCCTATGGGTGGTCTGGCTCATGGTGGTCTCATGATCCTACGGGTGGTCTGGCTCATGGTGGTCTCATGATCCTACGGGTGGTCTGGCTCATGGTGGTCTCATGATCCTACGGGTGGTCTGGCTCATGGTGGTCTCATGATCCTACGGGTGGCCTGGCTCATTGTGGTCTCATGATCCTACGGGTGGTCTGGCTCATGGTGGTCTCATGATCCTACGGGTGGCCTGGCTCATGGTGGTCTCATGATCCTACAGGTGGTCTGGCTCATGGTGGTCTCTTGATCCTATGGGTGGTCTGGCTCATGGTGGTCTCATGATCCTACGGGTGGTCTGGCTCATGGTGGTCTCATGATCCTACGGGTGGTCTGGCTCATGGTGGTCTCATGATCCTACGGGTGGTCTGGCTCTTGGTGGTCTCATGATCCTATGGGTGGTCTGGCTCATGGTGGTCTCATGATCCTACGGGTGGCCTGGCTCATGGTGGTCTCATGATCCTACAGGTGGTCTGGCTCATGGTGGTCTCTTGATCCTATGGGTGGTCTGGTTCATTGTGGTCTCAGGATCCTACGGGTGGTCTGGCTCATTGTGGTCTCATGATCCTATGGGTGGTCTGGCTCATGGTGGTCTCATGATCCTACGGGTGGTCTGGCTCATGGTGGTCTCATGATCCTACGGGTGGCCTGGCTCATGGTGGTCTCATGATCCTACAGGTGGTCTGGCTCATGGTGGTCTCTTGATCCTATGGGTGGTCTGGCTCATGATGGTCTCATGATCCTACGGGTGGTCTGGCTCATGGTGGTCTCATGATCCTACGGGTGGTCTGGCTCATGGTGGTCTCATGATCCTACGGGTGGTCTGGCTCTTGGTGGTCTCATGATCCTACGGGTGGTCTGGCTCATGGTGGTCTCATGATCCTACGGGTGGCCTGGCTCATTGTGGTCTCATGATCCTACGGGTGGTCTGGCTCATGGTGGTCTCATGCTCCTACGGGTGGTCTGGCTCATGGTGGTCTCATGATCCTATGGGTGGTCTGGCTCATGGTAGTCTCAGGATCCTACAGGTGGTCTGGCTGATGGTGGTCTCATGATCCTACGGGTGGTCTGGCTCATGGTGGTCTCATGATCCTACGGGTGGTCTGGCTCATGGTGGCCTCATGATCCTACGGGTGGTCTGGCTCTTGGTGGTCTCATGATCCTATGGGTGCTCTGGCTCTTGGTGGTCTCATGATACTACGGGTGGTCTGGCTCATGGTGGTCTCATGATCCTACGGGTGGTCTGGCTCATGGTGGTCTCATGATCCTACGGGTGGTCTGGCTCTTGGTGGTCTCATGATCCTACGGGTGGTCTGGCTCATGGTGGTCTCATGATCCTACGGGTGGCCTGGCTCATTGTGGTCTCATGATCCTACGGGTGGTCTGGCTCATGGTGGTCTCATGCTCCTACGGGTGGTCTGGCTCATGGTGGTCTCATGATCCTATGGGTGGTCTGGCTCATGGTAGTCTCAGGATCCTACAGGTGGTCTGGCTGATGGTGGTCTCATGATCCTACGGGTGGTCTGGCTCATGGTGGTCTCATGATCCTACGGGTGGTCTGGCTCATGGTGGCCTCATGATCCTACGGGTGGTCTGGCTCTTGGTGGTCTCATGATCCTATGGGTGCTCTGGCTCTTGGTGGTCTCATGATACTACGGGTGGTCTGGCTCATGGTGGTCTCATGATCCTACGGGTGGTCTGGCTCATGGTGGTCCCATGATACTACGGGTGGTCTGGCTCATGGTGGTCTCATGATCCTACGGGTGGTCTGGCTCAGGGTGGTCTCATGAACCTACGGGTGGTCTGGCTCTTGGTGGTCTCATGATCCTAGGGGTGGTCTGGCTCATGGTGGTCTCATGATCCTACGGGTGGTCCGGCTCATGGTAGTCTCATGATCCTACGGGTGGTCTGGCTCATGGTGGTCTCATGATCCTACGGGTGGTCTGGCTCATAGTGGTCTCATGATCCTACGGGTGGTCTGGCTCATGGTGGTCTCATGCTCCTATGGGTGGTCTGGCTCACGGTCGTCTCATGATCCTACGGGTGGTCTGGCTCACGGTGGTCTCATGATCCTACGGGTGGTCTGGCTCATGGTGGTCTCATGATCCTACAGGTGGTCTGGCTCATGGTGGTCTCATGATCCTACGGGTTGTCTGGCTCATGGTGGTCTCATGATCCTACGGGTGGTCTGGCTCTTGGTGGTCTCATGATCCTACGGGTGGTCTGGCTCATGGTGGTCTCATGATCCTACGGGTGGTCTGGCTCATGGTGGTCTCATGATCCTTCGGGTGGTCTGGCTCTTGGTGGTCTCATGATCCTACGGGTGGTCTGGCTCATGGTGGTCTCATGATCCTACGGGTGGTCTGGCTCATGGTAGTCTCATGATCCTACGGGTGGTCTGGCTCATGGTGGTCTCATGCTCCTACGGGTGGTCTGGCTCATGGTGGTCTCATGATCCTGCGGGTGGTCTGGCTCATGGTGGTCTCATGATCCTAGGGGTGGTCTGGCTCATGGTGGTCTCACGATCCTACGGGTGGTCTGGCTCATGGTGGTCTCATGATCCTACGGGTGATGAGGCTCATGGTGGTCTCATGATCCTACGGGTGGTCTGGCTCATGGTGGTCTCATGATCCTACGGGTGGTCGGGCTCAGGGTGGTCTCATGATCCTACGGGTGGTCTGGCTCATGGTGGTCTCATGATCCTACGGGTGGTCTGGCTCATGGTGGTCTCATGATCCTTCGGGTGGTCTGGCTCACGGTGGTCTCATGATCCTACGTGTGGTCTGGCTCATGGTGGTCTCATGATCCTACGGGTGGTCTGGCTCATGGTGGTCTCATGATCCTACGGGTGGTCTGGCTCTTGGTGGTCTCATGATCCTACGGGTGGTCTGGCTCATGGTGGTCTCATGATCCTACGGGTGGTCTGGCTCATGGTGGTCTCATGATCCTACGTGTGGTTTGGCTCATGGTGGTCTCATGATCCTACGGGTGGTCTGGCTCATAGTGGCCTCATGATCCTACGGGTGGTCTGGCTCATTGTGGTCTCAGTATCCTACGGGTGGTCTGGCTCATGGTGGTCTCAGGATCCTACGGGTGGTCTGGCTCATGGTGGTCTCATGATCCTACGGGTGGTCTGGCTCATGGTGGTCTGGCTCATGGTGGTCTCATGATCCTACGGGTGGTCTGGCTCATGGTGGTATCATGATCCTACGGGTGGTCTGGCTCATTGTGGTCTCATGATCCTATGGGTGGTCTTGCTCATGGTGGTCTCATGATCCTACGGGTGGTCTGGCTCATGGTGGTCTCATGATCGTACGGGTGGTCTGGCTCATGGTGGTCTCATGATCCTACGGGTGGTCTGGCTCATGGTGGTCTCATGATCCTACGGGTGGTCTGGCTCTTGGTGGTCTCATGATCCTACGGGTGGTCTGGCTCATGGTGGTCTCAGGATCCTATGGGTGGTCTGGCTCACGGTGGTCTCATGATCCTATGGGTGGTCTGGCTCACGGTGGTTTCATGCTCCTACGAGTAGTCTGGCTCATGGTGGTCTCATGATCCTTCGGGTGGTCTGGTTCATGGTGGTCTCATGATCCTACGGGTGGTCTGGCTCATGGTGGTCTCACGATCCTACGGGTGGTCTGGCTCATGGTGGTCTCATGATCCTACGGGTGGTCTGGCTCATGGTCTGGCTCATGGTGGTTTCATGATCCTACGGGTGGTCTGGCTCATGGTGGTCTCATGATCCTATGGGTGCTCTGGCTCTTGGTGGTCTCATGATACTACGGGTGGTCTGGCTCATGGTGGTCTCATGATCCTACGGGTGGTCTGGCTCATGGTGGTCCCATGATACTACGGGTGGTCTGGCTCATGGTGGTCTCATGATCCTACGGGTGGTCTGGCTCATGGTGGTCTCATGATCCTACGGGTGGTCTGGCTCAGGGTGGTCTCATGAACCTACGGGTGGTCTGGCTCTTGGTGGTCTCATGATCCTAGGGGTGGTCTGGCTCATGGTGGTCTCATGATCCTACGGGTGGGCCGGCTCATGGTAGTCTCATGATCCTACGGGTGGTCTGGCTCATGGTGGTCTCATGATCCTACGGGTGGTCTGGCTCATGGTGGTCTCATGATCCTACGGGTGGTCTGGCTCATGGTGGTCTCATGCTCCTATGGGTGGTCTGGCTCACGGTCGTCTCATGATCCTACGGGTGGTCTGGCTCACGGTGGTCTCATGATCCTACGGGTGGTCTGGCTCATGGTGGTCTCATGATCCTACAGGTGGTCTGGCTCATGGTGGTCTCATGATCCTACTGGTTGTCTGGCTCATGGTGGTCTCATGATCCTACGGGTGGTCTGGCTCTTGGTGGTCTCATGATCCTACGGGTGGTCTGGCTCATGGTGGTCTCATGATCCTTCGGGTGGTCTGGCTCTTGGTGGTCTCATGATCCTACGGGTGGTCTGGCTCATGGTGGTCTCATGATCCTACGGGTGGTCTGGCTCATGGTAGTCTCATGATCCTACGGGTGGTCTGGCTCATGGTGGTCTCATGCTCCTACGGGTGGTCTGGCTCATGGTGGTCTCATGATCCTGCGGGTGGTCTGGCTCATGGTGGTCTCATGATCCTAGGGGTGGTCTGGCTCATGGTGGTCTCACGATCCTACGGGTGGTCTGGCTCATGGTGGTCTCATGATCCTACGGGTGATGAGGCTCATGGTGGTCTCATGATCCTACGGGTGGTCTGGCTCATGGTGGTCTCATGATCCTACGGGTGGTCGGGCTCAGGATGGTCTCATGATCCTACGGGTGGTCTGGCTCATGGTGGTCTCATGATCCTACGGGTGGTCTGGCTCATGGTGGTCTCATGATCCTTCGGGTGGTCTGGCTCACGGTGGTCTCATGATCCTACGTGTGGTCTGGCTCACGGTGGTCTCATGATCCTACGGGTGGTCTGGCTCATGGTGGTCTCATGATCCTACGGGTGGTCTGGCTCTTGGTGGTCTCATGATCCTACGGGTGGTCTGGCTCATGGTGGTCTCATGATCCTACGGGTGGTCTGGCTCATGGTGGTCTCATGATCCTACGTGTGGTTTGGCTCATGGTGGTCTCATGATCCTATGGGTGGTCTGGCTCATAGTGGCCTCATGATCCTACGGGTGGTCTGGCTCATTGTGGTCTCAGTATCCTACGGGTGGTCTGGCTCATGGTGGTCTCAGGATCCTACGGGTGGTCTGGCTCATGGTGGTCTCATGATCCTACGGGTGGTCTGGCTCATGGTGGTCTGGCTCATGGTGGTCTCATGAACCTACGGGTGGTCTGGCTCATGGTGGTATCATGATCCTACGGGTGGTCTGGCTCATTGTGGTCTCATGATCCTATGGGTGGTCTTGCTCATGGTGGTCTCATGATCCTACGGGTGGTCTGGCTCATGGTGGTCTCATGATCCTACGGGTGGTCTGGCTCATGGTGGTCTCATGATCCTACGGGTGGTCTGGCTCATGGTGGTCTCATGATCCTACGGGTGGTCTGGCTCTTGGTGGTCTCATGATCCTACGGGTGGTCTGGCTCATGGTGTTCTCAGGATCCTATGGGTGGTCTGGCTCACGGTGATCTCATGATCCTATGGGTGGTCTGGCTCACGGTGGTTTCATGCTCCTACGAGTAGTCTGGCTCATGGTGGTCTCATGATCCTTCGGGTGGTCTGGTTCATGGTGGTCTCATGATCCTACGGGTGGTCTGGCTCATGGTGGTCTCACGATCCTACGGGTGGTCTGGCTCATGGTGGTCTCATGATCCTACGGGTGGTCTGGCTCATGGTCTGGCTCATGGTGGTTTCATGATCCTACGGGTGGTCTGGCTCATGGTGGTCTTATGATCCTATGGGTGGTCTGGCTCTTGGTGGTCTCATGATCCTACGGGTGGTCTGGCTCATGGTGGTCTCATGATCCTACGGGTGGTCTGGCTCATGGTGGTCTCATGATCCTATGGGTGGTCTGGCTCATGGTGGTCTCATGATCCTACGGGTGGTCTGGCTCATGGTGGTCTCATGATCCTACGGGTGGTCTGGCTCTTGGTGGTCTCATGATCCTACGGTTGGTCTGGCTCATGGTGGTCTCATGATCCTACGGGTGGTCTGGCTCTTGGTGGTCTCATGATCCTACGGGTGGTCTGGCTCATGGTGGTCTCATGATCCTACGGGTGGTCTGGCTCATGGTGGTCTCATGATCCTACGGGTGGTTTGGCTCATGGTGGTCTCATGATCCTACGGGTGGTCTGGCTCATGGTGGCCTCATGATCCTACGGGTGGTCTGGCTCATTGTGGTCTCAGTATCCTACGGGTGGTCTGGCTCATGGTGGTCTCATGATCCTATGGGTGGTCTGGCTCATGGTGGTCTCATGATCCTATGGGTGGTCTGGCTCATGGTGGTCTCATGATCCTACGGGTGGTCTGGCTCATGGTGGTCTCATGATCCTACGGGTGGTCTGGCTCATTGTGGTCTCAGTATCCTACGGGTGGTCTGGCTCATGGTGGTCTCATGATCCTACGGGTGGTCTGGCTCATGGTGGTCTCATGATCCTACGGGTGGTCTGGCTCATGGTGGTCTCATGATCCTACGGGTGGTCTGGCTCATTGTGGTCTCATGATCCTACGGGTGGTCTGGCTCATGGTGGTCTCATGATCCTACGGGTGGTCTGGCTCACGGTGGTCTCATGATCCTACGGGTGGTCTGGCTCACGGTGGTCTCATGATCCTACGGGTGGTCTGGCTCACGGTGGTCTCATGATCCTACGGGTGGTCTGGCTCACGGTGGTCTCATGATCCTACGGGTGGTCTGGCTCATGGTGGTCTCATGATCCTACGGGTGGTCTGGTTCATGGTGGCCTCATGATCCTACGGGTGGTCTGGCTCATGGTGGTCTCATGATCCTATGGGTGGTTTGGCTCATGGTGGTCTCATGATCCTACGGGTGGTCTGGCTCATGGTGGCCTCATGATCCTACGGGTGGTCTGGCTCATTGTGGTCTCAGTATCCTACGGGTGGTCTGGCTCATGGTGGTCTCATGATCCTACGGGTGGTCTGGCTCATGGTGGTCTCATGATCCTACGGGTGGTCTGGCTCATGGTGGTCTCATGATCCTATGGGTGGTCTGGCTCATGGTGGTCTCATGATCCTACGGGTGGTCTGGCTCATGGTGGTCTGGCTCATGGTGGTCTCATGATCCTACGGGTGGTCTGGCTCATTGTGGTCTCAGTATCCTACGGGTGGTCTGGCTCATGGTGGTCCCATGATCCTACGGGTGGTCTGGCTCGTGGTGGTCTCATGATCCTACGGGTGGTCTCGCTCAGGGTGGTCTCAGGATCCTACGGGTGGTCTGGCTCATGGTGGTCTCATTCTCCTATGGGTGGTCTGGCTCATGGTGGTCTCATTCTCCTATGGGTGGTCTGGCTCATGGTGGTCTCATGATCCTACAGGTGGTCTGGCTCATGGTGGTCTCATGATCCTACGGGTGGTCTGGCTCATGGTGGTCTCATGATCCTACGGGTGGTCTGGCTCATGGTGGTCTCATGATCCTACGGGTGGTCTGGCTCATGGGGGTCTCATGATCCTACGGGTGGTCTGGTTCATGGTGGTCTCATGATCCTACGGGTGGTCTGGCTCATGGTGGTCTCATGATCCTATGGGTGGTCTGGCTCATGGTGGTCTCATGATCCTACGGGTGGTCTGGCTCAGGGTGGTCTCATGAACCTACGAGTGGTCTGGCTCATGGTGGTCTCATGATCCTTCGGGTGGTCTGGCTCATGGTGGTCTCATGATCCTACGGGTGGTCTGGCTTTGGGTGGTCACATGATCCTACGGGTGGTCTGGCTCATGGTGGTCTCATGATCCTAGGGGTGGTCTGGATCATGGTGGTCTCATGATCCTATGGGTGGTCTGGCTCATGGTGGTCATTGATCCTATGGGTGGTCTGGCTCATGGTGGTCATTGATCCTACGGGTGGCCTGGCTCATGGTGGTCTCATGATCCTCCTATGGGTGGTCTGGCTCATGGTGGTCTCATGATCCTACGGGTGGTCTGGCTCATGGTGGTCTCATGATCCTGCGGGTGGTCTGGCTCATGGTGGTCTCATGATCCTACGGGGGGTCTGGCTCATGGTGGTCTCATGATCCTATGGATGGTCTGGCTCATGGGGTTCTCATGATCCTATAGGTGGTCTGGCTCATGGTGGTCTCATGATCCTACGGGTTGTCTGGCTCATGGTGGTCTCATGATCCTACGGGTGGTCTGGCTCATGGTGGTCTCATGATCCTACGGGTGGTCTGGCTCATGGTGGTCTCATGATCCTTCGGGTGGTCTGGCTCACGGTGGTCTCATGATCCTACGGTTGGTCTGGCTCATGGTGGTCTCATGATCCTACGGGTGGTCTGGCTCATGGTGGTCTCATGATCCTTCGGGTGGTCTGGCTCACGGTGGTCTCATGATCCTATGGGTGGTCTGGCTCATGGTGGTCTCATGATCCTACGGGTGGTCTGGCTCTTGGTGGTCTCATGATCCTACGGGTGGTCTGGCTCATGGTGGTCTCATGATCCTACGGGTGGTCTGGCTCATGGTGGTCTCATGATCCTACGGGTGGTTTGGCTCATGGTGGTCTCATGATCCTACGGGTGGTCTGGCTCATAGTGGCCTCATGATCCTACGGGTGGTCTGGCTCATTGTGGTCTCAGTATCCTACGGGTGGTCTGGCTCATGGTGGTCTCATGATCCTACGGGTGGTCTGGCTCATGGTGGTCTCATGATCCTACGGGTGGTCTGGCTCATGGTGGTCCCATGATCCTACGGGTGGTCTGGCTCATGGTGGTCTCATGATCCTACGGGTGGTCTGGCTCATGGTGGTCTCATGATCCTACGGGTGGTCTGGCTCTTGGTGGTCTCATGATCCTACGGGTGGTCTGGCTCATGGTGGTCTCAGGATCCTATGGGTGGTCTGGCTCACGGTGGTCTCATGATCCTATGGGTGGTCTGGCTCACGGTGGTTTCATGCTCCTACGAGTAGTCTGGCTCATGGTGGTCTCATGATCCTTCGGGTGGTCTGGTTCATGGTGGTCTCATGATCCTACGGGTGGTCTGGCTCATGGTGGTCTCACGATCCTACGGGTGGTCTGGCTCATGGTGGTCTCATGATCCTACGGGTGGTCTGGCTCATGGTCTGGCTCATGGTGGTTTCATGATCCTACGGGTGGTCTGGCTCATAGTGGTCGTATGATCCTACGGGTGGTCTGGCTCTTGGTGGTCTCATGATCCTACGGGTGGTCTGGCTCATGGTGGTCTCATGATCCTACGGGTGGTCTGGCTCATGGTGGTCTCATGATCCTACGGGTGGTTTGGCTCTTGGTGGTCTCATGATCCTACGGGTGGTCTGGCTCATGGTGGTCTCATGATCCTACGGGTGGTCTGGCTCATGGTGGTCTCATGATCCTACGGGTGGTCTGGCTCTTGGTGGTCTCATGATCCTACGGTTGGTCTGGCTCATGGTGGTCTCATGATCCTACGGGTGGTCTGGCTCTTGGTGGTCTCATGATCCTACGGGTGGTCTGGCTCATGGTGGTCTCATGATCCTACGGGTGGTCTGGCTCATGGTGGTCTCATGATCCTACGGGTGGTTTGGCTCATGGTGGTCTCATGATCCTACGGGTGGTCTGGCTCATGGTGGCCTCATGATCCTACAGGTGGTCTGGCTCATTGTGGTCTCAGTATCCTACGGGTGGTCTGGCTCATGGTGGTCTCATGATCCTACGGGTGGTCTGGCTCATGGTGGTATCATGATCCTATGGGTGGTCTGGCTCATGGTGGTCTCATGATCCTACGGGTGGTCTGGCTCATGGTGGTCTGGCTCATGGTGGTCTCATGATCCTACGGGTGGTCTGGCTCATTGTGGTCTCAGTATCCTACGGGTGGTCTGGCTCATGGTGGTCTCATGATCCTACGGGTGGTCTGGCTCATGTTGGTCTCATGATCCTACGGGTGGTCTGGTTCATGGTGGTCTCATGATCCTACGGGTGGTCTGGCTCATGGTGGTCTCATGATCCTACGGGTGGTCTGGCTCATTATGGTCTCTTGATCCTACGGGTGGTCTGGCTCATGGTGGTCTCATGATCCTACGGGTGGTCTGGCTCATGGTGGTCTCATGATCCTGCGGGTGGTCAGGCTCATGGTGGTCTCATGATCCTGCGGGTGGTCTGGCTCACGGTGGTCTCATGATCCTACGGGTGGTCTGGCTCACGGTGGTCTCATGATCCTACGGGTGGTCTGGCTCACGGTGGTCTCATGATCCTACGGGTGGTCTGGCTCACGGTGGTCTCATGATCCTACGGGTGGTCTGGCTCACGGTGGTCTCATGATCCTACGGGTGGTCTGGCTCTTGGTGGTCTCATGATCCTACGGGTGGTCTGGCTCATGGTGGTCTCATGATCCTACGGGTGGTCTGGCTCATGGTGGTCTCATGATCCTACGGGTGGTCTGGCTCATGGTGGCCTCATGATCCTACGGGTGGTCTGGCTCATGGTGGTCTCATGATCCTACGGGTGGTTTGGCTCATGGTGGTCTCATGATCCTACGGGTGGTCTGGCTCATGGTGGCCTCATGATCCTACGGGTGGTCTGTCTCATTGTGGTCTCAGTATCCTACGGGTGGTCTGGCTCATGGTGGTCTCATGATCCTACGGGTGGTCTGGCTCATGGTGGTCTCATGATCCTACGGGTGGTCTGGCTCATGGTGGTCTCATGATCCTATGGGTGGTCTGGCTCATGGTGGTCTCATGATCCTACGGGTGGTCTGGCTCATGGTGGTCTGGCTCATGGTGGTCTCATGATCCTACGGGTGGTCTGGCTCATTGTGGTCTCAGTATCCTACGGGTGGTCTGGCTCATGGTGGTCTCATGATCCTACGGGTGGTCTGGCTCATTGTGGTCTCAGTATCCTACGGGTGGTCTGGCTCATGGTGGTCTCATGATCCTACGGGTGGTCTGGCTCGTGGTGGTCTCATGATCCTACGGGTGGTCTCGCTCAGGGTGGTCTCAGGATCCTACGGGTGGTCTGGCTCATTGTGGTCTCATTCTCCTATGGGTGGTCTGACTCATGGTGGTCTCATTCTCCTATGGGGGGTCTGGCTCATGGTGGTCTCATGATCCTACAGGTGGTCTGGCTCATGGTGGTCTCATGATCCTACGGGTGGTCTGGCTCATGGTGGTCTCATGATCCTACGGGTGGTCTGGCTCATGGTGGTCTCATGATCCTACGGGTGGTCTGGCTCATGGGGGTCTCATGATCCTACGGGTGGGTGGTTCATGGTGGTCTCATGATCCTACGGGTGGTCTGGCTCATGGTGGTCTCATGATCCTACGGGTGGTCTGGCTCATGGTGGTCTCATGATCCTACGGGTGGTCTGGCTCAGGGTGGTCTCATGATGCTACGAGTGGTCTGGCTCATGGTGGTCTCATGATCCTTCGGGTGGTCTGGCTCATGGTGGTCTCATGATCCTACGGGTGGTCTGGCTTTGGGTGGTCAAATGATCCTACGGGTGGTCTGGCTCATGGTGGTCTCATGATCCTAGGGGTGGTCTGGCTCATGGTGGTCTCATGATCCTATTGGTGGTCTGGCTCATGGTGGTCATTGATCCTATGGGTGGTCTGGCTCATGGTGGTCATTGATCCTACGGGTGGCCTGGCTCATGGTGGTCTCATGATCCTCCTATGGGTGGTCTGGCTCATGGTGGTCTCATGATCCTACGGGTGGTCTGGCTCATGGTGGTCTCATGATCCTGCGGGTGGTCTGGCTCATGGTGGTCTCATGATCCTACGGGGGGTCTGGCTCATGGTGGTCTCATGATCCTATGGATGGTCTGGCTCATGGGGGTCTCATGATCCTATAGGTGGTCTGGCTCATGGTGGTCTCATGATCCTACGGGTTGTCTGGCTCATGGTGGTCTCATGATCCTACGGGTGGTCTGGCTCATGGTGGTCTCATGATCCTGGCTCATGGTGGTCTCATGATCCTACGGGTGGTCTGGCTCATGGTGGTCTCATGATCCTACGGGTGGTCTGGCTCTTGGTGGTCTCATGATCCTACGGGTGGTCTGGCTCATGGTGGTCTCATGATCCTACGGGTGGTCTGGCTCATGTTGGTCTCATGATCCTATGGGTGGTCTGGCTCATGGTGGTCTCATGATCCTACGGGTGGTCTGGCTCATGGTGGTCTCATGATCCTACGGGTGGTCTGGCTCATGGTGGTCTCATGATCCTACGGGTGGTCTGGCTCTTGGTGGTCTCATGATCCTACGGGTGGTCTGGCTCATGGTGGTCTCATGATCCTACGGGTGGTCTGGCTCATGGTGGTCTCATGATCCTACGGGTGGTCTGGCTCATGGTGGTCTCATGATCCTACGGGTGGTCTGGCTCATGGTGGTCTCATGATCCTACGGGTGGTCTGGCTCATGGTGGTCTCATGATCCTACGGGTGGTCTGGCTCTTGGTGGTCTCATGATCCTACGGGTGGTCTGGCTCATGGTGGTCTCATGATCCTACGGGTGTTCTGGCTCATGGTGGTCTCACGATCCTACGGGTGGTCTGGCTCATGGTGGTCTCATGATCCTACGGGTGGTCTGGCTCATGGTCTGGCTCATGGTGGTCTCATGATCCTACGGGTGGTCTGGCTCTTGGTGGTCTCATGATCCTACGGGTGGTCTGGCTCATGGTGGTCTCATGATCCTACGGGTGGTCTGGCTCATGGTGGTCTCATGATCCTACGGGTGGTCTGGCTCATGGTGGTCTCAGGATCCTATGGGTGGTCTGGCTCACGGTGGTCTCATGATCCTATGGGTGGTCTGGCTCACGGTGGTTTCATGCTCCTACGAGAAGTCTGGCTCATGGTGGTCTCATGATCCTTCGGGTGGTCTGGTTCATGGTGGTCTCATGATCCTACGGGTGGTCTGGCTCATGGTGGTCTCACGATCCTACGGGTGGTCTGGCTCATGGTGGTCTCATGATCCTACGGGTGGTCTGGCTCATGGTCTGGCTCATGGTGGTCTCATGATCCTACGGGTGGTCTGGCTCTTGGTGGTCTCATGATCCTACGGGTGGTCTGGCTCATGGTGGTCTCATGATCCTACGGGTGGTCTGGCTCATGGTGGTCTCATGATCCTACGGGTGGTCTGGCTCATGGTGGTCTCATGATCCTACGGGTGGTCTGGCTCATGGTGGTCTCATGATCCTACGGGTGGTCTGGCTCTTGGTGTTCTCATGATCCTACGGGTGGTCTGGCTCATGGTGGTCTCATGATCCTACGGGTGGTCTGGCTCATGGTGGTCTCATGATCCTACGGGTGGTTTGGCTCATGGTGGTCTCATGATCCTACGGGTGGTCTGGCTCATAGTGGCCTCATGATCCTACGGGTGGTCTGGCTCATTGTGGTCTCAGTATCCTACGGGTGGTCTGGCTCATGGTGGTCTCATGATCCTACGGGTGGTCAGGCTCATGGTGGTTTCCTGATCCTACGGGTGGTCTGGCTCATGGTGGTCTGGCTCATGGTGGTCTCATGATCCTACGGGTGGTCTGGCTCATGGTGGTCTCATGATCCTACGGGTGGTCTTGCTCATTGTGGTCTCATGATCCTACGGGTGGTCTTGCTCATGGTGGTCTCATGATCCTACGGGTGGTCTGGCTCATGGTGGTCTGGCTCATGTTGGTCTCATGATCCTACGGGTGGTCTGGCTCATGGTGGTCTCATGATCCTACGGGTGGTCTGGCTCTTGGTGGTCTCATGATCCTACGGGTGGTCTGGCTCATGGTGGTCTCAGGATCCTATGGGTGGTCTGGCTCACGGTGGTCTCATGATCCTATGGGTGGTCTGGCTCACGGTGGTTTCATGCTCCTACGAGAAGTCTGGCTCATGGTGGTCTCATGATCCTTCGGGTGGTCTGGTTCATGGTGGTCTCATGATCCTACGGGTGGTCTGGCTCATGGTGGTCTCACGATCCTACGGGTGGTCTGGCTCATGGTGGTCTCATGATCCTATGGGTGGTCTGGCTCATGGTCTGGCTCATGGTGGTCTCATGATCCTACGGGTGGTCTGGCTCTTGGTGGTCTCATGATCCTACGGGTGGTCTGGCTCATGGTGGTCTCATGATCCTACGGGTGGTCTGGCTCATGGTGGTCTCATGATCCTACGGGTGGTCTGGCTCTTGGTGGTCTCATGATCCTACGGGTGGTCTGGCTCATGGTGGTCTCATGATCCTACGGGTGGTCTGGCTCTTGGTGGTCTCATGATCCTACGGGTGGTCTGGCTCATGGTGGTCTCATGATCCTACGGTTGGTCTGGCTCATGGTGGTCTCATGATCCTACGGGTGGTCTGGCTCTTGGTGGTCTCATGATCCTACGGGTGGTCTGGCTCATGGTGGTCTCATGATCCTACGGGTGGTCTGGCTCATGGTGTTCTCATGATCCTACGGGTGGTCTGGCTCATGGTGGTCTCATGATCCTACGGGTGGTCTGGCTCATGGTGGCCTCATGATCCTACGGGTGGTCTGGCTCATTGTGGTCTCAGTATCCTACGGGTGGTCTGGCTCATGGTGGTCTCATGATCCTACGGGTGGTCTGGCTCATGGTGGTCTCATGATCCTATGGGTGGTCTGGCTCATGGTGGTCTCATGATCCTACGGGTGGTCTGGCTCATGGTGGTCTGGCTCATGGTGGTCTCATGATCCTACGGGTGGTCTGGCTCATTGTGGTCTCAGTATCCTACGGGTGGTCTGGCTCATGGTGGTCTCATGATCCTATGGGTGGTCTGGCTCATGGTGGTCTCATGATCCTACGGGTGGTCTGGTTCATGGTGGTCTCATGATCCTACGGGTGGTCTGGCTCATGGTGGTCTCATGATCCTACGGGTGGTCTGGCTCATGGTGGTCTCATGATCCTACGGGTGGTCTGGCTCATGGTGGGCTCATGATCCTACGGGTGGTCTGGCTCTTGGTGGTCTCATGATCCTACGGGTGGTCTGGCTCATGGTGGTCTCATGATCCTACGGTTGGTCTGGCTCATGGTGGTCTCATGATCCTACGGGTGGTCTGGCTCTTGGTGGTCTCATGATCCTACGGGTGGTCTGGCTCATGGAGGTCTCATGATCCTACGGGTGGTCTGGCTCATGGTGGTCTCATGATCCTACGGGTGGTTTGGCTCATGGTGGTCTCATGATCCTACGGGTGGTCTGGCTCATGGTGGCCTCATGATCCTACGGGTGGTCTGGCTCATTGTGGTCTCAGTATCCTACGGGTGGTCTGGCTCATGGTGGTCTCATGATCCTACGGGTGGTCTGGCTCATGGTGGTATCATGATCCTATGGGTGGTCTGGCTCATGGTGGTCTCATGATCCTACGGGTGGTCTGGCTCATGGTGGTCTGGCTCATGGTGGTCTCATGATCCTACGGGTGGTCTGGCTCATTGTGGTCTCAGTATCCTACGGGTGGTCTGGCTCATGGTGGTCTCATGATCCTACGGGTGGTCTGGCTCATGGTGGTCTCATGATCCTACGGGTGGTCTGGCTCATTGTGGTCTCATGATCCTACGGGTGGTCTGGCTCATGGTGGTCTCATGATCCTACGGGTGGTCTGGCTCATGGTGGTCTCATGATCCTACGGGTGGTCTGGCTCATGGTGGTCTCATGATCCTACGGGTGGTCTGGCTCACGGTGGTCTCATGATCCTACGGGTGGTCTGGCTCACGGTGGTCTCATGATCCTACGGGTGGTCTGGCTCACGGTGGTCTCATGATCCTACGGGTGGTCTGGCTCACGGTGGTCTCATGATCCTACGGGTGGTCTGGCTCACGGTGGTCTCATGATCCTACGGGTGGTCTGGCTCTTGGTGGTCTCATGATCCTACGGGTGGTCTGGCTCATGGTGGTCTATCCTACGGGTGGTCTGGCTCACGGTGGTCTCATGATCCTACGGGTGGTCTGGCTCACGGTGGTCTCATGATCCTACGGGTGGTCTGGCTCACGGTGGTCTCATGATCCTACGGGTGGTCTGGCTCACGGTGGTCTCATGATCCTACGGGTGGTCTGGCTCTTGGTGGTCTCATGATCCTACGGGTGGTCTGGCTCATGGTGGTCTCATGATCCTACGGGTGGTCTGGCTCATGGTGGTCTCATGATCCTACGGGTGGTCTGGCTCATGGTGGCCTCATGATCCTACGGGTGGTCTGGCTCATGGTGGTCTCATGATCCTACGGGTGGTTTGGCTCATGGTGGCCTCATGATCCTACTGGTGGTCTGGCTCATTGTGGTCTCAGTATCCTACGGGTGGTCTGGCTCATGGTGGTCTCATGATCCTACGGGTGGTCTGGCTCATGGTGGTCTCATGATCCTACGGGTGGTCTGGCTCATGGTGGTCTCATGATCCTATGGGTGGTCTGGCTCATGGTGGTCTCATGATCCTACGGGTGGTCGGGCTCATGGTGGTCTGGCTCATGGTGGTCTCATGATCCTACGGGTGGTCTGGCTCGTGGTGGTCTCATGATCCTACGGGTGGTCTCGCTCAGGGTGGTCTCAGGATCCTACGGGTGGTCTGGCTCATTGTGGTCTCATTCTCCTATGGGTGGTCTGGCTCATGGTGGTCTCATTCTCCTATGGGTGGTCTGGCTCATGGTGGTCTCATGATCCTACAGGTGGTCTGGCTCATGGTGGTCTCATGATCCTACGGGTGGTCTGGCTCATGGTGGTCTCATGATCCTACGGGTGGTCTGGCTCATGGGGGTCTCATGATCCTACGGGTGGTCTGGTTCATGGTGGTCTCATGATCCTACTTGTGGTCTGGCTCATGGTGGTCTCATGATCCTACGGGTGGTCTGGCTCATGGTGGTCTCATGATCCTACTGGTGGTCTGGCTCAGGGTGGTCTCATGATGGTACGAGTGGTCTGGCTCATGGTGGTCTCATGATCCTTCGGGTGGTCTGGCTCATGGTGGTCTCATGATCCTACGGGTGGTCTGGCTTTGGGTGGTCACATGATCCTACGGGTGGTCTGGCTCATGGTGGTCTCATGATCCTAGGGGTGGTCTGGCTCATAGTGGTCTCATGATCCTATGGGTGGTCTGGCTCATGGTGGTCATTGATCCTATGGGTGGTCTGGCTCATGGTGGTCATTGATCCTACGGGTGGCCTGGCTCATGGTGGTCTCATGATCCTCCTATGGGTGGTCTGGCTCATGGTGGTCTCATGATCCTACGGGTGGTCTGGCTCATGGTGGTCTCATGATCCTGCGGGTGGTCTGGCTCATGGTGGTCTCATGGTCCTACGGGGGGTCTGGCTCATGGTGGTCTCATGATCCTATGGATGGTCTGGCTCATGGGGGTCTCATGATCCTATAGGTGGTCTGGCTCATGGTGGTCTCATGATCCTACGGGTTGTCTGGCTCATGGTGGTCTCATGATCCTACGGGTGGTCTGGCTCATGGTGGTCTCATGATCCTACGGGTGGTCTGGCTCATGGTGGTCTCATGATCCTTCGGGTGGTCTGGCTCACGGTGGTCTCATGATCCTACGGGTGGTCTGGCTCATGGTGGTCTCATGATCCTACGGGTGGTCTGGCTCATGGTGGTCTCATGATCCTACGGGTGGTCTGGCTCTTGGTGGTCTCATGATCCTACGGGTGGTCTGGCTCATGGTGGTCTCATGATCCTACGGGTGTTCTGGCTCATGGTGGTCTCATGATCCTACGGGTGGTTTGGCTCATGGTGGTCTCATGATCCTACGGGTGGTCTGGCTCATAGTGGCCTCATGATCCTACGGGTGGTCTGGCTCATTGTGGTCTCAGTATCCTACGGGTGGTCTGGCTCATGGTGGTCTCATGATCCTACGGGTGGTCAGGCTCATGGTGGTTTCATGATCCTACGGGTGGTCTGGCTCATGGTGGTCTGGCTCATGGTGGTCTCATGATCCTACGGGTGGTCTGGATCATGGTGGTCTCATGATCCTACGGGTGGTCTGGCTCATTGTGGTCTCATGATCCTACGGGTGGTCTTGCTCATGGTGGTCTCATGATCCTACGGGTGGTCTGGCTCATGGTGGTCTCATGATCCTACGGGTGGTCTGGCTCATGGTGGTCTCATGATCCTACGGGTGGTCTGGCTCTTGGTGGTCTCATGATCCTACGGGTGGTCTGGCTCATGGTGGTCTCAGGATCCTATGGGTGGTCTGGCTCACGGTGGTCTCATGATCCTATGGGTGGTCTGGCTCACGGTGGTTTCATGCTCCTACGATTAGTCTGGCTCATGGTGGTCTCATGATCCTTCGGGTGGTCTGGTTCATGGTGGTCTCATGATCCTACGGGTGGTCTGGCTCATGGTGGTCTCATGATCCTACAAGTGGTCTGGCTCATGGTGGTCTCATGATCCTACGGGTGGTCTGGCTCTTGGTGGTCTCATGATCCTACGGGTGGTCTGGCTCATGGTGGTCTCATGATCCTACGGTTGGTCTGGCTCATTGTGGTCTCATGATCCTACGGGTGGTCTGGCTCATGGTGGTCTCATGATCCTACGGGTGGTCTGGCTCATGGTGGTCTCATGATCTGGCTCATGGTGGTCTCATGATCCTACGGGTGGTCTGGCTCACGGTGGTCTGATGATCCTACGGGTGGTCTGGCTCACGGTGGTCTCATGATCCTACGGGTGGTCTGGCTCATGGTGGTCTCATGATCCTACAAGTGGTCTGGCTCATGGTGGTCTCATGATCCTACGGGTGGTCTGGCTCATGGTCTGGCTCATGGTGGTCTCATGATCCTACGGGTGGTCTGGCTCTTGGTGGTCTCATGATCCTACGGGTGTTCTGGCTCATGGTGGTCTCATGATCCTACAAGTGGTCTGGCTCATGGTGGTCTCATGATCCTACGGGTGGTCTGGCTCTTGGTGGTCTCATGATCCTACGGGTGGTCTGGCTCATGGTGGTCTCATGATCCTACGGGTGGTCTGGCTCATTGTGGTCTCATGATCCTACGGGTGGTCTGGCTCATGGTGGTCTCATGATCCTACGGGTGGTCTGGCTCATGGTGGTCTCATGATCTGGCTCATGGTGGTCTCATGATCCTACGGGTGGTCTGGCTCACGGTGGTCTCATGATCCTACGGGTGGCTGGCTCACGGTGGTCTCATGATCCTACGGGTGGTCTGGCTCATGGTGGTCTCATGATCCTACGGGTGGTCTGGCTCATGGTGGTCTCATGATCCTACGGGTGGTCTGGCTCATGGTGGTCTCATGATCCTACGGGTGTTCTGGCTCATGGTGGTCTCATGATCCTACGGGTGGTTTGGCTCATGGTGGTCTCATGATCCTACGGGTGGTCTGGCTCATGGTGGCCTCATGATCCTACGGGTGGTCTGGCTCATTGTGGTCTTAGTATCCTACGGGTGGTCTGGCTCATGGTGGTCTCATGATCCTACGGGTGGTCTGGCTCATGGTGGTCTCATGATCCTACGGGTGGTCTGGCTCATGGTGGTCTCATGATCCTATGGGTGGTCTGGCTCATGGTGGTCTCATGATCCTACGGGTGGTCTGACTCATGGTGGTCTGGCTCATGGTGGTCTCATGATCCTACGGGTGGTCTGGCTCATTGTGGTCTCAGTATCCTACGGGTGGTCTGGCTCATGGTGGTCTCATGATCCTACGGGTGGTCTGGCTCATTGTGGTCTCAGTATCCTACGGGTGGTCTGGCTCATGGTGGTCTCATGATCCTACGGATGGTCGGGCTCAGGGTGGTCTCATGATCCTACGGGTGGTCTGGCTCATGGTGGTCTCATGATCCTACGGGTGGTCTGGCTCATGGTGGTCTCATGATCCTTCGGGGGGTCTGGCTCACGGTGGTCTCATGATCCTACGGGTGGTCTGGCTCATGGTGGTCTCATGATCCTACAGGTGGTCTGGCCCCTACGGGTGGTCTGGCTCATGGTGGTCTCATGATCCTACGGGTGGTCGGGCTCAGGGTGGTCTCATGATCCTACGGGTGGTCTGGCTCATGGTGGTCTCATGATCCTACGGGTGGTCTGGCTCATGGTGGTCTCATGATCCTTCGGGTGGTCTGGCTCACGGTGGTCTCATGATCCTACGGGTGGTCTGGCTCTTGGTGGTCTCATGATCTTACGGGTGGTCTGGCTCATGGTGGTCTCATGATCCTACGGGTGGTCTGGCTCAGGGTGGTCTCATGATCCTACGGGTGGTCTGGCTCATGGTGGTCTCATGATCCTATGGGTGGTCTGGCTCATGGTGGGCTCATGAGCCTACGGGTGGCCTGGCTCATGGTGGTCTCATGATCCTACGGGTGGTCTGGCTCATGGTGATCTCATGATCCCATGGGTGGTCTGGCTCAGGGTGGTCTCATGATCCTTCGGGTGGTCTGGCTCACGGTGGTCTCATGATCCTACGGGTGGTCTGGCTCTTGGTGGTCTCATGATCCTACGGGTGGTCTGGCTCATGGTGGTCTCATGATCCTACGGGTGGTCTGGCTCATGGTGGTCTCATGATCCTACGGGTGGTCTGGCTCTTGGTGGTCTCATGATCCTACGGGTGGTCTGGCTCATGGTGGTCTCATGATCCTTCGGGTGGGCTGGCTCACGGTGGTCTCATGATCCTACGGGTGGTCTGGCTCTTGGTGGTCTCATGATTCTACGGGTGGTCTGGTCTGGCTCTTGGTGGTCTCATGATTCTACGGGTGGTCTGGCTCATGGTGGTCTCATGATCCTACGGGTGGTTTGGCTCAGGGTGGTCTCATGATCCTATGGGTGGTCTGGCTCATGGTGGTTTCATGATCCTACGGGTGGTCTGGCTCATGGTGGTCTCATGATCCTACGGGTGGTCTGGCTCATTGTGGTCTCAGTATCCTACGGGTGGTCTGGCTCATGGTGGTCTCATGATCCTACGGGTGGTCTGGCTCATGGTGGTCTCATGATCCTACGGGTGGTCTGGTTCCTGGTGGTCTCATGATCCTACAGGTGGTCTGGCTCGTGGTGGTCTCATGATCCTACGGGTGGTCTGGCTCATTGTGGTCTCAGTATCCTACGGGTGGTCTGGCTCATGGTGGTCTCATGATCCTACGGGTGGTCTGGCTCATTGTGGTCTCAGTATCCTACGGGTGGTCTGGCTCATGGTGGTCTCATGATCCTACGGATGGTCGGGCTCAGGGTGGTCTCATGATCCTACGGGTGGTCTGGCTCATGGTGGTCTCATGATCCTACGGGTGGTCTGGCTCATGGTGGTCTCATGATCCTTCGGGGGGTCTGGCTCACGGTGGTCTCATGATCCTACGGGTGGTCTGGCTCATGGTGGTCTCATGATCCTACAGGTGGTCTGGCCCCTACGGGTGGTCTGGCTCATGGTGGTCTCATGATCCTACGGGTGGTCGGGCTCAGGGTGGTCTCATGATCCTACGGGTGGTCTGGCTCATGGTGGTCTCATGATCCTACGGGTGGTCTGGCTCATGGTGGTCTCATGATCCTTCGGGTGGTCTGGCTCACGGTGGTCTCATGATCCTACGGGTGGTCTGGCTCTTGGTGGTCTCATGATCTTACGGGTGGTCTGGCTCATGGTGGTCTCATGATCCTACGGGTGGTCTGGCTCAGGGTGGTCTCATGATCCTACGGGTGGTCTGGCTCATGGTGGTCTCATGATCCTATGGGTGGTCTGGCTCATGGTGGGCTCATGAGCCTACGGGTGGCCTGGCTCATGGTGGTCTCATGATCCTACGGGTGGTCTGGCTCATGGTGATCTCATGATCCCATGGGTGGTCTGGCTCAGGGTGGTCTCATGATCCTTCGGGTGGTCTGGCTCACGGTGGTCTCATGATCCTACGGGTGGTCTGGCTCTTGGTGGTCTCATGATCCTACGGGTGGTCTGGCTCATGGTGGTCTCATGATCCTACGGGTGGTCTGGCGCATTGTGGTCTCATGATCCTACGGGTGGTCAGGCTCATGGTGGTCTCATGATCCTACGGGTGGTCTGGCTCATGGTGGTCTCATGATCCTACGGGTGGTCTGGCTCATGGTGGTCTCATGAACCTACGGGTGGCCTGGCTCATGGTGGTCTCATGATCCTACGGGTGGTCTGGCTCATGGTGATCTCATGATCCTACGCGTGGTCTGGCTCAGGGTGGTCTCATGATCCTTTGGGTGGTCTGGCTCACGGTGGTCTCATGATCCTACGGGTGGTCTGGCTCTTGGTGGTCTCATGATCCTACGGGTGGTCTGGCTCATGGTGGTCTCATGATCCTACGGGTGGTCTGGCTCAGGGTGGTCTCATGATCCTACGGGTGGTCTGGCTCATGGTGGTCTCATGATCCTACGGGTGGTCTGGCTCATGGTGGTCTCATGATCCTACGGGTGGTCTGGCTCTTGGTGGTCTCATGATCCTACGGGTGGTCTGGCTCATGGTGGTCTCATGATCCTTCGGGTGGGCTGGCTCACGGTGGTCTCATGATCCTACGGGTGGTCTGGCTCTTGGTGGTCTCATGATTCTACGGGTGGTCTGGTCTGGCTCTTGGTGGTCTCATGATTCTACGGGTGGTCTGGCTCATGGTGGTCTCATGATCCTACGGGTGGTTTGGCTCAGGGTGGTCTCATGATCCTATGGGTGGTCTGGCTCATGGTGGTTTCATGATCCTACGGGTGGTCTGGCTCATGGTGGTCTCATGATCCTACGGGTGGTCTGGCTCATTGTGGTCTCAGTATCCTACGGGTGGTCTGGCTCATGGTGGTCTCATGATCCTACGGGTGGTCTGGCTCATGGTGGTCTCATGATCCTACGGGTGGTCTGGTTCCTGGTGGTCTCATGATCCTACAGGTGGTCTGGCTCGTGGTGGTCTCATGATCCTACGGGTGGTCTGGCTCACGGTGGTCTCATGATCCTACGGGTGGTCTGGCTCTTGGTGGTCTCATGATCCTATGGGTGGTCTGGCTCATGGTGGTCTCATGATCCTACGGGTGGTCTGGCTCATGGTGGCCTCATGATCCTACGGGTGGTCTGGCTCATGGTGGTCTCATGCTCCTACGGGTGGTCTGGCTCATGGTGGTCTCATGATCCTACGGGTGGCCTGGCTCATGGTGGTCTCATGATCCTACGGGTGGTCTGGCTCATGGTGGTCTCATGATCCTACGGGTGGTCTGGCTCATGGTGGTCTCATGATCCTACGGGTGGCCTGGCTCATGGTGGTCTCATGATCCTACGGGTGGTCTGGCTCATGGTGGTCTCCTGATCCTACGGGTGGTCTGGCTCATGGTGGTCTCATGATCCTACGGGTGGTCTGGCTCATGGTGGTCTCCTGATCCTACGGGTGGTCTGGCTCATGGTGGTCTCATGATCCTACGGGTGGTCTGGCTCATTGTGGTCTCAGTATCCTACGGGTGGTCTGGCTCATGGTGGTCTCATGATCCTACGGGTGGTCTGGCTCATGGTGGTCTCATGATCCTACGGGTGGTCTGGCTCATTGTGGTCTCAGTATCCTACGGGTGGTCTGGCTCATGGTGGTCTCATGATCCTACGGGTGGTCTGGCTCATGGTGGTCTCATGATCCTTCGGGTGGTCTGGCTCACGGTGGTCTCATGATCCTACGGGTGGTCTGGCTCATGGTGGTCTCATGATCCTATGGGTGGTCTGGCCCATGGTGGTCTCAGGATCCTACGGGTGGTCTGGCTCATGGTGGTCTCATGATCCTACGGGTGGTCGGGCTCAGGGTGGTCTCATGATCCTACGGGTGGTCTGGCTCATGGTGGTCTCATGATCCTACGGGTGGTCTGGCTCATTGTGGTCTCATGATCCTTTGGGTGTTCTGGCTCACGGTGGTCTCATGATCCTACGGGTGGTCTGGCTCTTGGTGGTCTCATGATCCTACGGGTGGTCTGGCTCAGGGTGGTCTCATGATCCTACGGGTGGTCTGGCTCATGGTGGTCTCATGCTCCTACGGGGGGTCTGGCTCACGGTGGTCTCATGATCCTACAGGTGGTCTGGCTCAAGGTGGTCTCATGATCCTAGGGGTGGTCTGGCTCACGGTGGTCTCATGATCCTACGGGTGGTCTGGCTCATGGTGGTCTCATGATCCTACGGGTGGTCTGGCTCACGGTGGTCTCATGATCCTACGGGTGGTCTGGCTCTTGGTGGTCTCATGATCCTACGGGTGGTCTGGCTCATGGTGGTCTCATGATCCTACGGGTGGTCTGGCTCATGGTGGTCTCATGATCCTACGGGTGGTCTGGCTCTTGGTGGTCTCATGATCATACCGGTGGTCTGGCTCATGGTGGTCTCATGAGCCTACGGGTGGCCTGGCTCATGGTGGTCTCATGATCCTACGGGTGGTCTGGCTCATGGTGATCTCATGATCCTACGGGTGGTCTGGCTCAGGGTGGTCTCATGATCCTTCGGGTGGTCTGGCTCACGGTGGTCTCATGATCCTACGGGTGGTCTGGCTCTTGGTGGTCTCATGATCTTACGGGTGGTCTGGCTCATGGTGGTCTCATGATGCTACGGGTGGTCTGGCGCATTGTGGTCTCATGATCCTATGGGTGGTCTGGCTCATGGTGGTCTCATGATCCTACGGGTGGTCTGGCTCATGGTGGTCTCATGATCCTACGGGTGGTCTGGCTCATGGTGGTCTCATGAGCCTACGGGTGGCCTGGCTCATGGTGGTCTCATGATCCTATGGGTGGTCTGGCTCATGCTGGTCTCATGATCCTACGGGTGGTCTGGCTCATGGTGGTCTCATGATCCTACAGGTGGTCTGGCTCAGGGTGGTCTCATGATCCTTCGGGTGGTCTGGCTCACGGTGGTCTCATGATCCTACGGGTGGTCTGGCTCTTGGTGGTCTCATGATCCTACGGGTGGTCTGGCTCATGGTGGTCTCATGATCCTACGGGTGGTCTGGCTCAGGGTGGTCTCATGATCCTACGGGTGGTCTGGCTCATGATGGTCTCATGATCCTACGGGTGGTCTGGCTCATGGTGGTCTCATGATCCTACGGGTGGTCTGGCTCTTGGTGGTCTCATGATCCTACGGGTGGTCTGGCTCATGGTGGTCTCATGATCCTACGGGTGGTCTGGCTCATGGTGGTCTCATGCTCCTACGGGTGGTCTTGCTCATGGTGGTCTCATGATCCTACGGGTGGTCTGGCTCATGGTGGTCTCATGATCCTAGGGCTGGTCTGGCTCAGGGTGGTCTCATGATCCTACGGGTGGTCTGGCTCATGGTGGTCTCATGATCCTACGGGTTGTCTGGCTCATGGTGGTCTCATGATCCTACAGGTGGTCTGGCTCATGGTGGTCTCATGATCCTACGGGTGGTCTGGCTCATGGTGGTCTCATGATCCTAGGGCTGGTCTGGCTCAGGGTGGTCTCATGATCCTACGGGTGGTCTGGCTCATGGTGGTCTCATGATCCTACTGGTGGTCTGGCTCATGGTGGTCTCATGATCCTACGGGTGGTCTGGCTCTTGCTGGTCTCCTGCTCCTACGGGTGGTCTGGCTCATGGTGGTCTCATGATCCTATGGGTGGTCTGGCTCATGGTGGTCTCATGATCCTACGGGTGGTCTCACTCATGGTGGTCTCATGATCCTACGGGTGGTCTGGCTCATGGTGGTCTCATGATCCTACGGGTGGTCTGGCTCATGGTGGTCTCATGATCCTACGGGTGGTCTGGCTCATGCTGGTCTCATGATCCTACGGGTGGTCTGGCTCATGGTGGTCTCATGATCCTGCGGGTGGTCTGACTCATGGTGGTCTCATGATCCTACGGGTGGCCTGGCTCAGGGTGGTCTCATGAGCCTACGGGTGGTCTGGCTCATGGTGGTCTCATGATCCTACGGGTGGTCTGGCTCATGGTGGTCTCATGATCCTACGGGTGGTCTGGCTCATGGTGGTCTCATGATCCTATGGGTGGTCTGGCTCATGGTGGTCTCATGATCCTACGGGTGGTCTGGCTCTTTCTTCCAAACATCTTGTGTCGGTGTAGATGTGGCCAAAGAATGTGATCTCTTCTTTTTCTGATTCACTCTTGACTGGATTCAGTCGATCCCACGCCGTCCTGCTGCAGGTCTCTCCTCCTCAGTCGGGAAGCCCAGAGACTCTGGGCCTCATTTATGAGGTCTTGGGTAGGGCAGCACCACAAGGAATCTTGCTGTACTGCTCTACGCCAGAACAAAAGGGCAGGAATGTTCCCTATCTATGTGATACCTCGCATTCCTGTCCTTTTCCCCAGCACAGGTGCACAGTGGGCTGCCATGTGCGAATACAGGCAGCCTTTCACCATGGTGCAATGCAAGGGTGCCTGCGTTGCGGGGCTGATTGATTTTGTGCAGGAAGGTCGGCCTTCCTGCACAAAAGTCAATCGCGATTCTCTATTTCTATGTGTGCTGCAGAATGAAATAAAAATAGTTCCCCTTGTTGCACCTCCCTAACGCCACCCCTGGGGTGGCGTTAATTCTGACGTATTACCGAGTTCACAATTTCTCGTAAACTGGGAATGCATAACACCCACAGCAACACCCATGGATCACCCCTTTCATGCAGCGTTCTGCGTGAAAGGGGCACATATTTATAAGGCCATGAAAAGCCATGTAAAGTGGATTTACGTGGCCTTATGAATATGCAGTGGCACATTGTGCCACTGGAACATCAAAAAAGTGAAGTCTCTGGGTTCTAAGTGCACCAGCATTTGACCTGGCTAGGTGCCAACCATCTGGTCAGCTCTCAGCCTGAGTTGGCTTCATCTTGCCAAGCACGAACGGCATCTCCTCTTGGATTCTGGTACAGAACATGTTAGCCCTGTGGGTCCCCCTCAGGTTGACCGATTTGCAACTTGTGATAACGCCCATTGTCCACAATTGAGTGTCCTCCAGTTTACACTGGGAAATGTTGGGAGACACATTTCGGTTGAGGTGACGTTTTCCGCTTCACTACACCTTTCTTCCCATATCCTTAATTCCTCCAGTTGTCAGGAACATTCACCATGACTACCCTGAAGCCATTCTTACCACCCATGACTGGTCAAAAGGCTGTGGTACGTGGACCATCTGCACCTCTCTGTGTGCCACCCTCTACATCTGCCTCTCAGAGTGGACCTTCTTTCTCAAGGTCCACTCTGAGAGGCAGATTGGAAAGTCTGGAGATTGAGAGGGGCAGGATACGCACCTCACTCCAGAGCCTCCACCTTCATGTCTGGAGACTGAGAGGGGCGGGACCCGCACCTACCCCTGCAGAGCCTCCACCTTCATGTCTGCAGATTGAAAGGGGCATCAGAGCTCCTTCCAGCTGCCAATGGAGGTGGTCGATATAATTCTATCAGCTTGTTGCCCCTCCACCTAGTCAGTCTATTCTGGAAGGTAAAATGAATACATCGTCTGACCTGTTAATCATAACGTGGACCCTTCGAAGGCTCTACTTTCAGAAGGTTTCCATTGTGCTCTATGTCCTTTCTTATCCGTCAATGGACTTGTTTTCACATTTCTGAGCCCTTCCACAAATACCAGCTATGGTTACTGATCCTGTACACCGTTTTTTATTGCTAATATTTTGATGATATACAGCAAGCAACAATGCTTCACTCTAGACTTAGTATGAACTAAGACAGTTTACAAACCTTAGAACGAAATGGAGTGTCTATAGTGCCTGGAAGTCACTCGAGGAGTCAAGTCATACGTCTTCACTTTGTCTCGATGCACCCCTCACTTCTTCATTCACATGAGCAGCTGTTCACATCTTGAGCACTTTATTTCACTATTATAGCTGACTTCATTTGCTAAATTCCGTGAATAGATTGAATCAGGTGTGATTGTTCTATCGTTGTTTTTCAAATGTATTTTCCAAATTGTCGAAGTCATGTCAGCAAATGTTAAAACTGTACATTTCTGGTTAATGGACCGCTCATGGAGAGCGGCGGCATCCACACGGTCATTGAGTTGGTATTTTTCAGAAATCAGTCTACAGCGAAGCATTGCTACTTGTTATCTGCTGTTCCCCCAGGTTCCTGCCCTAGCAGTTTGGGCATACCTTTGTTCTCTTTATAGGATCACTTCGTTGCGGCACATCAGCGAGTTACAGGCACTGAGCGTGCGGCCGCCCTTCACATGCTTCTTCCTGGAGGAATTATTCCTCAGAACTACATCGCTTCTCCTTCCCAAGGTGGTGACCTCTTTCCATCTGAGGCGATCTGTCACCCTTCCCACCTTCTACCTCCAAAGGAAGCGAGATCAGATCAGATCAGATCGGAAAATGCTTTATTCAATTTAAGAAGATGTTAAACCACAAAAGCACAATACATAATAAAAAAACATGCATTTCATGTATATATACAAAATAAAAATTCAAACGATATTTTAAGAAGGAGTGGGACCATCCATTGTCAGCCGTTGTCTAACACCCCTTTCAAGTATGTAACAATGTGATCAGTCACAGATCTGTCATTCAAATATTGCAGCTTTAGAAGGGCGGGCGGCATTGTCTCAAGTCATAACTCATTAAAATTGGTAAAATCCATTTTTTTCTGGGCATAGAATAAAACTTGGAAAAAAACATAACATGCGTTGTCGACTGAGCAGAGATGTTATCACACAGGCATAAACATAGGGTGCGGGACCAGTCATTAGTTTTTGGAAAGGTAACCCTAGTGTGAAAGCTGCCAAGGCGTAGGCAGGTCAATAACAATCTATCATAGGCTCCTGCAGTGTTTAATAAGTATGGTTGCATTCCTGGTTGAGTCAAGAGTAGTTGGTGTGTACTCACTGACGGTTTTACAATGTTGCTAGATAGATTAATGGACTCCAAATAGTCCAGACACAGTGATTTAAAACTATTTCTAGTAACATTGTTCAAGCTGTCCGGGTTGGAGAAATATTCAGGATTGCCTAGACTCTCTAAAAAATGTTTGACATAGGTCAACCAGGAAATTCGATCAGCCCCATCATGGGACAGACAATCATTGATCAGGTCCCTGTTCAAGCCAGTAGAAGTGCCAGTCCAAACTTTATGCAACAACAAGATGGGCTGCAGTTTAATCAAGTCTAGGAGATAAGGCAACCCCAGCTCAGTGCGGCTGTACTACTGAGTACAGCTAAAAGATATCTCAGGAACCTATTTTCAACTATTTGCAGGCACTCGGCATTGGCATGACCCCAGATGCCTGCTCCATACATGGCAACAGGTATGCATTTGGCTTTACTCCATTGCATACTCCATTGCTCAGAGGCTTACCTGACAGACGTTCGAGGATACAGAGGATACCGAGGGCAGTTCCAGCCAACTCCTCGCAGCACCCGCTCCGCGGGTGCCGCTTCGCACGGGAGTGCGCTACATACTAATCACCGCCAGCAGATCCCGGAAGGTAGAGGTAAGGGCGAGAGGCTCGGCGGGGCTGTGAGTGTGCGGGGACTCCAGCAACCAGGAGTCCCTGCGAGACCACGGAAACAGCATCCGGTCCGCTCTCCCCGCCGGCCCGCCCCCCGCCCATTACGCCCACTATATCACAGCATTACACTCCCGCAGCGCGGGATGCAGCTCGGGCGAAGAACGGGCTAAGAGCGGGCCGTTTGAGGCCGTTCGAGGACTGAGCGGACTGGACTGGCCCATCCCTTTTCGCCAACTATTTCTATAATCCTCTCTAAGCCTATAAAGGTAAATAAATATTCATACTATTCCATCCTGCCCGTTTGACCAGCCTTTGTCCTTCTGCACTAAGCGCCATGAGTATCAGGGTAACACGTAGCAAGGCTTCTAAAGGTGGGCAACAAATTAGTGGCCCTATGGATGACTTTATTACCCGTACTAATATAGCTATAGACGAAGAGATATCCAAACTCCAAACCCGGGTTTCCTTAGAATTGGTAGCTGCGAGAAGGCTATCCCAAGTCATTGCACTTCCAAAAAGATCCTCTCTAGGCCACATAGCTGCTTCGGTTACTCCGGAGCGTCCTGTCCGTCCCCATTGCGTAGTTACTCAGGTCGATGTCCATCAGTCCCCGATCCCTGCTATTTTTCCTCTAACCTTAGAGCAACCATCCAACATAGATGAGCTAACTCTGCCTACAGTTTCTCGTGTTCAGAATTCTACCCTTAGCCCACTCCATCAGGCAGCTCCGATCACTACCAACACTAGTGGCAAACAACCAAAAAGAAAACGCCACTCTCGCTCTGCCTACTTTCGTAAGAAGGCAAAAATTGCAGTTTCCCAACATCCGGCAGTGACTAATGTCGCAGCAACTAACGCTATAGCAGAGCGTACTCCGAGTACACACCCACTAAGTGAGGGATGTGGAGAGGGCCCAGTCATTCCCCCTACCATCATTTTAGAGGATGAGGGCCCACAGGCAGAGGGGCTGGGTAAGAATAACAAGGAATTCATAGATATGGTTTGGGAAACCCTCAAAAAACTTCTCTCACCCCTTGACCTTAGATTGTCAAGGATAGAAAACAACTTGCTCGAAATGGAAAAGAGCATTATTGCTCTGGCCACTCTCGGCCTGAGAAGTCTTGAAAATCAGGGCCTCAGTGTAGTTGACCCAATACCACTAGCTCCTGCATCCCAAGCCCAGCAACCTCCCCTCCCAGTACCATCTATTGTAAGGCCGGTTCCAAAACCGAGGACTGTGGCTGTGGACCATGCTTCCGCTACCACTAAACCTCAGGCTCCTAAACGTAGACCTACGTGCCATTCAGCAAACCCTAAACCTGAAGTGCTTCCTAGATCTAACCCTAGTGGAAATCAGGGCCTTCCCGCAAAGGATAACTTCAGAGGGGGTTATATCGACCTTCCCCCAGAGGCCAATGACTATGTGGTTGTGCTGACGGGTGTCCCTAAGATCAGCAATGGCCAATACGAGAACCATTGGTCCTTGAAAAACAAGATAATGTATTGGCTCAAAGAGAATAGACCGATTCCTAATGGCCGAAGAAGCCGAGTCCTGATGGTCCGTAGAACTCCTTGGGTGGGTCCAACGAAGAAAACTAGTCCTGGGGACTGTATAGTGGTGACCTTCGAGGATCCACACACGGCGCATCATATCTGTTACTGGCCAGGTAGTGAAGAGTCCTCTGTCATACCAAGGCCGCTGTCCTTCTTTTACCCTCCTCAACCAAGACACAACCAGGTGGATGACTGGACATTGGTACAACATCATCCATGGATGAGCCATCCCCGGAGACCCAAGGATATCCTCCCACATTGGAATGGCCTCTCAACCTACAATAGATTCGGCAGCTTAGAGGAGGTAGACTGACTTTCTATGCAACTGGCCCAACAACAACTAGGGAAAATAACGCCATCACAGGCTCAAGGTCAAATTGCATGCTTAACTCGCGACCACTCAGCAGGCCCAGTAGGGCCACCAAACAGTTTATTTATTGATGGGGGGCCATCCTTACCCAATATTTTAGACCATTGCGGAGAGGAAGAACAGATAGACCTACTTTGTTTGACTCCCCTTCTATTCACCTCTACTGAAGTAGCAGGGACCAATCTGCCTGGTACAGCGGTGGTCCCGAATTACCAGCAGATCGAGCCATCTCCAAGGTCCTCTAGATTGATCGTGACCAAACCTCCCATGCCTACCTACTCTTCCAAGGATTCTACTTCTGGTGATCCTCCATTAAAGATTTTAAGCTGGAACGTGGCAGGGCTCGGACGTAACTTTGACACTCCTGAATGGAATGCTTTTCTAGAACCTTATAATATCTGCCTCCTTCAGGAAACCTGGTGCCAAGAACCCAGACACAGAGTAGGCTTCTCAACCTACTTTGTTCCGGCTGTTCAACATCAAGGATCCAAAGGTCGTCCGTCTGGCGGCCTTCTCATATGGGTCAGTATTGCGCTAGGTCTTAGTGTAAATCAAAGGATTACCCAATCACCGGATCTCCAGTGGATATCAACACATTGTAAAGGGGGAAGAAACTTGGAAGTATTTAATCTCTATCTGAGGGGTGCCAAAGGCGGGGCTTCACGTTTAACCTCAACAGGCCTAAGCAGCAATCTAGCTGCCTGTAATACTGACTCTTATGTTCTTCTTGCAGGCGACTTCAATTGCTGTTTTGAGCCACTGGCCAGTGAAGATATTTTGGATACCTTTGAAGAGGACACTAGGAGAGGTATCCCTATCCTGACCCTTGACCCGATCCCTAAATGGACACAAAGTGCAATAGACATCAATGCTCTTTGTATGGAGTTCAATCTGAGACCAACAAATGGCCGCTCCAAATCTGACTGTATGGGTGCTCATACATATAATAGGCCGGGCCATCCTCCAGAATTGACTTTATCATGCTTAATTATAACCTTTGGTCATTCCACCAAGACATGGAGGTTATAGAGTCGTGTGATAGCGACCATAACCCACTTTCGTTAACCATCACCCTTCCTTGGCAGGTTGGAAACCAAGGCACGTCCGATTACAAGTGGAAAGCTTCACATGAAATCGTTCCTACAAACTGTGGCAGGCGCCTAAAGTGGGCTAAAGTTTCAGCAGATGAAGCAAGGATGGCGCAAGCCGGGACTATTTTGTCAGGGGTGGAGCCTCGGCTCGATGCCTTAAGCCCCACCAGCAAAAAGGTTTTACCATTATTTACAGAGACTATAGTGGCACTGAGTAACTTGTTCATCGTCCCCCAACCCACTTTTAGGGCTGCCTCGAAAGGCGTTCCCAAAGCGAGAGTTAAGTGGTACTCCACCAAATGTCGTGCAGCTAAGAGGGATCTTATCTCTGCACTAAAGACCAAAGACCCAGTTAACATCAGGGCCGCGAGGAAACTTTACAAAAAATCCGTGACTGAGGCCAAAGAGGCTCATGATTCCAATTTTTGGGGGGAGCTAGTAGAGGCAAGTAACAGGAAAGATGCTATGGGGTTTTGGGATTTATTAAGAGCCAGGGAAAAGCCTATTGACCAGCAGTTAACTTGTAATATCTCTGGCGATGTATGGCTTGCCCACTTCTCGAAACTATATTCTGCTCCTTCTGGGGCATCTCACTTAGTTCGTCTATCTCTGGGTCTATTACCCAGCCCTACAGCTGACCTCTCAAGTCATGATGGTTTATTTACTAGCCTGGAAGTAGAGAGGGCAATTAGGTGTATCGTACCAAATAAGGCGGCAGGTCCTGATGGGATTCCGGGTGATCTGATAAAGAATCATCCCTCTTTTTGGAGTAGACTAATCGCCTCTCTCCTAAATGAGGTTTTGTTGGGAGGGTCGTTCCCTGATTCATGGAGGGGCGCTGAGGTCGTCCCTATTTTTAAGAAAGGCTGTAGGGACGACCCAGCAAATTATCGCCCCATTAGTTTATTGGACTCAACCCAAAAGGTAGCGGGAAAAGTGGTACTGGGCAGGATTATTCAGTGGGCTGATGAAAATCAGATCTTGTCAGATTTTCAAGCAGGCTTTAGAACAGGGACAGGCACAATCGAGCAGACATTTCGCTTTCTAATGATTTATTGGAAAGTGGTGGTGCTGGGAGGGGGCAGTTTATATCTAGTCTTTATTGACTTACGAACAGCCTTCGACCTGGTACCACGTGCATTATTGTGGAATGTCCTCGATGGGTTAGGTCTGCCCCCATATCTGCTGGCCTTGCTTGAAAAATTTCATGATAGCAATTTTGCCCAAATTAGATGGGGCGTCCAGGGGGAGAAAACACCTCGTATCCCTGTTGATAGGGGCGTCCGCCAGGGGTGTGTGCTTGCCCCCACTCTGTTTTCTCTTTATGTTAACGGAGTGGTGGAGCACCTCCTTCAACATCCATCAGACGCACCCACCCTGGCTGGAAGGAAAATTCCGACGCTCCTATTCGCGGATGACACCCTTCTAATTTCAAAATCACCAATGGGCATCCAATCATTGCTCTCTAGTTTCAAAGCCTTCTGCGATACAAAGGGTCTGGCTATAAACATAGGTAAGACTAAATTTTTAGTCCTCAACCCGCCCAAGAAATCTGTCGTCCCCCCCGCTTTAGATTCTGTTCCACTCGAAAGAGTCAAAGAATTTGACTATTTGGGCATACGCCTTAGCGACACCATGAGTTGGAAGGCACACCACCAAAAGGTGTTTCTGACTCACAAGAGGGTTGCAGGTGCCCTGCTTAAAGAACAGCGTGCCTCTTCTTTAAAACCAATTGGGGCACCCCTGGACATTTATAGGGCAAGGGTCGTGAGTGCGGCACTGTATGGTGCCGAACTGTGGGGCATCCAGAGAGTTGACACCTTGGCTCACCTTGAGAACAACTTTCATAAAGATCTTATGAGCCTACCCCACAGTACCCCCACTATCCCCCTTTTGCTAGATGCAGGCACTCGACCAATATGTGAGCAAGCCAAATTACGCCCCCTTCTACTATGGTCCAGAATCTGGAATGTCCCTGAACTCAGCAGCTATGCAGAAGCCTTAAATGAAATTTTGTCCCTTCCGGGTTGCCATAAGGTCATCTGGCTTAGGGAGGTTAAGAGGCTGCTTTACAAACTGGGCTTAGGAGATGCTTGGGTCAACAAATCAGCACCCTCAAAACAATTATTAAAGAAGGTTTATTGGTCATGGGTGGACAACGAGAGAGTATGTAACACAAATCATTGTAAATCTGTCGCCCAATTTTTGTTAGCTAAGGAGATCCCTTACAGGGAACCCTATCTGGATTTTATCCATAGCTCAGGCGACAGGTCATTGTACTTTAAATTTAGGGTGGGGGTGCTTCCTTTATGCCAGTTTACTTCCACCTGGAAACCGCCCTTACAAACTGTGCCCTACTGCCCTTTTTGTGATCTAAGGGTAGAGTCTGTTGCCCACTTGCTGTTTGAGTGCAGCGTTTACGCAGCGCCTAGACGGAGGTGGTTGAAGCCTCTTTGTAGGAGTTTGGGAACCCGTTCACATCTGGAAGCCTTACGCATATTGCGTACAGATGCAAGACCCTTCTTTGCCTCTTGTATGGCAAAATGTTTAGGCTGGGCTTGGCGTATAAGAACTGCGAAAAAATTGCTGATCCAGTAATGTGTTCCCCTACTATCTTGTTATTCTTAAAGATGTTTCTCTTTTAATTCTTAATGATGATTATGTAGGATATTTTGCACTGTCTGTGATAAATTGTTTTTACCGATGTAATGTGTTGCTTTTATGATATGTTTTTTATATCGAATAAAGCTTACTTACTTACTTACTTGCATTTGGCTTTATAGATTGTTATTAAATCTGCAACTGGGCACCTCCCCAATTTCCTGCCAAAATTAATTATGGCACCAGTGGCTTTACAAAATAATAACTTCCTGGATTCAATAGCTTTAGACCACAGACCCCTTTTTTCAAATACATTGCCCAAGTAGGAAAAATGAGCCGTAAATTCGAGTTTCCTGTCTTCAATAAAGAATTCACAGGCACTTGGTACTGGGCTTACAGCATTTCATTGTAAATGTTTTATTTATATTGACACGAAGGGCAAGATCTAGAATATAGGCAGAAAAGCTGGTAATTACATTTTGTAGGCCAATGGGGGTACGAGCCAATAGGACGGCATCATCTGCATATAATAAAGCTCTTATTGGCCGTCCGTTTATGCATGGCAAGTCCTGACAATCATTACCTAATTTTTCTCCCAGGTTATTAATATAAAGAGTGAACAGGAGGGGTGCCAACACGCACCCCTGCCTCACCCCCTTCTTTACCGATAGGGTCTTACTGAGTTCACCACCCCTTCCATAGTGCACCCGGGCCCTAGCATCTAAATAAGACTGTTTTAAAAAGTTAAGAATGTGTTGATCAACCCCCATGGCGTCTAAAATGCTCCATAGCTTCTGATGGTTAACACAGTCAAAGGCTGAACTCAAATCAACAAAACATAAAAATAAATTCCCCCTTTTAGCCTTTAAATACTTTCCAACCAGTAAGTTCAGGTTTAAGCATTGTTCGATGGTTCCCACACCTTGGCGGAAGGCATACTGTAATTCAGAAATTATACAGTTTTCCTCTGCCCATACCTGGAGGCAGTTTAAAACAACACGCCCAGCCACCTTTGCAAAAGAATCTAGTAATGAGATTGGTCTATTGCAGGACGGATCGTCACGATTGCCCTTCTTGTAAATAGAGACCAGTATCGATTCCGTCCAAGTGGCTGTAAATCCCAGGGCCAAGCAAGCTTTTAAGACCAGGGCTAACAGGGGTCCCAATTACAGTGGATCTGATTTAAATAAGTCCACTGGTATGCTATTGGGGCCTGGGGCTTTGCCCTCCATACTTTCGTTGATGGCCAAGATTACATCCTGGGCATCAAAGTCGATTTCAATAGGAAGATGGTTTGGAGGGATTAAACGTATGGCCGCCTCATTTTGCGGATCCACCTGATTGTTATAAAGGCCAGAAAAATGGGACACCCAATTATCCTCCTCTATTTCGATACTAGGCAGGTTACCCGAGGCAAGGAAAGGGGCATTCACTGCCTTCCAGAAACCTTTTGTTTCTTTCAAGGCTGATGCTCGTTTTAGATCTTGCCATAATTCGGACTTTATGTTTGCCTTGCGTTCCTTAAGAGATGTCTTATAGGCTAATCTTGCCCTTTTTATATCTGCTCGATCTTTTATGGGTTTATGTAAGGAGGTTATCAAGGCTGCATGGGTTTGGGAACATTTGGCATAAAAAAAAACACTTCTCTTGTCAGCCCATTTCTTACTTTTTGCCCGTCGTCTATTTTGTATAGTCTGAATTATTTTCCCAAAAGAACTAAGAATATCTGTTTTGTTGGTGTTTTCATCGAGATAAGCTGTAAAATCATCTTTGCAGATGGTTAAGAGGTGCTTACAAAGTTCAGATTGATTTACACCCGCCCATTTGACTGTGTAACCATTTTGTCTATCAATAGCAACATCTCCTGCCAGGTGTGTTGCCAGTGTTTTACTTGTTAATGCTTTGGCAGGGAGTTTTAAAAGGACGCTAATCGGTTAATGATCGCTAAAAGCAACAGGATGTACTTTAAAATTGAGTATTCTGTCCGCATATCTATGTGATACCAGTATATGGTCTATGGCTGAAAACAAGCCACGTCCGTTAAAGGTACTATTAAAAGGAATTAGGGACGAACACACACTATTTGCAAATCCCTAATCCATAGAATATTTTAGCAAATGAAATGAATCTCCAGAAGCAGTGTGCAAGAAATGGGACGCATCATTTGCATCATCTGGGTCTATACAGCAAACATCTCCCATTGTATGTGGGCAGGGTCCACAATTAAAATCCCCGCCCCAGATTATACAGTAGTCTTTACCAGAACTTCTTTGGGTCTTGTCCAAATCTCTCTGCAAATGCATCAAGATTTGTCTGGTGTCCGCAATTATTATAATATTATAAAAATTTGACAATACTAAATAATACTTATTATCTAAGTTGATCTTTAACACCTGTTAATAGGTTTTAGACTTAATGAGATCTATATTGTGAGCATTTAACCTATAGGACACACAAATGAAAAGGCTGCCCTTATTCCTTACCTTACTTGATGGCACTGCTGGACTGGAAAATGTCTTAAAACCATTATTATGTAAGATGTTATCAGACCAAGTTTCTTGAATACATATAATGTCAAAATTATAGATGAACTCCAGCCAGGCAGGGTTAGACAGTTTACCTTTGAGGCCTGCCACATTCCAGAACAAGATCTCTATTTCTTTCAGTCTAGGGCCAGACTGTGATGTGCAATCAAAGGGGACAGAAACTACATTGGGGCACCAGAGCTATTTAGTGTTTCACTATAAGAAATGCTGACCTTTGATTGGGTTATTTTACTCTGTGTTTTACAATTAGCGACATTTCTTTCCCTAATGTCAGATTGTTCATTATATACAAATAACGCTGTGTGTTGCGAGGATGTTCCTTTTGATTGGCATTGTACTGTATTGCTAATACTGTTACTGAGCCAATCGTTGTCTTCCAAAGGAGAAAGGGCCTCAAATCTCTTGGTCAAGGGTAAACTGAATTGGGTATGATGCGTGTTGTTCACGAAGTGGGCTGGGGGCTGAATCTCCAGTCCTGCCCATCGGAGATAGTTAGTAGGTGGATAAAAGTAACCCAATGGAAGTACATTTATACCATAATTGGTCACATGGAGGGAGCCCTGTCGGCGCAAACTTTCTTGTGTTAAACTAGGTGATCTAAAGGTGAGAACTATACAGTCACCCAGGAGCCTCTTATCACGGTTCCCCACCCATCCCACTCTTCTTGTTATTTTAAATTCCCTAAATAGGGCATCCGTTAGACCAATGTTAGACCCAAGCCAACCAAGAGACTTATTGCCTAAAGTCTCCCAGGATTCAATTAAATTGGACGTGGATTGTGGTACATTTGCCAGTATTATTGTATATGGTGTGGCTTCTGGAGGTAAATTCAATGTCAGGCCTTCTTCATTTACCCTATCCCTTTCCCTATATGTGATCTCTGGGTTGGGCAATCTTTGATTACTAAAGGGTGCTATATCAGATGTCACTTTGTTATGATCTAAATTAAGATGGTTCATATGCACAACACCCCTCCCAGATTGTACGGCTGGTTGTGAGCTATCTGCCATATGTGAGTTGGCTATATTTCCACCGCTTGATGCACTCGCTAAGCACCCTAGACGACTGGATGGTATGTTGTTTGTGCCTACACCCTGTATTTTACTCAACAGATCCTTGATCGCCAGAGTCGTTGCCAACAAGTTCTCTAATGTGGCCGAGACCACTGATGGAGGTTGATGGTGTAGGGCATTGCCAGAGTTCTGCCCCTCACTGGGCATCGAAGAGTTCACAGTAGTAATACGCGACTCCGTGCGCCCAAACAAATCAGTCAATGCATCTTCCAGAAGCTTTAAACGGCAGTCCAATGAGGCTAAATTTTGGTCTATGGATTCCCTGATCCGACCAAGGGCAGTGTCCAGTACAGTCATATTGGCGGCATTAATTTCTGTGTCATCCTCCTTGGGACAAGATTGTATAGACAATGAAATATCCATGGTCTGAGTACCTACTGAGCAACTCTTTACCTCCGTATTAGTCTGTGAGTGGCACTGGGACTCTTTTTGGAGTTTTTGTTTTGACAGAACCATACCCTTCTTACGGTTCACGGTTGCCCTTGCCTTCGGCTTAGCCTTTATGCTCCCACTACAAAAATTGCAAGACCGAGTTCTAGAGGCTATGCTTGGTCCGTTAGAGGTATCCATTTGTAGTTCTAGAGGCTCGTCGTGTACAAGGGCAAACAATTCCAAAGCCACCGGTGCTGTCCCCAAGTTATAAGGTGATCAGCAGGATTGAATTGAATTTTGGGAGATACCTGCCAGATTATGCCAACCTAATGAGGTTCGCCTTGGGTGCGATGAAAGGTCTAGAGACAACCGCCTCTCTGTTAGTTCTATCTCGTCGCATAGTAAGGATTCTGCCATCGTTATAAATGCATCCAAAGTCCCATTGGCCCCAGTTCTACTTTTCATTGCAGAATTACTCGTTTTTGTGCATCAAAAAGTCACTCCCCCACGACGTTGAGTATCAATCTCGCTTCACAAGGATCAATAACGCAAGAAGGTATCATTAAAATCTGTACCTGAGAGTTGTTATAAAGTTCTTATAAAGATGGTATGATGTAGGACCACTTGTTAGAGGGGGAGGCCCAGCCCAAGCCACCTCCGGGCTCCGGCTTCACTTCGCCCGCTCGGTGCTCAGCGTCGCTTAAGTACGCCTTGCCTTCCTCGTAGCGCTTCCAGGAGCTTGGCCTTCTGGGGAATGTAGTCCTGCCCCTGAGGCACAAGGTGCGGTAAATCTGGCTGGAATGGCACCCGCGCCGTGCAAAGCGGAGAAACTGCCCCAGAGGCAAAGTGGTGAGGAAGGATCAGCAGCGTTCAGAATAGAGCCTCAAAGTAAAAAGCTTGGTCCCTGCATCAATGCGCTTAAGCACGCTTTCACGCAAGCTGCACAGCACCCCGGTAATCAGCAGACAGGCAGGTAGGTAAAGACTCTGAGAGACCGCCGAGAAGAGAGGCAGCACTATAAGCACGATGGCCACGCCTCTCCCTAACTCGGGGTAGCTGTGATATGGATTGGTGCACTCTGGGGGTTGCAGTCCTCCCCAGAGAGAAGATGGAGGTGCGGGCAGGGCAAACAATGCAGACAGAGCAGCATATCCCCTGGGACCCTCGTCCCACCAGAGGAGATTCCAAAGGCAATAGTTGGCGTTTCCTAGCCGGTAATCAGCAGACAGAGAGGCAGGTAAAGACTCCAAGAGACCGCTGTAACCTGGTCTCAGCAGCAGCGCCCGGCCGCACTTGGCTGCACTTGGCTCCGCTTCTCACCAGCTCCGCTTCCCACCACCGGCTGCCCGGGAAAACCAGCGTTTGCGGCCCTATCAAGTTTAGCCAAGAACAAAATGCTGCGTTTTCTTCGGCGTTTCCCTCGGCACTAACCTCGGTGCACCATCAGCGCAGGTGCGTTTACAAACATCCGCAGCAGAATTTTACTATTAATCGTGCAGAGGGGAGTTAATTGCAAAGAAAACGAGGTAAGACAGGAGCAGTGTATACACCATTACTGGTTTCGTGACCAGAGCTGCGGCGTTGGCTTACTTGAGGCCCCTTACGGCAGGGCTGCCTCGGGATTGGAGGAGGCACATAGAGGAGGCTGGAGAAAGAGCAGCCCGGCAGCACTCCATATGCTGAACGTGAGGCTTGCCTTCTCAGTTAGACACATTCAACTACCTGGTATTATCAGATCATAACATCAGACAGGAGACAACAAGTCACAGTTGGGCAGATTTAGAAACAGCATCCACGAAACTGTTTGCATCAGCTCCTGTTTTATCTTTTTATGTATGACTTTTATGGTTTTCTTTTATAAAACCGAATAAAGTTTCTTGATAATAATCACTAGGGGTTTCATTTACAGGGTAGCATAGTATCCCTCACAATGACTCCAGGAGTCACAGTCGACACAATGTACATGCGTTGTTCCCCCTACTTCCAACCTTACATGTACCCCCAATCACCTGCCCAAACCTCTCCCTGCTGATGCCAATGTGGTACTCCGTCATCCCGCAGACCATATTTTTGGCCCCTTTGAAAGTGCCCATACAATTAAAATGCTGCAGTTGTAAATACATATCAACTACCATTTGTTGTGTTTGAAACATTTTATTGAATAATAAAACCTAATAAACATAAGCTGATTATTAAAGCAAAACAAAACATCAGTTGCCATACACATAAGAAACACAAGTTGTACATATAAATCAACAAACTGTAACACAGCAAAGTTATATAGAGCACAATTCTTAATTTCGGGCAATCTTTAAAGTTCAACAATAGAAACATTCATAAAGAACAGGAAAGGAAAGAAAGAAGGTGGGATACAGTGATTTCATTAATGTAATGCTTCCTACATATAGAAAAACAAATACTAATTATTTTCCTTAAGCAATAAAGTCCGCACATTAAAATACTAAGAAATATATTGAACAATGAACATTTCATGTGTAATTTGAATTCAATTTGAATATTTTAACCTCCTCAGCATTATTTGACTCATGATTACAACCGGAATGCTTTCTGGAAAGGAACCGCCTCATGGGGTTCAAAATCACATCTTTTCCAACAATAGGATTACAATGATAAACTTGAATTTGAATTCAATTGATTGATTTAGGCCTTTTTGGAGATCAACAATTTTAAATATATACAACATCCATACACTTTTGTAAAATTGTCACCTAAACTTTAATTCAATCCACCTTCTAATTAAACACTACCCATTCCAGCAAGCATCACAGGACCACTTGTTGTTATCTTACCAATTAGTGATAATGTTTCGGCTGGCAACAACAATAAATATGTTTAGAATTTTACCTCCGAAAGCAAAAACATGCCATTTCTGAATCATGGTGCACAATAAAATGTAAGAACAGAAGGGCATCTTTTGGTGTAGCATTCATTTGGTTTGACAAGGCTTGAAACCAGAATTCCTGAACTTTTGGACATTTAAATGTCATATTTTAAAAGTTTAAACAGACCCTGGACGAGTTCCGCAAAAAATAGAAGATGACTGAATTGTACTTAGAGAAAATGGGCTGATATGTAATCTATTGATGTAAAATACAGTGGTCAGGCAATACTTGTGGATCTAATCTATTCAGATTTTAACTCCATAGTTTGTTCAATAAATTGACTGAGCATAATACTTGAAGCTCCATCTCTCAGATCAGTTCTATTACAGTTTTAGTTGAGATAACGCTAAAAGAGATCAATGATAAATAGGTTTTAAAAGTCATGGCTGGAATTGATCCTTGGTCTAAATCTAGATTATTGTCTACAATAGAAACCAGTACAGACAGATCAAATCTAAAAGGTTTGAATATGTTTATTATAGTGGTTTAGAGTAAACCCAGAAGACACACATTGTTCCTGAAACTCAGAAAATGTATCTTACGATTATGATTACATCTTATTTTATGGCTAGAGACTGCTTTAGCTGCTTTCCTGTTTAAGTGACAACATTTCCAAATATATTTAACAAAACATTAAAGCTGGATGTCAGATATTCTGTCTTTAAGAATTGTGTAGGAGTTATGTGTGATGGTTTTTATTTGATCTGAAGCAACACTAACACTAAATAGGTACGTGCACTGGTTATCATTCAACTAACATTATTAGCAAACTTAATTTGAAGGGAATTGAGAAAAATGGCCTCATGTACCACCGGTTTTATTGTTAAAAAAATTCCACTTGTTCGGTAATTCACAGAGTTTGTAAATGCTAAACCCCTTTTTTAAATGTACTAAGCCCATTTAACAATTCAGAATTTGGAAGGGATATGTTAATAGTTTCCCTTCTGAATATTTAATACATCCTTAAGGTATGTATTAAGCTTTGAAACCATACGTGGGCTGAAAAACAGTAACAGGAGGTAGTAACCCAAGGGGACATTTGTTATGTTATGTTATGTTATGTTAATATCATTTATTTTGCGCACAGATGCTCCAGCTAAGGAGCGTCCTGGCGCAGGGAATGGTGGACATAACACAACGCTAAAAGAACAGGAAAGTGAATATAAGGAAATTTAAAACAAGTGAGTTTTCAGGGCCCTACGAAATACTAATAAGTCCTCTAACAGCCGGATTTCTAAAGGGAGAGCATTCCAGAGGGTCGCAGCTCTCACACGAAAAGAACGACTGCCCATCCGGCTAAGCCTGAAACGCGGGACAACCACAAGGGATTGCCCGAGAGATCTAAGAGAGCGGGTCGGGACATAGGCGGATACGAGATTATTAAGAATCTCAGGTGACGACCCTTTTAAAATTTTGAAAGCAAGGCTAAGGGCCTTGAAATGAATTCGACTTTTAATCGGTAGCCAGTGTAGGGACCACAAAGTATTAGAAGTGGGACAGAACCTTGGCAGACCCACCACTGCTCTCGCAGCCGCGTTCTGTACGCGTTGTAAGCGAACGATCTCCGATTGGTTTGCTCCCAGTAGGAGCGAGCTGGCATAGTCCAGCCGGGAGATAATCGTCGCTTGAATGACCAACTGTCTTGTCGGAGCATCAAAAAATTTGAGCACCGGCCTTAGCCCACGCAGGACACCAAAACAGCATGCCGCCACTCTCTTAGTCTGGGTCGTAAAACAGAGGGTGTGATCTAACCACACTCCCAGGTTTCTGAGTTCCATCACTGGTGTAGGGGCCTGCCCTAACTCACGAGGCCACCAGCTGTCCCCCCAGCTGAATCTGTGAATCTGTGAATCTGAAAGTAAAATGGGGTGCATTAAAAAATGCCTTTTTTAAAAAACAATCACAGACACAGTAGTGTGCTGACTCTACAAACAACCACTTTTTACCAAATGGATTATTAGTACATGAACTTCAGTATTTCCTATATTGCCAAAATGTAGTCTTTAATATTTCTGTAATGTAGTGTAAATATTTGTTCCTGTTATTTCCCATTTCAATATTGTCATGAAATGTACCTATTCTTTTTGTCAAACATATTTAAATATTTTTTTTTTAAAAATCTGTTTTATTTTGTAAATCAGGAGTAGAACATAGGTCCAGATGTGCACAGCGTTAAGCCCACAACCCATTTAGGGCCGGCCGCGTTGCTTTCAAGTGTTTCCCAGCATAGAAAAAGGCATTAATAAACTAGTTGGAACACAGCATGTCCCCTACAACCCACAGGCCGGCCGCGTGATCTAGTACATATCACAATATTAGCGTGTTGTGGGAAGTCTCAGGACCTGTTTAAAACCAATAACATTGAGAACACGGGCTAGAGGCCCATATAAAGTGGATAGTGGTAGATGGACAGAAAAGGGTCGAAAAAAGAAATAGTAGAAAGGAGAGGTATACAGCAAAGTAGGGGGTTGGGTGGACGGACGGGAATAGATGTGTGACGGTTTCAGGTGTGGAGAATGAAGGCCTTAATGCTTGTTGAAGGGGTTGGCGTGCACGACTGTTCTAATTATGTGAGAAGCCTGTTAGGATCTGGCAGGAGTATAGCATCCTCAAAGAGTCGCAGCACTCTAAGCTTGCAGGGTAAATAGCGAGCATGTTCTATTTTACAGAGGTATTTAACTAAGGGTCGCCAAACAGCGGTGAAGCGGGTGTCTCGTGTTTGCAGTCGCGCTGTAAAAAGTTCCATAGTTATTACATACCACAAACGCACGAACCAAGCAGCAATTGGGGTAGTCTCTGCTTTTTTCCGATATAGTGCTATAAGTTGTTTAGCCGCCCCAAGCATGTGAAGTGCTATAGTCCAATCGCTGCAAGTGAGTGCTTTTAGGTTATCAGGTTTAAGGCCCAAAAGGATCATGGCTGTGGACTCAGGCAGGGGGAAGCCCAGTACTTCCTTAATATGACTAAGGACTTCCTTCCAGAGCATGGTCAGGAGCAGACAATCCCATCAAATGTGAATGAAGTCTCCAGATGCATTCGAACACCTCCAGTACAAGGGGGACGTTGCAGGGAACATTCTGTGCAGTCGAGCGGGCGTGTAATACCATTGTGTCATAACTTTGTATGCATTTTCCCTCTGTGAGATGCTACGATAGACCCTAGGAATGTCTCGCATTGAAATATCTTTATCACAATTTTTGGGGCATTCTAAAAAGTGTTTTCACTCTCTAACTTGAAGCTTCCTAAGAAAAATACTGACGCCAGTTCCTGGTTTCTCCTAGATCATTTAGCTTTCTCACTAAAACAAGCACAATATTGATTTGAGAGAGGTGGTTATTGTAGTCATACGCACTGGGGTTAGTTTAGAAAAGACCAATTCCTTAATATTTCGAAATAATACTTGGAAAAGTTTATGTTCAATAATTTCAGATAACTTACTGATAAAGATATCAGATAAAGATCCCCAAATTTCTTATACCTTGTGGTATCAGAAATATGCTAGAATTAACATTCTAGTTATATTTGCGATGATCAACTTTCTGTTATTTTAACACATTTTGTCAGTGCACAGAGTATTTTCCCTACATAGATCACATTTCATGCAATGGTCTGTGCTTGAACGTACAATGAAGGGGTAACAATGTATTTCTACCACAATCAAGAAACCCTTGGGTCTCTGAGGATTACTGTTTCAAAGGAAGACCTAGCTAAGATGAAATATCCCTTTAAAAGGACAATTTCCCTCACCCACCATAGTTGGCATACTTCCTTATTGGGAATCGCCTTGCACCATGAAACAACCCCCTCACTGAGAGGGAGGAGTTCAGGCATATTTTGTTATAGAGAAAGGTATACTAAATACCACAATAATGAGCTCAGGGTAGTGGGGGCAGCAGAGTGAAAGTTAAAACTTGCTAAAGGGTATGTGGTTTCCATTATTTGTACACCCCTGGGCCAGGATTAAAAATAGGACACTGTGGGAGAAATATATATGCACTGTTAGAGTCAATAAGAGGTCAACATGTTTCAGCCTATTAACCCTCCAAATAGGTGTTTGCGGCATTCTTCAGGACTTAATCAAAAGTTCTGCCGCTCAATGTACTCAATCAATAACAAGCATTGTCATAGCCAATAGGTCTCGACTTTGGGACCTTATAAGTGTTTAGCCATGCATATTCAGTAACAATGTGAAATAAATACTGTTAAAAAAAAGAAGACTATAAACTAACTAAGCTAGACGTGACTTTATACCTGGTTAATCAAACGTTTCTGGAGGTTTAGTATATATAAACAACTCCTTTTTTCTATGGTGTGTCATATAAAGTTGATGCTTTAAATTTTGGTAAGAGTACACAACGTCCAAAAATTCAATACTGCTTTTATATTAATATACCTTTGAAAGCTTGAAGTGAAAGACAATTCTAAGTGGCATTTGGTTATGAGTAGGCGCTAAAGACTATTTCCAGATGACAATGTAATTAGCATTTTTTGTATAAGATGTGTTAAAAGTATGGGTAGGGAAAATGGCTATTTTGGCCAAAGACTGCCCTTTCTATATGCATGCTAGTTTTAATTTATAAACAGAATCACAATTTGTTATGTGGTACACTGTAATGTTAGATGAATCTGTTTTACCCTTCTGATAAGCAACGGATGACGATGAACCGTTTTTTCGTCCCTGGTTTTAAATGGATTCAGGTTGGAACAGACGAGGTGTTGGTTGACTTTACCTCAGAAAATGGTTGTTTCCCGCATGCTGCTTTCATGCGACTTAAATCCCTTCAGAGGAAGAGGCGGCTGCATGCCTGCATATGGTTCTCCAGTGGGGCTAGTATAGAAGCTGTTAAGGGCAGGGGCTTAGCTTCCCATTGGTGCAGCAGGTGCAGTGGCACCAGGTCCCAGATGCCTTAAAGGCCCACTGAACACTGATAACTGCTGTTTGTCACAGTTCAAACAGAGGCCTGAGGGGGCCACAGAACAATGATTATTGCTGTTTTCCACAGTCCAAATAAACAGTAGAGGTCACATTTCCTTTCTTGCCTTGGGGCCCAAGGCACACTGGCTTGGCCACTGGTTAAGGATGCAGTGGGGAAGAAGTGGCGAGACAGGTGGATTATCTAAACAGCTCGACGATGACTTCATGCCTGGGTATTAAAGTATTCATTACAATTAAAGACTTAAGCAGGAATAGATATCATAATATAGGACGGCCTATGTACAAATGCAGCTCGATTAGCGGCTGCCTTTATCTTCTCAGTTATCACCTCTCCTAATTTACAGTTTTATATTAGATGCAGACATAAATCGTGACCTATGAATATGTTTATCTATCTTTAGGTTCCAAATTACCCATCTTTTCCATATGCAAGTATCAGACAGGTCGGGAATGATTAATGGCTTTGAACTTGATAGAGCCACATTAATCACTGGTCTTGAAATGCAAATGGCAGCATTAGGCATGCAGAGGTGTATTCTACGTAATCTCATTATGTTCAGGGTACGGGAGAGTATTTAGGGCATAAAGCACTTTGACAAAAACATTTCTGCCACCATAGAAATTCAATCTTCCTTGTCCTACCCTAGTATACAAGTAGTACCACATTCTTTGTATACCTGAATTAAATAGGCACACAAAATAGTACCGTATTTAAAGGCCCAGTTCAGAATTACATGGAAGGGGCACTGTCCCAGACTACACAACGGTGCAGTTTTCAGTGGGTGCTATCATTCCACACAGGGGGGAGCACACCAGATTATGCTGGAAAAAACATGTGGTGCCCCAACGTACGTGCAGTTGTAAACCACCAGTCTGCTTACATAGTAAAGCGTCTGGCAGCTATTAAGTGAGGTGGCACGTTTCCCCTGCAGGTGGTTGGGGTCTGTCACCATCCTGTCAGGTGGGGGTATACAATCAGTGCGCCTCCTGACTGCTTGTTTGCCTGTGTCAATAATACATTGGAGTCCTTGGAGGAGTAGTCAATTTGTATTCCTGAAAGACACTTGTGTTTCTCGGATGTTTAATCCCCAGATGCCTGTACTGTTCCCCAATGGGCTATTTGTATATCGTATTGAATTGTATGTTCTTATGAGGACTGTTAATAATAATAAAAAAGATTTAGTGAGTGTTTATTGCCCTCTATGTCACTCTACTTCTAAGCACCTAATACAGCTTGTACAGTGCTTACTGTCATCTGCTCACTTACATTATGCTTATTATGCTTAATATAAATAGTGCACAATTTAGGCGTTTGTGTCTGCCTACAACGTGGACATGATACAAATAGCAGTACCTACAAGGTGGATGGTACAATTCAAAAAGAGTCTAAGATACTCCAGCACAGATGACTTTGCATCAACATTACGGGGCATCAGTCTTGATGGCAAGCCAACTTAAAACGTATCAGTATTGTATACATTATTATCAGAGATTATACTTGCCTCTTGGATACAACTTTACAACAGAATTTTATTAATTTGTGTACAGTTGTGTGTATACAATAAAACAGCCTCCCCACCATAATTGATCTGTCTATTCCTCTTGTTGGGATCTGGAGTAGCATGCTACTAACCGAAAAGCACTTCAACACTTCATCAGGGGTAGCAAGCGCTATATAAATGCAAAACCTTCCCTCTTCTATCCCCCCACAATCTTTTTTAACCCAACTAACAGACCAACATTTCCAGCTCTAATATACATTTTATATTTCCCTATACTAATTCACCACTAATCATTTTTGGATCCTAGAGTAGTGTGCTACTCGTCGAAAAAGCTCTTCAAAGTTCGTATGGGGTAGTAAGTGTTATGTAAATCTAAATACATTACCATTACTGTATACATCGGGCTGCACTAACACGAGGATAGAAGTAGATTGCGGATTAGAGTTTATCTGCCCAGAACAAAGCATACTACAGAAAGTGTGTGAACAGCCTATATGTTGTGCACCTGGCAGAGAAAAACACAGCAGAGGTGGGAAGAAGGTAGGTAATCTGATGGTCAGACCTATGTGGAAAGAGGCAATCACTTTGGGCAGAAAAGAGGGCTTACACGGAGGACTACTTTGTTTGGATGGACAGCAAGAAAGGGAGGTCTGGAAGATAAGCCTGAAGCTCACTCATCCTGCAAGCAGAGGTGATGGCAAGCAAAAAACTAGTCTTCTAAGGAGGCGAAGAGGACAATTATGTAGGCGCTCAAAGGGAGCACACATAATATAAGTGAGGTCAACTCCCACTAGGGCATTACGAAAGGAGAAGGAGGAAAGAGATGAGTAATGCACTTCAGAAATCTGTTAACAATAGGATCGAAGGCCATGCTCAATAGCTCGGGGTACCAGACTTGGGACTGATCGCATTTGATCTTCTTCAGCAATCTTGGCAGAAGTGGTACAGGAGGCCGCAACTCCACTCGCAACAAAAAGGGTCGCCGAGCGAGAGCCGCTTTGGAAACTCTAACACGCAGAACTGCTGACATTGAGCGTGCTCTTCGGTGGCGAATAGATCTAACCAAGGCTCTCCCCACTACTGCAAGAGACCTAGCACGACCTTCGAGTGAAGATGCCCTTTGTGATCCATCATGCACTGGCGGCTGAGTTTGTCCGTCCTTGCGTTCAGTGAACCTGTTAGGTGTTGAACCACCAGAGATATGCCCTGATGTTCCAGCCATGTCCAAAGGCGAAGAGCCTCTTTACAGAGGGTCCACGACCCCACCCTGCCCTGTTTGTTGCAGTACCACATGGCGGTGGTGTTGCCCGTGAACACCTGCACCACTCTTCCTTGCCTTCAGTGCAAGACAAATCGCCGAGAGCTCCAGAAGGTTGATGTGGTGCCTGGACTTCGCCAGAGATCAGAGGCCTTTGATCTCCGCCATTCCCATATGGCTGCCCCAACCCAGGAGTGACGCATCCGTCAATTTCTGTAAACTCAGGTTGGGTAAGGTAGAGGGATCTGCTGTTGACCCAATCCTGGTTCGTGAACCACCACTGCAACTGACTTGCAGTCCCCTCCGAAATCTGAACGTCATCGGAAAGATTCCCCTGGTGCTGCGCCCACTGGAACTTCAGGTCCCACTGCAGAGCACCTATATGCCATTGGGCATGATGCACCAGCAGGATGCAGGAGGCCATGAGGCCCAGCAGCCTCAGGGTCGTTCTCACCGAACACCGGGATGGAGGCTGAAACATCGGTATCATAGCCCGAATATACTGGACTTGCTGCTAGGGAGGATAGACCCAAAACTGTGCTGTGTCCAGAACCGCTCCGATGAAAAGGAGCTTATCAGATGGAATCAGGTGCGACTTCAGCACGTTAACTGAGAACCCCAGCAAATTATGGAAGTCCGTCGTAGTCTGGAGGTGGGAGCCTTCAACAGCCAGTCGTCGAGATAGGGGAAGACTGGAACCCCTGATCTGCGCAGATGAGCTGCGAACACCGCCATCACTTTCGTGAACAACCGGGGGAGGGGGGGCTGGTAAGGTCAAAGGGGAGCGTGGTAAACTGAAAATGCGTGCGGCCTACCGTGAACCGTAGGTAATGCCGGTGGGCAGGCAAGACGGGGATGTGAAAGTAAGTGTCCTGCAAGTCCAACGCTTCCATCAAATCTCCAGGGTCGAAGGCAGACAAGACCTGAGCCAAGGTTAACAACCTGAACTTCTCCTTTCGGAGAAAGCGGTTGATGTCTCTGAGGACTAAGCTAGGATGCAGGCCTTTGTCCTTCTTGGGTACCAAGAAGTAGTGGGAGTAGCAACCCCGACCTACTTCTGGCACAGGGACGCGTTTGACAAAGAGATCCATAACTTCCTGGAAGAGAAGGGCCAAATGATCCTCCGACATGGGATGAAATCACCACAAACTGCATGACTGACCCTTATGCACTCCGCTGCTTGCGGAACTCCGCGTAAACCGCCAGAGTTTTTTTGTCACTTTGCGGAGTTCCTCACTGAGGAACTCCCCATAGGCTTAATCTTATCATGAAAAAATAGATATCAGTCATTTGTTAAGAAACAAGGGTGAATAGAAACCTTTTGGGTGGAGTAAAATTTAAGACATTATTATTGTGATTTTTTGGGCAATTAGTTGATCCTGGTGTGGATGTATTTCTCATATTTAGTGATATCTCCTTTCTGAGTATAACGGTTCTGGCTTTCCCCTCCTGTATATGGCTTTAGTCCAGTGTGAATTCTCTCATGTGAAATGACATTGTATTCGAGACTAAACCTTATCTGACATTCAGAACACACAAAAGGCTTTTTTCCCCCTGTGTGAGTTCGCTCATGTCAAGTGAGAAGTAATTTGTAACCAAAACATTGCTTGCATTTCGAGCACTCCTAAGGTTTTTTCCCAGAGTGGGATCTCTCATGAAGCATAACACTGTCTTTCAGATTCAACCTTTTATGGCATAAGGATTTTCTCTAGTGTGGAGTTTCTCATCGTGAAATAGCATTTTTCTCTGCAGCTTTTCTGGCATTCAGAGCACTCATAAGGTTTTTCATCAGTATGGAGTTGCTTATGGTTAGTGAGGCTGTGCCAATCAAATAGGAATTTCTGGCATTCCCAGAAATTGGTAATGTTTTCCCCCTGTGTGCGCCTGCTCATGTAGAGTGAGATTGAGTTTAAAATGCATGCTTTTCTGGCATTCGGAGAACTGAATTATTTTGATGGTGTGTTTTCTTATGGCGCTTCTAACCATCTCTACCTCTGAATCTTTTCTGACATTTAGAGCACTGATAATTTATTTATATAGTGTGGATTCTCACATGTTCAGTGAGATGAGATTTTTGGCTGAAACATTTTTGGCATTCGGCGCACTGATAAGGTTTTTCCCCAGTGTGGGTTCTTATATGCTGAATGAGACGATATTTTACACTGAAACATTTCTGGCATTCGGAGCACTGATAAGTTTTTTCCCCAGTGTGGGTTCTTATATGCTGAGTGAGACTGCTTTTTACACTGAAACATTCCTGGCATTCAGAGCACTGATAAGGTTTTTCCCCAGTGTGGGTTCTTATATGCTGAGTGAGACAGCCTTTTTGACTGAAACATTTCTGGCATTCAGAGCACTGATAAGGTTTTTCCCCAGTGTGGGTTCTTATATGATGAATGAGACTGTTTTTGTATATGAAACATTTCTGGCATTCTGTGCACTGATAAGGTTTTTCCCCAGTGTGGAATCTCAAATGTGCAGTTAGAAGTGATTTACGGTTGAACTGTTTTGGGCATTCAGAGCACTGATAAGGGTTTTCCCCAGTGTGGATTCTTGTATGTTCAGTGAGTCTGCTTTTGAAACTGAAACATTTCTGGCATTCAGAGCACTGAAAAGGTTTATCCCCAGTGTGGGTTCTTCTATGCTGAGTGAGACTGTTTTTGTATATGAAACATTTCTGGCATTCTGTGCACTGATAAGGTTTTTCCCCAGTGTGAGTTCTTGTATGATCAGTGAGACTGCTTTGATCACTGAAACATTTCTGGCATTCAGAGCACTGATAATATTTTTCCTTAGCCTTAGAGTGGTATCTTGTATGCTGAGTGAGACTGCTTTTGTCTTTGAAACATTTCTGGCATTCCAGGCACTGATAAGGTTTGTCCACAGAGTGGGTTATTGTATGTCGAGATAGACTCTGTTTGTTACAAAACCTTTTCTGGCATTCAGAGCACTGATAAGGGTTTTCCCCAGAGTGGATTCTCATATGTTCAGTTAAATAAGATTTTTGGTTGAAACTTTTCGGGCATTCAGCGCACTGGTAAGGTTTTTCCACAGAGTGGGTTAATGCATGTCGGTATAGACTCAGTTTGATTCTAAACCTTTTCTGACATTCAGAGCACTGAAAAGGTTTTTCCCCAGTGTGGATTCTCATATGCTCAGTGAGATAAGACTTACGCCGGAAACTTTTGTGGCATACTTTGCACGGAGAGTGGTTTCCCCCAGTGTGGATTCTCATATGCTCAGTGAGATAAGATTTACGCCTGAAACTTTTTTGGCATACTTTGCACTGAGAGTGGTTTCCCCCTGTGTGCATTCTGTCAAATTCTGTGAGATAAGATTTATGGCTGTATCTTTTTGGGCACAGGTAACTTTTTTACTTGTTTAGATAATGTTCAGCACTTATCTCTAAAAATTGTGTGTAATCTTCTTAACACTTGAATTGAGCAAACTATGTCGGGAAGCAGTCCTATAATACCTGTTGAAATTTTTCTAGCAGATAATAGTCTTTAGGTAATAGCCTCTCCGGCAGCAACTTAATTTGTGACTGAAGTTTTTCTCAAATCTATTTGTATAGGTTCTTAGTAATGTAGTAATAAGGTGTTAGTCTGATATTTAACGATTAAACTGAGAAGTACCGTTTTGCACTGGCGTAATGGCAGTAACTGAGGGCGTTAGAACGTGCACAGTAATATTGTGTCTCACCAGTCGCAGAACATCAGTTCCTTCTACCCGTTCTGTGTTTGGTGTAAGGTTAAGGATTGTAGTTCTGAGGATGAGGATTTATTTACATTAGCTATAGCGCAACGGTGCTCCTTTAATCCATTTTTATATTTAACAGTTTTACATATCACTCCTGCACAACAGATAATGTTGAGGCGATTTACATAGAATTACAGAACAGTACACAATAAAAAGGAAACAATCTGAGATGGTCATGAACACAATAAAGTGGTGAATTTTTAAGGTTTTCGCAAGAGTGAGCAGAGTGGGTCAAGGTGTCATATCCCGAGGCAGATAGTCTCAAACTTGCGTAACTGGTTAAAAACGGTTGTTGAACAAAGGTGATTTTCTAATCTTTTGGTTGTTAACGTGTCAGCTTCGGAGTCTTCTTTCAGCGTCTTTTCTTTGATGGTATCCAGAAGAAACCTTTTGTTGTAACTTTCTTTTATTCAGTGTGTGCTTCTTCTCTAGAATTACATGGTGCTTTAGATGAACGTTATTCTGTCATGCTGAGGCAATTTGTCTTTCTGATAATATTTCAGATGAGGATTCTGAAGTGGTCTTTCTACATTATTTCTGATGCTGTGTGCACAGATATGGCTCTGCTCTGGGTTAATGAAATGCAAAATTAGAGACTTCACTTACAAGTATAGTACTTTCCTCGCCACACTTAGATTTTTGGAAAATGTTTAAACGTAGAATGCTGGATGTCCTTCAGTTTTTTCAAAATAATCCTTCTTATGGTGCTGACATTCAGTTGCGTAGTGCTAAATCTTGCTTTCTTCGTCCGTAATTTCAATCACCTATAGTATTAAAATTAAATAGTTAATACATGTACATTTCCAAAAATATAATTTACAAGCCAAATCAATGCAGAATTTTGAAAATGTTGAGCTATTTTTCAGACAGAGCAGAGTGTAGAATGGTAGCATGAGAGTACTTGGATGGAAGAGTGGGGATTTGTAGAATTTTCAACATTTTATTAAGCTCACAAAGGATACATGTACCCTATGGAGTTGTAACATAGAATCCCAAAGGCAGATATTAAAGTCATATGGACTGGCACCAAACAGATATTAAAAAAACATATACTATTAATTAATTTGTAATGCAGATTTCTGGGAAGGGAATGACTCCTCCACGGACAACAGGCGTTTTCCCCTGTCCTGAGTTACCACCTACTTGTATCTGGTATCCTGACTTTTGAGTTTTGGCCTCTGCCTCACGCAAATCTATTGTGTGCTGCGAGGACTATGCCTAGACCAATCCCTCAACTATGGTCCAGAGTGTGAATCAAGGGCAATGAAATGAAGGCGTACTTTCATGTGTTCATTTTATTCCACCTGATTATCAGTTGTTAGGTTTTTCTGCACCTGGATTTACTGGGTGCAGAAAACCAGGATACAATCTTTTTCCAGACAGAAAAATTAGACAAAAAAGACGCATAAGACTCTGGGTGCAGCAGAAGCAGCCAAGACTTATGCTGTTTTTGTTTACTAACTGGGGAAAACACACAATTCTTCCCTCTGTTGGTGTTCACAGTTGTTGTCAGCCTGCGATTCGGCATTGAGTGCAGAGCGTATCGATTAGAGCCAAGGGGCCGACCCGAGGAGGAGTTGACGAGCAAGCGGAGCGGAGCCTGGGACGACTGCCAGGGTTTGTTTTGTGACCGGTTCCCGCTTCACCCACGTCCTGTTATACGGGCGCTTTAAGTTCTACGGATCTGCTGTGGGGGCAGGAACGGCCGCTGCCGGCACCGCAGTGCTAAGGCGCTGCTGGTGCTGCTCGTGCGGCGGCTGCTGCAGGGCACAGAGGAGCCTTGGCCTGCCGCCTGATTTTTGTCAAAAATGTATTTATTAAATTTTTTTTCCACAGGCAAAAATTACTTCATCAATTGGTCCCACGCAGGGGATCAGAAAGCCTCAACAGAATTATAACAGGTGGACAAAGTGCATTGATCAATATAAACCAGCTCCTCCTCTTATTAGATAAGCCAAATGAAAGATACAGCTTCTAAGTGCCCAGGAGCTGAGAGAGAGAGATAAAAAAGAAAAAAAGAAGATCATGCAACTTTGCTAAGCCAGCAGATAGGTCTAAAGAAAACTCAACGGCCTTCTGTAACGGTAATTTCTCCAGGTTGCTCCACAGAGGTGTTGTATGCGGAATAGCCAAAAAGCGTGGACAAACTCATCCTAACATGGGATAAGTAATTATGAATCTAACAAGGAATACAGAAAAAAACCACAAAAAACCCCACCCCCCACTCGACGTGGCAGCGTGTTCATACTAACGAGAGGTTGGTCGACACTGGAATTGTGATCAAAACTGGAAGAGATGGCGGACTCTGATGGTGGAGGGACACACCGCAGAGGGATGGCCCTGGGAGAGGAAGGAGACAAGGGGACCCGATTTAAATTCAAAATTCTTATAATTATCCCTGAAAATATCAGCCATATGTTCTAGGCTAAGCAGTCTCCAAAGACAAGAGTGCCATAGGGAAATAGCTGCAGTCTCCCTTCTCTTCCAGGCGGCTGCCAGGGTGACCTTAGCTGCCCCACACGCACCACTCTTAAAGTATGGGACTCAATTTCAGGCGACGACAGGTGGTCTCCTTTTCCATCCCCATTCACTCCAATCCATTTCAATCCAGCTTTCCCCACGGCCCAACATGAGGGACCCTTTGATGCCTGGAGAAGGGGAGGCTGCTTAGCTCTAATACATTTGTTCCACAATTTTGATCCCCTTACTTTTGATCAATGTCAAAGGGTCTTTGAATTGAAGAACACAGAAAGATATCAGTATATCTAATTGATGCACTGGGACCTCACACCTCAGGTACGGGAGGCTGCTACTCGATCTCTCACAAAATTTGAGGCCTTTCTCACCAAGACTGCTAACATGAAACGTGTGATCTCATTTACCTATAGCTTCCTCCTTTTAACAGTGCTTTCCCTATGCCCCTGGTATATGTCTATGTGGGGAAGACTTAATTCACCGTCCTATGTCCGATGAGGAATGGACGCATCTATGGTCCGACAACGCACACTTCAATCATTCCTCAGAACTCAGGGAACTGCCGCCTGATTTTATGTATACACCAAGCATTGAGCAGAGCAGAGCTGAGCAGAGCTGAGCTGAGCTGAGCTGAGCAGAGGAGTGGAGGGAAGTGCCTACATCTGCCGTCTGTAGGTGGACTGGCTCTGGAATCCGCTCTTGCTCCTGAACGATTGCCAGCATTCTCCCTTGTACTCTTGACAGCGATGAATAGCAACAAACAAGCAATGAACAGTGAGTGGTGAGTGACAAGTGGCAAGAGGTGTGTGGCATGTGGTGAGTAGTTAAGGTTGATCGGTCCGTAAGTCGCTGAGCCATTTCAGTCTGTAATAAGTCTGTAATACAAAATCTGAGAAATTATGCAAAGGGGAAAGTGACAATAGATTTTGACCCTGTTGAAGCACCCCTCGACCCCTGAATTACTCTGCATGCCTAGACTACAGCCCTCCCCGGACCCCGAATATTAATCAATTGATTAATTAATTAGTTAATTAAATAAGTAACCAGCAGCACCAGCGGATTCTGTACTGAGGTGTGCTTTGGGGGTGTTTTCCCTTGGAGGTGTTTGGAGGTGTTTTTGTCCAATCAAAGCACCATTTAGTCTTGTCACTGGCCCGTTTGATTCTCTGAAAGAAGTAAGACTTCTTCACCTTAGAGGGTGTATTATGAGGTCACGAAAAGAGCGGCAACCTTTCCCTCCTATCAAAAGGAAAAGAAAAATACAACAAACACTAATATTCGATACGTTTAAAATAAAACAGGCAGGTGACATATAGTCCTTTAAATCATCAAAGGTCCATACATTTGGGAAACTGGGAAAGTCACCGTCAAAGTTTGATTTTATGAAAGATCCAACTGGTGCTATGCTAACATTGCTAACTAACTCATGTGATCTTCAAACTCCAATTAAACCACTGAGTAGAACAAATATTATATCCCCTAAGCAAGGAGTAAGTGAACCAGGCCACCCCGAGTCTGAAGCTGAAGTCGAACGAATGTCAAATTGAACTAAGGACCAAGTCAACCATTGGGGTCAAATAACGGACATAGAGATGTTAACTATTCCACTTACTGGTCGTTCACAACAAAAGGACCCAAAATGCACAAATCTAACATTGGGAGATACTCAGCAATTACTACCAACTAGGCAGCCAGAGTCAATAGAAGAGAAAGTAAAAATCAGAACAGCTAACGGTATAGGGGAACCATCTAATTTGGGCCAAATAAATCAACCAGAGCAAGAAGCTCCAAATGAACTAAATGGTGGGGTGAAAATCATAAGGGAAGCCAATACCCCACTGCAATCGGATCTTACTCGGATCTTACTCCGTCTAAAATGAATTCAGTTAAAAAACAGGACCAGCCTAAATTTAATCAAAATAATGGATCTCAAATTAATAAGGATGAATACACCAGCAACCCAGAAACTCTGCAGCGCTGGAGTACTCCGTATCATAAAAAGGTTGTGAATAGTAGTCCACAATTCATTCATTCTTGTGACGAGGGACATGATTTTCAAGGACCAAAAAAAGAGGAGTATAAGGACCTCTCATTCATAAATGGGCAACACCATAGCCCAGGTACTCAGGTACCAGGAAGTGGGAACGCGGGAGCAATTTGGGATTTATTCTTCAAAACCTCGCAATTAACTCTGGAAGCTTTAACATATCAATCCAACAAAAAGGAGGTCGAAATAGATCTCGAGCGCTATGGCATCCCTGCCGTGGTATCTGGTCATGTTGTGGCTGAGTGTGCCATGTGATGTGACAGGCTATAGTGCTTGGTGTGATTTGGTCATTTTTGATAAGGTGGAGTGCTGAACGGTTAGGCAAATTTTGATTTTCTTTGTTTTTGGGATTGTGTGATATAGTGCGGTACCTACTGTATGATGTAAATACATTACATTGATAATATACCATAAGGATGTGGGGTGAGTGTTATTAGGGCCGAAGCCTTGCTGATTATATGCAGAATAACAGGTCTGGGAGGTCACTACTGACAAGAGCAGGTTAGCAGCTGCACAGGCCTTGGGCATTGATCCGATTGAGGATAATATGTGACGGGCACTGGTGACTGGAGCTGGCTAGCAACAACGCTGGGCTCTGGTATTCATTACAGGCAGGGTAACAATACATGTCAATATTGACTAGAACTGGTTGGCAGTAGAGTTGACCTCTGGTTTTGAATATTAGCAGGATTTAAGGTACAGGGGTCACTACTGACTGGAGTTACTTAGCAGGATAATAGGTCTCAAGGGGTCAATACTGACTGAAGCTGGTTAGTATGATCACTAGTCCCAAGGTGCTACTAATGACTCAAGTTGGCTAGAATGATAACAGGTCCCAGGGGCCAGTACTAACACGAGCTGGCTAGTAGGCTTACATACAGGCCCAAGGGGCCACTACTGACTGGAGCTGGCTAAAAGAATAACAGGCCCAAGGGTGGTGGGGGTGCGAGTGGCACCAGTGACCGGAGTTGGCTAGAAGCATTGACAACCTTTGGTATTGATTAAATGCAGGATTCCAGGTCACAGGAGGCACTGCTGAATACGGCTGGATAGCAGCAGTGGTGGCCACTGGGAAGAAGGAATTGAGAAAGCATAACAGGATATACTGGTTTCTTTAATACAGATAATTGTTTACACATCATACACATCAATGCCACAACATGCATTGATATATTACGTTACCAAATTACAATATTCTTATATTAATTTGACATGTCTGTTCGCCTTAATATGCCTGCAACGTTATATGATTCTATTAGGGCTCAGAACCATTTTATTTAGTGATGTCCATCTGTACACTTTCCTGCATCTTGTAGTAAATTGAATATTGACAAACAGAAGTGTTATTTCCAGAAACAGTGAATTCTGCAGCGTGTCTGTGTATCTTTTATCTGCACCTCACGGATAGATGCTCTCGTCCATTGCAAAGACAATTGTCACTTTTTAGTTTGCTTGGCTTTTTGCTATTTTTGCATTAAATGTATGATAGATGTGTTGGCCTCCAGGTGTGTTGTGTTTTATTTTACAGATCATAAGAGATGAAGAGGAAAATGACAGTCCAGTATACACATTCTTCATATAAATCAACTCACAGTATACTGTTCTGGAGGTTCAGTCCCACAGATATTATCTCTAACTGAACACCCTAGGAAGCATGTGCTTTTCAAACCAGTTGCCTTCTGATGCAGTGTCCTCGCTATTGGATAAGTCAGTTTGTCCTGAATTTTAGGAGGGTTACCGTATTTAGTGCACTCTGTTAGACAGCGCTCACCTGTGGTAGTAAGAAGTTAATAGGCACCTTATCACCTATGCACGGCGCAGGGCTTTGAGTTACAGAGCTCCTCACGCGATGGAGAAGATTAGGTCACATTTACCCATTTTCCCATATTTGGTCCTGATGAAATGCCAACAGATTGCTCCATGACTACACAAGGCATGAAAAAGGTTGACCTGAAGTATAGACCCCAGCTTACCAGCAGGACCATAGGTGATCAACACTTTCACACAGTGATAGGTGCCATTAGTTCCTCAATTTCCCTGCCACTTTTTTTTTATCTCAACATGGACTAGTATGATCACATTAACTATATTGCGGCAACTGGTCGATAGCTGATCTTATATTCAGACTTTCACCAATCTCACATCTTATGACACAACATCCTCTGTTATACTATGCTCATCCGACGTACTTAATAAAAGATCTCCGACAAAATGCCCTCTTGTGGTGCCCGCCAGGCATTGTAGCGCCGGCCTAGTGAGGTGTATAGCCCAATGATGAAGCATGTCACCTTCAGGTGAGTGAACGCAACTTGTCTTAAAAGCACATGCTTCCTAGGGTGTCTGCGTTCAGTTACAGATAATGACTCTGGGACTGAACCTCCGGAACAGTATACTGTGATTTGATTGTATTTTATTTTAACAAATGTACATAGCAGATATTGGCGCTTGCTTGTTTCACAAAAATTATCGTATACCTGCCTCGAGCGCACTTCTTACTGACGAGTATGGGGTTATCATGTTGCTGCTACAAGCTCCTTACCTGTACGAGTTATCGGGAATGATGCAGGGGCAGACAAAAACCAGCCACACATGTAGATCAATGACAAATACTGAAGATTTTACAGAGATTCCAAGCTGGTGACCATTACTTAATTGACCTTGAAAATAAAAGACACGTTTTTAGTATTCTGGTGACTCATAACCATAAAAAACAAAGATTATAAATTCACTATTGTGTCAAATACTTAAAAAATGGAACTGGATGTGCTGAATCAGATGCTGCCCCAGGTAATGCGTGACACCTTCCGCCACTATTGCTTATGGGACTTGTAGTTTTGTTTTTCTCATTTAAAGGATGGTCTCTAAAGTCCCAGTGTTCTAAGCGATGCTGGTTAAAATCAGAGGCCTGAGTGAGGGTGAAGCATGACACTGCTCTGCTTAGCAGTGAGATGAATGACATTTCCTCAGCCCTTCCATTCTTTGTCCTACAGAGGCTCGTTGGCCATTCATATTTTTTTGCAACGGCAAAAAAACTTTTATTGCAGCTCCTTTAAACTGAAGATATAAAACGCCTGGGCATGTTTCATTAACTACTGACAAACATGAACAATCAAGAACATGAGTTTCTGGAAAACTATCAAGCACCCAATAAGAATCAGCAGCCGCTCTTCACAGCCAGGAATTCTTGAGGCTTTGGAGAGGGTGAATTGCACGTGGACTTGGGTCAGCGGACTCGATTATTCTCGCTTCGGTGCTTACTCTAATCAGGGGTTCCACTCGGCAACTCTGGGCATTAGCTTGCCTAATCTCCACAACGGCCCCATCAATTCCGGGGATGCCTGGCTCCACCTTGGGGACTCCCAGCAGGGACCATCCCACAGGGAAAGCCAGGACGGGTTCCCCAGAGTTATACAGCGCCAGGAAACCTACGAACGGGTAGCAGTGCGCTTTACAAGCTCAAATACATTTACATTTACATAAGAGGAACACTACATCAACTCAAAGCTCACTTCTCAGGGATGTACTGAACAGCCAGCCTCATGGCACACTTAGCCAGCTCTTCACCTCCTCCTCCTCAAACTGTTGACCAGCTATCAGGGCAAATGAGCCTGCAGCAAAGCATCGCTGGCTTGGTTCCACACCGGACCAGGCAAGGTGGTCAACTCCATACTCCTCCAAGTCAGCAAGCACTCTGGTCGAGCCAGTCCTAACCCCACATGATTGTTCCCCACCACAACTATTTTAATGGTACTAAGTTATGTTTCTGCCAAATGATTGAGTCAAAAATTGAAAGGTTTTACTATGAAGTGCTGAAAGAGAAATCATGAAGTTTTTCAATATTTCGGAGTCTGCCACAGTACAGAGGAGCATTATTTCTCTACAGCAGCAAATCATGTATGTGCCCTGTAGAAAGCACGTTTGAATCAAACATTGCAGCCAAAAATCCATGCAATAACATAGAGTGCAAGATAACTTGTGTTATTATTGCAGCAGAACGAAATGCCATTCCTAATGTGTACGTCATTTTAAAGACAAACCCAGAAAAATGTATGGTCAGTGTTGTTCTTCTGCCTGTTAAACGACAATCTCCATTAATGTGTCAGGAAATAAACTACAATGAGAAATCCTACTCTATGGCAGGGTGCTGCCTGCCACTATATTGCAGGTTACTTCCAACATATTCTGATTTATACATACATACTCCAGGGTGCTGCCAGCTATCGGGTCTGCACACAGCAGACTGGAGCCACTCAGGAAGGAGGTAAGCTCTACATTTCATCTTAAGCCCTTAGGTTACATTCACAGCCTGATAGGTCTGAAGAACTTTATCCCCGCTCTAATTGCGCTGAGCAGATGGACTTAGCCCAACATAGGCTGTGTTGTAGGCTGGGTGATGCCTGGCCTCTTATTATCGTTGGCGGGAGGATGAAGCTCTGATAGGAGCTGCTACAAGAAGAGCGGAGAAACAGGACCACAGATCGCCTTAGAGCGACAACTGCCCAGAAGCTGAAGAAAGAACTCTGGAATAGCAAACCTCCTACACCCTGGAGATTCTCCAGGGTAAAAAAATGATTGTAATGAAATGCAAACTGCAGCATTAAGGTAACACACTACAACATCTTTCCCTTTAAACCGAAGATAACAGCATACAATAAAAAACAAACCAAAAAGCAACAAAACTAATAAATGCATTTCCAAATGCTGCAAAATAGAAACAGTTAATACAAATTAACAATATTAAACTTTGTTAGTACCTTAGTAATGTGCTTACTTCTTGGCTTCACTCCATCTGCAGCAATAACGCTCTGAAAGGAGAAATTACTGCTGTGAGTCTCAGAGTCTTCAGTGTTACTGGTCTCAGTCACGAAGACTGCGGTGTCAGAAGATAACTTTCTCTTATTTGGCTTTATTGGTCCACCACTCACGCCATCGCTTTTAGCAGACACACTACTGTCAGCAGCATCATAACTTCAGGCAGATCAGCAAAGCGGATATCACCACTCACATTGGGTGAACAGACTCGTCTCTACTACATACATCCACTCTGTTCTCAAATTTGCTTGGAGCTTCCAAAATGCAAACAGCTACAATATATTCGCCACACTTTCCTGACTACCTTGTTTTTAAAAGTTGTGACATTGAAGCGTGATTCTTGGTTCATCTGCAGCTGATTTTTTTTAGAGGTTCTATTGCCACACAATACTCGTCCCATATTCTAATTTGTCCACAGGGTGCTTCAACCCTGGTAGGTTATCAACTGCCTGTTTTGCAGATAATTTCAGATCGTTTCTGTAAGAAACTGAATTATTATTTGCGGTAGATGAGGAACAATCACAACCGTTGTCATAGTGAACTTTCAAAGCCATTCAATTAACCTAGTATCAACCCCCTGGTACCTAAGCACCGAACAGGCAGGCTTAACTTAAGGTAATATGTAAAATATTTATGCAGAAACCAAACAAGTAAGAGTCAAAATGCAAAAAAATAAAAAACCCAAACCGAAATGGAAAAATAATAAAGGAAAATGTATTGAACACAATGACACTAAAATGACAAAATCCAATAAGGGGAATGAGATATGGGCTGTAACGCTGTAAGAATCACAAGGTGCCAATGGATGAGGGGTCCGGTAATGGAGTAGTCTCTATGGAGCTGACTGACAAGTCAGAGGAAACCGGAGACCATGGCCTGCAAGCACATAGTGCAGGAATTAGGCGCAGTGGTCTAAGAAGACATCTTGTGCTCCAGGATCAGATAGGGCTGCTGGCCTACAGGGGGATTCACAGCAGGTTTGGGCACAAAGTGCTTAGAGTACTGAGAACAAGCAGCAGATGCCCAGCAGGGCAACAGGAGACAGTCGAAGGCAGCAAGGCCCGGACGAGACTGAAAGGGAGTGTCACCTCTGGCCCTGTCCATCATGCAATAGCGTAGTGGAGCTCAGCAGGAGGACAACCCGGTGACTGCCACCCACTGGGGCTGTGACCCCCACGACAAGGCAGGCCGGTCTGGTGATGTGGTAAGAGATATAGCAGCCATGTTCTCAGCGAGAAGAAAGAAGGATCAGAATCTAAAAAAGATGCTGACTAAGCTCCCGATGGCCGGCAGCGGAGAAGGGAGGCTCTCCCCAACGACACAAATCAGCCAAGATGTTGACACCTCTGAAGCCCCAGTTACCCACACCTTTTTAGAATCGCTATTTGGTGCATTACAAGGCGACTTGCAGACGCTGAAAAGGGAAATAGCGGGGGAGATGAAGGAGATAACCAATGGAGGCCACACGTTCCCAAACAGCATCAACGTCCCACCTTTTGATAAGGCGGGATGTTGATGCCGTTGGGGACCGTATGGCCTCCATCGAGGATCAGAAGCAAGCCCGGGAAGGGGAGGTGAAGCATCTACAGCAAGAGATAGTCCGGCTCAAGGCTCAACAGATCGATCTCCAGGCACACACAGAAGACCTGGAGAATCGGTCTAGGCGAAACAACATCCGCGTTAAGGGAGTTCCACCTAAAGAAGAAGGGCCAGACATCACACAATACCTGCAGGGTCTCTTCAGGAGCATACTGGGCACCCCACCGGATATTTTGGCTTACATTCCAGACTTTCAACTAAAAGGGTGTATGCTACGTGCTGCCAGGGACAAGCAACCACTAAGATATCAGGACCACTCCATAGCTTTGTACCAGAACCTGGCTCTAATACCCCTTAAAAAGTGTAGGGAGTTCCGAGTGGCAACCCCGCGTCTTCAAAATCAAGGAATACTGTATTCTTTGGGTCACCCTTTCCGGCTGATTTTCATATGGCAGGGCAAAGTCCTCCAGCTCAGATCCATGCAGGACACTTGCCAGGTGCTGGGCATCGAGAATCCAATACAGGAGGAGACAGAGGGCCCACAGACCAAAACTCCCCGAGAAAGATGGCATAAGGTCTACGGGAGGCGTAGCACAGAGCGAGCAACGAGACCGGACCCCAAGACCATGGCACAAGAAAGACTGGCAGTGCTGGAGACACTGTCGAAGGAGACATTCCCCCATGATGACACAGTGAATGACTGACGGACAGATAAGTGACATTTGCAAGGCTGGGTGGGCGGCGAAGAAGTCTGCGGGGAGCGTAGAGACACGGGGAGTGTAGAGACACGGGGAACTGGCCACACACGTTCCCAACTATTCCGACTTCCAAGGACGTGCACGCACGAATGGTGGGCCCTGGACAATTTGAGGTTAATGGGTTTCTAAGTTGGGGTTAGGGAGGGGAGGGTGGAGAACTGGTATGCAGGTTAATGGCGTTGAAGAGAGGATCAAAGGGCAATGGAGGCCGGGCAGACGTTGGGGGCTCAGGGGGGAAAAGGGATCACAGGGATTCAAATACAGGCCAAAGCTGGTGCACTCACTATGACACGCTATTTCCCAGCCCACACTGAAAATTCTCACTCTCAATGCGAGAGGTCTCAACAATCCCAATAAAAGGAGGTCCATCCTTTCCTACCTGGATAACATGGAGGCAGATGTGTGCCTCCTCCAGGAGACACAGCTCCTCTCCAAAGATTGGCATAGAATGAGGTCACAACTCTTTCCCCAGCAGTTCTTTTCATCTACCCTGGATAAGAAGGTGGGTGGCTATTTTAGTAGCCAAGCGTTTTAAGGGGACAGTGGGGGAAAAGGTGGCCGAAATCAAAGAGATTGATGGGAGCAGGGCCATCGATAGAGTAGGTGTTGGTATGAGTATTTTAGATGCAAAAATTGTGTCGCAAACCACCAGAGTTGCTGCTCCCACAATCACCCTTCACCCGATGTACAATCAATCCAGGGGCTGCCTCAACTGCCTATAGCTAGAAACGGGTCCTCCCCCCACACCCCCTATACCAATAACCATTTCAAATACCAACCCCACCAGGGATGGTGCTAATAGGTTAAACAGGCCCAGGGGCTCGAATAAGAACAGGTTGTCTAGTACCTCGTGGATTCATGTTCCTGCCGCCCCAAGTATGAATGGCTAATCAGGATGTCCTGAGTCTGCCGCCCGCTGCTTGCCCTTATGTGTTGGTACTGGCAGGAGTACCTACTTTAAAGTGGGATCAGCATGAGTGATGGGACCAGCTACGCGATAAATGTGCGGACTGACTATCAAGGCATAGAAGCTTCCATGTATCCGAAATATAGGATATTAATATGGCATGCAGGGTTGGGTGAGTCAGTGCATCTACAAAAAATATCGAAGGGTAAAGTATTCTAATTAACTTTCGCAGACCTTCTTTGGTGAGACACCTACTAAGGGGTTGCGAATTCATAACACCTAATAGCACTAGCATAAGCGCACTACCCCTTGGTTATTTCTACAAACCAAGTCATGTTCCTTTCACCAACAATTCCTCTTGAATTACTACATCTATTAGGTTCCAGGCCTTATCTGGATTAGAGACCCAAGACTGACTATCAACTTTTGGGGAAAATACTGATCCTGAGATTAGGTTACCTCATGCCCTGCCAGTAACGGAGTGTACTATTCCCACAACCCACGTATCCCCCCCTATGCAAACGAAGGCCTCAGCAAATTCAGACCTCCTCATCTTAAGCTGGAATGTTGCAAGGTTGTACTCTAAACTGGTTAGTGGAAACATGAATCTTATTAACATCTATTTAGAGGCCCTGTTGCACACCCAGTGGCTATCAGCGCCTTTACCAAACTGAGTGGAGCCATTAAATCATCGCTGTCAAACCCATTCGTACAGTACTGCGCGAACCTAGATGGTTCAATCAGGAGTGCTCAATTGTCAACAGGAAGCTCCGCAAGGCCCTATCTCAAAGCCCTAGGTGTAAAGATGTGGTCAATTCCTTAAGGTTGACATATAAGCAGGCTATTGCTAATAGTTTATTGCTTGATTAATTAAAATTCTAGCAGTACACACAACGATATAAAATTTGTAAACGAATACATATATATGACATAATTTCATTTTGTCTTAAAAAGCGTAATGGATATACTTTAAAATCGAACGATATCCTGGTTACAAAGTTCATACAGTTTGTTTTGCAGTGAAGGTATAAAGTTGAAGTAAGGCTAAGGGTGTGTCCCCGTCTGGGGGTGACGCCAATGTCCGTAAATCTAATAGTCTATTGTGAAGGCGTGAACAACTGACTCAGAGTCAGAACGTAGTGGAAGTCTAAGGGAGTTGCCGGTTAAAAGAGCTTGGGTGTGCGCTACTGTGCTCAGGCAGTGGCAAAAAGCTTTATTTGGGCGGTTTTCATAAAGCGGACGAAGCTGCAGGTTAGTTTTACATTGGCCCCGCTGAAGCATGCCTTCACTGCCTGTCTGCACATCCGAATGTGCATTTCATTTATATGCGGTTTTAACAGTTCTCTCATCTCCCGGTCTAGGCCCTTACATATGCATAGGAGATGCAGCATATCTTCTTTGGTTTCTCCGCATAATCTGCATTGGTTAGATGTAAATGAACGTTTCCAGGGGGGCAAATGAGGTTTAACAGGAAGGATCCCCATCCTCAAGGCCAAGAAGCCTTCCTTAGATGGCCCAGGCCCTAGGTGTAATGATTTGGTCAAGCCCTTATGGTTGACATATAAGCAGGCTATTGCTAAAAGGAAGGAACAGTTATTAGGTGAGCACTGGGATGCGCTCATTAATGCTGCCAGCTTAAATAATGGGAATATATTTTGGACTACCATTAAAGAGTTAAGATCAATGGGACAACCGTTCACACCCATCAGATGCAACATAATGAGCCCTACCTGGGAAAGTCACTTTTTCACTATTTACCAAGAGCCTGCTTTTTAACCCGACCCTTTTATTAACAGGGTGCCACCTGGAGTCTCATTATCAATAAACGAGGTTGAGGAGGCTAGGAGGTCAGAGTGCGGGCAATAAAACTCCTGGCCCGGATGGGTTGTCCATCGATCTTATTAAATATAAACCAGATTTTTGGGCCCCATTGTTGTTAAATATTTTTAATATTCTAACCAATGCCCCACTGCCTAAGACATGGTGCACTAGCACGATCGTTCTCATTTTTAAAAAGGGCGATTGCACACAACCTTGTTGCTGTAGACCAATCTCCCTCATAGATAACACCCTTACAATTGTAGGCAGCGTTTTATACACAAAAATGTTAACCTGGACAGAGGACAATCAGATTGTAGAACAATGCCAACTAGGTTTCAGGGGTAAAGTTTGCACAAACGAGCAAAGTCTTAATCTTAATTTGATCATAGGGAAGTACACTATTGCACAGCACTCGCCACTTTACTTAGCTTTTATAGACCAGTCCTCAGCTTTCGATGTTGTCAATAGGTCCCATCTATGGTCCATCCTTTTAGAATATGGACTGGATGAGGCCCTTGTTCATTTTTTGGCCTATCTCCATACGGACCTGAAAGCGCGGGTCTGGATTGGTGGTAGGGAGAAGTTTCCAATTACATCAGTGTAGATAGAGGGGTCAGACAGTTATAAGGGCCCAAAGGCGAGACCTACTGGCTATGCCAATGCTTGTTTACCTGATGGGCATTGGCTGACCGCTACCTGGTTACTGAGGGCCTAGTGAGGTTGAGACATATTAGGGGGAGTTTTAGCCACATCAGATGATGCTGTGCATGCCCAAGCCTAGGTTGCAATGAGGCGCAGTCGGTAGTGCTGACTGTGAGTGTGTTCTTTCACTTTCAATTGAAGGGGCTGCCCCCTTTTAGTCTGGTGAAAGGCAAAAACAGAATTCAAGTCGATCTTCTCATCATACAGACTTTTCAGGTGAAAAAATTGTCACTGTTTGCTGAGGCCTTCAAAATAGTTACCCAGCTCCAAAAATGAGGGTCAATGAACATTCATTGCAAAGACAGTTTTGGTGAGATGCACACCTTTTTTGTTGTTCGCTTCTAGCTTTCTCCATATTCATTCATTTTCAACCTTAGTCGGCGCGCAAGCTTGCTCCGTGCTCCGCCCAATTGCACTGCAATTTTGAAACCAAACTGAAGAGGAGCTAATTATGACCCCGTCAAGCTCAAATAAGTCCAATAAATCAAACTCATGTTATACTTCCGTTAATCCATATTTACTCCATTTTTATCAATCTTTTTATCCTTTGTTTTCTTCGATTTATTTTACTCATTTCATTACTTTGTCAACGTCTTTTCACAATAACACAGGAGAAACGTGTTTCCACAGGTCACAATTTATTCAAGAACACCCAATGCATTTCCGGATTACCCTTCATCAGGGGTTTTTCTGGGGGAAAATATATACACAACTATCAATAAAATCCACTTCTAAGTTTCTGTACCTAAGCATCAAGCCAAGTGTAAAGCGTCATTTATCAGTGCTATCTACTACAACAGTCAAACAGAGTGCAACATTTCATTGCTCATTTTTCAAACTCCACAGCTCGGTCACAATACCCTCCTCAATTTAATACATCACGTAGCTCCCTTTTTGATGTGGAAAACTAAACCATTAATATAATTTACATGTTAGTGGATTGGCAATCGCATCCTTTGGGGAAACTTTAAAGTACATCAAGACCCCCAGTTTCCCCCTGAGCCCTTCATCTAATCTCTGTTCCAGTTTAAGCAATCGAAGAATTAAACCCCATACCCCGCTTACCGTGACTAGTGTTCGTTGGCTATTTAAAAGCATCATTATAATCCGCTTTACGCGTTTTATCAGAACTTTCCCGTACCATCTCACGGTCTATCTGCGGTTACACGGTCTATCTGCGGTTACCCCCGCACTCCTTTACAATCAGTGTTATGATTAGGGGTGTCCATAGATAGAGGGCGTACAGATTCGTATTGGTAAAGAGCCAGGTCTTCAAGGCCTTACAGAATGAGTTTCCAGAATCGAAATTGAAAGAGGAAGGGAGTTCAACAAATTGGCCGCAGCAAGCGAAAAGGACCTCCCCCCATCTAGATTTTCTGAATCTAGGCACAGTCACCGAATTACTTTAAACTCAATTCTCCGACCCAAAGGAAGCCATAGAAGGCTATGGAAGGTAGCCGCAACAGAGTGGAATTTAGGAAGGCCCATCACCAGCCTGGCAGCAGCAATCTTCACAAGTTGGAGTCGGTGTTGGAGACCCTTATTTATCCCTACATAAAGGGCATTGCAGTAATCCAATCTGAACAACACAAGGGCCACCACTGCCTGTTTCCGCGTGGAGGGGGAGAGAAAATTGACATATCTTTCTGAGAGGTTTTATCATTCCGAAGCAGGTGCAGACTTCTATTTATTTGGGGGCCCAAGGAGAGGGAGGTATCAACTATGATGCCTAGATTTTTGCCACTGAGGCCAGGGCGAGGGCAAGATCCAAGCGTATCTGGCCTCCAGGCCCTCGACCAAATCTCCTGATTGTCTCCGAAAATTCAAATCTCAGTTTTATCCCCATTGAGTTTTGGATAGTTCTCTGCCATCCATGCAGCTACCGCCTGAGAGCTTCTTTAAGAGAGGTTTAACCACGGCCGTTTTCCAGGCAGTGGGATACTGGCCAGAAGTAATAACGGCATTAAGAACTACGGTCAAAGTAGGAACAATAGCCTCCATTCCTAGATTCAGGAACTTCAGGGGACAGGGCTCCATAGGGGAGCCAGATCTAACTCCACTTAACATCCGCTCCGTGTCTTCTTGAAGTATAGGGGGAAAGGCGCTCAAGCGGCAATCCTTTGGAGGAGCTACCAGAGAATCCGAAGGACAATCGGCCTTTGACCCTCCGACATTGGATATCTCGAATATATGTCCTTGATTTTGTCATACAAAAGCATGCCCTTTTATCACGTAGCTCCTGGGAGACCTCGGTGTTGGCAGAGGCGGAGGGGGCTAGGAGGGAATTAATCACAGTGAAGAGTTCCCTCTGGGATTTAATGGATTTCGTCATCTTGGAATAGTAGATAATCTTTTCCTCATTAATAGCTAGCCTATATTCCTTCAATCGGAGTTTATGCAGGTCCCTTTCGGCTGGGATAAGCTCACGGCGCCATATTTTTTCCTGCTATTGGCATACCTGCCTACGGTTTCTCAACCTTTCGGTGAACCAGGGCGCTGAAGGGCGTTTTCTGGTCACATAATGCTCCTTAAGAGGTGCAAGAGAGTCCAGAGCCGCCAAGAGCCAGTTGGAAAAATCATCATAGATTGAGTTAACAACTAGGTGGGTGAGACAGCAATAACTGCTGAGCTTAATTAGAAGACCCTCCTTATTAATGCGGCTACGGTTTCTCTTCATCTCCACCCTTTTCTTAAAATTGGGATCTGGGTGGGATTCTGCAATTTGCAGAAAAAATGTAATGGGATTATGATCAGACCAAGAGAGTGGGATGGGATCATTCACCTCCATCCTCGGATCGTTAGAGAAGATCCTGTCCAGAATGTGTCCCGTTGTATGAGAGGGGCTCCTCACCAGCTGAGGAAGGCCACAGGAGTCCATAGCTTCCAGGAAAACCTGTGTTTCAGAGCACAGAGTTTTCTCCAAATGGAAGTTAAAATCACCCAAAAGAGTGACATTGGATCTAGCCAAATAAGGCTCAATCCGATTGCTGAAGTCCTGATTAAACATTCCTCTGGGTCCGGGAGGCCGGTAACTGACCACTCCCACAAAACTATCAGTGGGTAGGATCTTTAAGGAGAAATATAGGGCCTGATAGGGATCTGAGGGAGTGGTGAGGGCCTCAGTGAAGCACGAGAAGGTGTCTTTATAAAATACTCCTAACCCCCCCTATCAAGTC